>NC_091126.1:52430748-53128248 GCF_040183065.1 Periplaneta americana
CAAGTTTTATAAGTTTATAGTGTGTGCGTCTTATATTTTTAATTCTGAAAATGAGTACTACTAAATGTATGAGATTTTGACCCTTTCTCGGAGCGAAAACTTAAAATTATGGAAGATATGGAGGACTCGTGCTATTAACGTTGGAGGACACCGTGTATTTATTTGTTGTTAATTGAAATGTATTTGTGTTTAATTGTTTTTAAATTGTCATGAATAAATCTGTTGAAAGTATTATTTTTGTAATTTGTGTTTGGTTTAGGTACTTTCTATTTTTTGATCTCTTAAATGTTGCGTGCGCGGCTTATTCGAGGGCGCGGGATATTCGAGAAAATACGGTACATTTTTAGCGCTAGGCAAACATGTTAAAAATTTACTATTAGCTATTTGGTAGAGTACGACAGGTAATTTTAAATCTAGTGCGAAAAGAATGTTAACACTGACTTTACGCCGATTGACTATTGTTTCCCACCAGATGTCGCACTGCAACAATCGCAACCGATTAATAAAACGTTCAAGAAAATGCAGGTCTAATTTTAAAAATGATTGGTTAAGAAACATATCGTCGTTGATTTTATGAAACCTTCTATATGATAGTAGCAGCGATAATAGTAGTAATAGTAGGAACATAAGTAGTAATAATAGCAGCAGCAATAATAGTAATGGTAGCAGTAGTAATATTGGCAAAAGCAATAGCAGTAATAGTAACACCAGCAATAATATTAGCAGCGGAGGTAGTAGTAACAGAAGCAGCAATAGGCCTAGTAATAATAGTAGCAGCATCAATAGTAGCAATGGGCTAAATCGCAGCAGCAGTAGTAATAGTAGTAGTAACAATAGCAGCGATGTAGTAGTAATAGTAGTAACGTAAGTACTGTAGTAGTAATAGCAGCAGCAGTAGTAATAATAACAGCAGAACTAATAGTAATAACATCAGCAGTAGTAGTAACAGTAGCAGCAGTAATAGTAGCAATAGTAGCAGTAGCAGCAACAGTAATAGCAATAGTAGCAGTAGCAATAGTAATAATACTAATATCATCTATATTAGCGGCCGTAGTAATAATAGTAGAAGCATTAGCAGTAAAAGCATAACCAGTAGTAGTAGTAGTAGTAGTAGTTATAGTAGTAGTTTTAGTAATAGCAGTAGTAGTAGTAGTAGTAGCAGTAGCAGTAACAGTAGAAGCGATGTAGTAGTAATAGTAGTAACATAAGTACTGTAGTAATAACAGAAGCAGCAGTAATAGTAATAGCAGCAGCAGTGACAATAATAATAGCAGCACTAATAGTAATAACATCAGCAGTAGTAGTAACAGTTGCAACAGCAATAGTAGCAGCAGTAAGAGTAGCAATAGCAGCAACAATAATAGCAATATTAGCAGTAGCAATAGTAGTAATACTAACATCATCCATAATATTAGTAATAATAGTACAAGGATTAGCAGTAAAAGTATAAGCAACAGTCGTTGTAGTACTACAGGGACATCATTTTAATTTTAATTTTACTAACATTTTTAATATTAACCTCTCTATACCTTTAGAGAACCGGAAACACCGCTTGCTCCCCCCTCCAAGACTGGAGTTCGATGATACTGGCGTAAAACACAAACAGATCACTCTACTAGGTATAGGAAGGAAAAAAAGTAGTTCATCCATTTACGTAAACTAGGAAATATCGCGATTTTGAGTTTGATAATTTTCATTAGGTTTTTCTTTAATCAAAGTACAGTACTGTATTAAGAATAAGTGTTTTTACTCACGAAGTGAGTTATCCATGCGAACGTGTTCATTATGCAGTGTATATTATACTGTCTACAGCACATTAGCGTACAATATAGAGAAAGAAGTTAAATTGAAAAATAATCATAATATGAATATTTAAACACAATTTTGAAAATGGTGGCCGTTCATTTCGATACAGGCTTCAGTTCTTTTGTGCATATTATCGCACTATAGACTATTGCATCTAATTCCAATTGCCAGTTTCGTCCTTCGTACTAGTAACTCATGTTTAAATAATTCTGTACCTACTCTACGTACTGTAAATTCAATCTTCACTTCTGCCTGACCCGAAAATATAAAATTACTCAGACATGCTATCTACTGTCCGTCCAAGTGGTTATGCCGCAGGATTGTAGAAAGGGAGGAAATCATGTGACAGTTAATTACTTAACGAGGCCCTTTTATTTAAGTTAAATTAAACAGCTGTATAATATTACGTAAACTTCCAATTCCTAAGAGAAATTAATGTTTTCAGAAAAGAGCTAAGACAGCCCAGCTATTACAGAGGGGCGAGCAGAAGCAGGTGGGGGAAATCGGGATGCGACGTAGGCAAACGGACAGTACCTGTGCGAAAATATGATTCAATATTGAAAGCTCTTTTGTCACTGGAAAACGCGAACATATTTCTGGAACGTACTATACTCAGTAACTCAGTACTGCTTACTATCTGCGGTCTTGGTTCTGTGTGGAGTTGGAACTTCCTTAGTAGAAGGGGTGGGAGTGAAGTACATTAAAAAACTCAGGTACAATAAAAATTGAAGCAAAAATAAAATGATGTCCCTGTAGTAGCAGAAGTTATAGTAATAGTAGTAGTTGTAGTAGTAGTAGTAGCAGTAGTACAGCAGTTGTAATAGTAGTAGTTGTAGTTTTGTTGTTGTGGTGGTAGTAGTAGTAGTAGTAGTAGTAGTAGTAGTAGTAGTAGTAGTAGTAGTAGTAGTAGTAGCTATAGCCCGTACTCGTAGTTGAAAACGGGCGCCCTATAACAATGTTCGTTGGTGGGTAACTTTCGGTGCTGGACTCCGGACTCATTTCACTGGCATTATCACCTTCATTTCATTCAGACGCTAAATAACCTGAGCTGTTGATAAAGCATCGTAAATTAACCCACTAAAAAAAACAATGTTCGTTAGAATAGGCATACAAATGAATGTCATGTTGCTAGCCGAAGGTCATCTAGTTGGCGTGACTGTCATACTGGAGTGTTATGGTACTGGAAAAACGGCGTCCTGTGGCGAGACTCGCTAGCATAGGAGAGATGGCCATGGTATCCGACGGAGGACGCCTAGTTTGCGAAACCGGATGGTGTTAGGTAATGGTGGAAAATGTCTGGTGACCATTTGGAAACTGAGTAATCCCGTGATGTTCTCGGGCCGACAATTAGTCTGTAGTTGTTCCATTAATCCTGCCTCTACCTCCCGGTATTGTATGCATAAGGAATGAATTATGGCCTGAATGCAGAGAACTTTCATCCGCCGACTGTACACACACGTCCTCATATGAACTAAGTGAACTAGACTTCACTAGGTTAGTTTGCAAAAACCAATGGCGATATTTCATTGTGTAGAATTTCAGCAATTTATTTCTCTCTTTTTTTAATCGTGAATGTCGTAGACGGACTTCAGTTAAATAATATCCCCTCCACGATTTCAATTTAATTCGTTCATCCCGTCGTATTTATATTTTGACAAATAAAAAGCGAGGGCAGTCTGAATCTGAGTGGTTGATGATAAACGACTATAAAGTATAGGGATTAAGTTTCTCGATTGATTCGTGTTCCTGTGCGGTGCCCACCGCTGACACGCGGAGCGGCGACTTATCGACTCACTTGTTCAACTGTCTTCAGAGAGTTTCTCCCCGAGACCCACTTTTCCACAGTTCGTCTCTTTTTTACATGAAATACTTTCGTTCAGTTGCTGAAAGAAATAAAGCACAAGCCTACTTCACGTCTTCCTCTGTCACTTCTTTCCCCATCCGCTTAGTATTTAAAGCCCGTTCTTACATCCACACTGGAAAGAAATTTTATATTAACTTGAACTGGATGGAATAAAATTCATCAATGTCTCTTTGTAAATTCAGGGGTCATTCGAAGGTATGGAAGTAACACTGTAAACTGGAAAGAAATTTTATATTAACGTGAACTGGATGGAATAAAATTCATCAATGTCTCTTTTTAAATTCAGGGGTCATTCGAAGGTATTGAAGTAACACGGAGACAAGGTACAGTGGAACTCCACAAATAGACACAGCAATGGTCCGTGTGCGAGACGAGGTATGAACGCTGTCTTTCTACGGAGTACTGCGGACATTGGTAAACATAAGGGCTGTACAATGATTTTTATGGCGTGCGGACCGAAACATATATAATTAACGTATATAATTTTAAATAATATATATTGTAGTATATGCAAAATATATAACAAAACAAATCCGTCATTAAGTATAATATATACGTAATACATCTGAAACATAAACTTCTGGAGGAAAAAACTCTCTAAATAAGTCTACATACGGGGCTTTCATTTTAAAACTTCCCACTCTAAATAACTAGTTAATTAAATTGAATTCAATTTAAACAAAAAAAGAAACACGTAAATTTAGATATCAGGGGGAATGTCATAAACCAGGCTTAATTGCATTTTAGAATTCACCTCCCACCCCCAGCCACTCCCACTTTGAAATTTCAAATGGCACCCCTATAATTTTAGACTTAAATATGAAAGAACATTCAATTGTTTATACACTACATTCATTTGTTTTCGCATCTTTTCTTTTCTATCATCGCCTGGCAACCTAGATTGTTGTTATTGTTGATTAGAGCCGAAGAGAATAAAGCTACAAAAACTTATTGAGCATTTCATGTAATAGTTGTGTTTGTGTATTAAATTATTTTAAAATGGCGTATACCCTTCAAGAAAGAACATAAATCATCCCTATTGATTAAATTTAGGAAATACACAAAATAAGCTGTTTTTTCATCCTACAATCAACTGATAATAACAAAGCTTCTTATAATCACTACAGAATGCCTCGTATTTAGATTAATTTTGTTTTATCCTATGCAGTGTTCTGATCGAAATGTCAAATTCTTGAGCGATGGCTCTGATTGATTCACCTTTCTTAACCGTTCCAATTTTTGTAACTTCTGCTTCAACATAAGTACACATTCTTTGTTCCCTGCCTTGCTGCAAACGTGTACGGGTATCTGCACACTACTGCACTGGTTCAACTGGTTATCTCTGTGCAGCGCGGGACAGGATGCGTTGACTTACCTTGTATCGTGAAGATACGAGAGTGAGCGTCTATTTGTGGAGTGTCTATTTGTGGAGTTCCACTGTAGTAACTTCCTAAGTTGATTATTTAACGACACTGTATCAGCTACTAGGTTTTAGCGTCAATGGAAATGTTGATAGCTAGATGATTTTTGGCGAGATGAGGCAGAGCATTCGACATGGAATTACCTCACATTCACCGTACAGTTGGAGAAAACCTCTGAAGAATCCAGGGCATTTGACAAAACCAAGTCACTGATCCGCCTCGCAACTCCAGTAGCTCGGTGGTCTAGCGCAGCGATGTCAGACAGGGACTAAACGGAGCGGAGCGCTCCACTAGACTGGTTGCGTGCTCCGGTGTTTCCACAGACATAACAAGTTCAAGCTCCGATCTAGCTCCACAACCGGTATCGGAGCTTACAACTCTGACACTACTGGTCTAGATGTTAGTCATTGGATTCGGGTCCGTCCATTCAAACCCGACCGAGGTTGATGGATTTTAAAGGAACAAAATCGTTAGCATGGTCTGCGCTGAAAAAGGAAGATCGTGTCTCTTATCGTAGGTTTGAAAACACACAAAAAAATGTCAGCCAGCGATATGTATCGGCACCAGACGTCGGCAAAAACATCAGCTGATCTGGCTTTATAGCTACTGAGGTTAGGACGGCAATGTACTGAAACATATCTAGGCAACACGAATTTTAACTACATAAGTGTTTGAATAATGTGATATCTTAATTTTAAGTATATTTTAATGATTTAAGGAAGACACTATTGAATAACGACTAACATTTTAACATTTTGTACTGTACAAAAACTAATTGGAAATTTAAATTTATTTAGCCGTTTGTATACATAAAAGTATATGCCCTATTTTTCTGCATTTGTATCTTTTATCACTTTTGAGAAAAGTATCTTTTATCACTTTTGAGAAAAGTGAACCCAAAGTTGAGGAATTTAACATTGCAAGAAATGGAAACTTTGACACCATTTTTCTGCACTTTCTTATTTTTTGTGACATTGGTACAATTTTCTCAGAAAATATTGTACCCAGAAGCTGAAATTAATATACAATATCAACGTGATGGCATTTTACACAGTAGGTTAAAAAAATAAGTTTATTTCTATCTTCGGTAAAGATAAAAAATAATTTGCAGTAATTCTTAATGCAAAAAATATTATCAATGAAATTTGTATGTTTTTATTTACACTGCAAATGGGCAAGCACCCGGTGGCAGTGGTATACACAATATAAACAATACACAATAAAGTTACAATACACAATACAATTATACAATACACAATACAATAAGAATACACAATACAATTGAACACAATAATTACAATTAATAATAATACATGAAATAACTTAATTAATAAGTGAAACTAATTTTACAATACAACCTACATGCTTTTTTTTTGCCAACCCCTCAGTGGAATTTTAAATTCATTTAACCGGTTTATACATAAAGGTATGTTACATATTCCCTATTTCTTCTACATTTGTATCTTTTATAACTTCTGAGAAAAGTGCACCCAAAATTGAGGAATTTAACATTATAAGATATGGAAGCACAGAATCCTCCTTAAGATCAGGAAACTATGCAGACTAATCAGTTGGACCCCCAGACTTATCTACTGTTCAACGAACTCATATTGAAGAAAATGCCGAATGAGCCTTTGAAATTAATGTTTAGGGCTCCCAATATACACGAATTGCAATTTATATCGTTTATTATCCGTAAGGAATTATGGTATGAAACAATTGATAATTGGTTAGACAACACGAAAAGAAATTTTAAAAAAATCTGTTAGTTATTTTCAGCGCCATGTATGGTCAAATCAAATTACTGGCTTCCTCACACCTCTGTTAGTTCCTCGTTATTAGAGTGCAAACTATCTTCGAGAGTTCGGATTCTATCCTGGACGATAACTAAGGTGTAATTTGTGTGAGCAAATTCTATGGAAGGGAATTTTTCTTGATGATGCCACTTTTTCCTCAACTTTACAAACTTCATTCCACCAGTATTTCCACAAAAAAAGTAAGAGTTTATAACCTAAATTTCTTACTTTGTATTATTTTGATAAGCTGAAGTCTTAATGTACTATTATTTCTTATTATTCATTCAATAAAGTTAGTGTATGTTACTGAAATTACACTCTCCTACTGGTTTTAATGCTTAGGTATTCCAATATAAGAAGTCTCACACTTTCTATGCAATAATGACTTAAGCTTTCCATTTTAAAAATATTTAAGAAATAGGTTGTGTTTAAATAGTAACAGATATTGGATCTGAATAATTTATAAATGCTAAATTATTATACAAAAGTGACGTGAGTATATGTACTAATAAAATTTCTACATTGTTCTAAAACATTGATATTGTTTTCTATGCAGGGACATCATTTTATTTTTACTTCAATTTTTATTGTATACCTGATTTTTAATGTACTTTACTCCAGCCCCCTCTACTAATGAAGTGCAACCGTCCTCCACACAGAACCAAGGCTGCATATATAGTCATAGTAGCCTTACGGTCATTGTAAACAGTACTGAGTTAGCGAGTATAGGAACGTTCCAGAAATATGTTCGTGTTTTCCAGTGACGAAAGAGTTTTCAATATTGAATCATATTTTCGTACAGGTACTGTCGTCCATTTGTCTACGTCGCATCCCGGTTTCCCCCACCCGCTCATGCTCGCCCCTCTGTAAAGGCTAGTGACTGGGCTGTCTTAGCTCTTTTCTGAAAACATTATCTTTTGTTAGGAATTGGACGACTACGTAATATTATACAACTATTTAAAATAACTTAAATAAAAGCACCTCGTTGTCACGTGATTTCCCCTCTTTCTACGACTCTGCGACAAAATCACTAGGACGGACAGTAGATAGCATATCTGAGTAATTTTATCTTTTCGGATCGGGCAGAAGTGAAGATTGAACTTACAGTACGTAAGGTACTCTTTTATAGAGTAGGTACAGACTTATTCCAACATAAGCTACTAGTTACAAGGACGAAACTGGTAATTGGAATTAGGTACAATAGTCTATAGTACGATAATATGCACAAAAGCACTGAAGCCTGTATCGAAATGAACGGTCACCATTTTCAAAAATGTGTTTAAATATCCATATTATGATTATTTTTCAATTTAACTTCATTCTCTAAATTGAAAGCTAATGTGCTGTAGACAGTATATTATACACTGCATAATGAATATGTCCGCATGGACAGCTCAGTTCGTGTGTAACAACACTCATTGTTAATACTGTACTGTATCTTGATTAAACAAAAACCTAATGAAAATTATCAAACCCAAAAAGCGTGATATTTCCTAATTAACGTAAGTGGATGAACTACTTTTCTTCCCTCCTATACCTAATAAAGTGATTTGTTTGTATATTACATCAGTATCATCGAACCCCAGTCTTGGAAGGGGGTAGAAAACGGTGTTTCCAGTTCTCAACCTTTGATCCAAAGGTATAGCCAGGTTAATATTAGAAATGTTAGTGAAAATAAAATGATGTCCCTGTATTTCTGCTGATGTTTAATCATAATGTTGCAATAATATTTATCTGTACTTACACAACTATATAAAACTTCACCATTTTTTGCCTATGATGTTTACTCAGTTAAATAATGAAGGAAAGGAGGAGAAGAGTGGGAAAATCAACGAATTTCAAAGCGCAAATCCTAACAATAAAAAACTACAGCTCATAAGGAAACCTCATTCTCCGGGAATCTCGACAAATTTAACCCGAACATAGCGCCTGTATGCAAGACGCGAATGGGGTTAACGTCTTTGGCAAATACGCTTGAGACGAAATTTCGAGTCATAACGCCGAAGGTGTATCTTCTGTGTAAACAGTCTAGGTGACTCTGTGTATTTCCCCAATAAAAATTTTACAGCGTTCATTTTTAACTAACTGTACCACCACTGCCAGGAAAATAACGAACAACTTCAGGAATTCCCAACAGTTTAAGAGAAATAAACTGTAACAGGCAATATCAGAGAGCGGTAAAATATGTATTTCCACCAATACCTCGGAATGCCACTATATATTTTTTTTTTTTGACTAGGTTACTTCAAACAGCGATGAGGTAAAGAAAGGTGTTTCTAACTTTATCGGGTTGTCATGCATGGCGGAATAAAAATCGACTTTTAAGGATAAATGCAAACGTGTCTTAAGAGTAAAATACCTTTCGGAGACTACTTCTCCCGTACACTGGTTACAGTGTTCCTATTTCTTTAATAAAATCTCATGTGTACATTGATAAAGTTTACTTACCCCTGAAATAATTTTTCAATCGACCGGTTTACTGAGGTCTAGTTCTTCCAGTACTACATTTCAGATGAGCATGATCAAAATACATCGAAGAATTTTCAGAAGTGGAGATAAAACATTGCTGCAGTATTCAAATAAACTTCAGGTGGAGATGAAGATTTATATGCAGCATGCAAGTCGAAGAAAGTTGTGTCACGGAAAAAAAAAAACCAACTAGCATCCCAACTTTCCGTTCTTCCTCTCGAGTAGCGTAGAAACAGGTTGTCAGAAAAGTGGAGTATTTTGTGATCTCGGTACATCAAACCGGATATAGAGAGAAAGTAAGGACCATCGAGAGCGTAACAAGATCACACTGATCTAGTAGTAACCTAAATCCTTAATCTTGATATCTTATAGTATGTTGCCTAAGTTTTAAAACATAGGTTGATTATTTAATTTTGTGGAAGACAAAGTAGACCAATGTAACCCAATCCTTTTAATACTTACTGTATATAGACACAGCACATTCCCAATGGAAAGCGAAGTTAAAGAGTAAATTCCAAATTAACTCAAAATTTTAAAATACGATCCTGTTCGCTAATGACCAGGTTGATTTTGCAGGAAATTAAAATGTTACACATAGGCACATTCCGTCTTGATAAAAAAATGTCGTCCTATAATAATTTAATTATTTAAGCTGATAAAAAAGAGTAATGTGAAATCAGTCTCATTATATGGCTGTGAGGCATGGAAAACAAGTAAAATTATACAAAAAATAAACTGCAAACATTTTTAATAGATGTTTACGAAGAATTTTAAAAATTAGATGGCCAGATATAATCACAAACTCAGAACTATGGAAGATAACAAATCAGAAAGAAATCACAATAGAAATCAAAAGACGAAAGTGGAATTGGATAGGGCACACAATCAGGAAAGGAGATGGAGCAGTAGAAAGAATGGTTTTGGATTGGAATCCCCAGGGTAGTAGAACAAGAGGAAGGCCAAAAATATATGGAAGAGAACAGTTTTGGACGAAATTGCTAGGGAGGGGAAAACATGGAGCGAAGTGAAGAAGTTGGCTACAAATAGGGTCAGATGGAGGCACTTTGTGAATGCCCTATGCTCCTAATGAGATACAGGAGTTTGATTGATTGATTAATGAAAAGGAGATACGAGACTGATGGGAATGAGGTGGCTAATAATAATAATAATAATAATAATAATAATAATAATAATAATAATAATAACAATAATAATAATAATAATAATAATAATAATAATACTGAAAACGAAAATTATGCGATCATCTCCAAGTCCTAAAGATTATCGTAGTCGAAGAGGGAGAGCAAAATACGTGGGTAATTTCAGATCACTCCTGCATTATGGAGGAATGTTTGCAGCCTTTTAAAATAACCACTAACTGACTAACAAACCGACAGCAACGACCTCTTGTGATAAGGCTCGTCCCTTACATTCACAATCGATTAACTTTTATGTTTGTTTGTTCATTTATTTTCATCCTATTTTATTATTATTCATTGGTAGGAGTTTAAATTTTTATTATTTTAGTTATACCCACCAATTCTATATAAATATAATCATTTAATTCATAAATTCGGAGTCGGAACGCAGGTACACCCTAACGGAGATTTCATTACCTACAAGGAATTTAGTAACACTTATTTGCCGACAGGGTGGAGAAGGTAAGTGATAAATTCATCGTCTCAAACGCCACCTAATATGCAACGAAGGTATTACCACAGTCTAGTATATACATTCACGAAGTTTGAGTTGTTGAGGGTGCTAGGAACAATAGACTGTGCCGATACTATTTCGCATTGTCTGTAATGGGGCGATACTAGCGATCCTAGTGGTTAGCAACTAATCTATGGATGCATATTTCGTACATATTGAGCTTCGTTATTGTATATATTATACAGTGTATATACCAGACTGTGCTATTACTGTACTAGAACACAAGAGAGAAGAAATTTAGTCCAGACTCTAATTTAAGCTTGGATGTTTCTAACGTGCCGGAAAACTCCGACCCGAGACACACTGCTTAAAGTCCCTCCC
The DNA here is from genome assembly GCF_040183065.1 of Periplaneta americana. Taxonomy (NCBI): domain Eukaryota; kingdom Metazoa; phylum Arthropoda; class Insecta; order Blattodea; family Blattidae; genus Periplaneta; species Periplaneta americana. Next base: position 52,442,139 of record NC_091126.1, read on the forward strand.
GGAGGATCTGCGATCCAGATTTTAGCTTTCTGAAAAATCCATAAATTACAACCGGGATTCAACCCAAAACCCTTGAGTCTAGAAGAGAGCGATTTACGCCTAGACCACTGAAGCGACTTCTTTTATATATTGCATACATAAATGTTATTCACTGTATATGGTCAGAAGCAATTACTGTAGATCATAGGACTATTTAGTTACCACGTTATAATTCGTCGTTGTTCCTGCAATAACGCCTATATACAAGATATAACATTTTTCACTAGGAAGAAAACACATTTATTCATCCTATATCAGCCGTACATAGGAGACTGAGAAGTCTTACATTTTCGAAACAAAGAAGTATAATCACATATAGGAGATTTTATTAATTGCTGGATCACTATTTAAGTTATTTAATAGAGCAAGAATCTGAAAATCGATAAATATGTTACATAGGAGTTATTGCAGGAACAACGACGAAATACTCCTTCCACTTCTTCATAGGGTTTGTTTCGGTAGTTCATTTACCGGCATGCTAGGCATTGTATCCGAGGTTCGAAGATTGAATTCCGACGATTATTTAAAATTATGTTGAATTTCTTATTATGATTTCGTCCGAAAGAGAATTTACGTTTTGTCTCTCGTGTAGCATATTTACGACAACCACCACCACCATCTACCACTACCACTGCTGTCACTATCACTATCACCACCAAAACTACTACTTACTACTTCATTTCATAGAACACTTAACTTCTCTTCGTTCCCAGCTTTTTATCAAAATTTTGTTCAAAATGTTGTATGCAATATTATTACTAACATGATCGCGTAAATTTTTTATTCATAAATGTATACTCTGTAATAAATATAACATTCAACTAGTCCGTTATGTTTACATTTCATCTTTCAAATACGGAACCAGCAACGACTTGTAGCCTATATAGGCCTATTAGCTGTGTTATGTTTTAAAACCCAACACTCGGATGCATTCATCGATTTGCTTGCTTGTTATTTTATATTTATGAAATTGTTTACTTACACATTTGCGTTCGCTATGTTTTGGCATTTCCTACATTTGCACCACTTCCACTTTTCACATTTCATTTTTCACCGTCTAAGAGTAGATTTATCTGCAAAAACCTACACTTGGCTTGCAATATTGTGTTATCCGACATGATATATTACTTCATGTTCATACCGTGCACTTCTCTGAACCTTCAAACCTGACACTACTTTGAAAATCTATGAATCCTCGGCATGACGCCAAACACAATGGAGTTCTATTCCTGTGTCTGAGAAAATACCAGGGTTTGAATTTTCTAGCAGCAAACTACTCGTACCTCTCTTCAAGTCTCATTTCCTCCCCCACTCACCAGTGTTAGATAGTGTGTTATTTCAAATTTAAACGAAGAACTCGAAGATATGCGCTGCAAATCTTGCTATTTTAATGGTAGCATAATCAATATGCAGGAAGTTTTCTCAATTATGATACCTAGAAATATGATTAGCATAAAGGTTTTAGCATTTTGTTGCAGTTTTAGAAAAAAAGAGTTGCATTTTGTGTTAACATTTCGATTGCAGATTCCATGAAATTGTTTAAAAATAGTAGTTTTCCCTCTTTATAGAGTAGTGGAAATTAAGCTATTTATTCATAACGATAGAGCAGCGGTAGCGAAAATGTAATCGTGCGCCGAGCCACTGTGTAACCTGCAACGTGCATAGCACCTATGGAGGGAGGCGGACACCCGAAGGGGAAGTGAAGCAACTGTCTGACTTATTAACGGATTTTCATTTTCTTTACGCCAAGCACTTAAATATAATCTTATACAGTACAAGGCTACAAACAAATGTTTAGTATGTGTAACGAAGAAAGAAATGAACAATAAATGAACAATATCACAATCTAAAATTAACTGTCTTCAGAATGTCTCTGCCACAAAGTTTCAAAATCAGGAATTATGTCACTTAATGCCAGTCATAGCTGACCACGAAGGTATTTGTCTGTCAGTCGTGATCTTAATTTGGTTTTTACTACTTTAATTGTTGAAAATAATTTTTCACAAACGTAAGTTGTAGCGAACATGGCTTCAACAGAGCAAGCGAAAGAACGAAGCTTCGGATATTTATTTTTCGGCAAAGATTTGAAAGTTCAACATTTGTCAAGTCCTTACATCTAGCTTTCATTTGACATCACATAGTAAATCAGTGAGTTCGAACTGAAGAGCTAACTGCATTATTCGTACACCTGCTGAAAAAGGGTCGACGTACAGAGATGATGATGATGATAACAATAACACTTAACCTTTTAATGTTTCATCAGCAACATATAGTATAGTGCCGTTTTGTGTTATACAACCGTTTTCCTCGTAATACTTTTGAACAAATCATACGTTTAATATTATCATCATATTGACAGCAAAAAAATGCGTCCTCCCATCCTACTTGGAACTTTCGTACATGGTTTCGAGAGAGACATATACCACTCGCAGGTCAGAGACAAATACAAATGGAATGAAGTTTGACTTCAGTGAGTGAGAGGGTGGGGGTTGGCGGAGGTTAGAAGCAAGCGAAATGCACAGCTATCACTGCGAACCACAATGCCTCGCGAGTCACGTTCTCGCCACGGCTGCGAGTCTAAATAGCAGAGGTTCTTGCTTGAGTTTACTTTGACGTTATGTTAATAATTCTGCAGTATTAAAATTCCGTAGGCCTAACAATTAAGTTTGGAGGGCAAAGATCGTTATTAGCGTCCTCTGTTGGCTAAAATGGGAAACTATAGCAGAGCATATGCGAGGATCGCGGGAGAACCTGATGATATTAAGAAAGTAATTTTTTATTATCAAATTAAACTAAAATAAATAGCACTGCAGGATATTAATATTCATAAAAATATTACAGTAGGCTACTACGAATATTTGCTGTATAACCTAAATTAAAATATTACGACAATATGGTTAAGGAGACAAACATAATCTAATTCGACGAATGAAATATGAAGATAAACAGCTGTTTTATTACTTGGTTATTTAACGACGCTATATCAACTACTAGGTTATTTATCGTCGATAGAATTGGTGATAGCGAGATGCTATTTGGTAAATTGTGACTGAGGATTCGCGATAGATTACCTGACGTTTGCCTTACGGTTTGCGAAAACCACGGAAAAAACCCAATCAGGTAATCAACCCAAGCGGAAATCGAACACATGCCCGAGTGCAACTCCGGATCGGCAGGCAAGAGCTTCAGGCGACTGAGCTACTCCTGTTTCTGCTTAATGTCATTATGTAGTATGGTTATTGACATGATGTAAATAGTAACGATTCAATGTTAATGTACAATACACTTTAATTCCTTCCTGAAACAGAATGATGATAAACTGCAAACTTTACAAAAACGTTCACCAGTAACTTGTAATGTACAACAATACATATTTCATAAAAGTAAAGTCAACCCCATGACAGGCCATAAAGGGCGCAGAGGGTGGCGAGAGGTTAAGGCTCCCAAACAATCGGCTTTTAATGGCAGTAGGGATCCATACCTTTCATATCTTTGTGGAATGGGCCCCTACTATCCAGTACGTCTGTATTTCCTAAGGCTATGGAACTGTGAAATTTCTAACTTCTACATTTTTACATCAATTAAACTGAAATGTTTAGCACGTATATCTTACAATTTGGATATGAAATACACAAATTTTCACTTTGATATTCCAACTAGTTTACTTATAATTAATTTTATATTCTTTGCTACTGAATTATAATTGACCCAATTTTCAAAGTTTACAGAATTGTCCTTTAAATTTATATTTAACTTATTCCGGGTAGATGTAGGCTATGTAAAATGTGACACATGCTTTTCATATTCCTCCAATTACTTTTTGAGAAAAGAAAAAAGTATGGACTCTATCAGTTGTTAATATTTTCAATTTTTTTTAAACTTATGACATCCTCAACACATGCTGATTTCAATACTTTCAAAAATATAAGAAAACACATGTGGAGCCTACAAAGCACAAAAGAATCAAGTCCACCTTTGGTCAATTGGGAGATATTTCGTCTGTACATACCTTAGTTAAGGCTACTTTCAGAGCACAAAAGAATTGTGTCCTCACAATCTTCGCAATGATGCAGATTTTTAAAATCACACTCACCTTTAATGAGTAATTAACTATACATAAAAGACTTCTAGTCTAATTTTCTGAAGCGTTTATTTTCGTGACTTGATTCCCTTGTGCTCTGAGCGCCCCATGTGTCAGTTTACTTCGCATACTTTTTTGGACTTCTGTGCGAAATTTCACTGAGATTGGAGAAAAACTTCATTCATTAGAATATTTTGAATGTTACAAAATGTTGAAAATTGGAAAATGGACAAAAAGAGTATCAAAATACAATATACAGTACATACACTGAAAATTCTGTAGCTTAAAACTGTCCAGCACCATATGTTGAACAGTCTTCCTTCTTCTTTTGCTACTCTGCAGATATTTTGGGCAGTTTGAGTCTCTTACGTTCTGATCTATGTGCTGCTTTGTTGGAAAATTCGATGTGTTGAATTCGACGCTTGTCCCTTGCCCGGTTGAATTTCTTATCACTCTCAATTATGTCCAGCCATGTCACATCTTTCTTCACTTTTACAGTTACTTCAGACCCCATTTTGAACAAACTAACTACTGTAGTTGTTGAAGTAGCTGCTATGTCAATCTTTTTCAAGGATCCAAACACCTCCTCGGAACCATTTTGCATGCAAGACAAGCTTCGATTATATATTATCTATAACCTTTGTTCCTATCTACCACACACATTTTTCTCCTACATAAGAGCGCGAAATATGAACTGGATTAAAATTGAAATTAGTTACAATAACGAATAAATTCTGTCAGAATGGCAGCTGAGTATCAGTTTAAAGGGCTGCAGCTCCACGCACGCGCTGGTCCCTTTAAATTCGTCCTGATGGGCTTTAAAGTGTCACAGGGCCAAAATAAGCACAGATTTGGAAAACTGAAACATTTAATTTTTTTAGAGTTAAAAACAACATTTCCATTTTTTCATGTTTTTTTCGTTATTTCCATCTTAACATATCACATAGAAGTCAAGAAATTGCTTCGTCTAAACATATGCATTTGAGCCGCACTGAATCTCCTAATATATGTAGAGATTTTAATAAAATTCGTAAGATAATAAGGGAGCATCCAGTCTTACGCAGATGTAAAGGCAATTTTATATAGTGCTTATTGTCCGAATATTACTTCGTTTCGAAATGTACAATATAGTGTGTCATGACGAGACGAAACACCAAGTGAGGTAGAAAAAAAACAATGAATAATTTCGAGGGAAAAATTGTTCCGGAGCCGGGTATCGAACCCGGGACCTTTGGTTTAACGTACCAACGATCTACCACTGAGCTACCCGGGATATAGAGGGAGAAATTGGATCGGTGTCGGTTAGAGTTCCCGGGTAGCTCAGTGGTAGAGCGTTGGTACTTTAAACCAAAGGTCCCGGGTTCGATACCCGGCTCCGGAACAATTTTTCCCTCGAAATTATTCAAACCAACTTTACAGGGAGTTATACCTGAAATCTTGATTTGCATAATACACGTTACTGGTCGTTAACAGAAAACCACAATTTAAGTCACACAGAGTTAGTGTGCACTCGAAGTTGGTTGCTTGACGGTTGTCAGCCCACTTTGAGGTCTGTGGATATAGAGGGAAAAATTGGATCGGTGTCGGTTAGTGTTCCCGGGTAGCTCAGTGGTAGAGCGTTGGTACATTAAACCAAAGGTCCCGGGTTCGATACCCGGCTCCGGAACAATTTTTCCCTCGAAATTATTCAAATCAACTTTACAGGGAGTTATACCTGAAATCTTGATTTGCAAAAAAAAAAAAAAAAAAAAAAAAAAAAACAATATTCGTAAAATGGCTCATAGTGAATGCGGAAAATGTTAAAAAACTATTCTAAAAATAATTCATAATTCAACCATTCAAATAAATATATAATATTAAAAATAGAACTAAAACATAAATTATTATATGCTAGACAACCCGATTTTAATGTCACATTTAACCCACCAAATAATTTTTAATTTGCTATTTAATGGCGTTGCATTAAATATGAGATTACCTAGCTTTGGTTGATTTGGTTGTAGCAGAGCAGTATTTTTGAAATTTAAACTGAAGATTCGTTACGAAAGTATCTTACATTCGATTCACAGTTGAGGAAAACCTCTACACAAGCCCACCAAGTAATCAACCCAAATGGGATTCCAAAACACGCCCGAATGCAGCCTCGGACCTTGAGTCCCAGTTGCAACCCCGGAGCTACGTCTGTGACCCCTACTACGTAAAATAGCCTAAATGTTGTATCTTAATGCCGTTGATGACTAAACATATATATTCATAATAAACGTAATAGAAATTAATCATTTTTAGTAAAACAATGATTAAAAATTAATATTGTTACGCTTTTTCCACTCTTCAGTGACTTGCACCTAATATTCGTTCATCTCGATAGACGTAAGCACACTCATTGTCAGCAAGTTGCGATAGCCTTACAGATTTGCAGCCTGCTACGGAAGATTAGACGACAATGAAATTATGTTACGAAGGATTGCAGGAGCAGAGAGGAGACATTTCATCTGTTACTGACTGTACATGTCAATCGCAACGTATCAACTGACGTCAATTCATGATTTGTGTCTACTTGTACATGATATTGACAGACGGCATAGCTAAGACAAACTTTCAGATGAACGTTTCTTGTCTTCAGTAATACAACAGATGTTATGAACAGTAATAAACTCATACTAATATATACATATACAAGCAATTCGGTGGTAGTGTTACATCCGTCTTGTATTCGAATCCAGGATAATACCAATTACAAGGGTCTCACGACGAGAGACGCCTGCGGAAGAAAATTGTCCTTAGCGCATAGGTACTAGACTCTGCTTATATTTCACACCGATAGGCCTGTATCGAAATAAATTATACATATACGATATCTTTTTCTATTCATAAAGGTAATTACTGTTCTGATGATACGAGGGAGAGTCAAAAAGTAAACTTAATAATAGTTTTATTAATTGAATATGTACAGTAGTGGCAAAAAAACAGGACCGACACTTGCAGCTGATTTCAGAGCCTTGTTCACTCCAGAGTACGATAGACTGGTAACTAAGACTTTCGTGGTTCGAATCCTGCCTGGGAAGGAAACTTCTTTTTTGTTCCTTACTCAAATTTATTCCCAATATTTTTTCGATAGGTGGTAAAATTCATGTTCTGGGGATAATAAGTTAATTAAGTAGTAAAATATTGCTGCAATCGAAAATTTGCCGAGATGAAGCCAAGGATTCGCCATAGATTACCTTGCATTCGTTTTACGGTTTGGAAAAACCTCGGAGAAAACCCAACCACTTAATCAATCCAAGCGGAAATCGAACCCATGGCCGAGCGTAGTTTCGGATCGGAAGCAAACGCGCCTGCAATCTGGTCTACCTCTGTGGCCTTGTAAATAAACTGAACGCGATCAGAATATCTTCATCTTTATCCATTTAACTTGGTTTGCATATATCGAATATAATTCAATATTTGCTCTGATCCTTTTTTCTACGAAATTTGAGCTTGACATTACTGTTAAGGTGTTTAGCTTTAAGATTAGCTGCCAACGACGGTTATGAATTACAGTCCCCTTAGTTTTTGGCTATTTTTCTGTTGACGTAATAGTCTATTCTCGTCTGTGGCTACAGTGTTAGAGCGCTGGCCTTCCAACCAGGCGCCCCGGGCTCGATCCCCGGCCAGGTCGTGATGGAATTTGTGGCGGAAAAAACAGACGTTGCAAAAGGTTTTTCTCGGGGTACTCCTGTTTCCCTTTATCATTACACCAACACTATCTCCTCCTCATTTAATCTATTATCCGCAATAGTAAAAATATTCTGGAGTGAATTCTTGGGACAGTACGGGTTTCCGATGCTGATACGGGAAGGACTTGGGGCTCCGTGCCCCTGGGGCTCATCAGGTTACTCGCATGGCGACGGGTCCTGGCTCTATCAGGGGCTGAGCCAGGATGGCCCACCTGCCAGCGTCGGCTGATCAGGAAAGGCTTGGGGATCCAGGTCCTTGGGGCTTATAGGCCTACTCGTCTGCGAAGCGGGACCTGGCTCTATCAGGGGCTGAGGCAGGATGGTCCATCTGTCATTGTCGGATTCACGAATGCCACCCAGGCCACGCGTCGGACTTGGACAATCATCGGATATAAGAGCGCACAATGGGCCAAATCGTGCCTAAGTGTACGGAACCGTCCAGGGTCCAACCCACGTCAAAGCCAAGAAAAGCCATTATTCTATTCTGGTTTGGTGCAGGACACGCGTCAAATAGATCTCAATGCCATAAAATTCCATAGCTTGGCATAGCTTGGACCCTGGAAGGATCCTTGCACCTGGGCACGCTGACAAGTGAGTTATATTGCCTTGGCCCTAATAGATCCTGGTCCCATTCCCAGAGTCGCACCTGATAAATCTGAAGGATCTGGAGTTTCAAGCAGTTATATCAGCATCGGTGATTGCCGACTCCAACAACCATGCGTACACATACTTACCCTAGTGTTGTGAAAGAATTTTAAATACTATACGATCAGCTGTTGATAACAATAAAACGTTTAAACTAAAACTGAAGTGTGTTCTTGAAAAAATCCTGCATATTCGAAACTCTGTGAAGTGCAATATAAATTACATAGTGAACAGTCATAAGCAAAGGACGGATCAGAGTGACTGTTCTTACAAGTCTACTAACCATTTACTATAATCTATTTATGTTGAAGCAGAGACGGTGACTCCAGAAGTACACAACGGGCGCGTACCTGCAATGTCCGTACAGTTGTGTCAAAAGAATGCGTACACTGTGCGGTGCATGATGGCTGTGAATTTGTGCTCCGTTATAAAACACTATATTGTACTTACGTGTGAAGTGAATACTACGTAGTCTATGCATTGCAATGGACAATAATGTACATGCGGAGAATGTCTAAAGTGAACGTTCTGCGTCTTTTTTGTATTGTATTGTATTTATTAACATTCCATGGTATTCAAACATTGCTTTACAGCTAGAATATGTAACAAGTCAAAAAACTTAATACTATTATAAAGTCTTAATTTATAGTCACAGTCTAGATGAAATATATATATAGACGAGATTTACAATATAGTCTACTAGTACAACACATAGTTTTAGTATCAATTTTATGAAGTGTTATTGAATGTCATGAATCCACTTACAGAATAGAAGGCGTGAGAAATTAGGTACTTCTTTAATTTGGCCCTAAATAATCTTATGTTTTGAGTTTCATTTTTTATATCGATAGGGAGGCTATTAAAAATTTTTACTGCCAAATAACGCAATCCTTTTTGATAGCACGATAGACTTGCCGATGGAGTATGAAAGTCATTTTTTGACGTGTATTTATGCTATGAACTGTTGAATTAGTTACAAAGTTTTTACGATTACATACGAGGAAGACTATTAATGAAAAGATATAGTGACATGCCATGGGCATTATTTGTAGTTTTTTGAAAATATTCCTACAAGTTTCCCTAGATTTGGCACCTACTATTATTCTAATTACTCTTTTTTTAATAGAAATATACTGTTACTATCTGTGGAATTTCCCCAGAATATTATTCCAAAACTCATTACGGAGTGGAAGTATGCAAAATATATTGTTTTTAAGGTATTGATATTTACTATCTTTTGCATAGTTATAATAGCAAAACAAGCTGAATTTAGTTTGGGGGTAATTTCTTTAATATGATTTTTCCAATTTAACACATTATCCACTTTTAAGCCAAGAAATTTGGTTGTTGTTGTTTCTAATAGGGATCTGTTGTTAATTATTGCGCTAGAAATTTGCGAGTTTGAATTTGCACAGGATTTAAATTGAATTATGTTAGTTTTGTTACAATTTAATACCAATTTATTGACTGAGAACAAGTCACATATTTTGTAGAGAACTTCCTCTGTTGAAGATTGGAATGTGTTGGAGTTATTGGCTGTAATTACTATACTTGTCATCTGCAAATAATATGGGATGACCTACATCTTTTATTAGGGGGGCAAGATCATTTATAAACACTAGAAAAAGTAGGGGACCTAATATTGATCCTTGAGGAATTCCATTATTAATAGTTCCCCATGTCGATGTAGATTTCATAGTTGTATTGATTTCAACTTTCTGTCTCCTATCTATGAGATGTGAGTGAAACCATTGGTCTCTCACATAAACAAAAATTATACCGTGAGAAACTCCTTTCGACATCGCAAGACGTAATAGGTGCATACGAATAATATACTATATCAGGAATATTAATATCAATGTCTGATATATTTCTTTCACTGTTTGATCTCAAGAGCTCTGTTTTTTTTTCAGCAACACATCTCACACGCCACACATGATTGAAAACCCATGATTTTTGCTAACACATTCTGAAGTTTCTCGTTCACTTTTTTCGTAACTTCTCCGGCTTTGGTTTCCTTAAGTTTTACAGATACTTCTTCCACTATGTTTATAGCATTTGGCATGTGTAAATCAGATGTTTGTAACAACGTTATGGCTTTCGGTAAGTGACAAATAGTTTTTCTGTATGAAATCTAAACTGCTCGAAAGATCAACTGAAATTAGGGATTTTGCTATTTCAATTGCATACGTGCCTCTGTAGAATCTAAACTACTGATCACTTCCACAATTTGAACATGATATGTGGCATAATAGAAAGCAGCGTTCAGCCAACTACCCCATATTGCTATTATGGGGTTTCGTGGAAGGAGAATCCCGGGAGCGATTTCCTGAAATTTTTGTATTCGGGAAGGTGCTTTCAGAAAAATTTTCTTAACATTACCTATAAAGCTATCGACGTCTCTATAAGAAGAACGAATTACTTCCGCCACCCTATAGAGTCCACGTGCTAAGCAAGTTAGGTGAACCAACTTAGGATACCTTATTTTATGTTCTTGACCTGCCTTTATCATAAAGGATGCAGCATCTATGACTAAAAGAAGTACATTATTATACTTGATACCAGTAGGCCACAAAATATCCATGGCATTAGAAAATACGGTTGCAATTGTTGTGTGGTTCATCTTTTCTATCGTATCATACGTTAGTAAACATTTCTTTACGACGAACCTCCCTGTCACATCTGTCGTTTCATCCATACTAACATATATTTTTTTGTCGCCCACTTCATTTCTCGTTTTGTTCACAACGTCCTGGTACAAAGGGTGGAAGTAATTTTTCCGTAATGTTGACTCTCTCGGAATATGTTGCTTTGTATATTTACGTAGAAAGTCTCGAAAGTGTAGATTATCTAATTTTTTTTAATGAAATATATTTGCATCGATCATCATAGCACACAAGTCACTGCAAAATGTAGCATTTGATGTTGACGGATTCTCTTGTATGTATGTATGTCTGCTGTTGCAGTGTCTTTCTAATTGCCATTTTTTTCGTAGCTCTTAACATCACATTATACAAATTATTACACGTAATAATTTCTCCTTCACTGCTGAAGATATTACCTCCGAACTGATGAACAAGATGTTCACTTTTCTTCACTTTGCATATGTTTTTCCTTAGGCATTCTGACAGTTTATAAATAACAACATCAATTGCACACGTTTGTTCCTAACTGCTCTGTTTAACAGAAGACCCACTACTATGCGTAGTTCATCGGATACTTCGTATTCCCACATAATAACTCCGCATTCGCTTTTACTAGCAGTAGCGTACGCCACCTGTTTGCGAAGCGGAACGTGACGTTCCTACTACATACTGTATAACTCTTTACATATTGTCTGTATACCTTATTTTATTTCAAGGAGTGCAGTTCGGTGTTCAAAGGAGCCATCGAACTGCACTCCTTGAAATAAAATAAGGTATACCTAGGGAACACGTGACGAGACATTCTGCTCTCTGCATCAGTAACATAAAGGCACGGAAGTTGGTCACTCTGATCCGCCCTCTGGTCATAAGACAATATACTACAACATTATAATAAATATAAACCATTTCAAATTAGCACCATTAACATCGTGTGACGTCGAAAGAATATTTTCATAGTACAAACATTGTTTCAGTGACAATGGAATAGGTATACATTTTAAAATTTACGAATGTACACAGTTGTACAGTTGTGGCAAAAAAAACGGACCAACTCTTGCAGCTGATTTCAAAGCCTTGTTCACTCAGAGCACGATAGACTGGTAACTAAGACTTTCGTGGTTCGAATCCTGTCAAGGAAGTAAACTTTTATTTGTTCCTTATTCTAATTTATTCTCAATAATTTTCGATTGCAGCGATATTTTACTACTTAATTAAATTATTATTCCCAGAACATGAATTTTACCAGCAATCGAAAAGTATTGGGAATAAATTTGAATAAGGAACAAGAAGAAAGTTTCCTTTCCAGGCAGGATTCGAACCACGAAAGTCCTATTTACCAGTCTATCGTGCTCTGGAGTGAACAAGGCTCTGAAATCAGCTACAAGTGTCGGTCCGGTTTTTTTTTGCCACTACTGTACATTGCAACAAAATTAGTGACAATTAAAGTGCACAATTCATCATTATTTACAATGTATCATCATTTTCTACAACGAAGAGAATGAGGAAAGTCGCTTTCGTAAATGTGTGTTATAATCTATTTCTTTTAGTCATCTAATTATACGGAGGAAAAATTTTACCCAAGCATAGCAGTACTCAGTAGGAGTCCCTGTACTACCATGAGTTGATGTAAATATCACGATTTGTATAACACGCGACGTATTAACTTCATAGGTCGGTGTCCGAAGTTCCATCCCTACTGCAGCAGTCTGAGACGATATGTACGGCCTGCAGTAGGTTCTTATTAGTTATGCTCTTTATATTGTAATACAAAATAGAAAATATTCAGTTAAATCATATACATTTGTATGATATTAATACATTTAAAAATGAAATCAAAATATGTATAGGAAGCCATACTGTATAGTATGTGTTTTTTTATGTTTCATGTATTGTATAATAAATTAGGGACTATTTTTACTCAAATGAAATAATGTACATTTGTGTTAAAACATTTGTAACACATTATTATTTACTGACAATATCCACACAACAGAACAAATAGATTAACACGGAAAATGCGTCTGTATTCTCTTCACCCCTGTTATGAGTTCCGATCTGCTTGTGCAAAGTCTTACTCTGGAACAAATTCGCGTGGGAGCATGGGAGTCACTGCTGCGCTATTTTGTTGACATCACTGGTCTACAATATTTCCTTTGTCAACCACAAATTCCATAGAGACATGAACATGGATCGAACCGGCACTTCCGGATGGAAGACTAGCGCACTAGTTTCTGCATTTTAAATATACTGTGCACATAAATCGAACAAAGTAGGCCTGTATCTTCAACTCAACAAATTTAATTTCAATTCAAACTTACCGACAGTAATATATCTGCATCGATTTTTGTATGGAATTTTACTTTTGTATCACTGAAATAAGATGCACAATTTTAACGTTACGTCCTCGTATTCGAATGGAATGGAATTGAATTTAACTGAGGGGGGCACGGATGGCCCAGCACTGCGACCTATTGAGATCTATTGCGCTAACCCTCGATATGGAATGGGTTGCAGGCCACAGATCTCCTACGTGCACCGCCCTAACTACATGACTCCCTTAACGACCGGTCCCTACAGCCGATAGAATCCATATACCATTCCTGCTTCGGCAAATTCCTCCAAGCCCCCCCCCCCTGTCGGTCAGAGGCGAAACTCCTCCCCCGAGTAGGTCCGCCTCGGGTGCAATTGCAGAAGCCATCCAACATCGCTGAACTACATTCCAGTCATTCGAGAGAGTCAGCAGCTTCGGGAGGCCGCCGGTAGAGTAATCTGAAAAACAAGAAACAGGATGATGGTGGAGGAAAGGAAATGGGGAAGGTGAGTGAGGTTCCAATCGCCTGATGAAGTTACCTGATATTCATCCATAGGAGTGAGGGAAAAACCTCGATAAAACCTCACCGGGAATCGAACCCGGGACCGCTGGGTTCGGAGTTAGACTCGCTAACCCCTCAGCCAGAACGGTGGACTACGTCGTCGTATTATTATTATTATTATTATTATTATTATTATTATTATTATCATTATAACCATCACCATCATGACCACCATCATCACAGTACTTCTAGTCCTACATCAATCGTAATGAACATTTACGAAGATCCGGTTAGGCGCTTTACCTATCCACACCAGCTGACTAGTCTAAGGTTCGTTAAATATCTGTGTTTAGGAACACGTAACTCCACTAATCCCTGGAACAACACACTCTTCCCATTCGCAACTGGGATCCGAGGAGTGTCGTGGAATGATAATCAAATGAAATCGAACGGAAAGAAGTTGATGCCTAAAGTGGGGAAAGGAAGAATTCGAAGATAAATCCCAACCGCAACCTCACCCACCAGAAGTTCCGCTATGGGTTTTCCAATAAAAAAATTCAAGCCTGATCGCGACTCCAACCCAGACCACATGCATGACATTCTGTTGCTGTTACCTGGCAACCATAGTAGAGATAGTATTAAATGGTAGCAACGGTCATTAACTAGAATCTTAATTAGGACGTGGATATTTGCCTACAGTTAATGTAACAGCTTATTACACATGGTATACATTTCATCTTTCCACACTCGCTTGTGGACAGCTGCGATGTGCATTGTCCCTTCCGATATATCTTCACTATATTTTAGGTACAGGATCCTCTTCATTCCGATCTTATGTCACTGAAATTTCACATAAAAGAATAAAGTTTAAGGTGAAAAAAAATAAATAAAATTCTACTTAAAACCACCAGTATTACGGAAAATTTTAGAGGCTGAAGTATTCTGTCGCTGTTCTCTCGCGTTCTAAGACACTGTAACATTTTCCAAGCATATAAATAATTCAAGGAAGATTTAATCGTCCCTTGTAAGCGTATTGCACGATTAAGAGGTTAAATTATTAGGGAAAAGATATTGTGATATCGATTCAAGACGTGGGTTGTCTGATCACGAAACGGATAATGTCCTCGCATCGCAGGCTAGATTTATTTGCCAATACCTAAACTTCGCTTCCAATATTGTGCTATCTGGCATGCTGCATTGCTGTTGGTCTTAGAATGGAAGGCTCTCTAGTGACCTATCGTTTCCAACAGTGACAAAGTGTCCATACGAGATTCAACAGATATAATGTTGCTTCTATCACAAGAGCCGTTGCATAACGAAAATGCATACGACATTCAGGTTGAAACAAATTCCATCGTGTTTGTTTCGTCTAACAAACACTTTCAGTCAGACTGTCTTGATTGGAGAATCGGAAACATATTTCTAAGACGGCTTTGGGCATGATTTGTTCATTATCATGAAGAAAAATTTTAAATGGCACAAATTACTGTGACTGTTACGCTTTTACTACGTCATACTACTTTCGACCAATAAAACGGTACGTAAGGACTACGCATAATGCCTCTTTCCTTCTTAAGCATTTTACTCTCGTAAATCAAATTGTCTATATTTTGAGCTCTCTGGTTACAAATACAAGTAGGTTTGCTTTTTTTATTCTTTAAGTATGACTTGGTTTTCCCATGGCATGTCATGAACGCTGTAGACTCTGAAGTAACAGAAACTTTAAGTTTTAATCGCTTCTCTACAGATGGGAAGAATGCTTTACACCAGGGATATCAAAGCGACTGCACTGCGTGCTCTCAAGAACCCACCAACATTTCCTTAAGAGTGATGATTGTACAGAGTGGCGCTCGAGATGATCCACCATTTTATTTGCGAATATTTTGAATATTACAAATAAAATATCAAACAAACACAAACTACAATGAAAAGTGCAACATGGAAAATTGTTCTAACGCAACACATGCTCAATATGGCAGCCATTTTGATTGTTAACTTAATTTAAGCGGACTGCGATGTTACCGATAACCCTGAGGGATGTCTTCTTCAATTTCACTACAAGCTTGGACAATAAGCCGTCGAAGGTCTAGTAGATCTTGTGGATGTCTCGGAAAAATCTTTTCCTTCAGAAATCACCATAGAAAAAAATCGTATAGGTTCAGATCTGAACTATTTGAGGGCCAAATTCGCCCAACACTTAAAAACGATCTGGAAATCGGTGTGAGATCACCCGCATGTTGAACATTTCGTGTGAGAAATCCAACACAATGTTCGTAGTGTGCGACATTGCACCATCTTGCACGAACCACTGAAGGGTAAAGCAGTAGCAAGAAGCTGTGGTATGAAGTTAGCGCTCACTGTTTACAGTTCCTTCGGACCGTGTTATTGCTTGTCTTTAAGCTTTAGCATTAACACTGTTGATGACTGCGTCGTAAGCCTTCCTTTGTCAGCAATGTTTTAAATACTATCTCCTAGCGACAGTTTTCTGAATTACACTTAGTTCATTTATTTTTTCAAAGACCACTGCAACTGTTATAGGGTCATTGAATGAGATATTTCATATCACTGTTAAAATATAACAAAGACAAATTGTGGATGATCTCGTGCGCCACCCTGTATTTTATCTTGTTAAAAAGTGAATCTTGTTGGATTTGTATTATTTGTAATATGAGCACACAATGTGCAGGCGTTTTGACATCCCTGCTTTACACATTGCTGCTTTTGTAGAGTTGCTCCATTACGTCTGTCATCTGTCGATTCCTTCATTCCTTTGTTCTTGGATGTAGAAACTTCTCGGTGCTCTTTCGTAGACTGTTTCAGATCTTCATCTTGAGCTGCTATCTTTGCTAGTTTGTCTGCAAGTTCATCCCCTCTCCTAGCGGGGGCGTAATAGATAGTCACTATTTGCAGTATAAGTGTGATGTGACGCGTGACCTTCTTACGCATAACTAAAGACCGGCACTTCAGACTTCCTTCCCATTCATTACCAGGCAGTCTTGCATAAAGATGTGTGATGTATGATCCGTGCTCGCTATGTTCCCTTTTTTGTCGTCATGATCGAGCACATTGACTGGGGAATTTGCATCAGATATTTCCATAAACTTGGGGACACGCAAGCACAGATGTTTCATAAACTACACATACGCAGACGTGCTGCAGCCTAGTTCTCAGTGAGTACTTCTCAATTAGGAAAATAACTGAGCAATTATTCTGAATTACAGCAATGTTCATATCGCACTTCCAGTAAAATAATCTCGTAACTCAAAAATTGTTATTTGTAAAGATATGCTGTTTCTTAGTAAAACAGTGCTGTAATAGTACATTATGCAACGAACCTATAATGGTAGTAATTAAGACGCGAGTATGTTTGTTTATTAAACGAGCGCAAGCGAGTTTCATAATTTTCATACGAGCGCAAGCGAGTTTCATAATTTTCATACGTTCTTCTTAATTACCTTTATAGGCAAGTTTCATACGACTTTTTATGCTCGACCATATTTCTAACTTGAAATTATTCATAAGTATTCATGTTATGGTTATGTAAATAAAGAGCGGAACTGACCTGAATTGTGAGATGTGCGCAGACGCGAAAGTATTGATTTTTTCCGAGGAACGAATGTGTCATTGACCTTGATATAATCTAGAGAATAACATGAATATTAGGCTTGATATAACCTGGAAATTAATGTAGAATTGAAAAACGAGATGACAAATTGAATTTATTTGAATATTATTTACAATTAACGCTAATTATTATAGTAACAGAACATAACCTTCTGCGACAGTATTGCATTTCCAGCCTCCGTGACTTTTCGCTAATTGTCTTTCGATTGCATATCCGAGAATAATCGATACTTGCAGTTTCATAATGGTACAATGGTGATTTTCCATTGGCTGAACAACTGAATTATAATGAATAGGTGTACTTTAATGAGGTGCATTAAAGGGCTACTACCAGGTGTATAATTACTACATTTCGGCATGGTCGAGCATAAAATATTTAAATAAAAACTACCAGATAATTTACCATGTTATTATTACAATTTCATACCTCCAAACAGTAAAATAGTTTGGGAAATTATTTACGAAAGTTATGTGATTTTCGTCGACAGTATTTTACTGGGAGTGCGATATAAATTTCTCTACTAAAAGTCCTCAGGAATAAGAGATTGTGCAACTTTTCGAATACCCGGTAGATTGCTGTGGAAA
The DNA here is from genome assembly GCF_040183065.1 of Periplaneta americana. Classification (NCBI taxonomy): domain Eukaryota; kingdom Metazoa; phylum Arthropoda; class Insecta; order Blattodea; family Blattidae; genus Periplaneta; species Periplaneta americana. Next base: position 52,460,287 of record NC_091126.1, read on the forward strand.
TCTTTATAAGATCTTTCGAAGCAGTCGAGTTAGCTTCTTAAAATGCTGACGTGTTTCCAGCAGAAATAAAGAGATCGGCTGCACTGAAATCGAACCGGGATACCACAGAATACGAAGCAGGATTGATATCAACTGCGGTTTGTACAGTGTGCAAAACAACAAAGGCACTAATGTTTTAGTGCGGATAACCATTAGTCTGTTGCTCTAACCACTAACGTGTTTGAGTTATCGACATTATTCAAATTCGTTGATGAATATGAATGGCAATGAGGTGAGGGAATTGTGGAATATGTGACAGACAAGTTTAAGTGCATAGAGAACATGTGATCCACAGAAGCTTTCTTCAAAATACGTCTCATGGTACTGTACATATCATGTACAGATCCCCGTAGTTTTGGTGAATACCATTTAAAGACACTAAAATAATTTAAATATTACTTCGGAATATGTATTATATGTCTTTTCCGTGTTAAAGTTTAACTTTAACTGGTTAACATGTTACGGCCTGTTATTGGCCTTCTAGAACTGGTTGTTGCGCATTTTGTTTTGTTTCCTATGGGGGTGTGTTTGTGTAGTGTAATGTGGAGTCAAAGAGTGTGTGTGTTCTGAAATTGAGCTGAGTGTTGAGAATTTCATTTGGATGTGTTTTTATGTGTCTGTACATTTCGTATTGTTCTAGTGTGTTTAGTTTCTGGCTTTTTGGTTGGATGTGTAGAATTTCCATGTCTCTGTTGATGTCTCTGTAGGTGTGGTTAGCATTTTTGATGTGTTCTGCATATTTGGAAGTGTTTTGTAATTTTGTTATGGCTGTGATGTGTTCCACACCTACAGAGACATCAACATAGATATGGAAATTCTACACATCCAACCAAAAAGCAGAAACTAAACACACTAGAATAATACGAAATATACAGACACACAAAAACACATCCAAATGAAGTCCTCAACACACAACTCAATTTCAGAACACACGCTCTTTGACTCCACATTACACTACACAAACACACCCCCACAGGAAACAAAACAAAAGGCGCCAAGACCAGCAACAACCAGTTCTGAAGAAGGCCAATAACAGGTCGAAACATGTAACCAGGTAAAGTTAAAATTTAACACGGAAAAGACATATAATACATATTCCGAAGTGATATAGTGTTAAAAGTTGTGTAATCAAGATGTATAAATATTACTTCATACGTGCTCTATCACAGTTTACAGCCCATTGCCATCGGCCGGTGTGTAGTCGCGAACCTCTGATCCCAAGGCTAGCATCTTAACCACTAGACCATCGTGGACTACAGAATATAATGAAAAGTGAATTATATTTTGCGTGAGGTTCACCCATTGACAACTTGGAACATTCTTGATATCGTGTTGAAATATTACGAGCTGAATTTATTACAATAATTATTGCGAACAGACTCTCGCTTTTCAATACTATTATATTTGTGCTATTTTAAACTACCAATTATATACATGGGCACAAGCGTGTAGCGTCTAATCTCACCTTGGTTTCGACTAACAAGCAAACATTCTGATGGTGGCTGATAAAAAGGTTAATTTTTTTCTTTCCCAAGTTAATAATGTCAAAAGAAGTGGTTATACAAATTTTGACCACTTGACCGCAATTACTAGGGCCATAACAAAAGAAGTTCGCCAGGGGCCGTTAACAAAAATAAAACAATTTCACTGGAAAAATTTATTGGAACAGACACGGCAATTGTTTAACTATTTTTCAACATATTCCCCATCGGAATTGAAACATTTGTCATATCATGGAGTCGACAGCTGTCAGACGCTGGTTCCGATCCCAGGCGGCTGACTTCTACGACACAAGGATACAAAAATTGATCCCGTAGTATGACAAATGTCTCAATTCCAGTGGGGGATATGTTAATAAATAGCGCAGCAATTGCCGTATCTCTTTCAATAAATCTTTTCATAAAATTTTGCTTTTCTTTTCAGTAAACGGCCCCAGGGAAAACCACTTTCTGGACGGACTCGTAATTGCGGTCGAGTGGCCAAAACTTATATACGCGCTTCTTTTGACATTATTAACATGGTGGAAGGAAAAATTTAAATTTTTTATCTGCCCCCCACCAGAAATTTTCTTGTATGACTAAGATAAGCTGCACGTAATAACAGATGTTATGTAGCCAGCTCGAGAAAGAAACCTAAGGAAAAAAAAATTGTATCGCTACATGCTCAAGGGGCGTGATTGGTTCACGGCATTTGTATGTCTGTAGCGACTTCCCCCTCACATCAGCTGGATTTCAAGCACTACTATCTCAACATCGCACGTGTTCTTTGAGAGTATCAGAGGCCTTTACATAAATGCCGTGTCCTTATTCAAACTATGTTCACACCTTTTCAAGAGAGTAAGTTCATGGAGATCGCGGGTTTTTTATCCGCCCAGAACAACACGAGCCGTTCGCGCTTAAGTAACGTTGTGTAGTTGTAATGTTAATGGCGAAGTGCATCAACATTAATTAAAAACGCAGTAATCATAGATTACGAAACGACGGTTAAACAGTAGCCGTGGTTAAAATGTAACTTATGTGCACCATTCATAATCACCGATTACTAAAACATGGCTAGCTGACACCTCATTTAACCAGAGTAAAGTCTATGATGGTACATTGTTTCTACAAAATGACTAAAGGAAAGCATCCATACCGCTGCAAAGATAATAGTCAATGTCTAAAAACGACTGCGCTCACTATGTTCTACATCGAAATGAACATATCCTACATTTTCGCATTTGTTTGCCTTTGGGCGCTGTTATATTTGTGAGTTCCATTTCTTTGTTTTTCAGTACTGTTAGGTTAAAATCGTACAAAATGGAAAATTGAATCCAAAAATGATTATATCCCAATGTTAGGTTGAAGTATCGATAGACTTAATTACTAGATTTAAATGTATTATATAAAAAAGATGGAATATCCATAAAGGAAAAGGATGCAGAAGATTGGTAGGAATGTGTGTACGATCTTGGACCCCATTTACACCAGGGAATTGTGCATTATCCATCCTAAGATCCATCCATAACCTCTCTTTGTTCAGCCAGTGACAGAGAAAGAGGTACCGGTATTCGAGTATTCCCTCTTAAAATACAGAAAATAACAGTTACATAGAATCGTAATATATGCAGCCGATCCGTAGAAGAAATATGATTGTTCTTGTGTTATTCCAAGTGATCCATTTGTAGATTTCGACAAAAGAAATCCCTCCTGAAATGTTCTGTCACCTAAGAATTCGTAAGAATTCTCTCTTTCCACTAAAGAACCTTCACGCTCACGCTCTATCCAAGTAATTCAAGTACTGCACAATAATAATCGTCTTCGAAATAATAACATGTGGTTCTGGCCGCCATTTTGCTTTACTTGCTCTACTAATCGCTGGTTATCTCCTTCAACCGCTCATATTTAGCCGGTTAGAGATTACTGTGGTTAACCTCCTATTTAAGTCGTAACCGAGGTCGATCCACTGTAAAAATGCTTAATCAGGGATTAGGTGACAATTTTAACCGATGGTTACACTAACCGACGTTGATGCACGTGGGCATAAGACTCAGTCGCTGTTAGGTTTGTTAAGTTAAATATTGCATGTGTCCAGAGCAAAATAAATAATGCAGCGACGAAGAGGATGAGACATATGAACTAAGTCGGGTCAAAAGCTTTACAGTTCACTCACACAACTTACTTTTCAGTAACTCCTGAGTTAAAACGTAAACATGCCTATCAGCGCAGTAGCATAATACAAATAAAAAATTCAAGAGGATTTCAGCTGGTAGGCTACTTTGCTGAATACAGATTGAAAGCTGAATAGAAAAAAAAAAGTAAAGAAAATTGCCATGAATTTATGCACGTTCTCGTTATACGTAGGCCTACGTTTTACGAGTTTGGTAACAATTAATTTCCTTTTCTTAGTTGCGAATAATATTTTTATTCGGTTATTTAACAACGATCTTTCAACTACTCAGTGATTCTGAGTCGACAAAATTGGTAATAGCGACATTGTATTAGGCGAAATGAGGCTGAAGATTCGCCTTGTGATTACCTGACATTAGCTTTATATTTGTGGGAAAATCCTCATAATAAACCCAACCAGGTTGTCAGCCCAAGCGGGTCTCGAAACTATCGAGCACAGCTCCAATAAGCAGGAAAACGCACCCACCGCCTGAACCACTCCTGATGAAGTCGAACAATATTAGGACCTACTGCTTATACTGTAGTTCTCTCGAACCATTATTCAAAAGAAATACTCAATAAGACACTGCTTCAGATATTAACCCGCGTTCAACAAATGTTTTTATTCTAACAACGGTAATCCTCTTAAAAAGGGCAAATGTGCCATTCTCTCTTTGTCTGCTCTGTTTAGTCTGGAAAAATAACAAAGTATGGTAGAAATAATCCCATATATAATACATAATTTCTATCAGCGAAATGTTTTACAGTCGATACGAACTCGCTGACCTCTTGTCACTTTATTCTACATAACACAACAATGACGAAGAAAACAGATTGATCATTTTGTTTCCTTAAAAAACACACAACCTACACAAAAAACACAAAAATACACTAAAAATCACACACACACAAAACACACACAGCTTTCTGCCCAAAGACCAGGTTTTTCACCGCAAACTCAGCATTCCCAAATTATCCCTCATTTACGCCTTTCTCTTCGATCAATATATCGTCGTTGTTCCTGCAATAACTCCTATGTGACACATTTATCGATTCTCAGATTTTACTCTATTAAATACGGTAACTTAAATAATGATACAGCAAATAATAAAATGTCCTATATATAATTATATTTCTTTGTTTCGAAAATGTAATAATTCACAATCTCCTATGAACGGCTGCCATAGGATGAATAAATGTGTTTTTTCTTCCTACTGAAAAATTTTATATTTTTCGCATAGGAGTTATTGCAGGAACAACGACGATATCTTAATCTTGACTATCATCTTACATCTTTTTCCCCGAACTTTTATCCCGTTCACCATTTCTTCCAGTGCATCCTTCAGTAGGCAATTTATTCAACTAATTTCGTTTTGTATTTCTGATCAGTTTCAGCATCATTCTTCCTTCACCCACTCTATCTAGCACAACTATATTTATTTCTAATTCTGTTTGTCCATTTCACATGCTCTATTTTTCTCCATATGTATATTTTAAATGTTTGTAGTCATTTCTCTTCACTTCGTCGTAATGTGTATGTTTCTAAACCACAGAGTGTCACAGTCCACACAAAGCACTTCATTAGTCTCTTCCAGAGGTCCGCAGAAGATGCTCCTTTTTCTATTAAAATCCACCTTTGTTATCCTCCTGTTGACTGCTTGGCAGCAGTTTTGTTACTACTTAGAGTACACCCCAAGTTTTTCAAACTGTTCACTTGTTCTAATGCTTCATTTCGAATTCGCACGTCTACCTTCTTTATTTTTCTTCCCATAACCATGGTCTTCGTCATGTTTGCGCTTACCTTCATCCCACACTGCTCACGGCTGTCACTGAGCTTCAGTAGCATATCCCTTGTATCGTACCCTTTTCTGCTAACAACGCCGTATAATCAGGAAATCTTATGCACTTTGTTATTCTTTATTTTGCTTTTACTCCTCCCATGTTCTGAAAATTGTTCTTCACTATTTCATATAATTTTTAAAAGAAAAGATTGTACAGTATATTATGTCCATCATTTACGGTCAAATTGACTTGTAATACTTTCATGTGCATTAATTACTGCGAATATAACTTGTACGTATAAGCTATTCCATCTCAAATCGACCGAAATATAGAGAAAATTGACCTTACAATTTCTAAACACAATGAAACTTTTTTTATGCGTAGAGAACTGTGATACAATGCTTTGTGCAAAGTTTGAGGTATCAGAACTTCATAGTGTTTAAATTAAAAATATTTAAATTTAACGACATATAAACAGATTTTCTTACTTTTTATGGAAATGGAGAAATTTAGAATTTTTCTCATTAAGACGCCTTTGGCTAGGAAAAAATATTTTAAAACTATATAGTTAGATTCCGCATTGAAAGTACAAATAAGCACATTTTTTTCTGATGGTATGTTGATAAGAAAGTATTGAAAATATCAAATAAAGAAAATAAATAGTACGCGCGTGAACTAACCAGCTGACTGTGAGACGGGAGCTTAGCCGAGACAAGCAAGGCCAGGAGACAAACACGTGATGTGTCGTCTAGCAGTCATGGCTGTGCTTGCTTTATCACAGGTTTTCATAAACACAGGAGTATAATGACGCCCAACGCTCGCTTATCTTCAGCTCTCGGCCAGTGCATGCGGTACTGCGCCATTCAAGTCTAGGCGTGTGAAAATAATCTATTTAATACCCTCGAAACTTATTGCCGTACCACTAAGAAAACAATGCAAAATCCCTCTTAATAATGCAAGGTTTTTTTCTCAATATGTTTTTACATTTTTACAAGTGGCCAAAAAGCAAGTAAAATCAGATTATCTCTCTCTCTGTGTAGAATAAAAATAAGGATTACTTCATAATATAACCTACCAAATGTCAGCTTCAAAATAAGCTCTCGTTCAATGTTCTGCAGTAAATGGTTCCAGAGTTCTGAGCGCTGAAAGAGGCTTGTTTTTATAAAATACGCTAAATTTGTCGCTCAATAATACGAAAGCCGTTTGACTTTCGATGGTATATTTTTGAAAATGAACTCCCCTCAGCACCATGTATAAGTAGGGAAAAAATAAGAGTATAAAAAATGCGAGGTTTTTTACTGATCGATTTCAAATGGAATAGCCCGTATACAGAAAAGAACAAAATCCATCCAATACTTTCATATGCATAATTTACAGAAAATTAACTTGTACATATAGAAGAACCTAATCCTTCCACAATTGAAGGGTTTGGGGGAAAAACCAGGCAGCTCTAATTTTTTTCATTTTTCAGTTGTTTATGCAGAGGACAAAAAAACACGCTCTATCGTTTGAGTGAAGAACCAAGTAGTTCCAAGAATTACATTCACAGTTATAATGCTTTTTGGACCTGCCTCTTCTGTACATGCTTATTGTTTGGCGGTAAGTTTTCCTTCATTATCTCGAAAAGTACTGAATTGGAACTGCCTGGTTTTTCCCCCAGACCCCTCAATTTTTACGCACATCATTTACAGTCAAATTCGGAGTACATAACGAAAAATAACAAAATCCTTACAATAATTTCGAAAATGCCGCTGTACACAAACACACAGGCAAACAGCATGGCCAAAACCATTTTGTCAGCATGAGAAATTTTGAATATGTTTATTTTCGCCAAACACGAAATAGATTTCCCGCACTATCATAATACTCTTTCTGTATAAAGTCAAAAATCACCAAATTTCCAAGTTAAAATACATTTTATATTTATTCTGCAGGCTACTAAAAAAATTACTTCTCCTGTCCAGGCTTTACTGATAAAACATTTTCTGTAATAGAGATTATAGTAATCATATTCAGAAATATCACTTCTTCTTCTTTGGGAGAACATCGCCACAGATCTAGAGCCTTAGCTCCAAAAGCAGAGAGATCGTCAGTCAAACCTCAATGGGTCGAAATGATATCAATCAGTTAGACAGACAGGAGGTTTGTGTCACATTGCTGTTTCATTGGATGCGAAATTTTGTGTGAAGATTTGACTTCTAGTCGATGCCAACAAGACCCCATGACTCGGTGACGAATTGTGTCACACTTGACATTTGTAGACGACCTCATTAGTCAAGTCAGGGCGACGGCGCTAGCGGATGTGGTTATTGAGGTCGAAGGCTGGGATATGAATATTTGAATGCATTTTAATCTACCATATCCGAGTCTTTCTCTTCAATTCGCATTTCAGACTTCTGGCAACGTAAAACATAATAACATTTTAGGTCATGTGCCAAAATCAATTTCTAATCAATAAATATCTTTACTTTGTTTTTCACAAAGCAGTTATATCTAACAAACACAGTAATATATTTCAGATAATAGCAATACCTCTGGCAAAGTTTGGAAAGGTGAAAGTGAGAGAGATGCCTTATTTCTCTCGGAATATACAGAATATAAATGATAGGGGAGACTGTTGTACCTTTAGCATAGTGTACCTTTGAACATTTTTTGTTTTTTTAATTTTTGTTACTACCTAGAGGACTCAAACTAAGTAGATTGTAGAGAAAGCAGCTAAGTAGCTCTGGTCGTAGTTTCAGTTTGATTTATTGCAAAGTGTGAGTTCCGTAGACAAAAGAAGTTTTTTTAGTACCAAAAGTAAACATTTCGTTCATTGATATATGTTTTCTAACACAAAACCAGATTGCATTTGTTAATATCTTTCAAGTACGGTGTGTTCCCTATCATCTGGTGAGTAATAACATATTTTAATTTCCGTGATTTATTTGACTCTCTTAGTTTTCGGAGCCATATTTGTTTAAACGTGCACCCTCTTGTACCTTTGAACACAAAACATCTTGTACCATGGAACATGTTCCAAATTACACGATACTATCGGTTTTTGTTTTTCTTTTATTTTACGGTCATGTTACGAAGTAAGTCTGGAGTTAAGAGGTCCCCAATTGATTCGGATGCCTTGAAGAAAGCTGTTGAAGCAGTTATTGCTTCTCCAGGAAATAAAATCTAAATCAGAGAAGCCTGCTCTGGTTTATGATTGCAAATACATTTTAAATATGATCGTCAGTTTTTACAGCTATATTCCCACCTATATTCCAAGTGTTCCAACTTACAAGAGGGTATACCTTCGAAGGCATACTTTCGAACACATTACATATCCCTTCATTTTATTTTTTCCATCCTTAATAGATCTACAAAACAGGAAAATACATACAGGAAGTTGTAAAGGAATCTTCAATAATTATTTCAAGCATTTTTTCATTAAAAAAATTTCATTTCCCAAAATTAAAAAAAAAAATAAAATGTGAAAAGTGTTTAAAGGTACAACAGTCTACCCTATAGTATCATGAAGTTTTATGTAAAACTTTAATTTCAACGAATTAAAATATTGTAACTTTAGCCTCAAAATAGTCAATCTTCAGATTATACTGTACATTCCTTCTTGATTACCTTTTTTTTTATTTTACGACTCTTTATTAACTTCAATGGTTATCAAGAATCTGAATGAAATGAAGGCGATAATGCAGGCGAAATGAGTACAGAGTCCAGCGCCGAAACTTATCCAGTATTTTCTCTTAATGGTTGATGGAAAACCCCGGAAAAACCTAAACCACATAAATTTTCCCAACCAGGATTAGAACTTGGGCCGGCTCCTTTCAGGTCAGACATGCTAACCGTTACTCCACACCGGTGGACACCATCGTATTTTACCAACAAAATGAACAAATCTTCATGTGCACGAAACAGCCTATAGAAAGTGTTCTTGGTTAATTTAAAGCTCTGTTCTCACAACACGCCTTGCTTCTCCAAAAATTAAATGAAAATCACAAATCTCGCCAGCAGAAATTCCATCAATATTTTTTATATCAGTCAACTAATTGTAAAATATTAACCCTCACTCACAGATTTTTTTTTTTTTTTCAAATATCCGAAGACAGGTCTGAACTTCAAGTGATACAAACAAGGCACACTTATGAGCAAAGCTCGGATCTTGGGGACTTGTGTGTCGTGTGCTTGAGTAAGGTTACAGGCATAACGTACACAAAGCTTACGCTGCAAGTGCTCAGGGACAGTCGTTTGTACTAAGAAAGTGGTCACATCGAATGGCAAGAAGACGAAAGAATAAACTGTGTCACGTCGAAGCCAATGACATTAAGAGAATTACAGGTAAACGGTCTGTTTGAGGAAATAGAAAATACGTGTTATTCGAAAGGGTGTTATGGAAGTTTGAAAATGCATTTCTTAAATTTTAGGTACAGAATTTCGTGGAGGAATTCTGAGGAGATACATTATTTTCTTCTAATGCAGAGTTTATATCTTGTAAGTTGTACCACACATAAACTAGAGCTGGAAACGGGCATTCATTGAAAGACATTGCAGTCCTTTAAATTGATGGAGAATTTGTCCATAGCCATGGATCAAGTCGTAGAGGGACCTTCCCTAGTAGTGATACACTAATTGAAAACTATTTGCGAGAAAAATTTAGGATATACTTATCTTTCTCAGATACGAGATCTGCTGAAAATCGAACAGGAAACAGTGACAGTGAAATATTCAGTATTTTATTTAGGCCCAAGACTTTATAATAAAATTTCAAACCATTTTCCAAATTTGAAATTTTTTAAAATTGAAACTTTTAAAAAAGAATGTTGTAAAATTATCCATGATATATAATAGTAACACATGTACTTTTTTTACCTTTTATTTCTATCGACTATATTCATGTTTTTATCGAATATCACTGGCTTCTGTCGGATTGTCAATTTATATTAAATGTGTATTTTTCTCTCGTTTTCCCTTTCTTCTTTATTCTTGCTCTTGTGTTGTACTTATTGGTTTGAATTAAGTTAATTACTGTATTTAGTAAACTGTCCTTGTAAATTTTATGTTATATTATTCACTAAGACCACACCGTACACGAGCCTGACTCTTACGGTAGTGGCTAGAAACATTTTTATTTTATAAATGCAATTTGTACTCACTAGGTAGCTAGTTAAAATAAATAAAATAAAAAAATTAAAGTTTGCTCCCGTCACTTCATGTGACGTGGGAATAAGTTTCCTTCGTTTCAAATCATGTTTAACTAACAGACGAAGAATTTATGGGTTCGAAAATCTTCGAATGCATGTAGTCATACACTGTAATGAAATGTACAGAGCAGAACTGTAAATTTGATGTATTTTGCATGTTTATTTATATATATGCTATAAAATTAGATGTTTCAACCTATCATAATATTATCATTATGTTGTTCCAGCCAGGAACCACTTTTATAGCAGACCTGACAGTACCTCCGTGCTGGAAGCGGGAGTTTGTTGACATTGAAGTCCGGTCGCTTAGCCACGTTCAAAGACAGCCGGCCCGGATGGCTCAAGCGGTAGGGGCACGGCATGTCCCTATCGCTTGGTCCGAAGGGTTGTGGGTTCGAGTCCCGCCTCGGGCATGGGTGTTGTGATTGTATTAGTATAAGTGGAAACAAAGGTAAACAAACAGAAAACAAAAACAGATAACTTTGGAAAACGGCCTCTGGCCGGTAGAAATTAAAAAAAAAAAAAAAAAAAGACACAAGTCCCCAACTTCCGAGCTTTGCTTATGAGACTAGGTCAGGAGATAATGGGGTAGGGTGGTCAAAATGGGGTAGGGTGGCCAACATTCACAGATATTGGGTATTTAATCTTCTCGGTACAGTCGGTTAGTGGTTTCTGTCCAGTCCACGATAAGAAAAAGAGCGTTGTGACCCAGGGTATAACTACCCTGTAGCACAGTGGTCGTCAGCACTCGCTGAAATGGGTAACGGATAAGTAGTGTATCGCAATATACACGGTCCTGCAGAAGGGAGAGGGAGGAAGCATACCCGCCAGCAGCCACGGAAGCACGCCAGAAACAATGTCTTATCCGCGGGTAAGAAATGCTAGCCCGAGGGTGCACTGTGTTGATGACTGCTGCTGTAGCACTTTCTCTATTGGTTTGTGATATATGATCTTAGGAAATATTTTGTAAATATTCTAAAGCGTTATAAAAGCGTAGAGAAGCAAGTTAATAAGTTGTACAGAAATCTATTGTTTAACCAGGAAGATAATTCGCTGATCTAGCTATGAAATCTGGTTAGACGACAGCAGTCATCGACATAATTTTATCCGCACGTGGTTACGCACCACATTCTTCTATCAGTAGTGTATTCATTCACGACACATCAAAGTAAGATTGCCTAGGTATGATTGTGTTTAATTCTATGGGTAATTGGCTATCGATGAACAGAACTATTTTCCTGCAAAGAATTCCACTGTATTTACTTATAACGTTATTTTCAGTTGGTTATTTAACGACGTTGTATCAACTACTCGTTTATTTAGTGTCGAAGGTAGATTACCTGGCATTCACTTTACGATTGGGGAAAACCTCGGAAAAAATCCAACCAGATAATCAGCTCAAGCGAGAATAGAACCCGCACCCGAGCGCAACTTCAGACCGCAGGCAAGCGCCTTAACCGACTGAGCCACACCGGTGGCTATAACGTTATTGGCGTTAAAGATAATCCGTTGTGCTAATTTGCATTCTGTGTTAAATGTGATGACGCTGTAGATTTTCTTAAAACATTAACGTCTTAAGGGTGTTTTGCCGATTGAAGCTGAGATACGGTTGTTGTAAATACCAAAACCCTTCGCTCCAAGTCCGTGACCATTTTTATTGGATTATTATTAGTATCAAATTTTCGGCTATTCGTCAACGAAACCAGTCATGCATTGCAGAAGATATTTCAAGAAAATTCGGAACAAATTATGGCATCAGTTAGTGTACACAAGAAAGGAGATAAGACATAGTTTTTGTTATTACTCGACCGAGGGAAGTGGAGCGACGGGCGTAATGTCAACTATCGCGATGCGGAATTACGAACGCAGGAGCAGTAGCGCCTCGGGTTGCAGGACTCCACTAGTCTTGGTCGAGTAATAGTAATCTATCATATGTGTAAATTCAATAAATCAAGTATAGTTTTGTTTGTGATTAATTTAATCTTGAATCTGAATTAAGAAACTAAGTAGATATCCTATATATCCTGATTAAATCTAGCATAACAAAGTAAAACAATTGGCATTAGTTAAATTCAGTTTGAGGAATGGAATTATCTAAACAAGTAATGTGTTAAGATAGGTGGAAACAAAACAGTATTTTGCATTATAAGATATTATTATGGTGATGCCAGATTATCCTGATAATTTTGAGTATAGTTACCGCCGGGATTCGGACGCAGTAGCCAACCGTTCTACAGTCCATTCGACTTAAGTTGTCGCACAACATGAGAATGGTTTTAAGAAGTAGGTAAAGTAACACTTAACATAATTTGTGTGTAGTAAGAAACGGGCACAACATTACTGGTGTAGGCAGTGGGACGGCCCAAGTGTATTAATGCTGCAATACCCTTTAAAAACTTGCAAAAAAAATGAAAACACAGTTGCACGAGTCAACTGATAAAAAGAATGCTCGCATTTATCACTTGATATCAGTGAACGAAGGTTAAGCCATTTGCAAAATCCTTCATAATATTTTTTTTTTGTCACCATCAACAAATGTTTAATATGCATGAAACAGATGCTACGAAGAGCGTTTTGGTTTAATTTGAAGAGCTGCTCTCGTGACAAATGTCGCTTCTTCATAAATTAAGAGAGAAAGAAGGAAAGAAGGAAACAAAGGAAGAGGGAACGAGAACAAAAGAAAGAGAAAGAAGAGAAAAACTAAGAGTAAAGAGTTGCACATCACGTCACGAGGCATGAACGAATTGCCAACAAGATCGGATGAACTGGACGTCTGGTATCAGTGAATGAGAGTTGGGGTTCAAGAATTTTCTCTTTATCAACTACGTTTGTTGCTGTCACGCTAAGAATAACGGTAAGTCCACTATTGTGGAATAACAGTTACCACATATGACCGTGAAACGAGAGGTGCCGGGTTCAAATCTTGGTTGGGACAATTTACCTGCTTAAGGATCTTTCCGAAGTTTTCTCTCATCCAAGTGAAGCAGAATTGCAAATGCAGGTAACTTTAGGGGTTGAATCTCTGACTCATTTCGTTATCATAACAACACTTCCCCTCCATCATCATCATCATCATCATCATCATAATCATCTCAGTTTCTTTCCCATGTTTCGGGCTTCTTTCCATGTAGGTTCTGCTGCAGGCAGACATCGAACTAGGACCCCGTGGTATGTGGTTATTAGTTGCTTGTGGTAGTGCTATGTACCGTGGGCTACCCCTTGAGCTCATGGTATAGTCCGGATCACCTTACTTAATACCTTAAGGGTGAAACCCAACCATTCTTCCCCTATTACTACATATGCTAGTGGTTTATAGTGATTTTCTGGCTCTCAGGTTGAATTTTCTTTTACCAACTTCGTTTCGAATTTTGGGTACTGACAAGCACTACAACTGGCAGTTATTTTCTAACTGTTATGTTGGTAGCAACAATTTCGGTTTACAGTAAAGGAAACTGATGAAAGTGCAAGCAAGTAAATATATTTTTAGGTTAGGTCTCATGAATCGTAAACTGTTTAGTCAAAGCAATGAATTTCATGTTGCCAGACAAAATAGATTTTAATATTAGATCATACTAGTCGTAATTACCAACATAATATGCGAGAAGTCCAGGAGGAAAAAGTACTATATCATAAATTATTGAACCATTTAGGAAACACCTCGCAGCATAAAGATAAGATGTGATAAATAAGCAAGGAATTGTTACTACTACTACTACTACCACCAATACCACTACCACTACTACTGTACTACTATTTCAGTCCGTAACATTATGATTTTACCCTCTTTGGTGATATCTGGTATTAGTTGATAACACTGAAGAGACGACCAAATTAGACTTTTACTCTGCTATTCATAGACATTTCGCTAGCCCGCGCTACGAGCGTGCTAAACTACCCCCGGGTATCGACTGGTTACTTGTACAGGATTCATATCGTATCATATCGCTAACACTGGTTTATGAATATGAAAAACGTTAGTTCGCTGATCATCTACCGGAAGCCCGCGCTAAGAATGTCTATGAATACGGCCCTTAGGAACTACAATTATATGATCCTCACCATAGCTCGTGGGACCTGGGTTGAGGGACAGCTGTGATGGCTACGCGGAAAGATGCAAGGATTCTGTAGGCTGTAGGGGAGTTCAGAGGTGGACCACAGTGGAATCTGTAGAACGGAGAGCTTTAGGGTATGCACACCATTTCATTCCAGGTAGCTAAATTAAATTAAATTAAATTAAATTAAATTAAATTAAATTAAATTATGGTTTATTTAACGACGCTCGCAACTGCAGAGTTTATATCAGCGTCACCGGTGTGCCGGAATTTTGTCCCGCAGGAGTTCTTTTACATGCCAGTAAATCTACTGACATGAGCCTGTCGCATTTAAACACACTTAAATGCCATCGACATGGGCCGGGATCGAACTTGCAATCTCGAGCATAGAAGGCCAGCGCTATACCAACTGCGCTACCGAGGCCGACTTCCAGGTAGAACAACGGACTGAACTAAACGCCATATATTGGAGGACACTCCTCAATCCGTGCGTCTCCCCTCAAAGGCGACCAATGAAAGGTTAATAATAGATATATAGTATAGTTGTATATATATATATATATATATATATATATATATATATATATTTAAGCTGGTAGAGATAAGGCCATCAGGCCTTCTCTTCCCCTCTACCAGAGGATTACAACTACAATATTAAGAATACAATTACAATTATGGATATGGAAATGGTTAGATGATAATTTATTTTTATTTTATTGGGTTATTTTACGACGCTGTATCAACATCTAGGTTATTTAGCGTCTGAATGAAATGAAGGTGATAATGCCGGTGAAATGAGTCCGGGGTCCAGCACCGAAAGTTACCCAGCATTTGCTCGTATTGGGTTGAGGGAAAACCCCGGAAAAAACCTCAACCAGGTAACTTGCCCCGACCAGGATTCGCGGCCAGACGCGCTGACCGTTACTCCACAGGTGTGGACTAGATGATAAATGATCACTATATTTTCAAAGAATTACTACATTAAAACTGAAGCACGAGGTAGAAGAAAATTATTTTTCTGTTGTAGTAGACCAAATGAGGAACATCGTTTCAAAATTTGTTTCCTCCATCTTAGTATTTTTCTCGTGAAATGAAAAAAGTCCTGTCTTCTCCGATCAACACTTCTTTCTAGTATCACATTAAGATAAGAGAGAACTCGTTTTGTTACTTCATCGCTGAATATATGAATTCTGCTTTAGTAGAATGTAAATGCCACATGTTCAACTTTTTGAGAATAGAGAAAGCACCTTTTGAAACCACGCTCTTCAAATGCTGTAATATCTGTACAAATTTTCCACCTTATAAGTTTCGAACTATTTGTAACTAGCGATGAACGAAAATAATAAAATCAATATATCTTCCGCTGAGTGCCAAATGACGATGGCAAGTAACACTGAAGTTCCTTGGAAACCACACTCATGGATTCGAACCCTGTCAAGCGGAAAAGTTTTGATTCACTGCCAAAGTGATATCCTGTGGTGTTTTTAGGGGAAGTATATGCGTAATGTTGACCCCACTTCACGGGAGTCTTGCGACAATTCCAACGTCAGGTTAAAAACTAAAATACAAGGTGATTCATTGTTACGTGTAAATACATTGTGCGTAATGTAGAGGTGAAACTAAGACTAAAACGTTCTAAACAAGTTTTTCTCAAAACCTTTAATTCCTGATTTAACGCTATTTTGCGTGGAACTTGCCTGTAGTAACCACTGGCAGAAATGTCGACGATGCGGATAATCTGCAGGTGCCAACTCTTGTACTTTCCGCAGGTGAAATGGATACAGCTGTTGTCTCCGAAGCATGGGCCATACAGTACTTTGCGGAATTCCTAGTGCTGCACTAATTGCTCTAGTACTTAAGGCTGGAACCTGATCTACCATATCCAAAACACAGACCTCTACATGCACATGTGGTCGTCCTGTATGTGGCGCACTTCGAATACCGTACTCCCTCATACGCCTGTCCACACCTGCAAATGTCTGATGACTTGGTCATTGTCGTCCAGGAAATAGCTCACTGTATCGTCGTCGTGCTGCAAGTGCATTACCTTCTGCTGCACCATACACAAGGTGAATATCAGCATACTCAATGTTTGTGTACATCTTCCCCTCAACACCACTGCTGTGTAGTACGAAGAACTCTAACCGACTGACGCTGCATCAGGGAGAACAGTGATGCCTATGCAGTTATTACAACTTAAGTGTCATCTACTGGAACTCTGGAATTAAAAGTTTTGAGAAAAAGTTGTATAGAACATATTTTTAGTCTTAGTTTCACTTCTACAATACACACATAAAGTATTTACACGTAATAATGAATCACCCTGTATATGGACCAATACAAATGTCCTTACGGGTAAGAAAGGCGTCGATATATACAAACATCTTATTTTACACAAACAGAAATAAGAATAAGAAGTACTCTTGTGCAGAACTTCAGTAAGCACTGAGCATATCAAGTCCACTACAAAAACAACCACTAACTTACAACGCAGCACAAAATCAATACCCTACAAAAATGTGAAAGAAATAAAACCATAAATCTCTTGTAACTTTATAGTAATAAGTACCGAAGTTCAAAAATCGCAGTTTGTAAATTTGTTACAGGAAACGCCAAAGCAATATAATAATAAATCTGAAAATGAACACAAATTGTAATTTAACAGAAACAAACCATATAACCTGTTTTAGAAAATGACAATAAATCGACATAGTAAAGGACTAAATGGAAAACAAAACAAAATCTAGCAATCGAATACTTTTTCTTCTTGCTTTTAGGGGTTCTCTTTTAAATTAAATGCTCATGGATATATCGTTAAATAAATCAGAATGTAAATTTATTTTCATCAATTATATAATTTAATTAATTTTAAGTTGCTAATAATAGTTCAGGAGAGTTGACAGTGCTCATAGCTGGTAACAATAGTAAAATGTCTGACACATTTAAATATATGGACATCGACCACACTGACAGTGTGTGTGTAATTTACGTTTCATTTCCGTCTCTCTCACAGAGAGATCCAAATATTGCAAACACGAAACAAAGTTCGTAATAGTACAAGTATGTGTAGCAGAAATAATGTAGCATGTAAAAATCGAAGAAGAGGAACAATAATAATAATAATAATAATATTAATAATAATAATAATAATAATAATAATAATAATAATAATAATAATAATAATAATAATAATAATAATACCGATGTTAATCATCATTGCAGGGATCGAAATGGACCTCAGAAAACGCGATTTTCCAATTTTTTCAATGAAGTGTGAATTAAATTGACAATGGTACTATCATAGCCTACTGCTTTATTGTAATAATAATAATAATAATAATAATAATAATAATAATAATAATAATAATAATCCATGACATTGCAGTCCGTGAAGGACCAGACCGACCAGCCGGCTGCTGGTCTCACGCCTACATGCCGAAGCAGAGGTGGACGATCATCCAACCAGAATAGAGATATCGTGTGGTTAGCACGATGATCCCCCAGCCGTTATAGCTGGTATTCGCAATCGGATTTCCCTATCTATCGTAGCTCCCCAAGTGCATCACATGCTGGGTGGGCACTGGCCGAAATTTCATGAGAAAATTTCTTCCCCCATGAGGACTCGAACCAGCGCGCATTCCGTAACGCGAGTCCTAGGCAGGATGCCTTAGAACACAACGCTACGGTGAGGATTACTGCTTTATTGTAGCTATCATAAAAACCTTCGTATGCTGTCGCTAATTTATAATATTCTTGCGGCATGACTCTGGTATGTTTGATTATGCACCGACTATCACTGAGGTTTTGAATAATAGCACGACATTAATGAAATTAAAGGAACCGGCACTCAGCAATATTATTTCATCACTGATATAGACCTAAAGATCAGAAGAGGACGTCTTTTCACTTGGTTATTTAACGACGCTGTAACAACTACTAGGTTATTTAGCTTCGATGTGATTGATGATATCGAGATGGTTTTTGGCGATTTGAGGCCGAGTATTCGACAAAGATTACCTAACATTCGTCCTACGGTTCTGGAAAACCTCGGAAACAACTCAACCAGGTAGTCAGCCCAATCGGGGATCGAACCCGCGCCCGAGCGCAACTCCGGATCCGCAGTCAATTGCCTTAGCCGAAGGACAGTTTTGACACAGAACAAACTTGCAAATATTCAGGCAAGAATGTAGCTAAGTCCTTGAAAATCTTCAAGACAATTAGCCTAAGAATGCGCCATTTCACAAAGACCGGCATTAAGAGGACTGAAAATGCTGCACTTACCGTTATAGAGTGACAGTGGTTAATTGATTACAGGAAGGAGATCCGGCTATTCGCGTGATTCATTCGTCTTAACGCTACTGGCAAAAAATACAATTCGTTGCAAGTTGGGAGAGGGTTTTATTTCCACTCCATTTTAATTTACTGTCTCCGTCTTTTACTTTATCATTAGATCTATACATAATTCAATACAAAGCAATATGATGCTGCATAAAGAGATTTTAAGATTTTTTACCCAATTTACGCCTTTTCACATATACTAATACACTGCTCCGCCGATTTAGTGGAATGCGTTTGAGTTTAAAGAAAGCAGCAAAATAGTACAACGTGGTCTGTTGTGACCAGAATCCAAGCCCCCTATACTGGCAAAGGATCATGTCACAAACATGTTCACGTCTGAATATTTCTGACAAAGTAAATATTATTCAACGCCCTGAAAACGGCGCAAATGTTAAGGATATTGCTGTAGAGTTTCAGGTAACGTTAATTAATTAATTCATTCATTCATTCATTCATTGATTCGTTCACTCACTCATAAATTTATTTATTTATTTATTTATTTATTCATTTATTCATTCATTCATTCATGTATTTACTTATTTATTATTGTACTTTATTAACGTCGTATCAAATTCACTTTTTTAAATGAAATAACAACTCTTGAATGCAAATCTGACTTTCAGGCAGTAGCTCCCTGTAAAGTAGATTTGAATAATTTCAAGGAAAAATTGTTCCGGAGCCGGATATCGATCCCGGGACCCTTCGCTTAGCGCACGAATGCTCTACCGACTGAGCTACCCCCGGAACTATACACGACATCGTCACCATTTTTCCTTTATATTCACACAACTCAAATGGGCTGACAAGATGCCAGAACCCAACTCTGAGTGCACACAAATTCTGTGTACATAAATTGTGGTTTTCTGTTAACGTACCTCCAGTAACGAATTGTGACGGTGTCGTGTATAGTTCCTGAGGTGGCTCTGCGCTAAGCGAAGGGTCGCGGGATCCATACCCGGCCCCGGAACAATTTTTCCTTGAAATTATTCAACCCTTAAATACGCATTCCGGTATGATCGATATTTTACTGTCCATAATATTCCTAGACTTTCGTGTTCTACTTAAACATCATGCTTGTGGATTGCAGGGGACTTGCTCTGCGTGTTATATCTAAGTAGGTAACCATTGACTTTCTCCTAATTTGACGGAGCCGTGTATCGAAAAATCCGTTTCGGGCATACCGCCTGTTTATGAGTGTATGTGCAGCGATGTCTCGAGAACTATTATAGGGTGGTAACTGCATTAAGCCGGTGGTAACCATTACTAATTTTATTGAAATAATTTTATTACCGACACACTCCTCAGAGTAGTCACTAACTCGTGGAAACAATGTTTTATTTTGTGCTACAAGGAGAGAATCCCTCTTTAAGAAGCGGTGTGTAGTGAAGTGTACAAAGCTCATATTCCAGTGATCCAAGACTCTTCTTCACTGTCACTTTAAATGACTAACACATACGGTCTTGAAATACTTGAATGAGCTTCGCGTTCTCACAATCCATTTCCCATATAGTCAGTTTAATATTACGCTTCCATTTTGTCCTACTTCTCATAGTGAAGATGCATACAGAAGGCATCCGCAATGTCATGACATGAAGTTATTCATTTCCCTTATCAAGGAAGTTGCAGTCTGAGCAGGAGGATGAAACAAATCATATATATTACGTATATGCTGCCTATCAAACTCAAAAACACAGGACTATTCGCTTTTTAAAACAAAGCGGTTTGTCCTAGTACTGCGTCCAAGAAATTTTCCCTGAGACTTCTATTTCAACTACCAACGCTATTGCTACTTCCACTAAAATTACCACTAGAATCACCAACACCACCATTACAAATTATTACAAATTAAGACTGTGCATTTATAATCTTACAGTGGATTTCCTTTCAAAGAATATGGTTTCTTTACCATTAAATTGTCTGCTTACAGTTATATGCCCGAAATAAGGCAAAATGAAGGTCTAAATGCGAAGGAAACAGAGTGAAGTTCACCACAAAGTTAATTAAAATTGAAGTGTTTTTTAATGAAGAGGAAGGAAAGGACAAACAGGCAGCGTTTGAAAAGAAGACTTGACTTCAGTAATACATTTTCAACATCTCAGCAAATTTCTTCAATTAGGTGGCGTACTGTTTCACAGAGTTATAGTTGCAAAAATAACATATCGATGAACGAAGATTTACGCAATGAAGAAAGTTTTGCGTAGCCTATGCAGGACAGCCAAACAATACGTAAGATGATTTTTGTATTCAATCCCTTAGTTTTCCTCTCAGCCATTTTTTTCACGTGATCATAACATTTACACATGTCCATTGCTTAAAATATACAGGGACATCATTTTATTTTTACTTCAATTTTTATTGTACCTGAGTTTTTGAATGTACTTCACTCCCACCCCTTCAACCGTCTTCCACACAGCTCCAAGACCGCATATACAGTCACAGTAGCCACAGTACGTTCCAAAAATATGTTCGCATTTTCCAGTAACTAAAGAGCTTTCAATATTGAATCATTTTCGCACAGGTACTGTCGTCCATTTGCCTACGTCGTATCCCGGTTGCCCCAACCAGCTTTTATTCGCCAGCTAATGGCTGGGCTGTCTTAGCTCTTTTCTGAGAACATTAATTTCTGTTAGGAATTGGACGTCTACGTAATATTATACAACTGTTTAAAATAACTTAAATAAAAGGGCCTCGTTAAGTAATTAACTGTCACGTGATTTCCCTCCTTTCTACGACTCTACGACATAACCACTTGGACGGACAGTAGATAGTATGTCTGAGTAATTTTATCTTTTCGAGCGGAAGATTGAATTTACAGTACGTAAGGTACTCTTTTATAGAGTAGGTACAGAATTATTTCAACATGAGTTACTAGTACGAAGAACTGGTAATTGGAATTAAGTAAAATAGTCTATAGTGCGATAATATGCACATTAGAACTGAAGCCAGTATCGAAATGTGTTTAATATCCATATTATGATTATTTTTCAATTTAACTTCATTCTCTATATTGTACGCTAATGTGTTGTAGACAGTATAATATACACTGTATAATGAATACGTCCACATGGACAGCTCAGTTCGTGAGTAAAAACACTCATTGTTAATACTGTATTGTATTTTGATTAAACAAAAACCTAATGAAAATAATGAAACTCAAAAGCGCAATATTCCTAGTTTACATAAATGGATGAACTACTTTCCTTCCCTCCTATACCTAGTAAAGTGATTTGTTTGTATATTACGTCAGTATCATCGAACTCTAGTCGTGGAAGGGGATAGCAAACGGCGTTGATCCAGAGGTATAGACAAGTTAATATTAAAAATGCTAGTAAAAATAAAATGATGTCCCTGTACATATTTTATTCGTCAATAATAAATTTGATGACTACCTTCACTTCCAAAAGAACTGCTTCTTAAACCAATATTTTAATTGTGTAATTATTTGTGTAATTTAAAAATATAATATAAACAACATAAAATATATAAATACATTTAAATAATACAAGCGACACTGAAATTGTAACAGGCCTAATAACAACTAAAAATATATAAGGTGAATCAGACCACCAGTAAGTCATTTATTTCGGAAATTAGTGCTTTAAAATTTTCGATACGAAATATATATAACTAAACCACACAAGTACAAGTATAAGAATATCACACACATAACACGAGGAAAAAATATATGTGCACTAAAAAATTGGCTAACATAATCTGTTTCCGAGATATGTGCACTCATATTTATATATTTATGTTTAAAAATATGTTTGATAATATGCAATAATGAGTAAAAAGAAAACTATCTCGTCCCTTAAGATATTCGTGAAAGAGCTATTAATATACTATGGAAATTACATCAAATTTCTTTTACAAATTTTATGCGTATTAATTTAAAATACTGGTAGGCTTATAATTATATATCCATGTGTTCGCATCGACCTGGTTGGCGAGTTGGTATAGCGCTGGCCTTCTATGCCTAAGGTTGCGGGTTCGATCCCGGGCCAGGTCGATGGCATTTAAGTGTGCTTAAATGCGACAGGCTCATGTCAGTAGATTTACTGGCATGTAAAAGAACTCCTGCGGGACAAAATTCCGGCACATCCGGCGACGCTGATATAACCTCTGCAGTTGCGAGCGTCGTTAAATAAAACATAACATTCATTCCATGTGTTCGCTCATAAGTTCCCTAAATTTTTTATCTACATTATCAATTAAATTTGTGGGTGTCTTGTCGTCGGATTCTTGATTACATCTTCCTTATTAATTATTTGGCCGTAATGATTTGTACAATGTTTACATTCCGAGTTGCATTCTTGTATTAAATTCAAGCAATTACATCCAGCAAGTGTCTTTGATACCCTATGCTGACTAGCAATATGATGACTGACCAATGAGGACATTCCATATTGTAATCTTTTCTTTCACGACTGGAGTTCGGTTCTTTTTTTAGAAAAGTCTTCATTTGAATAAAGAGACGATTGTTAAACTGGTCCCTCCTACTTTTAAAACTAGGTTTATGTGGGCAAGTTTAAGTAGCTACTCGTACATTAAGAAATCAGGAGTGTTTAATTCCTGAAACCGAAATGTCATTATTGTGTATTGTGCAGCTACAGACCAAAATCTACCTTCTTTTTTAAATTTCTCTAATGTAATAAAAAAAATGTGTTCTGAGTTTTGACATGGCACTCAACATACACTGCAATCACTGGAAAAATAATGTTAATTAAGTTCTGTTACCTCCCGCAAGAACAAACACTTCATCAATGAGCGGCAATGAATGTAAAAGCTTTAACGTCCTGAATATAAAGTTTCATTGTAATAAATACGATTACCGGCGAAAGTGGTGAGGAATTAAACTTTTAATGACACGTCCCATTGCAGACTAATCCGTTTTCACTCCACCGGAGCTGAGAAGTTTGAAAATTAAATTTTATCAACGTGAATTATGCATGATTTAAAAACCATTTATAACAGAGTGAGAGTTCATTTAAAAATAGATACAAAAATAATTCAGAGAGTTAACTAAAACAAAATATGACGACTTTCTTTAACACAAACATGCCTTTGCAATACTATTTTACTTAATTTTATAAATGAACAAAATAATAAAACTTCGTCTACTTCAGTAGCTCTTTCTTTAGTTCGTTACGTCCTACTATGAGTGTTTCGAAATAATCAGTTTGTGGTTTACAAATTTTATGGTGATAAACGTGAAGCCTGACACCTCTCACCACAGGAGGGACTCGCGACAGTAAGCACTTGGCTGTGAGATTAAACTGCGCATGCGCATACTTCTGATGCAGTGCCAGCGTGATCCTTAGCTGGATTTATTTTCGCGTGCACATTCCAGATCAAATCAAGAAGTTTCCTTCGTGCTCCGGTTACACATCTTGCAAATACGAAGGTTAGGTTTAGTTAGCTTAGGTTTTTATTAACCAAGACCGCGCATCCGCAGTTTGATCTCACAGCCAAGTGCTTCCTGTCGCGAGCCGCACGTCGCGTCGCACCACCATGAGCAGTAGTGACTCTTTAAGTACTATATGCTCAAGGACGAACAAAGTTATGATTTTGAGAAAAATCATCAAATGATCAACTGAAGTACATTATAAAGTAGAATCATGCATAGTGAGAACCTCTCAGCAAATTAAGCGAATCTGGCTGCGAAATATTTCCCCTCACGTGGCTAACATCAACAGCACTCCTATTTCGGGTATCCTCAAGGCTCATCTAGCGTCTTGGATGGCTTGAGTGAAGTATAAATCAACTAGAAGCTGTTTTTTTATTTTAGTTGGTTATTTAACGACGCTGTATCAAATGCTAGGTTATTTAGTGTCGATGAGATTGGTAATAGCGAGATGATATTTGGCGAGATAAGGCCGAGGATTCCCTATACATTACCTTGGATTCACATTACGGTTGGGGAGAACCTCGGAAAAAATCCAACCACGTAATCAGCCCAAGCGGGGATCGAATCCGCGCCCGAACTCAACTTCAGACCGGCAGGCTAGCGCCTTAACCGACTGAGCCACGCTGATGGCTAGGAGCTGTTAATCATGTAGCCACATAGCTCTTTTGGAGGTTGACTTTACTTGGTCTTACGAGGACTGGCTAGTCATGCTTTGGCCCATTGTGCGCTCTCTCTCTCTCTCTCTCTCTCTCTCTCTCTCTCTATATATATATATATATATATATATATATATATATATATATATATATATATATACACATATATGTGTATGTGTGTGTGTGTTTGCGATGATTGTCCAAGGCCGCCTGGGGAGCATTCGCGAATCCTACACTTGACAGGTGGGCCATCCTGTCTCAGCCTCTGACAGAGTCAGGTCCCATTCGCACACGAGTAGCCTGATAATTCCCAGGGGCCCGGGGCTCGAGCTCTTCCTATATCAGACTCGAAAAACCGTATTATCCCTAAGATTTCACACAGTGTATTTTTACTATTACATGTGACAGATAAAATAATGGGGAGGTGGAATGTCTTGATGAAATGATAGAAAAGGTAGTGCCCCGAGAAAAACTCGGGAACGTCTGTTCATCCACTATAAATTTCGTCACGACCCGGCAGCTAATCGAACTCGGATCACCTGAATGGGAGATTGGAAGATTAACGCGCTAGTACTAGAGCCACAGACGCGGCTGGTCTAGAGGTATAGAGGCGCTTATTGGACGGGATATGGAGCTTACCTAAGCAATTCAGCCCAAAGAGACTTATTGTGTATCTGTGATACAATGGGTTCCGTACAGACTGTGCTGCCTGACTAAGCTGTCCCCACCATTCACCATACTTCGTTTTCCTTTCCAACCTTCAAATCCTCATGCCATACATCTGTGGTGATCTGTCGTTCCTCATAGATCTATATAATTCATGCATTAGCTGTAAATACCCGTAGGGCAACCAGAACCTGGGGGGCTTCAGTTCATCTTTTGTAAAACTGTGTCCTCTAGAACTCACCACCACTCACATCTACCAATCCCTGGACAAATCACGGGGAGGATTTCTTATGGCAAACGGTCGCTTCGACTTCTATAAAACAAAAATGTTCTATTTTTCAAGACGGAGATAATAATTAAAGTAAATTTGTGGGGTGTACTGGTGGAACTAAGACGAGAAAATGTAACAACCCCGGGGAAAAAATGCAAAACCATTGTTTTGCATGTCCCTTATACAGAGTGTTTCCGGGCTGGTGTTATAAACTTTCAGGGATGATGGCGAAGGGCACATGTATCAATTTGAGATAAGGAACCCTCGTCCGGAAAAGACTGAGTCGAAAGTTTAAGCAAAAATAGTTGTGTGGAAATGGAATTGTAATTTGGCACCACGTGCCCTCTTTCCCTTAATCTTTGGAACAACCGTGGAAAGATGGTATGGGCCGGATGTCTCCTACGTGGGTACTTGTCCCGATACAATCTGTGAGCTTGTCTACTGTTCCCATTGGCTCATCCGTATTCGAAAATCAGGTCTGCATATTCTGCTCACGTGTACTCTTCCATTTCACTAGGACTGATCGACTGGACACTGCTACTTGTACACATACACTGCTGTCTACAGACGTGCATATCAGGACCGACCATGTCCGTTACACATTACGCTATCTGCATTGCTTTAGTGTAGTTTCCTGTCCCCACCACTCAGACAGCGCATTGAATGGAATACTGTAAGTAGACAACGTAAACAACGTCAGATGAATACAGTGTGTGTGTAAGGAGTACAGATAAAGACACATAAGATGTACAGAGGAATAAAATTATTTCATTTCCTCACAAATATTTTTGCTTATAACCTTCGACTCAGTCATTTCCGGACCAGGGTTCCTCATCTCAAATTGATACATGTGCCCTTCCCCATCATCCCTGAAAGTTTGTAACACTAGCCCGGAAACACCCTGTATAGTGCATACATTTTATCTCTCCACGTGGCTGATGCAGAGCGGACGCGGCAGTGTTTAACGCAGCTGCCTTCATGTGAGCGTGGAAAGATAAAACGATTGCACTGTGCAATTTCGCCATAACCGAGATTTGAAGTCGAGTCCGCGGTCGTCGAAAGCTAATGCTCTACCAACTACGCTACAAAGGCGACATACGAGTGCACTAAGTGCGCGTGGGTTTCTTTCACCTTCCACACTCTGTAATCAAATCCAATTCGTAGTGAGGACATGGGTTTATCTTATATACCTGAACTAGCAAGAGGAAAGAGAAACGCTTTGAATCCTTTCAAAGGCGATAGCGGTCCAGAGTCGCCCTTCAGCAGTCGCCTTTTTTAACCAACAGCAGGCATTCACAAGTAGAGGCTTCCTAAAAATCTAGTTAGCATCGGAAAAAGCTACCAATTACATAATCTCAGGAGAAACACAAACAAATACACATACACAAACATTACGAGACGGAGATCGGTACCTAATTCACTGCCGAGAGTGGAATTCGGTCTTCTGAATTTGTAACTAGAAAGACTACAGCTTTATCCTCAAAGAGGATAATTTCGGAAATCAATTTAAACTATTTAACACTGCTTCTAAATTAAAGGGTCTATTCACAGACAATAAGATGTGATTTTTTCCAAGGTTTTCCCCAACTGCGAAAAAAATTTTAGACAATCCATTCGAAACCTCGGCTCGTCTTGCCACATACCATGTCGCTATCGCCAATTCCATCGACAATAAATAGCCTAGTATTTTATAAAGCGTCATTAAATAATCTAAGAAAAATTACTGCTATCACCACCACGATTATTATTATTATTATTATTATTATTATTATTATTATTATTATTATTATTATTATTATTATTATTATTAAGGTATATTTCTAAGCAGAGAGCATTCTGTTTCAGATTAGACTTGGTAAAGGTAGCATTTATATATTTTTTAATATAATGCATGTCGAGTTATTTTTTTACAGACGTAAGCGGAAGGAAAGCTAAGTTCATGTGATGTAAACACGTCCTAAATATTGTGGAACGTTTGAAATAGATCACATTTTACCTCCAATCCGTCATGTCCATCCTTGAACCACGTAGATCTTCCTTCCAAAAGGAGGATTTCAACTGTTGACAAGAAAACGTACTAGTTATTTTCATTAATGTTTTATTATTATGAGAAGTAGAATAGAAATAAATGTGTGTGGTAGGTAAAGTAATTGTTATGAACTTGAACAGACCCAAGTTTCGTTTTCACACGGTTAACTTAGTTCGGGAAATTAAATTGAAGTGCATATTAGTAATTCTACAAGTAAACAAAGGTAAGAAACTTGCAGAACACCGGGCTTTTATTTTTACAGCACTGAATCGCCCTATTTAAATGTTTAAGAATAATTGGATAAAATAGATAATGTACAGTTATTTTTATTTAAAAACTGATGCAGTTTTCAGTCCGTTTGAATGCCTTCAGAATTAGAACTTATCTTTGGTTACAGTTCGAATTTCCATGTTCAGCAGAATGTTTTCTGGCAGTATGGTAATGCATCCGGAGACCTCCAGTTATCCCTACGTGCATTCTACACTGATCAAACAACGCTTTGCAACTTCTCTAGTTTAATCATTACAATAGCCTTTGGTACGTAATGCTTGCCTTTAGGTTTTAGAAACATCTTTCATTCTTTAACATAATCTACAATTTCAAAGGTCTGGTCTGCAGTGAACCTCCCCTTTGAAAGAACACGGGCTGTTTACCGTTCTTCATTATGAAACTTTTGCATGATACGAATTAAAAAAAAAAAAACTATCTCTCCCCAATCCATTTCACCTTAAACTCACTACCGAATTACAACCGATTTTGAGCCGTTATTGGTTGGTTATTGGTTATTTAACGATGTTGTATCAAGTAATAAGTTATTTAGAGTCGATAGGATTAGTGACAACGAGATTCTATTTAGCGAGATGAGGCCGAGGATTCGCTACAGATTACCAGACATTCGTATTACGGTCAGTGAAAAGCTCGGAAAATCTAACCAGGTAATCAGCCCAAGGGGGAATCGAATCAACGCCCTAGCGCAGATCTGCAGAACTGTAGCTCCTCAGAGCGACTGCCTTCGTACAACTTCTACCCCACCTACTTTTCTACCAGTGTGGTCATAGTGTTCTAGATGTGCTTGGTTGTATCAACATTCATTCTTGCGGCGGCAGGCACACAATACGCTATCAAGAATTGTAAATGAACAGATAATGAAATCCCTAGGAGCAAACCTTTGGAAAGTAAGAGAAAAATGAATGAGGGAAATAAATAAGTTAAAGACATGTAAAATAAATTTTAAAATGTATATGTGCATATAATGTAACAAAGTCCACCTCAGTATGTGTATGTAAATTTTATGTTGATAATTGAGTGATAGCTATATAACCGAAGATCAATTCTGTCATTCTACATTGTAACGCACTTCAGCCAAGTAAATAAATAAATAAACAAATAAATAAAGTAAATAAATACTCAATACGCGTACTGCAGTTTTAAGAGAACTGGAACATCGCAACATTTAAACCCATGAAGGATTACTACTTCCAAGGGAAATGGAAATATGATTATGTTGTTGAAGAAGACGAAAGAATTGCTTACTTACTGTGTCCCATCCAATTTATTTCTATACGGCATTTCAATAAAGCCCATATTAAGAATATGGAATAGGCAAACTTTCAGGTAAGTTCATTATTACGAACTGTACATTGAATATTTATTCATATACCGTTAAATTAAGTACCACTCGTTGCGTTCATTTTATAATGAAATGAATAATGACATGTATATTAACTTTCAAGTTTCATTACTTAAATGCTACAAATTTATGTTTCCGTAGGTGATAGGAGGAAAGTTTTGGAAAATCTAAAGCAGGCTAGGTGCAAAGAAATCTCAAACTACTGACCGAATCTAGCATAATCGTAAACCAAACGACATAACGCATTATAAATACAATGACTTTACTACAATCCTTTTCGAAAATTAGAGGGCCGCCACTGATGGATCGTTCACACGCAAAGAATGTCAACAACTCTAAGCAGAAGTCGATCATCCCCTACTTACGGATTCTGCAGCGCAAACCCGGATCGACAGGCAGGCACCTTAGCCGTTGGATTGGGCCGTTATTAACCAACTGATTTTAGTGTCAAAGACTGAAGAGTCTTGTAATACTTCTGACCAAATAATATTATTGTATACCGGTAGTTCTTTATACTCTTTCAAACACTGTAGAGAAGTAAGAAGTTCACTACCAAGAGGAAAGTAAAATCCAACTGATTCAACACCTTAAGAAAGATTTAAATTTTACCATTTTGGCGACATATTCATTACAGTTAATAGTTCATTTTGGCCTATGCAACCTATGATCATAACTACAACTCTTAACTCATATTAAACATGAAATTCTTACAGTTACAGCTGAGGAGTCTAGTGCATTAAGAGCTCTGGAACACGTGGGACAACTGTATAGGCCAGGTCTGCAGAACTCGCAAAGTAGGGGAACTATGACGACAGCCTCACTCCACTTCTATTGGGGATGATCGACTTCCGCCCCGAGAATGAATGTTGATGCAGCAGAGCGTAACTAGAACGTCGTGACCGCAAAGAAATGGTGGGTGGGGTAAAAGAGGGAAGCAAAGCAGTCGCTCTCAAGAGCTACAGTTCTGCAGGCCTGTTATAGGCCTACTTGTGACAAGTGAAACTAAGCATTAAAACAGTTTCATCTTCATTATCTTTACGATGTTTTACGACACTTTGTATTTCATTTTGCTTATTCGATACTGTATCTTATGTTAATTTTCTCTGATCTTGTTCATGAAGTTATTGATGCTATATAATAGCGTATGCACTTGTGCGCGAGGCAAAACGCTGCTAGGTTTAACATGTACATCGTTGTAATTTCTCAATCAAGTCAAAATCTAAATTTATCACAATGAACCCACATCAATAGTTCAAGTGCACGTGGACTTGTCCAATTTATAAACGTTTCGCATACCATAATACTCAGAGGTAAAATCAAATTTACATTTGTTGAAATTCCAACACCACCTCATCTTCTTTCATTTCTCTTTACCGCATATTACAAAAAAAATGTCAATTAGCTAATATATAGCGTGTGACAACGCGAATCGAGTATCTTGTTTAAGAAATCTCGAAAATTTGTTATAAAGAAAACATTCATAAAAGTGGATTGCAAAATCCTGTGGAATAAAGGTAACTGATGTACAAGATAGAACACAGAGTTACGGGTAAAGTAGTGGCAAAAAAAAAACCGGACCGACCCTTGTAGCTCATATCAGAGCCTTGTTCACTCCAAAGCACGATAGACTGGTAACTAAGACTTTCGTGGTTCGAATCCTACCTGGGAAGGAAACTTTTATTTGTTCCTTATTCAAATTTATTCCCAATACTTTTAAATCGCTGGTAAAGTTCATGTTCTGGGAATAATAAGTTAATTAAGTAGTAAAATATCGCTGCAATCAAAAGTATTGGGAATAAATTTGAGTAAGGAACAAATAAAAGGGTTCACCCCAGGCAGGATTCGAACCACGAAAGTCTTAGTTACCAGTCCATCGTGCTCTGGAGTGAACAAGGCTCTGAAATCAGCTACAAGGGTCGGTCCGGCTTTTTTTTGCCACTACTGTACATAATCGAGGTATGGAGACAACTGTTTTCGAACGATACTGTGGATAGCAAAATTTACGTTACAACTGCAAAATATTGAGGCCTTCAATCTGCAGGAAAGACACAACTTGGGAAAGACAACTGTTTACCGGTAAAATGCAGCTGTAGCAGATTAAACGGAACCTCTAACTCAATTTCCTTGGAAATTGGATGTAGACAGTTTTCGAACTTGTGAACTCAATTGGAGCGTATAGTGGCTTAGTAACTACATTAAGATGGAAAAATTGTAAGAATTGAAGGTCTGGATTCAACACCGCCCTAACCCACAAATTTGCGCAATTTGAGTTGTGTGTTACGCTGTGTTATCTGATTGGTATCTACAAGGAAATAGGTTATGTGTTTCGAGCAGTTGTGATATCTGTTGGTTAGTATTTAAAACGTGGTTTTCTTGCCGCTGCTCGGTGACACTGATGCTGAGAGCAACACTACCATAACACGCCACATCTCATGCTTAACACAATTTCACAGTCGCTATTCGAGGTACTGGGTGCACCAAGGACAAACGTTCTTCTACTTCAGCCTTGAAATTTATATTTTCCCCGCCATTCATAAAAGTTTTGATATGATACCTCTTGCACAATAGGGGAGATCTATAACTGAAACTTGATTAATATATCTCAGTATTATTTGTACAGGGACATCATTTTATTTTTACTAACATTTTTAATATTAACTTGGCTATACCTTTGGATTAATGATTCAGAGCCGGAAACACTGTATGCTCCCCCTTCCACGATTGAAGTTCGATGATTCTGGCGTAAAATACAAACAAATCACTTTACTAGTTATAAGAGAGAAGAAAAGTAGTTCATCCATTTACGTAAACTAGGAGATATCGTAATTTTCAATTTGATAATTTTCATTAGGTTTTTGTTTAATCAAAATACAGTACAGTATTAACAATAAGTGTTCTTACTCACGAACTGAGTTATCCATGCGGACGTATTCATTATGCAGTGTATATTATACTGTCTACAGCACATTAGCGTACAATATAGAGAATGAAGTTAAATTGAAAAATAATCATAATATGGATATTTAAACACATTTTTGAAAATGATGGCCGTTCATTTAGATACAGACTTCAGTTTTTTTGTGCATATTATCGCACTATAGACTATTACATCTAATTCCAATTACCAGTTTCGTCCTTCGTACTAATAACTCATGTTGAAATAATTCTATACCTATTATAATATAAAAGAGTACCTTATGTACTGTAAATTCAATCTTCACTTCTGCCCGATCCGCACAGATAACATTACTCAGACATGTTATCTACTGTCCGTCCAAGTGATTATGTCGCAGGATCGTACAAAGGGAGAAATCACGTGACAGTTAATTACTTTTATTTAAGTTATTTTAAACAGTTCCGGGTGAGGGAAATCGGGATGCGACGTAGGCAAACGGACGACAGTACCTGTGCGAAAATATGATTCAATATTGAAAGCTCTTTCGTCACTGGAAAACGCGAACATATTTCTGGAACGTACTATACTCACTAACTCAATACTGTTTGTGTTTACTACGACCTTAAGGCGACTTTGACTGTATAGGCTACGCTTGGTTCTGTGAGGAGAACAGTTGGAAGCTCACTAGTAGAGGGGGTGGGAGTGAAGTACATTCAAAAACTCAGGTACAATAAAAATTGAAGTAAAAATAAAATGATGTCCCTGTATTTATCCTGGTAAAAATGAACAGTTTGACTCGTAGATATTTGGATCTTCAGCATTAACTTCCCATGATTGTATGGGAAGATTCGAAGAGAACGGCAGTTACGTAGACCTTCGGCTTCCCTACTACCAATAATGCATAACACAATGTCAATACGGCGGTTGCTGTCGTCTGCGATACAACGAACTTTTCTGTTGATTTTCGAGTTCATTTTTTTTCCTGGTTATTATATGCTTATTTAAGTTGTGTTAACTCTCGCTATGTGGTTTTATATTTTATTTTATCCGTCTTAGTATTTATTTTATTGTTGTGAATATTTTTGTTCTATTATTATTATTATTATTATTATTATTATTATAATGAATTAATTTCCATTACTATCGTTGTATCATCTCCGTCACGGCTATTATATTATTATTATTATTATTATTATTGTTACTATTATTTCTATTATCAACATTATTATTGATCTCTGTAAAATTTATGTACACTACTGGACTGTACCCGAGCACGAGCATATGCTCATTTCGGGTATCTATTCATATGTATTATTTCAAATGTAAATTGTGAATACATTTGAAATTTTTTTGAAATAAATTTTCCAGGTGTGATTAGGAAAATCAATTGATATGGTTTCGAACGACTCTGTAAATCAGCCCTGAGCATAAGAGAGGAAGTGGAGAGACCTCCGCCCCTGCCCTTTTCGCTTAAAACGCCTTATAAACTAATGCGTAGTAAAGCTCTGTGCATTAGTGGTGGATTTTAGGTGACCAACGAGAGCCGAAAGTTCGTAAAACCATGATTCCCACCTACTCGCACCGCACCAAAATAATACTGCCTCAGCCGGGGAATGTGGAGTTGGGAGCTAAAGAGTGATCTGCAGTGACTCAATCGAGGTATTACCGCCCAGGTCTTCTATAAATGATACTGACTATAATCCCTGATCACCAGGCTTCGCCCTAGCGACACAGAGTAACCAGTATGAGGTTTAGAGTATACGGAGTGTAAATGATTGCAACAGCACAGGCGGGTCCGTAATGTGCATTACCGTTGTGTGTATTGCTGCTTGGCTGCGGTACGTGTAACAGACTTCGGCGTAGGGACACCTGATTGAAGGTTACAACTCACGTTAATACTTTAATGGTAGACATTTATTTTCTACACTAGGAATGACCTGTATATACTGCATTTGTACAGGGTGAAATATATTTTGTTCCGTGCTGTGACGGACTGTTTACATGTTGAGACACGAAGTAACGGGGCGCTCCATCTCCCGCTCAACTCGACCAACACAACAGTATCGGCCGTGCGTTCTGAACTTCACGAGTTTCTGTGCCCAGGACCGAAGCCTGCTGATCACATATAACAGATTGGCCATCCCCATGTTTAAAACGGCAACATGTGAAAGAGAAGGGCGGATGCGCTTCGCCAGTGAATAACAATGAACTTTCGGTAACAACCGCTAGATGGAAGAGATCTGTTGTTAGGCAATACAAGGCCATTTTGAATTATATAATAAGCTAACTAAAAATATTAATTGGAATCCAAATTGCACTATTAATTCTAGAGTCAGCAGTGGCTATTATTCAATTATATTTTTTACTATTCAATTATGTTCTAAAACTTCTTCTCGTAAAGAAAAAAATCACACAAGCTATATGCTATTACTTCACGCCAGCAGGGGTTATAACGTGACTTCTTTGCAGTCGCTAGATGGCAGCATACAGAAATTGGTCGAATTTGTCTCGAAAGGCAATAGGTTGACCAATCTGGTTATGTGATCAGGGCTATAATCCAGACCCCGATGATGTTACAGCGGTGGACAGGTATGTTGTAATCAATATGCGATTAGGAATCTTTTTGTGTAGCATGTAGTGTGCGTGCATAAGATAGACACATATTCTCTCTTTCACGAAGAGTTGAACTCTCGCCTGGAAACCGAGATAGGAGTAGAAAGAGAGAGAGAAATGAGGATCAGTGGGATAGAAATGAAATAAAACGGAGTGTGAACTTAGGCCAAGAGCATAAGAGCGCTCATAGCGGAAATGTGATTCCAGAAAAAGAACTTTGACCACATGCGAGTGTCCAAAGCAGTGCTGAATAAATCAGAGGCTGCATTGATATTCGCTTCTCTCTGCGATTGGGAAACCATTTTGGAGTTTTTGTTACAGGCAATAAAACTGCAAGCAATGAAGATACCGTAAGCAAATATTGTTGAGACTTAGGCCTACAATTTTGTCTAGTATTGTTTTCTTAGAAATTCGTATGGCCTTTCTAAATTTCTTTTTTATATACAGAGTATTTCCGAATTGGTGTTACAAACTTTCTGGGATGATGGCCAAGGGTACATGCATCAATTTGACATAAGGAACCATGGTCCGGAAATGACTGAGTCGAAAATTATAAGCAAAAATAGTTGTGTGGAAATGGAATTGTAATTTGGCACCACGTGCCCTCCTTCCCTTAACTTTTGAAACAGTCGTGGAAAAATGGTATGGGCCGGATGTCTCCTACCTGAGTACTTGGACCGATACAATCTGTGAGCTTGTCTACTGCTCCCATTGGCTGATCCGTATTCGAAAATCAGGTCTGCTTATTCCGCTCTCGTGTACCCCTCCATTTCACTATGACTGATCGACAGGACATCGCAACTTTATTGCAGCTGCACAGTTACACGTGCGGTGCACTATCACATTTTCGCCACGGCTGCACTAGAGTCTAAGAGGAAGGTTGAAAAGAGGAAAGATTGTAGAACCAGTGAAGGACCTGCTCTTGAACACAAAACACCGAATGAGTAATACATAAGATGTCTTCAGTTAGAATCCAAGTAGACTAAGTGGCGATGAAGGTCCCAGTAAGCCACCAGCGTAGCTCAGGCGTTAGGGTGTTTACCTACTGATCAGGAGTTGCGCTCGGACATGGATTCAATTCCCACTTGGGCTGGTTACCTGATTGGTTTTTTCTTAGGTTTTCCTCAACCGTAAGGGTAATGTCAGATTATAATCTATGGCGAATCCTCGATCTCATCTTGTCAAATACCATCTCGCAATCACCAATGCCATCAACGATAAATAATCCAATAGTTGATATAGCGTCGTTAAATGACCAAGTAAGGAACGATCCCGGTAAATAGTACATTGGATTTAGTTATTAATAAATCAATCTTTGAATTTATATCTGTCCGAAATAGTATGCAAATATGAAATATATTCCGGTTTATTTTTCTCAGAACATTAATATTTTAGTAGTTTTAATTTTCTTTTTCAGTATGTCATAACTTACTACCGCAACCCAATTTGAGTGTGTGTCAAGTTCAGCTTTTGCAGATGTGGTTAGATTGTAGAATGAATAAAATCTTGAGCGGAAAGATATCGTCAGCATATGTAATTAAGGTGTAGCATTGAAGCAGTCTTTGGTGTATAAGAATGTGGACAGTCCCACAGCTACATGCAAAGCGCTACAATATTGTATTAAATTATTCTACTTCTGTACTTACTTCTGGGCCTACTGAGTCTGCTTATTTCAAAATACTGAAATGGTCAATATCTCTTCGACAATTATTTCCTTTCAACTGGAGTAAAATTTTAGGCTATAAAACATTGTTAAAAATTTCTGAATCTTATCTAATAATAAAAAACTCCAAATATTTTATCTTCTAATTTCTTAATAGTTGAAGGGCTCAGAACCATAGTGGGCCAAGCGCCATTTATTAAAAACGAAGAAAGCATGGGTTAAAGTTAAGTGAATACCATAGTTTAATGGAGATTGACATATCACTTAGTTTTAATGTGTATACTTTATATTACTTGCTACATTATTATGTTTCCATTGAATTATGGTGACTATTACACTCCTACTACGTCATACTACTTTTGACCAATAAAACGGTACAAAAGGGCGTATTTCAACCAATCATGGCTGCTTATCGCACAATTTTATCGCATCCCTAGCATTTGTTTAATTTTATCGCGTCCCTAGCATTTGTTTAATTTTATCGCGTCCCTAGCATTTGTTTCTTTGTTTGCCAACATTTGAAACTGCGCTGGTCTGAACGTCAACAATATATATATATAATTACAAACCACTCCAGTCGATGCACAGCAGTTTCAAATATGACTCGCATTGGCATTCAAGAACAAGAATTAATAAAAATCACTGATCATACCTATGCATCTTCTGAAATCCGATTTACAAATAAATGAAGAGCACCATTCGGAAATCCTGAATAAGTTGAATACATCATGTAGGCCTAAATCAACGAGTTCCACTTCTATTACGCACACGTCCAATATAACATCAATTGAACCACCAACCACATTCAAATTTGAAAATTGTACATTCAATAATTATTCCTTTTAAAATTATTCATTCGGAAATCCTGAATAAGTTGAATACACCATGTAGGCCTAAATCAACGAGTTCCACTTCTATTACGCACACGTCCAATATAACATCAATTGAACCACCAACCACATTCAAATTTGAAAATTGTACATTCAATAATTATTCCTTTTAAAATTATTCATGTTTATTTTTTATGTCATCGTCGTTAATTAAAACTTTTCTAACACTTGTGTATATTAGTTAGGTTATGTTATAGCTTCTGCTATATGATATTAGGGATAGTCACGTATCAGAGATTGTTTAATATTAAGATTTATTGAAAATCATCTGTCAAGTGACGTTGATTACTGGGATTCGGATAATTGAAGTGGAATGTTGCATTTTAATAAAAATGAAACTGAATAAACAAAGCCTTCTTGACTAGTAACATTGCCATCGTGTATAATAGATCAGATCGAGAACTTCTCGACGAGAAGGCATTGCTCACTACTGCCATCTAGCATGCATCTAGCGTAATACTTGTAATGTTAAGATGGTACAATAATACATTTGAAGACAGTTGTATTTTCGTAAGGCAATTAATATTTTATTGTATTGGAGTACTTCGTTACTTCTAATCTTTATATACTTTCTTCTAATCGCGTAATAGTCAATTAAATCCCACTCGAGTTTTGATTTTCTCTAGATAAATCAAAACGTCTAGTGAGATTACTGTTGAGAACGTCATTTTAACCCTTGTTTTCTACGGTTTTAGTAAATGGCGTTGGCCCACTATGGTTCTGAACCCTTCAGTTGATACATACGACTCGTCTGTGAACTTATTTGTTGTAAAATCGTAATGATTGTTACTAAGATCACTATTTCAGTACAATTACATGATTCTTTACCTACATGTTTAATTTTTTAAGAACTTTTGCTGGAACGGGTGAGGTCTGAGAGATCGTAGTTCGTGTTTAGCATTTCTTGTTCGAAATTTTGGAATATGGTGTGATTTTTACCAATGGCGGTTTCCCATACATTTCAGGAAGCTTCTAACCCGATTCCAAAGAATGACTTGGATACGTTCCACTATATGCTGAAAGAACAACATTCCCAGAAGTATTCCTGTGATATTCCTTTGCTATCAGCCTTCCTTTTCGTTGAAGGCGATGTCGTGAGGCATGTAGGGAGGACTGCTATTTCTGACGTCTTGCAGTGAGTGTTATCTGGTGTTTCGTTGGGAAATAACGCATCAGCTATTAAGTTAGTCTCCAGCGCTATTCCAGTGAAACCGTTTTCAGTCATTTTTATCATATTAATGTTGGAGTTGTACACGAAATTATTTGAGTAGGGATTTAATTATACAAGAAGACTTTAATTGCGTTTCTGCTTTATAATTAGCTAACTCTCAAAAGCACTCCAGACCTTTAATAAGAATCGTAAAATTACCTTTGTAGCTATTCAGTTTTGGATACGTAAATAAGTTGGGTTACACTGCTGCTGGAACTCCTTAAACATTGTATCTTGTATCTGAAATATTATGGAAAGTAATATAGTCTGTTTCAAAAGTTGAAGTTAACAAATTTGTAAGTGAAAAAGGAGCATGAGTGGAACAATAATGTGAAAACTTGTATTTTACTACCTACGGTTTTTTAAATATCAAAGTGTAAATTGCATCACCGAGAACACAGTAAACGCAGTTTAACTGGCTTCCAAATTGTGGGAAAAAAAATCAAGTTGTGGCTGTATCGGGGACACGGCGGTACTTTTTAAGGAATTTGTCTGGCTTAAATCAACAGATCTAGACGTGATCTTTCGTTTGGGACAAAAATTAGCGTTCTAGCACATGAGAATCGCGAGATATACTGTCCGGAAATTTTTGTCCACGCCTAAAATGGCCACCAGTCGCCGCGGGCTCCACCAGCGAGGCGGAAACTCAAGGCCATGCTCGCATCGTAGTCGTATAGCCTATTCCATCAAATGAGATCAACTTTATTTCAATCCTATTATTAGTCACGAAGTTATAGTGTCGAAATGGATCACCATGAAAACGTTACAGCGCTGTTTCGTACTGGTACCCGATGTGTCAGTCTGATTTTAAAGACGTATTCAGATCAACAGAACTGGTGTTGTATAATAGTCAAATTGCTTTGGTGCAAAGACAATGTGTCCCTACTAGAGATGAACAAAACTAATTGCCGCTCTCTCTTACTGCGTTCGTTGCATTTGTCTTTCGAGTCTCGTCTCATCTCGTGCGCTTCGAGTCTCGGTCATCATTCTCTAAATAGCATTTGGTCGGCGTGGAAAGATTTCGTAACTTTGAATAACATACGTTATTGAAATAAATAATATTATAAATGTTTAAATGAGACAAAAAGACAAAACAAAACAGTATCTAAGTTATCAAAATGTTCTGGTTCTATTATATATTGCCTATGCCTATAGAAAAAAAATGCTCAAATAAATTTGCATTTTTACGAAATATAAGACATAACGTTAATATCTTTTTAATCGAGATTGTACACTTGATCTCAAATATATGAAAAGAAAATTCCTAGCCTTTTAATAAGGACCTAGTAATTAAATAAAGATTGAGGAACGGATTATTATACACTGAAAGGTAGAGATGATGTTTCAAATTGGCTACTTGATTGTTTATACATTTATAACAGTTGACAAAGTAGATAAATTTCAGTCAGATATAAACAACTGTGGCGATTCAAGGCTGCTTGACGTTCGGGACTTCGGGAGTGATCAATCTCGTCGTCTCGAAACGCTCACAAGCAGTCTTTACGTCAACGATGCGACGTATAGAACATTGTCGTGTGGAGGTTTCGGCTTTGCGGGAGCTGTTGGTCTTGTTTTCTCGATCGTTGTTCATCTCTAGTCCCTACATATACGTGAACAAACTTGGTACCAATTAGTTCGTACTCGGAATAATTTTACACGCCCAGTACGTCAGTGTGTAACTCAGCGTTCCCAGCACTATGGATTGCAGAAGTTTCAGGCAACTGCAACATTTATACGACAGAGCAGGTTGTGTGACATCTTGCAACATGTAGTTATACCACAGTCGAGTATATACAGTCACGAAGCTCAATACGTAGTAAATATGCATCCATAGATAGTTGCTGACCACTAGGATCGCTAATATCGCCTCATTACAGACAATGCGAAATAGTACCGGCACAGTCTATTGTTCCTAGCACACTCACAACTCAAGCTTCGTGACTGTATGTACTGGAATGTGGTTATACTGCGCGCTGAATACGCGTATATGATTGCGCGAGATAGAACAGCATTTTTATTACATGTTAATAATTTTCCAAATAACGAGTATATATTCACGCTCATTTGCAACTTTAAATAAATATGATTACCTTACATATGGAGCACTGTATATACTTAATCATAAGAAATGAAATAAAAGTTTGCATATATTATTTGTTCTGTTCAAGCTTCTCTACATTACACCTACAAAGTTTGTACATTTACTTATGAATCACTCTGTATATACTTAATATGGGAAAATGGAGGAACGTCTAGGAAAACCCCATCTGCGACCTCGTCCGTCACTAGTGTCACTATGGAAAATTCCAGGTCAAAGTGGGAGTCGAATCCGGACCGCCTGCATGACAGACAAAGTCTGACTGTTCAGCCACCACCACAGGGGGGAACCGATCTATAATTAATAGTGTTATATTTG
Source organism: Periplaneta americana (assembly GCF_040183065.1). Lineage (NCBI taxonomy): Eukaryota > Metazoa > Arthropoda > Insecta > Blattodea > Blattidae > Periplaneta > Periplaneta americana. The sequence continues at coordinate 52,501,681 of NC_091126.1, forward strand.
CAATTCTCATTCTACTTCAAAACAACAATCTCTCGAACAAGGAACCAGCTTTAATATACCCAGAATCGAGAAATAATCTCCATATTTTCAGAGTTCGAATTCAGGACATCATCCTTTAATTCTTGTGTATTAAACGTAAAGACGTAAATCGATCTCTGGTAGAGACAGGAATATTTGCTCAACACTAGGAAACTCAGAAACGTGTAATAAATCTATTCTAGAGGGAAATAATAGGCTACTCTGAGCATTACGTTAAGCATTCATTTCCATTTCTCGTTTGCGAGCGGGAGGAGTGTAACTTGTCCAAATTTTAGCCCCATTCCTAGTTTTGAATGGCTGTTATCACAGTAGGTCATCGACTAATATTTGTTATTCACTCGTATAAACGTTCAACAGAATAGCACTTCGAAATTTCCACATCAGTTTACACTCATTTCATTGGGATTGTACTCAGGAAAATTTTATTATCTCATGCGTGTGCATAATACCATTCGGCTTCACAGTGGGATAAAACAACACTCGAAGATAAAGAATTTAATTACAGCCTTGTAACGAATGTTTCGATTTTTACAATCGTACGCTGAAAATTAAATTCTCCGAGGTTTGGCAATTACTTACGCTTATACGACAAGAACAGATGATATACCGCGGTAGCTAGCAACACAAAAGATTTATAAAATAACCGGTGTCACGAAAATAACTACAATAGAGCGTCTCGTTCAGGCACAGTTAATACGTTTATTTTTTTTTATTTTAGTAGGTTCTTTTACGACGCTTTATCAACATCTCTGGTTATTCAGTGTCTGAATGAGATGAAGATGATAATTCCGGTGAAATGAATCCGGGGTCCAACACCGAAAGTTACCCAGCTTTTGCTCATATTGGGTTGAGGGAAAACCCCAGAAAAAAACCTCAACCCGGTAACTTGCCTCGACCGGGAATCGAACCCGGGCCACCTGGTTTCACGGCTAGACGGGCTAACCGTTACTCCACAGGTGTGGACCAGTGAAAACGTAAACAAACTGCAGATAACGTGTGGGGGAGGACGAGCCGTACGATAAACACGAGGGATGCACAAGGTTTTAATTACAACATTTATGGCGGAGCATTAATTGAAATTATATTTTCCAAAAACCCATAAAACAAAAAAACAAATTGCATAACGTCATCATACACACAGTTTAACAAACAAGCAATTGTAACGTTGAAATAATTCAATATATCAAATCAAAATTTCGTTACTTATGATGTTGCTTTCAAGCAGCATTTTTTACGGTCATGAATTTCATTCTCTGTATGACTAACATAATATCATCGTCTTCTGTAGCCGAATTAACAAAATTACAGTATAATGATCTGAAGTGACAACACTATTTCCTAAACAATTATCCCTTCTTAAAGTTCAATTTCTTCAGGTAATAATAATAATAATAATAATAATAATAATAATAATAATAATAATAATAATAATAATAATAATAATAATAATAATAATAATTTATTTTAGCTGGCAGAGTTAAGGCCGTAAGGCCTTCTCTTCCACTCAACCAGCAAAAAGTGTATATACATGTGCATGAACTTACAAAAAATTCAACAATTTGATTAAGTGAGAGTTACATGTATACAAGAGTTATATACGAATTAAACAAAATACTATGAACTATTAATTAGACACTGAAATAAACTGTGTAGCAGAATTAAGCTAAAATACATAGAATGTTAATACAGCATATTACTGTTTTGTGTGTGCATATATATATATATATATATATATATATATATACACACACATACATATATATACAGGGTGTTAAAAAGTGTCAAATATTTTAAGAGGCAATAGTATGCATCAAAAAAAGAAAATAATGTCCAATAAACATGGGTCCTTATACACATAGTTTCTGAGATCTGAACACTTGTTCATAGGAGATGCTCAATGTGGCGTCCATTCATGGCAATACATTTCTCTGCCCTACAATACAGCAGGCTACCAGATAATCTTACCGTAGTTGACACCCCTGGCATGGAATAATGATACGTCGCATGGAATGCTGAAAACAAAAGTCTGGTTGCGGATATGAGTGGGTGCAGCAGAGATGGTGTTGTGAATTTTAGTAATCAGCATGTGTAGGCTGATGAAAATCCCCATGCAGTTGAAGAAACAAGGCATCAGCACAGATGCACAGATTCTCTATCAACCTATGGGCAGGCTTTCTTAGTGATCAATTAATAGAGCCATACGTGCTACCACAGAGATTAACTGGGGATCGTTATCAGGGCTTTCTTATTAATGTATTAAAACACATTTCAAAGAGTGCGTGATTCCTTACGCCGAAGGGCAGAGGAATGCATTGCCATGAATGGACGTCACATTGAGCACCTCCTATGAACAAGTGTTCAGATCTCAGAAAGTATGTGTTATAGGACGCATGTTTACTGGACATGATTTTCTTGTTTTGATGCATACTATCACCTCCTAAAATATTAGATACTTTTTTAAGACCCTGTATAATATACCTACAACACAATCATCTGTCAAGTCTCATTAATTCGCTAATGATCACTTCGCAACATTCAGGAGCGTTATTTTTTATTTTTGTTATTTAACAACGCTGTATCAATTACTATTTTATTTAGCGTCGATGGTATTGGTGATAGCGAAATATGACCAAAGATTAGTAATAGATTACCTGACATTCGCCTTACGGTTGGGGAAAACCTCATAAAAAACCCAAACAGGTAATCAGCCCAAGCGGGTATCGAACTCGCACCCGAGGGTAATTTCGGATCGACAGGCAAGAGCCTTAGCCAACTGAGTTACGCCGGTAGCTAGGTGCGTTGTTCTGCAGTAGGATAGATATATATATATATATATATATATATACTTGAACTTCTATGGGACTATGTATAAAGTGGCCTTATTTGATATGATATTGTTTTAATAGTTTTTTCCCTTGAAAATTTCGAGCACTTAGCTGCTGCTGCTGCTTCGTTCTTGCTTCAGACAACGCAGTCAGAAGTTCTCTTATTAGTGTGAAAGCTGAGGGCAGCAAATTGAAGTATTCGAAGACAGTGTCACTCCTGTGGAAAAATGTGCATTCGTTCACGTTGGCATTTTCACACTTTTTTAAAATTTGACACGTTCGATCAAATTTGCGGTGCGTAATCTGCCGCACCTATGACGAGGGAGATGGCAATTGGCAATATTCTGTTCTATGATTGAAATAGCCCAAATTATTTACGAAAATGAAGCAGGGCAAGGGATCGAGAACGGGATTGCCATGAGTGTGTATTTGGTTAAAAAGAACAAACTCGTGGAAAGAGCTAAAATTTGCATCACTTCATACTGCCGTTACATACGTTTCTCCAGAAATACAAAGAAACGCGAGTTGAAGTTGAAGAGCCCGTTTCATGAAGGAAGGTCGGTTTGTGGAATGTGAACGTGCTACAAATACTTCCCGATAAGGAACGACTTATGTCATTGTGTTGTCTGGAAGATACATCTACATAATATATCACACACGTAATATATGTCGAATAGTTTTCGGAGATGAATACAAATGACTGGACTTCTTTTGAAGTCGTGGATATGTAACTGATGACACAACATAATTCGTAATTTGATACAGTAATTGAAATGCATGTGTTGTACAAAGCAAGAATTTGTTAGGCAATATTTTTATCTAATGGCGGTTACTTCACTTCTGTAACTCATCCAAGACAATTGTTCCTATTTCTGAGCGACGCACAGTGGTTCCAAATACAAATCTAGCAGGAAAAAATTAATAACTCTCCTCGTTTCTAACAGATTTTCATAAAATTTTGTATACAGGTTACGAATGGCATTTTGCATTTGCGTGTAAACTCTGATTACGATTGGATAAAATAAACCACCCTTTTACAGGGGTTGAATTTTAAAGAATTATAATAATTTTACAAGACTGATTTTCGCAGAGATTGGAACGAAATCACAAATGCAGTATGTGCTTTCTGTTTATTTTAATGTGTGAAATATGCTAAAAATACACAACAGTCGTACATATTGAGTCAAATATCATTTAATTTTTTTAATAAAATAGCCTACATATTAATACAATTTTAACAAAACCGCTAACTCTGGTTAGATAAACCTACATTTGAAATATTTACAGATATTTGAGAGAGTTGTACCTCTATTAATTTTCAAACATCATCATTGTGATCCTGGAGCAGTCTCAGTGGGTCTATATCAGAAGATACACTTTTTCTACTCTTTTGGCGTTAGATACGAAGACTGCTTACCATCGGGCCAGAGGAAATTCCATCAAATCGATCGAAGTATCGGCTCTACAAAATTTGCGCGCGTGATAAGCTTATTTCCTGACATTCTTGTAATCTTTATTTCGGCCTTCTTGGGGTTCCTCGGACATCATCCCAACAGAAGTACGGCTTCCTTTATCAACTGCGCACCATGGGTAAGTATTTTATGCATACTTTGCGGGATGTAATACCACTTATATTTCTGGATATATAATTCTACAGTGCCCAAACAATATTTTTTCAAACTCTCCAATATTTGTACCCACTGGCGATTGTTTTAAGCAGTGGTCGGCAAAGATTACGTCATATAAAATGCAGCCCGCAATACACAGCGAAGGGGAATGTAGGAGAGAAGGATATCCAGATTGCTTAACGTTGAATAAACAAGTGTTGGCTAAGGGGATGGAAATGATGGCTTACCCCTCCGCCCTGCTTGCATATTAAGGGACTAATTAGCGAGTTACGAAATGACGACCACTGGTTTTAAAGATGGTTCCAAATCACCGAATCAAGCCTTCATCTACGCCAGTAGTTTCTGATGCCAAACCTGGATCTTCAAAGAACCTCCGCGCGCTAATCCCGTCATTAGTCGTACCAAATTCTGGTTTGGGAATGTCGACATGAAGTCCCATTTGTTTACGTAAGCGATCTTGTTTTCTTTTCTTTCATTCATTTTCGTGACCCTTTCTGAGTAAAAACTTAACACTTGCTTTACCATTTCTGCTGCATCAGGCCTGTATGTTGATCTCAAATACATTTCTGCGACAAGAGCAATCTCATCAACTGAGTGTGTTTCCAGCAAAGGCTTCAACTTCCTCTTCTGACTTTTCTCAGCACATTCAAGAAACGGCTTTTGTGGACGATTTTTGTTTTTTCGTTGCTAGACACAGTCTACTTTAAAAAAAAGTCATTTTAACACTTAACGAATCCTTGTATTTCCTTAAGAAAATTGTTTAATAAGTAGAGGCAATTAGTCCATTGTTCTTTAAGTTTCATTCAGAATTCAGCACTTTTTTCTGCACTAATTTACGATCATGTCCCTCAGAATTTCCTAAACCATTTTAATTAATACATACTCACACACACAGGTTAATCTTCTTAAAATATGATTTTCTTTTCACGAAATGTCAACTAGTTCTCTTCTTGGAATTCCGTCTACCATCACTAAAATATAAATAAAATGAAAAGGTGTTTGAAGTTCGTTATAAAACCTTTATAGTTACATACCTAAATGACTAATGTAAATGCTGAACCTGCTTTGACAATGGCCTTTTGTGGCCTTTGCTTTTGCGGGCCTGCTACACAAATAAAATTTTAAAAATGTTCATGGAACACTTTTCTGTTTATTAATGAGTATTATAACTAAATAACACAATGTTAAAGTTCGAAAATGCACTAAAAATGTAGGGAAATACCTATAGTTTTATTCATCGAAACTCGAAGAGGATTGGCAATATACAGTGTGTTCCGCTTATAAGTATAACAAAAGAAATAGCTATAACTTCTGAATTAATACAAGTATATAGTTGAAACCAACTGCTACAAAGAATGAAAACTGGGAATTTTTGTTACCTTATGTTCCATAAACCTCAACATGGCTTCCATTGGTGGCACGGGAAATATCCAACCGGTATTCAACCTCGACCCAAGTGTTATGAAGCATCTGTGGTGTAACATTGTTGACAGCAGCATAAATTCTTTCTTGTAAGTCTGCCAAATCACGTACTGGCGTCCTGTAGACCTGGTCCTTAACAAACCCCCACAGGAAAAAATCAGGTGGTGTTAGATCTGGTGATCTGGCAGGCCATGTGATGTACGGTGATCCTCTTCCGATCCATCTTGCAGGGAATTGTTCGTCTAAGAATGTGCGAACCATGTTGGCAAAGTGTGGTGGAGCCCCATCTTGCTGGAAAATTGCTCCATCTGGGAGTTGTGGCACAGCATACAGTTGCAACATATCCAGGTACGTGTTTGCAGTGACTGTCTTTTCAGCAAAGAAATAGGGACCAATGATTCTGTCACGCATGATCCCACACCAAACATTCCATTTAGGGGAATCCCGTTGGTGTTCAATTACGACACTTGGATTTTCCGACCCCCAGATGCGACAATTGTGTCGGTTTACTTTTCCACTGACGTGGAAGGTTGCCTCATCTGAGAAACAGACTCGAGTTAGAAATGTGTCGTCATCGTCCACTTTATCCAACATTGTTTCTGCAAAGCGTTTTCGTTCCAGTTTATCATTCGGCGTAATCATCTGATGAAGTTGCAGCTTGTACGCTCGCAAACGCAATCTTTTATGGAGCACTGTATGCACTGTTGTTGGTGGGATGTTCAACTGCACACTAGCCTGTCGAATGGATTTCCGCGGGCTTCTCTGAAATGCCTCGCGAATGCGTTCGACATTTTCGTCAGACACTTTACGCTTGGAATGTTTACCTGCATTAGACAACAAACTTCCTGTTTCTCTGAGCTGCCTATCCCATTTCATTATTGAGACGTACGTCGGTACAGCTTCCCTCGGTCTAAGATTGTACTGACGGCGAAACAAGCGCTGTACACGAATTATGGATCTATGTTCTGCTAATGACAGCACACAAAAGGCTTTCTGCTGTGGCGTCCACATGCTGACTGACTAAAGATACGATACGAATTCTCTTATTTAATGATCTGCGCATGCGTGAGTCTTCTAAAAATAAGTAACAACAATGGATTAAAACTTCCCAATTTCCTCTTTACAATGGTACCAATCTTAACCCATTTGCATGCATTGTTATGAAATTATAACTATTTCTTTTATTATACTTATAAGCGGAACACGGTGTATTATATCTTCGCACATCGATGTTCCGAAGGTAACTTGCCGCGCGATGCTAACGAGAAGAGAATGTCTGTGCTGAACGCTTGACTTCTACCTGCTCCTGCGCAGACCACAATAATTTTTATGGAAAACTGAATCCGAATCGTAGATACATGACTATTTAGGATTATAGAACTGCTGTATTTATATTGTTTTGAAGCTCAAACTTTTATACCTTTTGTCCACTCAGATTTGAGTTTGGAACCACTGTGCGACGTGCCGAGGCTGTAGTAGTTTTAGCTGTCGTAGACGTTACTCTTGGTGCGCCATAGGAGGCGAACTACATAACACAGTGTGATAATCAGTATGTCGCGTCTGTAGCTCAAGTACTAGCGCGCTGACATTTCATCCAGACGGCCCGAGTTCGATCCTCGACCAGGTCTAATGGAATATGTGATGAAGAAAGCAGACATTGCATAGGGTTTTTCTCATGGTACTCTGGCTCTATTAGGAGCTGAGGCGGGATGGCCCACCTGTCAACGTTGGATTCACGAATGACAACTAGATCGCCTGTTGGACTTAGACAATCATAGCATATGAGGGCGCACAATGGGCCAAACCGTGCCTAAGTGTAAGGACCCGTCCCGAGACCAGTCCTCATAAAGCTAAGACAATGATAACTATTAATAGCAACAATAGAAAGAAGTCAACCAAATATCTCTCTTTCAATTACTCCAGTCTTGACTAATAAGACAGCTGAAACTTTGTTCATCATGTTTCACCTGTTTCCTTCAGTCATATATTTTTAAAATATCCAGTGAACCAAATCTGATACCATAATGTTCAAGTTTGAAGAAGAATACCGTAAAGTGGGGCTATTCCGAAAGGTTCTTAAATATATTTTTGTTGTTGTAAAACAAGTTTTGTGTATTTTTTTAGTAATTCTAAGTAGCCTATGTTGGTCTTAGAATCCTATCCATCAAAATATTTCGTTTGTTAGCCTTCATAGTATTTGAATGAATGATTGAATGAATTTATTTTTATTGCACCAGGTTATTTTACGACTCTTTATCAACGTCTGAATGAGATGAAGGTGATAATGCCGGTGAAATGAGTCCGGGGTCCAGCACCGAAAGTTACCCAGGATTTCCTCATATTGGGAAAAAAACCTAAACCAGGTAACTTGTCCCGACCGGGAATCGAACCCGAGCCACCTGGTTTCGCGGCCAGACGCTCTGACCGCTACTCCACAGGTGTGGACTGAATGAATTAATGAATAAAATGCACTTTAAAAAAGAAAATCATCGTGGTTGAGGTTATTCTGGAACTTTTTTTCCATACATTATTTTATTCTGATTAATTTGATATACAAGTCAGTGATTTCTGTTTGCAGTAGGCCCAATAATGACATCAAAAAAAAGGTCATTTCTACAAAAGGTTTTCTTACAAACATTTGTTTACAAATATTATGACAAAACTTGGAGTTAAACTGATGTATTGGTACATAAAACAAAATTATAGATAAACATAATGGGCCCTATTCATAGACATTCTTAGCGCGGGCTTTCGGTGGATGATCAGCGAACTAACGTTTTTCGTATTCATAAACCAGTGCTAGCAATATGATATGATATGAATCCTGTTTAGCATGCTCGTAGCCCGGGCTAGCGAAATGTCTATGAATAACACCCAATATTTCTTAACTTTGCTTCAACTAAGCATACTTGTTTACGTCAATACAAATTAGGCACTTCAATGTCAAAAGCAAATTAAATTTGTCTTCCTCGCAATGCAAACTCTGAATCAGGTAATATTTTGATGTCATCCCTATAAATTGTGTCAATATCAGCTTGAGGGAACCAACTCAAATCTGGAAAAGAGTCCTAGTCACATAACCCTATATGCATGTAGTTGTAAAAATAACTGCCAACGTTACAATAGATTACATTAAAATGTTTCAATTCTTACTAAACTTTGTCAAGTTGTTTGTCTATGTAGAGAAATCTTCGGTTTTATAATAGCCCCATGCCATATTTCAGAAAAGCCCCCACAAAACATTTCTGGTTCATGGAGTATAATGAAACTAGAAATACATTACTTACATTATTTTTCACACAGAAGTATATATTTGCTTATCTACTTTTCATAAATAAAATATATCTGTATATTTATGACACACATTTAAAAGTTGTTATCAGTTAGGGCCTACAATAATGAGAATTTCAACCGTCAACTTCCAAGCTAATTGTTGGGTACATTCACTTCAAACTTCAACATCAACTGTCTTCTTATTCAATTTATATCATGTTAGCCAACTATAACATGTAACAAACTTGTTTCATAGAGGTTACATTACATGTACATTAAAGAGAACGAACAATTGGAGTTATTTTCAGAAGAACTCCGTAGTTTCAGAATAACCCCACTTTACGACAATTCATGTAATATACAGTCAAAAGCCAAAGTGCCTGAAAAATTGCCTTCAAAACCCAATTGTTCAGAACGTAATCGGTAAAAATCTAAAGACCAAAAAGAGTTAAAGGCGAATTTCTCCATACATTTTAACCAACTTAACTCTATTTCCTTAACTAGAATACATAATTCAATTATATTATTAACAGTAATATACCTATTTTGGTTTCAGTTAAAAATAAGGATAATTCGTGGAATCTGATCACATCCCTGTTCATTCCATCATTATTTCGAGACCTACAACACGAATCTGGTGAAATAAATTCAAGTTTAACTGCCAGCCAACCACTTGGTGTTCGTCAATTCCAGCATCCAAATCGAGTGTCATTTCTCTTGCTCCTCACCTGAAGGTGGAGATACAGTATGTCCTAACTCGGAAAAGCTGTCTTCTCTTTTTATTGTTCAGAAATAAAAAAATAAGCCCTTTTAACATTGATAAGATCACTGTCTACAATTCGATTCTTCACGGGATTCATGACCAGGAAAGAAGGTTAGAGGAGGGAAATGGAAAAGATTCTGAAAAGAGAAGAAAAAGAAACGGACGTTAATAAGAAAGTTGAAAATATGGCAAATGGAAAGGAAATACAAGAAATTCGATGGAGAGAATATAGCAAAGGATGAAATGAGAATAGAGGTTACAGAAAGAGAGAGGGGAAGATGAAGGAAAGCGAAAGAAAACAAAAGAAGAAAGAAGAATTTTTACATTCGAAAACTTAAGTCAACTCCTCCTCCATTCTGATGTGACTTCTACAATACCAATGTCATCCATTCTGCTCTGAATGTCCGATTTCCGTTGTCGAGGTCATCACGTAACTTTGCTCAATAACCGATAACATCTTCCGAGAGTCGTACAATCCGTCCAAAACTACACATGGAACAAAAGATGGGACAACTGATAAATTTGATCGAGTTTGTACTGCTAATTTATTCATTTTGTTTTATTCTATTATAGAAACAACAATGCCGTCGATTCGACTCAAAGCATAGGGAAAATGTATAACCCTGAATACAGAAATAAATAATTATTTATAAAATATTATATTATAATATAATTATACTGTAAGTAATAGATGTGTCAATACACTTTAATAGCAGAGGGTAATACAAGGAACCGAAGTCCACTGTACACTTGGGGTTAGCGAGTCTAACTCCGAACCCAATGGTCCCGGGTTCGATTCCCCTCACGACGAGTTGCCTGGATGAGGCTTTTTCGGGTTTTTCCCTCACTCCTATGAATATCAGGTAACTTTAACAGGCGATTGGAACCCCCACTCATCTTCGCCACTTCCTTTCCTCCCTCATCATCCCGTTTCTGGTTTTTCAGATAACTCTACAGGCGGCCTCCCGGGACTACTGGCTCTCTAGACCGGCCTCCGTGGAATGTAGCTCAACGACGTTGGATGGCTTCTGCAACGAGCACCCGAGGCGTACTTGGGGGAGGAGTTTCGCCTCGGACCGACAGAGGGGCCTTGGGGGAAGTTGATAAAGCAGGAATGGATCTCTGTTGGCTGTAGGGACCGGTCGTTGGGTTGGTGCGCGTAGGGGATCTATGGCACGCAACTCATTCCATATCGAGGATTAGCGCAATAGATCTCAATAGGTCGCAGTGCTGGGCCATCCGTGCCCTCCTCAATTCAATTCAATTCAATTCCATTCAGTTGTACACTTTGGCATATCGCATCATGTTATTACTCTTGGCTTAGCCTGGCTGGGCTTAGTATGGCTTGGCATTTCGAGGGTGGGATACAAAATGGATCCTTGCTTTTTGGTTTAAATTGGCGCACTGTGTTGTGCCCTATATTTGCGCTGAATGGTTTGGGTGGCTTTCGTGAATCCGATGCTGAGATTTGGATCATCCTACATCAACATTAACAGAGTCAGGTCCCATCCTCAGAGAAGCACCTGATAAGTAGGGCTGTAAAAAGTGCTGGTTACAGGCTACGCTGCATCGTACGTAAAGCCCTATGTTTACAAAATACTTACACTCGACTTGTTACGGTAGCGACTGCCTGTAAAGTTCGCTCCGTATGAATTAACTCGCAATACAATTTACATTTACAGGATTGCTTATGATTCAAATTAATTAACTCGGAAAAAAATATTAAATTTAGAAAAAAAAATCATTGTTAATTAAGTTAAACACAACTTCCCCATGATCTGAATTCAATCCTCATTATTATCTGTTCTTTGTTGGCTTTTGTTCCGGCATTCTGATACAACCTCACGTCACTGAAGTAGGTCTACTATTGAGAGCCTGTTCCTTAGAGATAGTAGAGACACCCGACAACGCGTCGCATTTTGTAAACAATATATTACACATGTATATACAAGGTGTCCCATTTATCTTTGTTCTTCATGGTTGTGAAACTTGGACTCTCAATTTGAGAGAGAAACATAGATTAAGAGTGTTTGAGGATAAGGTTCTTAGGAAAATATTTGGGGCTAAGAAGGATGAAGTTACAGAAGAATGGAGAAAGTAAAGCTTGGTTTTTCTGAACCGACGCATGCGACGTGCGAGGTGCGAGGCGGGCCTCGCATCTCGCACGTCGCATGCGTCGGTTCAGAAAAAAACTAAGGCTTTACACAACACAGAACTGCACGCATTGTATTCTTCACCTGACATAATTAGGAACATTAAATCCAGACGTTTGAGATGGGCAGGGCATGTAGCACCTATGGGCGAATCCAGAAATGCATATCGAGTGTTAGCAGGGAGGTCGGAGGGAAAAAGACCTTTGGGGAGGACGAGACGTAGATGGGAAGATAATATTAAAATGGATTTGAGGGAGGTGGGATATGATCATATATACTGGATTAATCTTGCTCAGATAGGGACCAATGGCGGGCTTATGTGTGGACGGTAATGAACCTCCTGGTTACTTAAAACCAGTATGTCTCATTTATCTTGTGCACCTATTATAACTTTTTTGTTTGGATAGGTATTGGTAGTTTTGTTTTTGAGAGTTACGTTAGGTTTTGTCCACCGCTGTGGAATAATGGTTATCATGACTGATCGTGAACGAGCGGGCAAGGGTTCAAATTCTGGTTGGCACAAGTTACCTGGTTGATATTTTTCAGAGGTATTCCCTCAACCCAATAGGAGCGAATGCTGTGTAAATTTCGGCGTTAGATCCTGGACTTATTCGTTGGCATTATCACCTTCGGGTTTTCTATAGAACGCGACACTGAAGTTCTTTTCCTTTTTTTGCGAAAAAGTGGAAAAATTGTATAATTTTCAGAGGCAAGGTAGAGTTTGGAATAGTAAGAATTCGTATTGGACGTCAGTCGACTTGAAAACATATTAGAAAATAGGTAAAATTTGAAAGAATTGATCTGTGTATATAACCTAAAATTGTCTATTTAAACACGGGAAATAAGAGGTAGACACTACAAAATATAACGGGAGAGGCACATTTCACTTTACTTGGTATATGCAAGGCAAACAAAAATCCTAAACTAATCTAACCTAACCTGTCAAAGATACGATTATGCCATGCATATCAAAAACCTAAACTAACCTAATCTAACCTGTCACAGATTCATGTATATATTCGTATACGAAAAGCCTAAATAACCTAACCTAATCTGTATCTGTCACAGATTCCCGCACCGGAGTACTTAGAAAAATTATTCAAGTTGGAAGTTTCCGTGTCGCGTGCTATAGAAAAGCTTCACCTTTATTTCACTCAAACGATAGATAACCACAGCAGTTAGTAAAGTATCGTAAAACAGCCAATTAAAAAGGCAGGCTTACAATAAATTGATTTTGACTGGTTTGGACTCACTTCATGCCCAAGAACACGGGAATCATTTCTGTTTCAAGGTTACTCGCGTGCTACTTGTTCGACATGCTGCTCTTCACATTCGTTGTGTATTGGAATTCGGAGTCATGACAGGTATCCTTGCACAAACTCGCCTTTCCTCTTGACATGAACGTTGCAGCGCGCTAGACACCTGTACAGGATATTTTGAAGCCACTCAGCCGAGCCACATAAACCGTCGACACGGTGACACCAGATGTGTTGGCGTGCACGCGGAATGGGGATGAAAATCGACTCGATGCTCTGAGGAGGGGAGCAAGCGTCCGTGTGAACTAACAAGAAACCTAATATGCCTAAGTGAAGACACGATCTCCAGGAATCCACATTTTTCCAAACGTTCGCAGCAAGGAATGGGTAGAGGAAATTACATACTTCTCTGTTTACTTCGCATGCATGTATATTTCGCAGAACTCCGACTCAGTTCGACTTCATACAGCCTACAGGACACGTAAATTCAAGGTGGCTTTCTCGAGGAGAGAAGACAATTTTGTCACTTGAACCAATACTCAAGTTTCGATTACAGCTACAACAACCGTTCTTTTTTTATTTTCTAAGTTCAAAGGCGTAACTTTAGACACGTTTCGACCACACACTAGAAAAGATATTTTAATTAACACTAGGTGCGTAACACTTGGTCACATGCAGTGCTGTCAAATTAACTATTGAAAATCGCTATAAATTGTGCAGAATGGTGTCCTGCAATATTCAAATATGAGAGAGACAACCAAGACATTACAAATTTCGTCTCATTTCATATGATAAACTAATGGCAAAATCTATACTAAAATCCTTAAGCAGTTAAAACATGACAGGATGGGAGTGGAGGGCAGTGAATACTTTTATAATAAGGTGAAAAACACACAACAGATCTCATCCTGCAGAGCGAACATAGGCAAAGCTCGAACTTCGCCATACTCGACAAACTCGAACCGAGCATATCGCCCGTAATGCACGAAGCTAATGCAGAACTCGCTAAATTCAAATGTTATGAAAGTATAAAGAAACTATTCTGCCGCTATTAGGATTAGAAAATCCGCTAAATCTCTATATCAATAATACAACGTTTATTAATTTTAACCTCCGAACTAACACGCAAGTCGTTGAATTGGCAACTCTGATCACATGTGAGCTTGATACACGACTGCTACTCAAGAAACACAATATGAAGTAAGTGTGCTCAAACATTCAAACACGGAATCCGTTACAGAACCGAAAAGTTCCTAAACATTCCGTTATGGTTCAGTAAATGTTGAGAAATTAGAAATGTGTTGTGGTATCATTGAAGTAGGAATTTCTACTGAGATTCATAGTTCTGAATTGAACATCAATACAACTTAATGGAACAGTTAAAGTCAATTAATGATTTGATACCGGTTTAAAATTATGTATTCGAGCTCAGCCAATCGGAGAAAGGAACTGACTGTATCTACTTCTATTAGATGCGTATTGAACTGTTGGGCAACCACTGATCTCATATTATTTCTACTGGTAATTAGTTTTAAATATTAGCGCCATTTCTTAGAGAACACGAAGGTAAAGCAAAGTGATTTATGATTCAAATGTCTGTAGTGCTCGGGAAAAGTGACACAAGTCAGTTTTCACAAACCTTTTTTGATAATGTATTGACTACTTACGGAACATCTGTTCGCTTGGAAAAAAAATACATAGGTATTCCTCCCATTATAATAATTCATAGAGAAAAAAATCAAATCAACATAAACCAGTGTAAGTTGTCAATAAATTATCAAAAAAGGTTTGTGAAAACTGACTTATGTCACTTTTCCCAAGCATTGCAGATATATTCAGACAAAATGGCAACATGTAAGCATGTAGCATGCTTTTTAATATTCCGCTATATTTTATGAATTTTTCAAATATCGTCGCTATGTCTTCCCAAGACTCAATCCGCCGTACGTAACGGAATTTTATTACTGTTGGGCACACTGCATTGAACACACTCGTAAGCCTAGATTTATAAGCACTAAAAGTTAATGACACAGAGTATAGTTGAATGGATGTGGTATTGGTTAGGAGGATTTTAAGCCTGGTTCACAAGACTCCAAAACAATAGAGACTTAGTCACAGGAACCAGACAATCCATCTTATAAACCGAGTAGTGATTTATTAGTGGTGGTTAAGAGGATTAAGACCTTCAATGGTACCAAAGGGAACTATTGAATGAAAAGAATGGCATTTAAAGTGTATGGGGGCAGGCCTGTACAGTGTAAAACTATCGTATTCATAGACATTCCTAGCGCGGGCTTCCGGTGGATTATCAGCGAACTAACGTTTTCCGTACTCGTAAACCAGTGTTGGCGATATGATATGATATGAATCCTGTACAAGTAACCAGTCGACAGCCGGGGCTAGTTTAGCACGCTCGTAGCGCGGGCTAGCGAAATGTCTATGAACAGCATCCTTAAATTTTAGTACATGAACACGGTCTCTGTAAGCCAGTGGCGTGCCGTACATGGAAGGCAAGGGAAGCATTGTTTCCCCTGGCCATAACAACAAATATTTATTGCAGAAATTGTAATTTAATCGTGAGAACTATGAATTCTCTAATATCACAAAATTCTCTCTCTTACCGCCTGTCTTGGTTGAAGAAGATTCTTTATTCTTATTCTTAGCTAGAGACGCCTGTACTAGCCGATATGGATTCGTTTATTTCCTTTCTATAATTTTGCTGCTAAGAGAGAAGAAATGCTTTGGTCTCCAAATATATTTAGATGAGTTGACTTATCAGTTGTGTACTAAACATATAAAAAGTTTTATTTTTATTTCCCTCACATAAAATTAAACTGCATTATACTGATGTAAGCTATGTTTATGGCATGAACATCATAGCTTCACATTCTTTGGTTTAAGGGGAGATGGTTGTTGAGGTGTGCGAAGAATGAGAAAAAAAAGTCTGAAAGCAGCCCGGCATACATTTGGTGGTTCTAATACACACAGCTTTTTAATTTTTTTGTGCTGAATGATAAAGCTTTTGGCTATTGAATACACCTATAATAGTTTCCATCTCGTTCTTTGTAAGACAGAAATATATATTTTTTTTAATATTAAAGGCGTTTTTTACAGTATCTTTACACAAAATGATATTGGTCAAAGCTTCTAGAAACTAATTAAAATAGGATTATGAAATGTTCAGGGAGTGTTAATAGATAAATATTAGTCATATTCATGTAATTATTTTAAGGTAACTCAGAAACTGTCTGATTTATGCCAATTTTTCTAGCAGGAAAAAGTTAATTTTTTTCAACAACGAATTTCAGATGTTTCTTTTTAGATTCAGTAAATACGTCATTATCTATTGCTAATGATGTAGAGATCTCCAAAATTTCTTTCTGACAACTCGAATACTTTCCTTGTTAGAAAAAAAATACGGCGAAGGTGAATTTCCGGTACCCATATCTTATATACAGTATATTCATATTCATTATCATCTTGCGGCTTTCATGCAGTGATTTCCCTCACATTTCTGTATGCGGTCCACACTACACTTAATAACATTCATCTAACACATTCTAGAGTATTACTCTTATCATCTTCATCTCCTCATATCGTCCAATGTACAGAGTGTCCCTCAGCGGAATGTCCATAGCTTACCTACGTGTTCCTGGAATTATTTTGAGTGAAAAAGTTCTCATCAACATGGGTCTGAATTGTAATGGTATCTACAAAAAAACACAATTCTAAATTAATAATTTTATTATTTGTGAATGACTTATAATTTTCTTTTTTAAGGAATACACATTCTGAATTGCCACAAATTTTGAGGTTCGAAATGACCACCATAGTTGTCGAGGCATCTTTGAACTCTGCAAGAGAGTTTATCGCTCTCATCACAACATCCGAACATCGCCATCATTTCTCAAGCCTTCACCGCACTCCATTACTTTCCCGAGAAGTTCGACAGTTGTGTTCGACCGAGCAGCATAGACAACTGATTTCATGTGCCCCCAAATCAAGTAATCTAATAGAGACAGATCCGGTGATCTTGGTGGCCAAGCCACTGGACCTTCTCGGTCAATCCAACGATGTGGAAACTGTTGATTTAAAAATGCAATCATATACCTGCAAAAGTGTGGAGTTGCACCATCTTGCTGCAGCCGCATCTTTTGCGAAACACCTTTAAAAAATCCCCTTATTTATCTTCCTTCTATCCCATTCCTGACTACTATGAAATATTTGTTTACTTTACCCTTGTTTAGAAACACTCCCTGCTACAATCTAATATTCCTCCTCTACTATCACAGCTATCTTTCTTCAATATTAACCCTTATTTTCCTTTTATCTTCAACACTTTTATCACTAACTAATATTCACTTATTTTCTATATTACACTTTTTTCTCTACATTACCGCATTATGTTATTTACCCTAATTATCATTGACCTTCTCTTCAATGTTCGAATGTTTGCAATGCTTCCTTACTATCACTTATTCAATTCACTCATCACTTTTCTCTGTTATTGGTACAGCTTTTATCGTTCACCCTCCCTATTTGCACTCACTTTCACTTTCTCACTACTCCACTTACCCGATTCTTCCTCCCTCTACTACGGAAAACACTCAATATTCTTTTCTATTTGCCACTTACTGTAACAACCTTTACTACTACTCTTCTCATTGATTTTTCTCCTTATCTCCCCCTTAGCACTTAAATAATTACTTCTCGATATTTCTCCAGTTCCACATTAGGTAACACTTCCTGACCGCATCCCCACATTTTTCATTCGCATCTAATACCTTTAAAATTTTACTTTCCGAATTATTTGCTGTCGCTAAATCTGACCTGTCTGTATTGCTCATCTCTGCCTTATTTCCGTCTCCGATTTTCTGATTTATTTATTTTTTAATTTAATATCCACTTACTCTAACACTCACTGAATTGTATCTCTTATTTCTTCTTCTCCTCTTTTATTCTCTTTACCTCCCCGTTTATCTTTCAACTTATTCCTCATTTCACACATTCAAACTTCTTTTGCACCAACACAATTATATTTATTTTTCATAGCTGTCTCACTATGTCATTCTTCTTCAGAGTATATTTCCTTGTATTCGCTGATATAATCGTCTTATCCGTGTTGCTACACATCCTTCTCTTTTCTTGAGTCATATTCGTTCTTCCCGATCCCATTCCCCCTTTATATTGTCTCATGATGCTCATTTTATTGAAGTATATAACTTTATTTAGTATTTATTTTTACTTCATTTCACGCAGTGTATAAACAATAAAAGCATTATATGAATGACCTGTATCCCGTCAAAATTACTTCTGAATATTATTCATAAGTTTCTCTTTCCACTTAAATGCAAATGGCCGCACAAACGTCAATCGTTAGAAACATAACGCACATCGACGAAAACGCCATGTCTGGTCACGCGAAGACTACAGAAGGATAACATTAAAATTAGAACTGATGTCACTATCACAATGTCGACATTTGCTTACATGAGAAGATGCGATGGCTTTTGCGTGTATTGTCTGCAATTACAACCACAACAGAGTTTCGTATTCCTTTCGTCGGTGATCAAAACAAAGTAAATGATGTAATCTGAAAATGAAGAAATAATCGGGCAAATATTCTGAGCGAGACTCGTATTTACAACTTCAATGAATATTTCCTCACGAGTAGGCTTTACACTTGCGAAACCAACCGGTATAACAACAATATTAATATGATATAAAAGTAGATTGCAGAGAAAATTCAACGCGGCAACTCGGCTCTCGGTCGAGCCGCTCGCAAACTCCAGTTACGCAGAGATCGTGCGATGTACGATACACAACGCACTGTCAGTTAATTCGACACATCACAACATGCGGTATAATCTTCGCTTACTCATCCAAATTAGGAATTAAATTGCTGACATTATCTTCCTTCTCGTTCCAAATATTTTTTTGCACATGTTTAAGAAGTTACTTATCACTTGCTGCAGTTCCCGTTAAGAAATGGAAGTGATGTTTTTCCCGATGCTACATTCTAGTTCTTCCAAAGTATGTGTATTATTGTGCACTTTGTAGATCCCTCGACATAATCCTTTGCTTTGTACAGCACACAAAATACAATACAATACAATACAATACAATACAATACAATACAATACAATACAACACAGTATTACTCACAATACATTACAATAAAATACTATGTAATAGAATATAATATTACACAAAATGAAATACAATATTACACACAATACAATACTATGCAATACAATGCAACATTACACACAAAATATTATGCAATAAAATACAATACTACACACAATACAAATCAATACAATATTGCTACACAATACATTTACAGTACAATTCAATACAGTAAGTTACACTGCACAAACTACAATAAGTTACACTGCACACAATATAATAGGATACACTGCACACAATATAATACGATACATTACACACAACAAAGTACTATACATCACATACAACACAACACATCACACACAACACAATACAATACAATACATCACACACAATACTGTCATGGCGGATTGTAGAGTGTGACGCTTGTATCGGCTCGTGAGTTCGCTTACTTTTTCGGAGGTGTTTGTAAGTTGTGTATGCTAGTTTTGTGTCAAATCAGTGTATTTAGCACTCAGTTCCTGCTTGCCTGAAAATGGGAAGGAGAAACCAAAAGCAAGAGGTTCCAGCTGCTGACGATGGTGTTAGGCGCAGTGTACAGGAAGCGTGGAGGGATCCCGCCATGTTGAGTGAACTTGCCAACCTAATAAAGGACTCGGTGCGGGACGCGATAGTGTCGGAGTTAAAGGCCGCACTCGACAGAAACAGTGCTCTTATCGAGAAATTGGAAACGGTCTTAAAAGAAAAGGACGAGAAAATTTCTGTTCTAGAAGCGAAGTTCGAAGAAAAGCACGACTGCTTGGAGCAGTATCAACGCCGTCAGTGTCTGCGTATCTTCGGGGTGCCAGAGTCTGAGGGTGAGGATACTGACGCGATAGCAGTTGATGTCGCAGCCCAAATCGGTGTGGAATTGGAGGTGCACGACATCGACAGGAGCCATCGTGTGGGGAGGAGAGGAGAACGTCCACGACCGGTGATCGTTAAGTTTGTGAGTTACAGGAAAAGAAGGGAAGTCTTCCTGAACAAGAAGAAACTTAAAGGTAAACAAATTACGATTAGAGAAGACTTGACTCAAGCCAGGCACAAACTGTTAAGACAATGTATTGACAAGTATGGCGTCACTAGTGTCTGGACAATTGATGGCAACATCTTTGTCAAAACTGGAGAGGTCAAGAGGCAGATTTCTCGTGCGTCTGACATTCACTAGTTCTGTTATGCGACTCGCCTGCACTCACAGATTATTTCTGATTTTATTTACTGTATTTCCTTTGATTTAGTGTTATAATTACTTTAGTATTGTTCTAATTGATTTAGTCTAGTGTTATACTTATACTAACTTATTTACTATAACTTTTACTATATTATTAACTTTATTAATTTAATAATTAACTTTTTTTTTCTTCTTATTTCTTTAGCATTTAGCACTGTAAACTTAAGTTATTATTGCTAGGAAATAGTTTAAAAACTTCAACTGCATTTAGGTTGGTACCATTGAGAACCAAAAGCAGCATGTTCACCCGACAGTCCCTCAGGTCAGTGTACAGAGACAGGTGCCCTCTATTAACACGAACAATAGCAACCCTACCTGCCCACTGCCCTGTACCGCAGACATACTCAAGGCTGCGCTTTCTTTCTCTCCTTTGTCACTTAATGTTGTTCACGTGAATGCACAAAGTCTGTTGTGTCATTTTGACGAATTTTCTTCTATCTTCTCACCTTTAGACATTCACGTTATTCTTATCTCCGAATCTTGGTTACATCCTAATCTTCCTTCCACTCTCGTAAACCTTCCTGGCTATACGCTTTGCCGTAATGACAGAGAGGGCAAGAGAGGCGGAGGGGTGGCTGGTTATATTAGATCCGATTTGCGACCTAAAATTATTCATAATTCTCTAAGCCAGTACTCTGCCAAACCCGAGTTCATGTTCATTGAAATTTGCACCTTATTCACAAAATGTCTAGTGTGTGTCGTATATAAACCCCCACATATATATGACGTAGATGATTTCGAAACCGCCTTACTAAACGTAACGCCGCAATATGAGAACGTTATAATCATGGGTGACTTCAATTCAAACTTACTTGACTCACATTCTAGTACGACTAAAAGACTTCAATCATTCTTTCAGTGCCTTGATATGGTAATCCTACCCCTAGCTCCCACACATCATACGGAAGGTACAGACACATTACTGGATTTGATAATTACTAACAATGCCGACAAAATACTGACGCATGGACAGTTGCCTGCACCAGGACTATCAGGGCATGATGTCATTTATCTATCATTTAATCTGCAGTGTCCTAAATCGGCTCCCAGAGTAATTACTTACAGGGATATTAAAAGAATAGATGATATTGCACTGAAAGAAGACGCTGCACAACTTCCATGGCACATGATCTGGACATTACGAACTGTAGATGAGAAAGTAGACTTATTCAATACGTTAATACTTCAACTTTATGACAAACACGCACCATTAAAGACCAAACGTACCAGAAGAAACCCAGCCCCTTGGATGACGACTGAAATACGTAGCCTGATGTCCGAACGCGACTTAGCTTATAGAAAATACACCCGCAACAAAAACGACGAATATTTTAACTCCTATAAACACCTAAGAATTGAACGACTCAACTAATAAGAAACGCTAAACTGAAATACTCCTACAAACTTATAGAACCCAACACAACCCCTTCCGAATTATGGAAAAATCTGAAGGTTATTGGACTTGGAAGGGCTAGTGAACAAGCAGACATTCCCATCCCACTTGACCGCTTGAACGAACACTTTGTAAAGGACCCGAGCTTGAACGACACAACGAAACAAGACACAGTTTTGCCTGACTCAGTTCCCCCAACTCGAGACAAATTCTATTTTACCGACGTCACTCCCATTGACGTAATGAAAGCCATCCGACGCATCAAGACAAAAGCCCAAGGGCCGGACAACATTAGCATAATACTTATACAGAAAATACAAGAGATAGTAATACCTACGATTGCACATATATTCAATAGTTCCTTAATCACTTCAACTTTCCCTAAAATATGGAAGCAAGCTTTCGTTCTTCCTCTTCCAAAAGTCAAAGTTCCCACCGACCCGAACGACTATAGACCAATCAGTATCCTGCCAGCCATTTCAAAAGCACTAGAAAGAATCGTACACAGACAAATTACTAACTACATGAACGAACACAAACTATTCGACGAGTATCAGTCAGGTTTCAGAGCTGGACACAACACAAGCACTGCTCTACTTAAAGTGACCGAAGACATTCGTGAAGCAATCGACTCTAATAAAGTAACAATACTAACACTTCTTGACCTTAGCAAAGCTTTCAACTCTGTAAATTTCGACCTGCTCACCCATAAATTGAGAAATATGTATTTGTCAGAGACTGCTGTGAGTTGGTTCGAATCCTACTTACGGGAAAGACAACAATGTGTTGTATCCGGGAATCGAAGCTCCTCCTGGCTTGACATAACATCAGGTATACCACAGGGGTCGGTACTCGGACCATTGTTGTTCACAATATATGTCAATGATATTACATCTCTTGTAAGGCATTGTAACTATCACTTGTATGCTGACGACCTTCAATGCTACATCTCTTCCCGCTTAGACCGAGTAAATGACGCTATAGATAAATTGAACGAAGACATTGACTCGATTGTGACATGGACAAAGAAACTTCGTCTTAAAATCAATCCTGGAAAGACACAAGCAATTATATTAGGACACAAACGGCAAACCGACGCTGTAAAACACCTCGACATTTCCCCTGTTAAAGTAAGTACAGTGCATATCCCTTTCAGTTCTTCAGTAAAAAATCTTGGCATTCACATGGATAATAATCTCAACTGGGACATGCAAATCACAGAAACCTGCAGAAAAGTATATTCTGTTATCCATGTGCTAAAAAGGATAAATGTTCATCTCCGCTCTTGCTTAAAAAAGTCCCTTGTGCAGACACTTGCATTTCCCTATTTTGACTATGCGGACATTTTACTGACTGACCTCTCCAGCGACAACAAAATGAAACTTCAACGTGCTCATAATTTGTGTGTACGTTTTGTAAGCAATGTTCGTAAATATGATCATATTACCCCATCCCTGGAAGCAATAGGTTGGCTTAAACTAGATAAGAAAAGAAATTTACATTCACTTCTCTTTCTCTTCGAAATCTTGAACTCTTCTATTCCTTCGTACCTGTCGTCTCGCTTCACTTACCTTTCTTCCCACCATAATCTGAACACACGCTCTCGTCATGAAACAATACTAACAATACCATCCCATCGCACCTCCTCATACTCATCTTCTTTCACAATAGCCCTGCCAAGACTCTGGAATTCGCTACCTGCTAGCATCAGGGACTGTCGAAATAAAATTGAATTCAAACGAAAACTTACTAGGCTCTTGGTCAGTAATTGATTACTTGTAAATAGTTTCTTTAATCTATCACAAAATATTTCAATATTCAGTAATTTCATCACTATACAATTTTGTTATTCTAGATTTAATTTGTAATTCAGTAAATATAAAATATTCTTTGTTTCTCTATGATAAATTATCTAGCTTTAATTATTCAGGTAATCTTTTCGTACTTTGATTTTATTGTAATTGTAAATTTAATACTAATTGTAATATTATTTGTAATTGTAATTGTAAATTTAATACTAACTTAATTGTAATTTTATTGTTGATATTGTAGTTGGAATCTCCTGGTAGAGGGGCAGAGAAGGCCTGACGGCCTTATCTCTACCAGGTTAAATAAATAACTACTACTACTACTACAATACAATACAACAGCCTCTTGATGTAGCCGCAACTATTGGAATGAGCTTGCCGCTGAAATGGATACAGCAAATTGTATTCAGGTTTGGGAACTTTCTAACTTTGTGATATACTTTAAAAGAAATATGAATAAATTTACGCGAAGTATCGTCCAATTTCATCTCGAACATTCCGTATGCAATTACGTATGGGAAAGCGTAAGGATTCCTGCACCATTTTGACACCTGAGAGAATGAATGAAATATAATAGCGAGTGAAAATATTCAGAGTTACCGTTCCACAATACCTCGCTTCTGATGGAGCTCGTGGTACCATACTGAATATCCTAAATCCCACGTGAACTGCGAATCTGTGTGTTGTGACGAATTATTGTTAACAACACAATTCACTCCTGTTGCATACACGGTAAAGCTCCTGGGCGTTACACCTGACGTACCGGTCGTTCGGCTTTATTGCGTTCAGCTGCAATTCTCGTTACCTGTTCGAAGCACATGGCTTCCATGTCCATTGTCTAAGTAATATTTAATTACTACTCCAGAACCCATTACATGTTGCAACCTCAATCTCAGTGTCGTATGCATTATTCTTGTTAGCTGCTTTTTTTATGTACTTTTTTCATCACAAAGAATACAATTTTTATTTAATTATTTTCAAATTGGAAGAATTGAGTTTCAGTTTATCAACCATGTTAATATGGCCGAATCAATAGTGACGAATTGTATCTCCGCTATTGTAAGCAACTGAATGAAAGTAAAGACTTCTACTCCAAACTGTTTCGTAAGTTTTGGAAACATTTTTAGCAAAGAGTGAATTATTTCCATGTTGAGATGCCTCACCTGGAATGTTCAATGGAAACGGACTGAATACGAATTGTTACAAGGAATACTGCCTATAAAGACATTATCTGCAAAGGAAGAAGCTTTAAGGGCAGATGTACGCAAAATTACTCAAAAATCGATTTTTCAATTTTGGAATTATTAGTATTACTTCTGAAAAAAAAAGGCGCTTAGATATTATTGACAAAACTGAATCCTCAAAATATTACTTTGATTAAATAGTTCCTCTTTATGTGTATTTCATTTTCCAATTTATATGTTCATACACACATTATATAGGCCTTTTTCTCAGAAGTAATATTTTTGACTTACTGTAATGTGTTTTACTTGTAAACCGACGAAATAAGGTTTTTTACACACAGTGGACTTCAAAGCAATTTTACCGAAATGTTATATTTTCCATGATTAGGTTCAGTCTTAGACACAAAAAATGACATGTTAATTTGTAATTTTAGGTCATTTATTCTATTATTGCTTTAGTGTTTATTATTGTTTCTAGATCTTCTGTAATACTTCTTTACTACTGTTTATTGCCTCTAAATTATTTCTGTACTCTTTAGTTGTAAGTCATTACTTGTGTTATATCTTCCTTACTGTGTTGTCCGAGAGTCATGCATGCAATATGAGGGGGATCAGAAGCAAAGAAGTTTAAGTACACTTAAGTTATTTGTGAGAAAATGTGGTTGGAAATTCTTAAGATTTCGTAAATTCCGTGGAATTTTTCATTTAGATTTTAGTGTGTGGTGTGGTTAAAAGATGTATGCCTTTGCAACTAAAATATTAAATGTTTTTGCTTGCCTTGGATGCACTTAACTCATGTTCTTAGAAATGTCACTTGTAATTCTTTGCTTCTGACCCCTTATATGTAACCGTAAGTCATCGCTTGTAATATCCCTTCACTATCCTTCATTTTTCCTGAAGTATTAATTTGAAACTGAACGGCAGACCTTGTTTTCTCTCTTTAGTACTGATTATACAGGGTTGCTCCGATCTCTGATAACGAATTTGAATCACGTCATGTGCGTCAGGAGTCACACGACAGCTTAACTGTGGCGCGAGGTGACAGAACAGTAGTGAGTAATCTCATAATCAGAGTGCATGGCGACCCTCAGTAGAAATTCCCAAGAAAATCGAGCCTTTTCGAGAGGGGTACATTACGACCCGTTCTAATGCAAAGTACAGTTAAGTGGAAATAAAAGAAGCCTTCAAGAAACGAAGTTTCGTTATTTCTAAGAAAGGCATCTTCTGTGTACTTAATAAGATGGTAAAGCTCGAATGGAATTAATTTGTATCTTCTCGTGGGGTGCGGCGACTTGTGACGGGGGGTGGATTTGCTTGCTTTTTCCACTCTGAAATTAATCCCATCTGAGCTTTGCCAGTTTTATTAGGTACATACAAGATACCTTTCTTGGAAATAATGAAACCACGTGTTTTGCAGGCCCCTATGCTTTTCACGTAAGTGTACTTGGCATCGGAAAGAGTTGTTATGTACCTCTCCTAAAATGTCTCGATTTTCTTGGGAATTGCTACTGTGATACACCGTGCACCTGATTATAAAGTCACTCACTACTGGTCTGTCACCTCTCGCCGCAATTCAGCTGTCGGTGTGATTTCTGACGCACATGATGTCATTCAAATTCGTTATCCGAAATCGGGGACAAACCTGTAGTCTTTAAGTCATGTATTTAATTTGCAATGGTAAGTCATGTCTTGCATTATCTCTCTTGCATTGTTTATTGTTCCTAAATTATTTAATTAATCTGTAACTAGAGTCATTCATTTGCTATTGTTTACATACTTCTACATAATCCATGTAATTTACGATTGTGAACAATACTTGTATTATCTCTTTACTATTGTCTATTGTTCATAAAATATCTATCTAATTTGTTACCAATTATATCATTAACATACCTCAGGGTAAAATTGGATTTTATACTTTGGATAATAAAGAAAGATAGATGTAAAAATGTGGATTTCAATCAACGGTTTATAGTCGACTTCATTAACATCGCTTCCTCTACATTTCCTATGGAGAAAGATGTAATAAAACGAAGCTGAAATTGCGATCAAGAGACCAGGAATGCAAACCGCAACACAGATGCGTTTGTTTTCATCAAACAGCATTAAATCTACGATTCTAGCTTTGAGAAATTGAAGTTTCCAAGCTGCAGCATCCGAAGAGAGAACTGACGCGCGAAATATCGACGAATGCGAGGAACGACAGAATTAGATGGTTCACTGAAAATTACCGGGCACAGTGTGATGAAAAACACTTACGTCATTCATATGACATGATTAATTCATATGTCAGGTCCTGAAGTCCTCGATATCGGAGAGACACGAAGGTCAAAGCAACGAGTGCTATTTTATCGCACAGTCAGCATCCTATTTCCGTATCAGAAATGGTAGAAAAGACGCATATTAGAGACATTTCACAGAACATTATAATTTAAAGTAATTCTGTAATTCTTCAAATTTTATATTACATTTCTTTCAAAGGTTTACAAGCTATTAAGGCATTTAATACAAAATAATTGAATTTCACTATAACCTGTTCACATAGTTTAATATAAGCCTATACTGAATCTCATAATACACCACTAATTGATTAAAAATATTTGAAATAATATAAACCATTAACGCATATTAATAGATCATTGTATCACACTATAAACTGTTAATGTATTTTCATATAACAAGAATTTATTTATAAACCATTAGCGTATTTTAATATATCTTGAATATAATTATTAAAGAGTAATTCATTCTAACATAATTGATCCTTCATCTCATAAAATATTAATGTATTTTAGTATATATTTCATATAATTACAAATAAACTTTTTAATATATCTTTAATTCCATTATAAATCAGTAACGCACTTTAATACAATCCGAATCTCATTACAAAACCATTAACACGTCTTAAAACAAGTTAAATCCCTTGATAAATATTAACGCGTTTAATAAAACTTAATTCCCATTACAAACTATTAAGTCATTCCATATATCTTGAATATCATAAACCACTGAAATGTTTTGAGATAATTCGGATCAAATTATGAATAATTAATTCATTTGAACGTACCTATAATAGCATTAAAATCTGTTAATAAATTTTAATACATTTCGAATCTCATAATTCATTGACGTATTTTGGTATACTTTGAGTGTTATTATAATCCATTAATGCATTTTAATATACCTGGAATCCCATTATTAAACAGCAACGTATTTTAATTTAACTTTAATCCAATTACAAAACATTAACGTACTCCAATATACCCTGAACAACATTATAAATCATTATCTCATTTAATAACACTTTAATCTCTTTATAAATCATGAACTCATCGAATAAGCTTTAAATTTCATTATAAGTAACTAAATAATTTGATATATCCTGAATTTAGTTATAAACCACCAGTATGTTTAACCTAACTTCAAATTGTAAATAATTGATGACAAGTTCTATATACTGTACAATTAACCTCAAATTAATCTGCAATTATACTTAACTGCGGATTTTGGTTTTATAAATAATAACTTGGTGTTATTTCGTCTTTACTTTTTAGTTAAATATAACTGAAGAATCTTCTCGAATTAATCACTTTAATTAAGTTTACAGAAAATATTTCCGAAAGAAAAGAATAAACAAAGATTGTCATAAGTAAAATGGTGAATTCATTGTATTTAGACATACTTCTTCTAATATTATTCTAAGCTCCGATTCTGGATAAATGACGCAGACACAATTTGATATTTTTTCTATACCGAGTTAAATTACAAATAAATATATTTATTTCCATGTTTCTGATTATTCCGATATCACATTTCTTGATTATAGTGAAATTCGCCGCGCTTCTTTTATTTTCCACAAGCGAGGAAATCCATTAACTAAAGTCAATGACAAAGCAATTTAAAATTAGATTTCATTTACCAAAATATCTAGTGGATGAACTTGAACATAGGTTCCTTACACGTATTGAGACGTATCCAGGGTGTCAAAAAGTAACGTTTACAAGGTTTCAGGGATAATAGAGGATGTAAAAACAAATATCTTTTGTAAGTGACAAAACTTTGGCAGATGCGCCGTTTATTGTGTACGTAAGTGTTAGTATAATCCATAAAGAACAAGACCAATTGTCGTTTTAGAGCTGGTGTTCAAACTGCCCTCCACTGAAGGCATTGCACAACTGGTACCTTCGTACTATAGAGTGTCTGCAACGCTTAAAAAGGCCAGCATTGTCTCTAATAACATGTGCAGCTTCAACAACGCGAGCAACTAAGTCTTCTGCCGTATCGATCTGTGTCTCATACACAAAACGTTTCACGTCTCCCCACAAAAAGAAATCCAGTGGGGTTAGGTCCGGTGATCGAGGTGGCCACGGTACCGGCCCACCCCTGCCAATGCAACGATCGGGGAATGTAGCATTTAGGTGGTTCCTGACACGACGATCAAAGTGTGGAGGGGCACCGTCATGCTGAAACCATTTTCGTTCTCTGATGTTCAATGGGATATTTTCTAAAAGTTCTGGTAGGACGTCGCGTAGAAAAACAAAATAATGACCATCACGGAGACTGTTCGGCAACAGATAAGGCCCTACAAGATGGTCGTGCACAAACAGAACTAACCAGTGTGTGTTGTGACAGAAGTCAAGTCGTCTATCCTTCGGGCCATCTAGCGGCAAAACGGCGCATCTGCTAGACTTTTGTCACTTAAAACAGATGTTCGTTTTTACCTCCTTTATCATCCCTGAAACGCTGTAAAAGTTATTTTAACACCCTGTATACTATACCGGAGACGGTGGTGATTATGTTTTCTCTCTCAGTGGCGAAACAACTGAAAATCAACTCACTTTACACATGAATTTTATTCATATTTCGAGATGATAGCACATATTCCATTTTAAATATTACTTAGTACTAAACCTAGTTCATATGTAAAGCCACTTTTATACAAGCTACGTACAAACACCAATAATTGAGATTCTCGCTGATATTTAAATCTGACAGTACAACTCACATGAAAATGTCAGAGGAAGAAAATTGTTTGTATACAGCTGAAATGTAATTAGTGTAATATATTATTACTCGACCAAGACCAGTGGAGTCCTGCAGCCCGGAGCGCCACTTGTACTTCCCCTGCGTTCGTATAGCGTCATCGTGATAGTTCACATTACTCCCGCGTCTCCACTCGCCTCGGTCGAGTTATACTAGTCAGTGATGTATGCAATGGAGGGGAAAGGAACTGGCCACCCTACCCTATTATCTTCTGGCATATTTGCCTCATGAGTGATGCTTTAGTGATGTCACTTATGAGGTTTAAATCTATCTTCAAACAGTTGACTAAACAACAAATATGTGGAAACTAACCTCAAAGTTATTTGCTAATGTTCAGTTAAAAATAACTTATAGTTACGAACTTCTATAGAACTATGCTTGAGTGATTTAATGTACATTGAATCTTATAAACTATTAACTACGTTTCTTAACTTGAATCTCATTATAAATCACTTCAATTTTTTAATATTTCTGTTACTTTGAATACTGATTTTCATTAATAATAAACGTTTTGAGTGCAGATTATATTATACACTTTATATCAGTGCATTAAACAATTTTGTTTAATTACTTAAAACATTGACAACAATAAAATTAATTCACAAATTAAATCGCAACTTATTTTGAGTTTACAAAAGCGTTTTGTGAGTAATGCACGAAAGGAATGCTTAAACTCTTATTTCGTCGCATTACGTTTTGATTTGTCATGAATTTTGAACATTTGAATAATTATAATGAATTATAAATGAGAATGCCATTCGCAATATAATTTTGTAAGTGTATAAAAAACAGACCTTTTTACCGAAGTATTGAAAGCTTTTAGTAGAAAAAGGAGTATCTTCTGCGGACTTCTGGAAAAATAACTAAGGAAGAGACTAGTGAAGTGCTTTGTGTAGAGTGTGGCATTGAATGAGGGAGAAACATTGACATTACGACGAAGTGAAGAGAAGCGCCTGAAGCATTTCAATTGTGAATATGGAGAAAAATGGTGCGTGTGAAATGGACAGATAGAATAAGAAATGAAACTGTGTTGGAAAGAGTGGGTGAAGAAAGGATGATGCTGAAACTGATCAGAGAGAGAAATATTAATTGATTGGGTCACTAGCTGAGGAGAAATTCCTACTGAAGGATGCACTGGAAGGAATAGTGAACGGGAGAAGAATTCGGGACAGAAGAAGATATCAGATGATAGACGAAATTAAGATATATGTATCATATGCGGAGACTACGATGAAGGCAGAAAATAGGAAAGATTGGAGAATGCTGGGCTTGCAGTGAAACACATGGTATGTATGTATGGCATATAAGAATATGATATTTCATATGCATTTTACTAGCTTAGAGAAGGAATAAAATGCAAGAGTATGAAGTTAATACTTTAACTGATAATGAATTTTAAAGTGATATACGTTCTATTGTGTACATTTAATAAAGCAACAAAATAATTAAAAAATATATACAAAATTGTTTTTCACATCTATAAATCAATAGAACACAACGCACTCGGTATACAGAAGGCTACGCAGTATCAAATGACACAGACTGCTTGCTCTCAGGTATCCGAATGAAATACTCATCTATACAAGAACTTCCGAAAACTAATGAAAGCCATATCCACCATCTCTCTCAGTAAAAACGCAGAGAGATTTACGAATATTTCACAAATCTTATACCCGTATTCAAGTACTTGAAACGAACTCTGTGATGTAGGACACAATACGCATGTTATAGCCTGGGAAGTGATTCCATCTGTCAGAGCTTGACCAATTGTTCACATTCCGTTTGATTTCATTAGTACTCTTTCAAGGTTTACTAAGGACAAATGTGAAGTACTGTGGTTTTGCAGAAAATCGAGATTTTCATGGAAATAAAGTTTTCAGTTCCTCTGATATTTGAACAGTGGTTTTGGGAATGCAGTCTGACTGCTTCTGTATGGCGATTTTCCTGAACTACTTCATCGTAATTAGCATTTCCGAGTCAAGTTATCCATAAATGATGCACATGAAATATAAAAATACCTTATCTTCATTTGAAAACAGCAATACACAATGTCGATAAACTTCAATGTATTATATCAGATGAATCTCGAAGAAAATTTTTCTTATAAAAGTATACTGACAAAGCACAAGCATTTGCTCTTTTGAGTACAAACTGTATACTTTGAATATTGTAATATGTAATTTTTAATGTAACTAATAAATTCGAATTGAAATGAGTTGGTTATGTCAGTATCGACGGAAGAACCTTTCCTTAAGAGAAATTATTTTTTATTGGTTATTTAACGACGCTGTATCAACTACTAGGTTACTTAGCGCCGATGGGATTAGTGATATCGAGATTGTATTTGGCGAGATGAGGCCGAGAATTCGTCAAAGATTACCTGACATTTGCCTTACGGTTGCGGAAACCGCAGAAAAAACCCAAGTAGGTAATCAGCCCAGGCGGGAATCGAAATTATGTCCGAGCGCAACTCCGGATGGCAGACAAGAGAAATTAATTGTTACATGCATAATTATTTCTACATTTTCTAGCAATCTTAGTATAAGCTGTTTTAAGACCTTGGGCAGAGAGACTGCACAGGAGGGAAAAAGGGAGTCCGTTTCTTAAATCATTAACGGTCACAATTTGTAAACCGCTTTTGCTTAAATGAATTTTCATGGAAATAACAGGAGTTACGTAGGATGTTCGCCAATTATGTACATAAAAGTGCTACAAAACATTCTACACTGCAAAATAAGCGATTTCATACAGGGACATCATTTTATTTTTACTTCAATTTTTATTGTACCTGAGTTTTTGAATGTACTTCACTCCCACCCCTTCTACTAATGAAGTTCCAACTCCACACAGAGCCAAGACAGCAGATATTAAGCAGTACTGAGTTACTGAGTATAGTACGTTCCAGAAATATGTTCGCGTTTTCCAGTGACGAAAGAGCTTTCAATATTGAATCATATTTTCGCACAGGTACTGTCCGTTTGCCTATGTCGCATCCCGATTTCCCCCACCTGCTTCTGCTCGCCCCTCTGTAAAAGCTGGGCTGTCTTAGCTCTTTTCTGAAAACATTAATTTCTCTTAGGAATTGGGAGTTTACGTAATATTATACAGCTGTTTAATTTTACTTAAATAAAAGGGCCTCGTTAAGTAATTAACTGTCACGTGATTTCCTCCCTTTCTACAATCCTGCGGCATAACCACTTGGACGGGCAGTGGATAGCATGTCTGAGTAATTTTATATTTTCGGGTCGGGCAGAAGTGAAGATTGAATTAACAGTACGTAGAGTAGGTATAGAATTATTTCAACATGAGTTACTAGTACGAAGGACGAAACTGGCAATTGGAATCAGATGCAATAGTCTATAGTGCGATAATATGCACAAAAGAACTGAAGCCTGTATCGAAATGAACGGCCACCATTTTCAAGATTGTGTTTAAATATTCATATTATGATTATTTTTCAATTTAACTTCTTTCTCTATATTGTACGCTAATGTGCTGTAGACAGTATAATATACACTGCATAATGAATACGTTCGCATGGATAACTCACTTCGTGAGTAAAAACACTTATTCTTAGTACAGTACTGTACTTTCATTAAAGAAAAACCTAATGAAAATTATCAAACTCAAAATCGCGATATTTCCTAGTTTACGTAAATGGATGAACTACTTTTCTTCCTTCCTATACCTAGTAGAGTGATTTGTGTTTCACGCCAGTATCATCGAACTCCAGTCTTGGAGCTGTGTTTCCGGTTCTCTAAAGGTATAGACAGGTTAATATTAAAAATGTCAGTAAAAATAAAATGATATCCCTGTATAAACTACAGCCAGAATCGCTTTAGTTACCGAGATATGGTAACACTGCTTGACGGTCGTGGAAGGAACTACAACAGTCCACCAGTGGACGAAATTAAATTTGTTACTCTCTATTTCTTTATCTTTCATGCTGTGAAGCCTGGTGGTTCCAAGTTGTCATATTTGTAAGCTGTGGAACAAGTACTTAAAATAGTTCTGTGTAGTGTTTTGAAAACTTGTTCGCTTTACGAGTAATTCATTTTCTCGTAATTCGTGTAAAAAATTGTATGTTGGACGTAATACGATTTGAAACGATTCTCCTCACATGTTCCTGACCAATAGCCAATGCACCACTGATGAACTAATGTTTACTACTAAACTATAGTAAGGAGTCAGAGGGCAGGAATGGACTTTGGATCGGAGTGCACTGCTTAGTTCTCATTTCGGGGTCTGTATTATAATACCACAGTCTAGTATATACAGTCACGAAGCTCAATACGTAGTAAATATGCATCCATATATAGTTGCTCACCACTAGGATCGCTAATATCGCCTCTTTACAGACAATGCAAAATAATACCGGCACAGTCTATTGTTCCTAGCACCCTCACAACTCAAGCTTCGTGACTGTATATATTAGACCAGTGTTCCGCAACCGGTGTGCCGCGGCACTTCTTGCCTACATTCGGAACTTTCATGTGGATGTAATTGCATTCTTTTTGTGCAAAGAAGTGCCCGAGCGAAAACCGGTGGAGAAATATTTCGCACAACTAATGAATATGTGGTCCGTAATTAATTAACAACGGAGGATTGCGGTAGCGTTTTACAGATGGAGCCGCTTCTATGAAAGGATTCGTTGCTAATGTACATGAAGTATATCCTAGCATACGGAGCTCACATTGTTTCATTCACCGCGAAGCCATTGTTGCTAAGTCTTTGCCATCTCCTCTGAAAATTGTGATGCACGAAATAGTAAAGGTTAATATGTTATAGTCATTTTCAACTACATGTATGTGTGAACTGGGCTTCTCGACGTTAACTGAAATTAAAACATTAAAGAGGGAGAGACTCAAATCCATCGATGAAGAAATAAGGCTTACACGGTGAACAATTTCGCCACGGATCAGCCACCTGTGTGCAGATAAGCAGGTTCAAGTATCACATCGAAGATATGAGTAGAGTTATGTACTTTAATATTGGTAATAGAAATGTGTACTTTCTACAGTGAATTAAAGTGAATAAATTGCTAATAAATACAAGAGTCGAATTCTGTTTGACAGTAATAATAATAATAATAATAATAATAATAATAATAATAATAATAATAATAATAATAATAATAATAATAGACTTGATTACACTACGTAATTAAATAAAGAGAGTCTCATATATTTTTGAGGGGATTAACATTTTGGTGTGCCATGTTGAGTCTAGGCCTGTCTAGGATGTGACGTGAGTAAAAAAAAAGGTCGCGGAATATTGTATTAGACTGTGATAATACGCAAAATGTCGACGTCTGTGGTACTACTTGGCTAGCCTGAACAGTTTAGACATCAAGAAGTGCTTGACTGAATTACAATTACGAATATGCAGATAAAATATTTTCTTACTTTTTCACCAAATTTAAAACGTAAATTATAATCATGTATTACGACCAAGCATGTGAGTTTGGCCTGCAAGGTCCATTCCCAAAGAGTTATTATCCAAAAGGCTACCGAATCACATTATAATACCACAGTCTAGTATATACAGTCACGAAGCTTAATACGTAGTAAATATGGATCCATAGATAGTTGCTAACCACTAGGATCGCTAATATCGCCTCATTACAGACAATGCAAAATAGTACCGGCACAGTCTATTGTCCCTAGCAACCTCACAACTCAAGCTTCGTGACTGTATATATTGGACTATGATAATACGCAAAATGTCGACGTTTGCGGTACTGCTTTGCTAGCCTGAACAGTTAGACATCAAGAAGTGCTTAACTGAATTACAATTACGAATATGCAGATAAAATATTTTCTTACCTTTTCACCAAATTTAAAACGTAAATTATAATCATGTATTACGACCAATCATGTGAGTTTGGCCTGCAAGGTCTATTCCCAAAGAGTTATTATCCAAAAGGCTAGCGAACCGGCTCTCCCATCGGGGACCTATGCTCCAATATCGACGATAATAAATGGGACGGAATTTATTTCATACTATATTCCCCTTATGCTCCGGACGCAATTCATATCCCTCTCGCGCTGTAAATAGAACTACGAAATATAGATTCATATAGTGGTAAAAAGTTTAGTAACTTATTAATTGCAGACACTTTTATTAGTAGCGAATTTAAAGTGTAGTCGTCTGATTTATTGAAGCTATTTGGCTGGATGCCAGTTCAGAGGTTTGAGGTTTAGAACGTTGGCTCCACTGCGCGAGAACAGCTCGTCACTCGGTGAGCTACGTCCGCAGAAAATTTCAATATTTTAAACTGTTTCGACGATCAATTTAAATGAATGGTAATTCATGGCATTTTTCATGAGATTATAGATTTAAATGCAACTCTGTTCTCTGTACAAAGAGAATACCGAAGTCCACATGCTACTGATTCTGGACACTAATAATTATTGCGCTTAACCAGTGTTCGAATACACATCTTCCACGTCCGGGATTCTGCTTCAGATTTCGACGAAAGTAATGGTAGTACTCTCATATCTACATAATATGTATTACTTTAATCGTTGTCGCATTTCAACGTGGTCGATAATGGCCGACAAATTTTTCCAATGGCCTTATATCGGGGTTCATTTCCGCGTTGTAAATACGTAAGTGTGTGTGTTCAATGCCCACCCACTTCAATTGCGTGATTCGGGTTCCGCATACTGCGGATAGATGGCAGAAATGTGACACATTTTCTAGTTGTACACCACTTCGGCGGGTCACACTGTACATGTGTAGTATCTGTGGAGAATTATGTCGTGTACTAAGGTAAGTGTATGTGTAAGTGAATTGTCTGGAATAAGTGATGATGATGATGAGGATGGGAGAAGGGGAAACCCGGTGTCGGCACGTAGCCTGCTCCTATCGAATAGCACCAAGGGGGTTGCCAGGCTTAACGTCCCCATCCGACGGACGAATCACTATCAACAGTGACATATGCCTTCTCTTCATATGCACTCCGGAGTGATCTTGGATTTAACCCAGGTATATTGGTGCACAATCTGGTGATTATAAGTTGTCCACCGCCATCTCTCCTAGTCCAGAGGTAGAAATTTTACATCAAAATTTCTGACCCCGCCGGGAATCGAACCCATGTCGGCTAGTCTGGAAGCAGACACACTACCACAGAGCTAACTCGGCGGACTGTAAATACATAAGTACCTGTACAAAATTTGTAGGTGTAATATAGAGGTAAAATAAGTTAAAAATATTCTATACAGCTTTTCTCGCAAATCATTTTTTTTTGTTAGGAGGGAGGGAGAGAATATCCCACGCACTACGATCTGAGGTCTATTGTACACCCCCTATATGGGATGAGTTGCGTGCCCACCAATCCTCTACATCAGAGATGTCGAACAGCGCTCTCAAACTGTGAAACGATTAATACTGTTTCCTACCATAGCTGAGCTGAAACGACAGTCGGTCAGCTCGCTGTACCAGTGTTCTGTACGCAGTGTGTTTATCAACTCCGGCGGCTGGTATGGATATGGAACGACGATTCAATTGTGAGTGGACAGATAAATATTTATTTATCTTAAAGGACGGAAAGACACATTGCTTAATATATAGAAAAGAACTTGGATACATTAGCCATCATAATATTAAAAGGCATTTTAATTCCACACGTCATGCTGAAGCTTATGGACCAGAAAAGTTATCCGGTTTCACTCGTAAAAGTCCACACCTGTGGCGTAACGGTTAGCACGTCTAGCCGCGAAACCAGGTGGCCCGGGTTCGATTCCCGGTCGGGGAAAGTTACCTGGTTGAGGTTTATTCCGGGGTTTTTCCTCAACCCAATATGAGCAAATGCTAGGTAACTTTCGGTGTTGGACCCCGGACTCATTTCACCGGCATTATCACCTTCATCTCATTCAGACGCTAAATACCCTAAGATGTTGATAGAGCGTCGTAAAATAACCTACTAAAAAAATTCACTCGTAAAAAGGCTGTAGAAGAATTAAAATAAAGATTGAATTCAGAAAATCTTCCATCATCATCGGGTGTTAGTAGAATAAGCTTGGTTCGTGCTAGCTACAAAATTTGTGAAACTATTGCAACGGCTTCGAAGTTATTTACTGACGGAGAATTTGTGAAAGGCTGTCTCATAGCTGTTGCAAAAGGGATATGTTCGGAATACGTTAATGATTTTCAATCTACATGTTTGTCTCGTAATATTTTTCCAGAGCGCGTATCATAAATGGGAGATAACTTGGAGGAACAACTAATAGCAAGAATGAAAACTTTCACTTATTACTCACTATAGCTGTTGATGCAAGTACCGACCGGAAAGATACGACAGAGCTAGCTACAGTATATTCACAAGGAGTGTCGATTCAGATTTCAATGTTCATGAAGATCTTTTAGATGTCATTTTACTAAAGGATCGAACTCGAAGAGGAGTTATTTTTGAATCTGTAACAAAAATTATGAACAACTTTCAAGTCACGCTAAAAGTAAATAATTTTATACATCAAAACAGTTTACGTTTCTGAACTTGAAGTTGCACTGCTACAACACATACAAAGTTGATATTTTAAACATGATATTAACAACATTATTATTATGATTTACCTATTTCCGTCACTAACGAACAACATTTATGGAATGACCCAGTAGATAAAACATTATTATCATTATTATTATTATTATTATTATTATTATTATTATTATTATTATTACTATTATCATCATCATAATTAATCCTCATGTAGGCTACATTCTTTGTTTATCAGAGTTCATCAAGTGCAAATATAAACTGAGTTCCTAATCAATTGGTAAGGCGTATAAAAGTTATCAAAGTACCAGCCGCCGCAGTTTCTCTTTTGTTTACTATCATTCGGCCGGACTGCCTGCTACCTGTGTTCAACCGTTGCGCGGTAAGGGAGACGTGAAGGCTCTGCAGTTCACAGCTCGAGAGCGCTGTTCGACATCCCTGTTCTACATTCACCGACCTAACAACTTGATCCCCTTAACAACCGGTCCCTATAGCCAACAGAGTCCATGTACCATCCCTGCTTCAGCAACCCCCTCCCCCAATGCTCCCTTAACGATCCGAGGCGGAAGTCCTCCACCGAGAAGGTCTGCCCCGGGTTCCGTTGCAGAAGCTATCCATCATCACATAAATACAATTCACGGAGGCCAGTCGAGAGAGCCAGCAGCTTCGGAGGACCGCCTGTAGAGCGATCTGAAAACCAGAAGAAGTGACGGGATGATGAATAAAAGTATGATAGGGGAGGAAAGGAAGTGCCGAAGATGAGTGGAATTCCAATCGCCTGATAAAGTTACCTGATATTCATCCATAGGAGTGAAGGAAAATTCCCGAAAAAAAACCTCACCCAGGCAAGTCGTCCCGACCGGATGGAAAAACCTTTCCTTAAGAGTAATTATTTTTAGTTGGTTACTTAACGACGCTGTATCAACTACGAGGTTATTTAGCGTCTATGTGATTGGTGATAGCGACATGTTATTTGGCGAGATGAGGCCGAGGATTCGCCATAGATTACCTGGCATTCACCTTACGGTTGGGGAAAACCTCGGTAAAAACCCAACCAGGTAATCAGCCCAAGCGGGAATCAAACCCACGCTCGAGCGCAACTTGAGACCGACAGACAAGCGCCTTAACCTACTGAGCCACGCCGGTGGCTTGTTATTAACTCCAGTAACATATCCCTTAATATGATTTCCTTTTCTGCTAACAACGCCATATCATTAGCAAATCTTTTGAACATATTCTTCTTTCTCCTACCGTCACCTCTCCCATATTGTGAAAACAGCTCTTCTATAAATCATCCAAGTAAATATTGAACAGAATAGGTAATGAAGGGTATTGTCGTCGTAATCTCTCCCTATTGCACTTCTCTCCGACATTTTTCTCCTATCCTAACTTTTGCTAGGTTTATTTTTCTTATAAAGATTACTGAATATCTATATGAAACTGGAAAGATTCACGGAAAATATCAACTGAACTACTTTCTCTAATTTAGTGTCTTAATGTAAAATCATATTCAAAATTTCACAACTTTAGATTTATTTTGGGCAACTAAGACTTTTTTATATTTGTATGTGTGCTGTGAAGATATTATATGGATTCGTATCAAGCTGCTTTTTCACGATGATGGGTTGTTAGCCCTTCGCCCAACCCCCAAACAGGAGGACCTAAGTAACTGTGCTCAGTTTGAGAGGAGGTTCCGATATGCGCTCATTAATATTATCATTGTAACTTAGTATGAAGAAAGTCCGACCAACAGTTGCACACACACACACACACACACACACACAAACGGCGTGCCCAAAACCACTTGCATTTCTATGAAAAAACAAAACAAACTTTCTCAAGAGTCATGATAAATTTTCCGAAGAAATAGTAAAAGTTAACCATGAAATGAATTGTAAAAAGCAAAAACAAAGAAATCACTTGCTAGAACTGGAAAAAAGTGTTAATTTAAAATATCAGCCGAAAGTAAAAGTTCGACTTATGATCCAAATAGATAAAATATTCTAAATAAGTTGCTAAATGAATTGCTAAATAATTGGTCGCTTGCTACAGAGCTCTACTTCTGAGGTAAAATGGGATTCTGCAATTCTGTCTTTACAAGGCAAAAGGTGATACGTCTTATTTTTTAGAAAAAAAAAATTGTGATATGTTGTGCATTCTGATGGTATGTTCATAGTGGCAAAAGAAGACGAGTATATTTACATTATTTTTCTCTCTAACCAGTTATTACGAAACATTTTTATGAATTTATATAATCGCTCATAATTAAAATTCTCGCTCCTGAAAAACTACTATAAATGACATCACATTTTGCCTTGCAGCCACATAATTGGCCTAAAGCAGTGGTCGTCAGCACTTGCTGAAATGGGTAGAGTAAATAGAGGGTAAGGAAATATGCTCCGTCGTGCACAAGGGATAGAGAGACAGCTGCTACGAATGCACGCTAGGGCAGTGTCTTGTCCGCGAGTAAGAGACGCTAGCCCGAGAATGCAGCGTTCTGATGACTGCTGGCCTAAAGGTATTAGCTTTTGTACGGAGTCGATCGTAGGCGATCCATTTTAACGAGTTTTGAGGGCGGATGGTTTCCTTATTTCGGCAACCATCGACCAGAGACTGTCTTCTTCATATTGATAAGTGTTCTCACTATCATCACAATTAAACACACTAAAGTGAAGAGAATTGTGGCATTTTTTTTTTCATTTTTAACTCTCACAGAACTTTCCTCAATTTTATTTTTTTTTTATTTTTTTTTGTCACATGGTAAAAATAAGGCTTTATTTCCTGC
The DNA here is from genome assembly GCF_040183065.1 of Periplaneta americana. Lineage (NCBI taxonomy): Eukaryota > Metazoa > Arthropoda > Insecta > Blattodea > Blattidae > Periplaneta > Periplaneta americana. The sequence goes on from NC_091126.1 coordinate 52,543,155, forward strand.
GTTTATGACAAACGTTTAATGGAACAGTCAATGGAACGTACCAAAACAGTAACATGAAGTTATAAATAAAATAGTATGAAAAACTTCGATATACAGTTATTATTGCTAATTAATAATTATTTAATATTTGATTTACCACATATATAATATGATAGGTCCATACATAGTGTTCCGCCTATATATTTCGACAATGTAGAAACGTTTTACAAAACATTATTGAAATAGCAGTAGATTAATAACAATATTAGTACAGAGATAACGTCACAGAAAATATAATAAAACAAACAATATTGCTGCACAACTGTTACAGACGCAAAGATTGATACACTAATTATTAGAGATTATTATTATTATTACTAGAAAACTTGATATGGTTCTTGCATTATCGTGATTGTGTTCTCCGTTTATAATAATTACATTTAATCCAATAACATCTATCAGATATGGCAAAAACAAAATCACTCCTGTTTGGAGAAAAAAAAAAATTACCTACAACATTTATATTACATTTTAAAGGAAGTTTTGTAGTTGTACTATGGAGAGGTTAGCTAAACACTGCAAGGTTTTGAAATTACTATTACAGTCTTACTACGTCATACTACTTTTGACCAATAAAACGGTACGAAAGGACGTATTTCAACCAATCATGGCTGCTTATCGCACAATTTTATCGCGTCCCTAGCATTTGTTTAAATTTATCGTGTCCCTAGCATTTGTTTCTTTGTTTGCCAACATTTGAAACTGCGCTGATCTGGACGTAATATATATATATATATAATTATAAAATTACGAACCACTCCAGTCGATGCACAGCAGTTTTAAATATGACTCGCATTGGCAATTAAGAACAAGAATTAATAAATATCACTGATCATACCTATGCATCTTCTGAAATCCGATTTACAAATAAATGAAGAACACCATTCGGAAATCCTGAATAAGTTGAATACACCATGTAGGCCTAAATCAACGAGTTCCACTTCTATTACGCACACGTCCAATATAACATCAATTGAACCATCAACCACATTCAAATTTGAAAATTGTACATTCAATAATTATTCCTTTTAAAATTATTCATGTTTATTTTTTATGTCATCGTCGTTAATTAAAACTTTTCTAACACTTGTGTATATTAGTTAGGTTATGTTATAGCTTCTGCTATATGATATTATGGATAGTCACGTATCAGAGATTGTTTAATATTAAGATTTATTGAAAATAATCTGTCAAGTGACGTTGATTACTGGGATTCGGATAATTTAAGTGGAATGCAACTGTTTTAATAAAAATGAAACTGAATCAAGAAAGCCTTCTAGACTAGTAACATTGCCATCGTGTATAGATCGAGAACTTCTCGACGAGAAGGCATTGCTAGTAATCATAACTCACTACTGCCATCTAGCATGCATCTAGCGTAATATTTGTAATGTTGAGATGGTACAATAATACATTTGAAGACAGTTGTATTTTCGTATGTCAATTAATATTTTATTGTATTGGAGTACTTCGTTACTTCCAATCTTTATATACTTTCTTCTAATTGTGTAATAGTCAATTAAATCCCACTCGAGTTTTGATTTTCTCTAGATAAATCAAAACGTCTAGTGAGATTACTGTTGATAAACATCTATGATGTTACTACACAGTTCATCACTGTAACAAGAACAAATGTCTAACGCTCGGCTTATACTTATTTATTTATTATTTATTTTATGAAGCGCACTTTTCAAGTCTTCCGAAACAATAAATAGTACTAAAATATTTCATTCCGTATTGAGTTTTAAGTGTTATAGTAAGTCCGTATAAGAAGAAATATTATATTCCTTCTCATTTAATTTTGAGCAATTGTTATAACAAAGTTTTTTATGGGTTATTTCTGTATTAATGGGAACTCATGTTGTAAAGAATAGCGTGATACGATGCATAATCAATCAGCATTACCTTTCGCTTTTGAAAAATAGCACAACTTGTTTCGTTATCCTTCATTATTGAGGTCATAATTCACAAACAGATGTTAAATCCCGAGTGCTTAAACTTGACCATCTTCATGCCCAGGGGCGGGAAACTGTCTCTCTTCGGAACCATCCGTCATACTCATAACTACAGCCCTATCCACAGATTTAGTTAAAGCCCTGTCAAACACATCAACATTACGTCTAGTATAATTCAATCATCATCTCATCGCCTCTGACCTTACTAGGCTTGATGTTTTGCTTAAGCCCATTGTGCTGATACTGCATCGGCAGAGACTTGAGGAAGGACTGAAGGGCACAGGATACACGGTAAGAATACCTCGAGATGTGACCACTAACGGGGTTATTTCAGCAGTTGATTCTAATCAGTGTATTTTGTTTATGATGTCTGTAGTTATTTGCGATTGCATACGAAAGTAAATCCCCTGATCGTACTGCGTCTGTGACTCATGCACTAGAGCAGCTGTCATCAGCACAGTGCACCCTCGAGCTGCGTCTCTTACCCGCGGATAAGACAAACCTAGCAGTGCGACCTGAAAGATCTTGCTTTGAAACTCAGCTCATGTGGTCTTCAATCTCACAGTAATAAACTGGTAAAGAGAAAAACACTTCAAAAAATTCAGCAAACCATTCCACTCCCTTTCATTTATTTCATTATTCATTCATTATATCCATTCATTCATTCATTTGTTCAGTCGTTCCATTCATCAACCGTTACATCCGTTCCACTCATCCACCCGTTACATCCGTTCCACTCATCTATACATTCGATCGACTCATCCATACGTAACATCCGTTCCACTCATCCACCCGTTACATCCGTTCCACTAATGCATACGTTACATCCGTTCCACTCATCCATATGTTACATCCGTTCCACTCATCTATATGTTACATCCGTTCCACTCATTCATACATTGCATCCGTTCCACTCATTCATACGTTACATCAGTTCCACTCATTCATACGTTACATCAGTTCCACCTATTCATACGTTACATCCGTTCCACTCATCCATACGTTGCATCCGTTCCACTCATCCATATGTTGCATCCGTTCCACTCATGCATACGTTACATCCATTTCACTCATGCATACGTTACATCCGTTCCACTCATCCATACGTTGCATCCGTTCCACTCATCCATACGTTGCATCCGTTCCACTCATTCATACGTTACATCCATTTCACTCATGCATACGTTACATCCATTTCACTCATCCATACATCCGTTCCACTCATTCATACGTTACATCCGTTCCACTTATCCATACGTCACATCCGTTCCACTTATTCATAAGTTATATCCGTTCCACTCATTCGTCCGTCCCATCCATTCGTTTCACCCATCCGTTTCAACATTTCGTTCAATTTGTTCCACGCACCCATTCCATTCGTTTCACCCATTCACTTCATTTGTTCTACTCATTCGTTTCATTCATTCTGCAATTTCCTTTCTTTAATTTTAACAAAAAAATTGAATAACAAGCCTACTACATTTTGCTTGGAACAGAAGCAATTAAGTAATAATTTAGTTAACATTAGGCAGACAATTAGTGTTACGTTGTTATAGGTCATTCGTTATATCGTAAAACCAAATGCAAGATTGCGAAGTAGCTAATAGTAAGAACCTTATGGTGAGGGTAAGTGAGTTAGCTGACTACGAGTGGAATCGTAGCGAGGAAGGGAAGTTTCTCAGTCCACTTTCTGCTTCCCCTCATGCTCAAGTAGGTTTCACGAGATAACATAGGGGCTATAATGCGCATTTCAAACTTAAATTAATAATATAATTTAATCTATTTCACCGTAATAAAATTACATGTGTTGGTATAATAACTGACACGCGGTACGGATTCCAGTTTCTTTCAGGCCTAGGCCCTTTCATTGACAAATCTATAGTAGCACAAATATGGCGGGTAAGATCGCAGTAGACTTTTCTTTTGGAAATTTTCTCTTACTCCACCCGTCTCCTAAAAATAGGCATCGACATCATTCGTCATCATCTTTCCATTTCATATCATATTCATAAATACTTCTGAGATCATCGGTCGGCGACGCTGTTGCAGGAGTATGTGAGGCTGTCTGCATGCGCCGTGGATACACAGCTAGCCTTAGGTCAGTCGGCCGGTGAGAATGCACGTAGATGGGTATACTGCACTGAACCATAACGTGATCTAAGTACTGTGTCGTCTTGACACCCATATAAACAAATTAATCAATATCGATATAAAGCAAGTCTGTCACTGACATACGACAACAAACAAGCATATACAGTAAACCAAGTGTTTACTGCCATTGTGGTCGAGTTGTATACATGTGGACATAATCTACAAACCTGCCCACTGCTGTGAGGTTGTCGTCACTGTACATGCCTTTCGAACAAAGACTGCTTTAGTTCATCGGAACAGGACGCCAAGCATCGTGAAATTGCTTCAGAATCAATCAACACTGATGATTGCCGAAGGTGGCTTTTTTGCGCCAGTTTTCACCGTTGTAAATAAAACAATCCTATTAATTGCAATCGATAAGACCGTGAGTACGACGTACGACTGCTGGCAGGGTTCGTCTGGCGATCAGCGTTGTAAACAAAACCACGCTTTAGAAAAGAGACACTAATGGAACGAAAACCACAATGAAACTCGATATATTATTCTCAGATACGCTCAATATGCGAAAGCATTTAAACTCTAATTACTGGGGATTGCTGCGTACCGATACAAGGTGCGATAACACGGAATAAAAAATTGGACTTTTAAATCATTCATATAAAGAGTGCCCGGAAGAATTTATTACAAACTTTCGAAAGTGTTTACTTAAAATGCGTCTTCGTAGCTCAGCAGGTAGAACACTGGCTTGTGATGATTGCAGCCCAGGTTTCGAATCCCGGTCATGACGGAGTCGTAATTGTTGTTGACAAACCCTTTGTGTTCTCCCATCTCTCCACCATACCACCATCACTCTTCATTTCAATGATAGTTATAAAAATATTATTATTATTATTATTATTATTAATAAAATTATTATTATAATTATTATTACTACTATTATTATTGTTATTGCTATTATAATTATAATTATTATTATTATTATTATTATTATTATTATTATTATTATTATTATTATTATTATTATTATTAACTATTGTGAATGCTCATATTTAAATACTTTAAGTACTTTTGATTGTTAGGTTTAGATTTAAGCTCTACTTTAAAGTTGTTATTTATTATTATTGCTTGCTATTTATAACTAGGGCCCTAGTGTACTTTCGTGAAATATGGTTACATCTATTTGGAGATTAAATAACAATGTAAAAAACAACAATAATACCTAATACCAATAGGCTAAGGTTATCGCTAAAATTTCTCGACGTTGTACACTAATATTTCGTAGATTATTTTTCCCACAAAGCGCTAGTAAAGAAACTGATGTCTTGTGAGCTTGCTGGTTAAACATTTCTCAGATCCACCCGTCAGGGTTACATTGATCCAGATGCGATATCGTGGGAGTATATTATTCTACTGAAACTCTGTTGGATGTGTGTTCATTGACAAAACTTTTCCTTCTTGAATCACTACCCAGAATATGTCAAAGTCAGCCAGACGTAGTGTAAGGATGAAACTGTTCGCTATATGAAATCTAGGACCATAGTTTCAAATCGCGCATAAGACATTGCCGTGTTTCTGTTTTCATTATGATTTTATGATTTGTTTTAAGTGAAGACGCTCGAGTGAAGACGATCTGCTAGTGTGGGGAAGGGGGAAGCAAAATTCCTAAGGCGTTATCATTAATTCGCTCGAAAGTTTTACAAACGGTATGTATGTGACAAAATCTATGTTCTAACCTCTCAGTTGTTTCTGCGATGTTTTGGTGTCATTGTTTGTGTGTAATGAATCCAGCCTGCACTTCTAATTCAGCATGTACAGAAGTGGCAAAAAAACCCGGACCTACCCTTGTAGCTGATTTCAGAGCCTTGTTCACTCCAGAGCACAATAGACTAATAACTAAGACTTTCGTGATACGAATCATGCCTGGGAAGAACTTTTTTTTGTTCCTTATTAAAATGTATTCCCAATACTTTTCGATTGCAGCGATATTTTACTACTTAATTAACTTATTATTCCCAGAACATGAATTTTACCAGCAATCGAAAAGTATTGGGAATAAATTTGAATAAGTAACAAAAAAAAAGTTTCCTTCCCAGGCAGGATTCGAACCACGAAAGTCTTAGTTACCAGTCTATCGTGCTCTGGAGTGAACAAGGCTCTGAGATCAGCTACAAGGGTCGGTCCGTTTTTTTTTTTGCCACTACTGTACAGTAAATCCAACTTGACAATGCGATGAGAACGCGGTATTTTCCGAACGCAAATGTGACGACGCAATTTGTAACGTGTAGAATTGTAATTTTATGTGACGATAATAGTGAAACTGATCAAATGTTATATGTGACTAGGAATTCAGTTGTCTCTATTACACGCATCTCCGTGTAAAAATTTTCACCTGACAGCAAAGGAAGTTAAACAAGTCTATGGTTACAAAATAGCCATCTCGTTTTGTTTCAGGTATCTAATATGTTCATCATGAGTCTGGCAGCTGCAGATATAACCGTTGGGGGAATAGTGATGCCCATCAGCTCTGTGTACGCAATCACAGGTAGGAACATAAATCACTATTGCAATCTCTATTTGTAAAAAGGGGCACAAATACAAGACTAATTTCACACGAGCTTCTCCAATAGCTCCATATTAAAGAGCGGGACAACCATTAAGCGAATTCGGGTTTGACTCTCGGAGTTCATTTGTGTGACTTTTAGTGAATATATGAAGGGTTCAGAACCATAGTGGGCCAAGCGCCATATATTAAAAACGTAGAAAACAAGGGTTAAAATTAAGTTATTACTATAATTCAATGAAAACTTATAGCAAGTAATATAAAGTATGCATATTAAAACTAAATGATATGTCAGTCTTCATTTAACTATGGTATTAACTTAACTTCAACCCCTGCTTTCTCAGTTTTTAATAAATGGCGCTTGGCCCACTATGGCTCTGAACCCTTCATATAATCCTAAGACTTCTCGAGGTTCCCCCCATTTCCCTCAACCTTTAAAATTTAATTTCATCACTACTCTCAATTTAATAGTACGTTTTCCATCATTTCATTTCAGTAAAAAGTATGTAGTACGAATATGAAAGGAATGTCCTTAATCCTTCAGTGGTCGCGCACTCAAATGCAACGTCAGTGGTCGCGAGGATCATATTTGTGATCCATATTTTAAATATTTTTGTTGCGTGTAATTTTATTTTGTTTTATTTTTCGGTTTAATTATAATTAATAATTATTAATGATCTCACAACATTCACAAAGTTTAATTATATTCATTTTGTTTTAGTATTCAGAAAACAATTGTTTGTCCAATTACCTATTATAATAAATGCTTTGAAACAAATAAAAAGACTCAGAATATTTCTACGGAGCACAATCGTCATCCAAGAATGCACGAACTTAATTACTCGCCAAGAAAATACTTGCTTAACTTAATCTATTCAGTTACAACGACTAGCTCAGATGGTAGAGAAATATAAGAACGAAAGATACCCATATGGTAGTTATGATAAGAGCTGCCATCTCGAGTCACCAATCAAAAATAAAGTACTGGATCACTGTTGTGATCCATGCGACCACTGGAAAGTTAATTATGATTTACGCCTTTAGCAACAAAACATTCTCTTTAATGTCGCAAATATTATTGATCTATAGTTTATTTCCTTGAACTAAATTTAAAGAACATACAAAAATTAATCATGCACTGTACTGTATACCAACAGAAGAAAATATAATCCATTTTACATTTCTATATTTCATAAAACATAACTTTTATAATCTGAACAGCAATATACATGGGCCATTCAGTAATTAGTGGCAACATTTGAATTAACAACAAAGAAAACATTTTTGGAACAGTCACATTGTTGCAGTGCTCAGAAGTAATCTCCTCCAACATGAAGAATCCGCTTCCACACCTCAGGGAGACGACGGATGCCATGCACAGCGTCTTGTTGTACTAATCTTCGAACAGACTGCTCTACTGCTGCTATAATTGTCTGTCTGGTTCTAAAGCGAACTCTCTAAGTGGTAATTTCATTTTCGCGAAAAGGTCAAAATCACATCGGCTCATATCTGGGGAGTATAAAGAATGCTCCAGAATTTCCCAGTTCCATCTGCTAAGTAAATTAACCACAAGGGCAGCTATGTGAAAGCGAGCATCATCAAGTACCACAATAGGATGAGAATTCAAGAGATTTGGACGTTTATGGTGAACAGCTGGTCGTAAATGATGTTCCAGAAAGTAGCTGTAATATGCACCATTCACATGATTTCCCGCAGGAACTGAGTGAGTGACAAGGACACCGTCAAATCGTAAGCAACAATGAACATGACTTTAAGTGAATCTCTTCTTGCCGATACTTTTGGCCTTGAGGAATCATTGTGCCGTCACTCATTTGATTCTCTCTTCAATTTTAGTTGGTAGCATAGAATTCAGGTTTCATCTAAAGTTATAATAAGTCGAGAAAATACTCGCCTTCACGTCTATAGCGTTCTAAGTGTAATCTCGCTGTTTTCATTCTCTGCCACATGTTTTCCTCTTTAAGATTCTGTGGAACCCACCGAGCGCTGATTTTCCTCATCTTTAACTTCTTAAGTATGTGAAGAATCGTACCAGGAGCAATTCGAACTTCCCTTGCTACTTCAATACAAGTTCAACAACGGTGTTCTTCCAGCAGTGCTCTTACAGCGTCCACATGGACATTATAACTTGCCGATTGCGGTCTGCCAGCTCCATATTTTTTATGAACATCTTCCCTCCCGTTGCGAAACGCATGTGCCGACCTAGCCACGGTACGATATGGTGAAGTCTCTCTACCACAAGCTTCGAGTAACGCTGTATGGCATTGTCGAGTATTCTTGCCTCTTGCAATCTGAATTTTAATGAAGCATCTTTGTTCGTATTTGCTAAAATTTTAGAGCACTACAGATAACAGTCTACAAATTAAACTCACTACAAATATCTTAATAAATGAAATTATTTTCTTAAAAATTACAGATAACACACATCAAATGCTTTTCTTTATCATTGTTATCAGCTTGCATCATTTACCGCTGATAGCGCCACATGCAAACATTGTTGCCACTAATTATTGAATGACCCATATATATACACAGAGTGAACCAAAACTCTACCGACAAACTTTCACAGGTTGTTCAGGGATGTTGGCTGAGTGTTTTGATATAAGGAACCTATATATTGTTTTCTAGGGTTTAAGTAAACATGTACATGTAATTGCTTCTGTAGAAAATCACCCCGCATTTATAAAGAAGGGACTTTAAAACTACTGAGAGATACCTGGACCACTCTGTGCGCTTGGCGTACGTCAAACTTCCGTACTCGCACTATAGAATTATCTTAACTGAAAACTTTCGTCTCATCTAGCTTATCTGTTGCATGTTGGTCCGCCCCGGTGAAAGACAATGTTTGTTTTCAGAACACTATCTGCAGACCGCTTGCCTCACTCCACACTCACCCAAGCAGTGTGACGGTCGCTAAGCGCAGAGATTGGTCCCCGTTTCTACACTATTAATCCTTTACAAATGTGTAGACATTCGGCCGGAGGGAGTAAAAACTTGAGACTTATATTTCAACAGTGAGCATAAGTTATTCTGGTACATAAATAATTGGTTTCTATTATAAAATCATTTTTCCTTCAAAACAAAATGTTAATTCACGGATAATTGAAGTTTTAACAAATAATTAAAATTTGGTTAAAGAAACGTTTTGATTAACCAACTAAATTGATTTTATCTGAATTTAATGTATTTAAAATTGAACAAATGTATAAAATTTTAACACGATATATTTATACATTTGTTCAATTTTAAATACATTAAATTCAGATAAAATCAATTTAGTTGGTTAATCAAAACGTTTCTTTAAACAAATTTTAATTTTTCTTGTGAAAATTTATACACATAATAATTTAACATAAGTAAAACCTAAATGTTTCACATCAGTGGGTCTAAATCACAGCATCAATTTTGTCCTTCGGTTGTATAATTCTGTAGCTATATAAATTATTCCCAGAACTTCTAATATGTAACCCACTAAATTATACTAAGAAAATGATAAACGTGTTAATGTCTTCAATTTAATTAAGTAAATTTGTGTGTATAAATCAATGATCAGCCTATAATGTTATATTTGTATTCTTTAATTTCGGAATTTTTGTATAAATCTATATACATCTCATTTATTTCGTTTCCTCTTTCATAAATTGTCCTCGTTGATTGACGTACAAAATTATATAACTTTTTTCTCTATGTTAATAATATAATAAATGATTTCACTGTAGCTCTTTTTTTATTTCATTTTCTAGTTTATTTCTATATCTCTTTTACTAAAATCATTTCTGAACTGCGACCGAACACGAGAGCTGCTCATTCGGTCCTCAAATTTTATTAAACATAATTTTGTATTTACATTATTTAATTATTTATTATTTTATTCTGTTTGTATTGTTATTAATCTTTATTTAGTATTTATGTGCATAATTGTTACATTTTTCTTTTAAATGTGAATTTCTATTTACACAATGTTAAAAATATTTGGGGTAAAAACAAAAATTTTAAATTGAATATTTATCTGGTATATTGTTCAGGATTGATATCGATGCAAATTTGGGATTTATTTGGAGATCAATACATTGCTTATTAAACCAGATATTGGCATTTGTTAAAAGTAATTTAGTGTTAGTGTTGAAGTATGCATTAATATTTTTGCTTGACTAGCATTTAATAATTTGGCAGACATTGCTGTTTTCAGATAAGTTACTATTATATTGAATATACCTGAAAAAACATTTAATCTAATAGTAACTTATCTGAAAACAACAATGTTTGTCAGATTAAAAAAAAAAATACTTTGCAATAAGCAATATCACGAAAAATTTTTATTTTATTTGGACTGCGTCGTCGTACAATTATGAATTCAACATGATACTCCAATCATCTTTTACAAAAAAATTGTATTCCATATTACAACATTCCCTTACATTCACAACCTTATATACTAAGCATGTGCCACGCCGTGGCGTCGTGGCCTAAGGCATCCTGCCTAGGACTCGCGTTAGGGAATGCGCGCTGGTTCGAGTCCTCATGGGAAAGAAATTTTCTCATGAAATTTCGGCCAGTGTATGGGACCGGTGTCCACCCAGCATCGTGATGCACTTGGGGAGCTACGATAGGTAGCGAAATCCAGTTGCGAAAGCCAGCTATAACGGTTGGAGGGATCTTCGTGCTAACTACACGATACATCTACTCTGTTGGATGATCGTCCACCTCTGCTTCGGCATGTAGGCGTGAGGCCAGCAGCCGGCTGGTCGGTCTGGTCCCTTCACAGGCTGTAGTGCCACGGATTATTATTATTATTATTATTATTATTATTATTATTATTATATACTAAGCATAAAAAATATAAGCACTAATTCATTAGAATGTACTGTACATCTGACACAGACGTCAAAAAAAAATATATCCTCTGAAGTAACTTTTCGGAGTGTGCGATGCTCAAATTCTATATTCTCATGAAAAGCTTAAAACAGGTGACTTCAGCATTAAAATACTTTCTCTCTACACTTCATATAATGAGACAGTAATATGGGATATAATCATGCACACACTGGTATTGATGTCAGATGGGAATTATCATGACTTCATGACCAGTGAATGCTACGATATTTTGATTTTGTCTGTTGCATTTACTTAGGGAAAATCAAAATATAGTGTGTTATTTATTAAGACTGATTTTGAAATAGAATAATATATAATTAATTGTGCCCATGTTTCATTTTTTGTAATAAAATGCCTAATTTCATTGTGAATTTCTTCATTTCTATCAATTAGCTGTGGAACATTTCATCATTGTGAAAATATTACTCGTACGTGCTACCAGCTATTACCTCCTATTGCCTTCTAAATTGTGTATATAGGAGGAAATAACTGCCAAGAATTCCAAATAAAAAAGAAAGAAATCGCTAATTTCAAACGATAATGCATGTGAAGTCTGACTAGTGTAATATGTAGCTAGTAGGCGATGTATGCAATGGAGGGAGAAAGAAAATTGCCAACCTAATCCATTACCTCCTGGTCTAGTTGCCTCATAAGTGGTGCCTTCTTTTTTATCACTTGTGAGGTTCAGCCATGTCTTCGGACAGTTGACTAAACAATATTACAACGATAGGTGTCTCTGATTAGGTGAAATTTAACGAATACATAAAGACCGATTATTTAGTCCTGACAGCTCAGCGACGCGAAAGAGGGGAAGTAATAGGAGTAGTGGGGAGAGTTCCGGAGTAGAGATAAGGGCGAACGGTCGGTAAAGGAATGCAGTACAGATTAACTGTACTGGAAAAACAACGCTATACCGCATGCGTGACATCCTATCGCTCTGACTGTAGGCAACATACTAACCTGAACATCCCTTAGCGTAACTTAATGGGCTCGCCTGACCCAGGCGCAGATTTCCGGCGACTGTCAGGACTAAATAATCGTACTGTACACTCCACTGGTGAATGGGTACAGTAAAGCACATGATTGAAAGAGCCAAATACTAATGATATGCGAATTGCTTACGATCGTGCACCAACGCCATTCATGAGCCCGGTTCACAAAAGAAACAGCTGGCACAATGCGGAGGAGTTTCCACTACTGAAGCACAGCTCGAACAAGGTGATGTCCAATAACAAAGAACTATTTGACCCATATCGTGATATATTCCGGGCTGAGAACTTTCGTAAAATTCTCACTCATTTATATGTCCATGAGCGTTCACGCAAAATTCTTTTTTTTTTTTTTTTTTTGTTATAAAGTTCTATGGTTATCTAGTGCCTGAATGATATGAAGGTGATAATGCCAGCTAAATGACTCCAGGATCCAGAGTCGAAAGTTACCCAGCATTTGCTCTTAATGCGTTGAGGAAAAATCCAATAAAGCCTGAACCAGGTAACTTCCCCCAACCACCATTTGAACCCGGGTCCGCTCGTTACACAGTCAGGCGTGTTAACCGTTACTCCACAGCGGTGGACCATAACAGTCTATAGCAGACATGTCAAAACCCTGCACATTGTGCAGTCGCGCACATTGTGCGACTGTCTCTGTGCGATGTGTACTCTCTATTTCCCTACCTGGAGGGAGTGAATCGCCCTGGAGGGGAACGCAACAGGGCTATACAATACCTGCAGCAGCTTTTGTTTCAGTAACACAGTTTCAGTACGAGTGCCGATTAGACTGTGTCTGTGAATGAGTTATGATAAATAAAGTGAGGAGTTCACAGATAACGGAGACGAGAAATTACGAATCATATAACATAATTGTTATAATGTTTTCCTCAGCCAACAATACTAATTACTTTAAAATTAATGGCTTTCATCAGCCTATGTCGAGGTAATAGTGTTGTGAGGTGACAATTTAGATCAGATTAGTAAAGTTCTCAAAATATGATATTGCCAGCGCTTATTTCTTAAGGGGAGAGGATGGTATTTTTTTTTAACTTTTTTCCTATTTGGTGTAAAATATTAATTTTTTGTATATAGAGAGCTCATAGCAGGGTTGTACTAAAACAGATATATCTAAACCGTTTTTAAAGATAGATTCAAACTTTCTTTGCAATGTATTTGCAAAAAAAAGTTTGAATCTATCTTTAAAAACATGTGCTACAAACTGTCTGTAACAGAATTTTGATATTAGTCCCAACTTTTGTAAAATAAACAATTAAAATTTAATAACAATTTTCTGATTTCCTTTCTTGCAAACAAACGGACATATTTTTAAACTGAAATCAATTAACAAAATTATGTTACAGAGAAACGTTTCCTAATAGTCTAAAGAATGTGTGTTCTAAATTTCATGCATGTATCTTTAATAGTTCAGAAAATATATCCATTTTTGTCTGGCAATGTAGCAAAAAAAAATGAAGTTATTGGAAACCGATAAAAGTGGGCATGTGATTTAAAAATCCATAGCGCAGGAAGTTTAAAAGATAAGGGCGCAAATACCCACAAAATGTTATGCAATGCATTCCACACATATGAAAGAGTATTTTAAAGACTTTTTTTTTTTTTTTTTGAAAATTGAATTTACCGGAAACAACGATAAAAGTGGGCGAGTGATTTAAAAATCCATAATGCAGGAAGTTTAAAAATGGCGACTCAACATCAGATAAGGGCACAATACTCACAAGATCTTATCCTATGCATTCCACACATATCACAGAGTATTTAATTTTTTTTTAATTTACTAATTTTTCACCAAAAAATACCATCCTCTCCCCTTAATCAGTAGTCTCACGGTAAAACGTACTTGACAATGGCGTTGTTTTGGAGTCTGTACTAACACAGCCATCAAAGGTTAGACGACTTACGACTTTCATGTCATAAACTGGTAAGTGATGAGAATATAGTGAGGAATACATGTGAGGCTCTTGAGGTTGTAAGGAGAGAAGAAAACAACTATTTGCAAGGCGGACAATTTTTCTGGAAAAATATATAATGGCAAATTTTCCATCTCACATTACAATATTAATTCAATATACTTATATTAATAAATCTTTAAATCTGACAAAGAGAATATCGTCGCTTCACAGCTTGTGAACTACACTTTTAATTTCTTTGAGTAACGCTCCCAACTTTTCGATACTTGCTTTCAACGTTTTCAAATAAACTACAGTATATGTGAATTTAAATTCTAAGCTTAATTTATATTTATTAATATTAATATTAATTTATATTGACATACAGCAAAGAAATGATTTGAGTGTAAAAACTTCACAATGTCCTACTGCATGTAATTAATTGGGAGTATAATATTTTCTTCAACATTTGTGCACCAATGGTCACAGTAAATAATAATGCTTGACGAATAATGAAAGAGTAGAGTCTATTACTTTAAAATAATTAGTACCTACTACGTAGAATGAAATACTTGTTCGTTTCTTGTTGTTTCGAAATTACTGCATTTTTTTTTTCAAATACTGTATAAAAATCATATTAATAAATTATGCTTTACAAACCACTACTTTGTGAAGTATAACCGAGTAAGCCTAAAGTTTCTTGTACTCCAATTGTCAAATATAGACACTAATAATAACTGTGTTTTTTTCGTTCTGCTAACTATGTTTATAATGTCCAAATATCTATTTAATCCAACCCTAGAAGCGCAGAATAGATTATTGTACACCCCTCCAGCTAAGAACGGGTAAAAGCAACGCTTGATTGATGCAACCTGCACAGACCGGCGATCAGCGCACATAACTGCACATTTAGAGTCTGATTTCTGACATGCCTGGTCTATAGTCTCAGTGCCGACAGATTTTCGTCCGCCAGCCACGAGCAGTTCTATGTTGTGTCATACCAGCTCTCTCAAGAGCGATTACCTACTTTTTGCTGCATTTTTTCCGGTGATATCTCGGATTTTCGGACAATTGCTGCAACAGTTTTATTTTCAATCTTGACACTGTCATAGACGCTGCATTCTTTTTCCAGAAAACTGTTCGTGAATGCTTTTAACAGCGTCGCCACAGATATGTTGCTCCAATATCCTATGCAGCTCCCGCGCAATTGACCTGCCGATATACGGTGGAGCCGTGATGTCCGCTTGGTAATTCTGTATCACCTAATTCACCAGTATATATACCACAGCATGAGGGTTGCAAGTCATTTTGCAAAACACACAACAGTCTACACGTATTCAACATACAGTATTCGTTAACGTAGGAACAGGCACGTACCCTGAATCGTACTACTTAAGTATGTCGCTCATGTAAATAACGGATATCTGCCAGGTATGCGCCATATCACCTAATGACTAGAGTAGTATAGTGTTAGACAATGTATGGTTGCAAACATTGCAAGTGCGATCCACTTTCATAAGCCATGTTACAGGGCAGTGATGTCAAAGCAAGCGCATTTTTCTGACCTTGACGTCGTGCGCGGCCATTAAGCGCTGGGTACGCCAGGAGGAATAAGCAGCCTGTTGGATTAAGAAAATAGTGGTGCACAAATTCAAACCGAACGTGATATTTATGTCATTTTTATATGGCTTCTTTCTGTTCGTTATTTTCTATATTGTCTGTAAAACAAAAGTACTAACACCTATTTCTTAGCCTAACATTGCAGTTGTGTTTTAAACGTTAATAATATAATAAAGAGTAAAGAAGGATTATTCACACAAATTCCATAATAACTACAACTATACTGTACTAAGTGAATTAAATACATCATACATAAAGAAAGTGTTATCCCAAAGAAAGACACTGAATATGACATGATAAGTTGAAATTGATATTCATGATATCTTTAGCCTTATAAAAGTAATCAAAACAATATTATAGTACATAGCAAAGTTGTCTAGGTATATGTTTTAACTGTAACTAATATTACATAATAAAACTCTTATCGCATTAGCTTTTAGGTGATATTGGTGCACAACTTTCTGTTATCAGAATATTAATTTATCTCGAAATCTGCTGAAGCTATAGAGCTGACGTTTTACCAACACACAGGCACATATCTTTTGTTTATGATGTAACAGTATTTGCTTTGTTAATTCATTTCCTTACAAACATTTTCCATGCGAATATTTTCAAACATTTTAATACACTATCTTCAGTAATACGTATTTACGATATATTAGATTTACGAAAACATTGTTTTAGTACCTCTAAGGCTACTAAACAAACATATCTGAAAATTTCACTTTTCTGTAAAAAAAAGTTGAGAAAATATTCCTTTTGAATAAAAAAGCAAACTTGTGAAAAATGAACATTAATATTAAAACTTACATTCTTATAATGCACTTATACTTCTCAGACAAATCTAAAAATTAACATGGATACAGTTTTAATAAGTTCTCTTCCCTTCATCCATTGAATCAGTGCTGGCCATCCCTGTATATATAGCTCGACCAAGCGCCATATTCTACCTCTTTCGTCTGTCTCTTTCCTTTCCACTGTAAAGCGCTCAGGCTCTCCTGGGCTCTAAAGCGCGCGCTTGCTCCTATGGGCATCAGTTGACATCACTGTTATAGGAGTTAAGAGCGATTGCGGAATCCGGCACCACTTACTTTCGAGTCATGATTGTCCACCCCAGAAAATTTCGTGACGATTTTCGTCGGGAGGTCCAAATTCTTCCCTTGACAGATGTACTTAGGGTTCGCCCTCCCAATCAGGATATTATTATTATTATTATTATTATTATTATTACTATTATTATTATTATTGGTCTTAATACAAAAATTGATGAAATTTTTCAAAATGTAGTAAGTAATAATGATATCATTATCTGTCTTACTGAAACATGGTTATCTGAATCAGTATTAAATACAAACTTATTCCCTAACAATTATACTGTGTTTCGAGCAGACAGAACGTATGAGGACACCAATAAAAAAAGAGGTGGGGGTGTCCTAACAGCGATTAACAACCAGTTACCTTTTACCTGTCGGCGATATGATTTAGAAATTATTAATGAATGTGTTTGGATTGAAATTAAAATGGCTGATGGTATTAATTTATTAATTGGAAATCATTACTTCCCACCTGATTTCGGTCATAATCACTTAAAATCTTACCTCAATTTTCTTGAAAAAAACCTTGATACTCATAATTTTAGAATAGTAATTATTGGTGATTTCAATTGTCCTGGTATGGATTGGTCAACTGGTTTTAATCTTAATGATATTCATTACTACTCTAAAATCAAGTCCAGTGATTTATATTCCTCGTCTTGCCTTCTGGGATTAAACCAAATTAATTTTACTGTCTCAAATAAAAATCTACTTGATCTTGTCTTTACTAATATTATTAATAGTACAGTAAAACTAGCCAATCATTCTCTAGTTTTGGAGGATTCTTATCATCCATCTATCTCCATTAATCTTGAAGTGTATTTGTCGCTACCTGATCACTGCCAATCTAGTACCTTCATAAATTATTCTCAAACTCTATTCCACTCTATACAATCATGATTGGAATTCCATATATCAAACTACTGATGTTAACGTTGCTGCTAACGCGTTATCTCAGATTATGAACAAAGTTATTTCTCTTGCTGTTCCTGTCACTTTCGTAAAAAAATCGCACTATCCTAAATGGTTTTCAAATACCTTGCGTATACTTATTAGGAAAAAGAACAAAGCACATAGAAATTTTAAGAAATTCAAAACTGATCACCATTATCAAATTTTTTCCAATTACAGAAAACAAGTTAAAGCTATGATTAAATCTGACAAATTTAAATGGTTACAATCCATTGATGAAAATTTGAAGAATGAACCTAAGAAATTTTGGAAATACGTAGAATCCTTTCGTAAATCCAATAATTATCCCACCGAATTATTAATAAATGGGATTCACATTACTGATCAGCAAGAAATTGCTAATGCATTTGCTAATCAATTCAAATCGATTCAAAAACAGCCTAATTCTAATCTCTGTTTGTTGGAGTATAATTCTACTGACTTCTTATCCTTACCTAAAATTACAGTTGAAGACGTTTCATTAGCCATAAAAAAGCTTAAACCTAATAAATCAAAGGGCACTGATGGCATTCCTAATTTTATTATTAAGGGATGTTCTAATGCACGCATTGTATTCTTCACCTGACATAATTAGGAACTTGAAATCGAGACGTTTGAGATGGGCAGGGCATGTAGCACGTATGGGCGAATCCAGAAATGCATATAGAGTGTTAGTTGGGAGACCGGAGGGAAAAAGACCTTTAGGGAGGCCGAGACGTAGATGGGAGGATAATATTAAAATGGATTTGAGGGAGGTGGGGTATGATGATAGAGACTGGCTTAATCTTGCACAGGATAGGGACCGATGGCGGGCTTATGTGAGGGCGGCAATGAACCTTCGGGTTCCTTAAAAGCCATTTGTAAGTAAGTAAGTAAGGGATGTTCTAATATTCTAATACCCGTTTTAACCTTTATATTTAATTTAAGTTTATTAACCGGTACATACCCTATGCTTTGGAAAGAAGCATCCGTTATTCCTATCTTTAAGAATGGTAAAAAAAATGTTGTTTCCAATTATAGACCTATTTCAATATTAAACAATTTCTCAAAAATGTTTGAAAAAATAATCCACAAACATGTTTCATTTTATGTTAAGAATAAAATTAATTCAGCACAACACGGTTTTACTAAAGGTAAATCAACAACTACAAACTTAGTATCCTACCTTAATCTTGTTATGCCTGTTGTTGAAACCCAAGGTCAAATTGACTCAATTTATATCGACTTTAGCAAAGCGTTTGATGTTGTACCTCACAATATTCTGATAAATAAATTAAAAAACTTTGGTCTCTCTTCTAACTACGTGAGCTGGCTTGAAAACTATTTAACTAATAGACAATGTTGTGTTCGTCTTGGTGATTCTCTCTCGGACCCATTTAATTGTTTATGTGGAGTTCCCCAAGGATCTACATTGGGCCCTCTATTATTTTTATTATTTATTGATGACATATGTAAAAGAATAAGTTCAAACTACCTGTTATTTGCTGATGATCTCAAAATCTTTCGCTCAATAAATAGTTCTGCCGATTGCCAAACTCTTCAAAATGATATTAACTCCATTGAACTTTGGTCTGACATTAATGGAATGAAAATTAATGAAACAAAAACTTTTGTCATTTCGTACTCTCGAAAAACTACTTCCATAAAATTTAATTATTCTCTTAATAACGCCTGTATTATTAGGAAAAATTCTATAAAAGATCTTGGTGTACTACTCGATTCTAAATTATACTTTCACGATCATGTTCAATATATTTATAATCATTCAATAAGAATGCTTGGTTTAATAAGGTCTATAACTTATTCTTTTTCTACTCCTGAGTCACTATTAATTCTATACTTTACTTTGGTTCGCTCTAAACTTGAATATGCATCTGTAGCCTGGAATTCCATTACTTCAACCGATTCGGTTAAATTGGAAAATATTCAAAGAAAATTTATTTCCTTATGTGCTTTTCGATATATACCCAATTCCACTGACTTTAACTATGATATTACCTGTAAATATTTTAACTGTTGTAGCCTTTATGCTAGACGTCTAAATCTTGATTATCAATTTTTTTTGCAAAGTTATCAAGGGTGATATTGATTGTGAGTCTATCATAAACAATATCAGCCTTCGTATTCCTACAAAAGGTTTAAGATTTCAAAAAAATTTTTATAATCGAAATTCAAAATCACTTTCTCCAGTCTGTAGATGCATAAAATATGCCAATTTGCATGGGCACAATTTAGATCCTTTTAAGGTTTAGTTTCGTTTTGATTATTAGTTTTTACTGTTTGTACACAATTGTATTCATGTATGTTTTTGTTATTTATGATATTATTTATTTTTGTTTTGCACCTTTGTATCTTCTGTTTGTGTATTGTGCTGAACTATAATTGGCCTCTGGCTGTTGTTCAGCACACAAATATTAATAATAAATAAATAAAAAATAAAATAAATAAATTACCCAACCAATCTGTGGAATGGCAGTCGTTTGTACTACACAGCGCACCGCCGCTGTTACGTCACCTTCAGTACTGTCAGTAAATCTACTGACATGAGCCTGTCGCATTTAAGCACACTTAAGTTAACCGTTCTCTACATTGTATGGCACTCATCGGACGAATCGCACGGATCGGAAAAAGACAATCTTCGCTGTAATTGTTATGTAACCGCGTTCACTACATCGTATCTCACACATCGGCTATAGGTAAATCCGTCCACGTTTCTCGGATGAGCAACTTTTCCGATGCGTGCGATCATGGCCATCTTTAATAAATCAATTTTAATTGCTCAACTGTTACTATTTTGTTGTGCCATGTTCAGTGTCGCGCCAAAATGGCAGACGGAAAACTTATTTCGCTTGTAGAAAACTGCGAAGAATTATATAATTTGAGGGATTCCCATTACAGTAATCAAGTCGCTTCTTACATATATATTATGTAACCAATATCTCTTTCGTTTATTCCTCTTCAATTAAGAAGCATGAAACAATTACAAATTCTTATTCGCTAACACACATGATTATTAGACCTAACCTCAAAACTCTTCTGTTTTCAGTAATGTCAATATCGTACGCCATACGTTTTAAACAGCTGATAGGGAATCCGATCAGACGATGAGGTAGAGCCGTTACAGTGAACACACTCCACTTAAAATATTCGTTGCGTGCGATTCGTCCGAGGAGTGCGATACGATGTAGTGAACGCTTACCTTTAAATGCCATCACATCGACCTAGGCCGTGATCAAACCCGCAACCTAGAGCACAAAACCCAACACTAAATTAGTAAGAAGCATTATAATAGTAAAATTATATTTCTCAACCAGAAGTTATGGTACAACATTTTAACTCGGGACACATCGCAGTTCACGACGTCTAGATATTTAACTTACTATAACACAACTTTTGATATGTTCAAAATTTATGTAGTGTCAGAATTTTGAATTACAGTCAAGCTTTTAATAAAAACTACACGATACCAAGAAAAGGGAGAGGTGTACGTTGGAGTTAAGTCTAAAATACGCACTTACTCCAATTCACACTAAAGTGCAAGGGTGGATACGAGGCAGTTTCTGCTTACATTAACATCAATAGCCAAGTATTACGCTGGATCAGTTTACACTATGTGATCGTTAAATTTTCGATCAAGAGCACAATTTCGGCACTGTGAAGCACCTAACTGCTGCTAGAGCCAATACTCGATTGTTGGCTCTGTTCCAAGCTTCATGTAAGTAATTTACACTAATAACAGCCCAAATGTTATGGCGGATACCAAGTGGGAACATATACACCCACTCCAGATAACAGTCAAATTGAATACGCCACGTTCAAAAAAAGAGAGTCCAAAACTACGTTGCAGTAACCTATAAAATGAAGCCCTTACAAAATAATAACCCCTCTCCATTTATGGTCATCTTATGTATATGGTTGCTCTGCACTCAAGATCTTAGTCGGAAGCTGTATAGACATATACAGGGTGTATAAAGATCTAGGAAGGTACATTAACACGATTCTGGCGTAGAGGTTTGTTGTAATGTATTCTCTGTTGGTTTTGACAATTATCTCAATCTAGTGGAACAGCATATCTCTGAGACAATCAAGCGACCTATAGGATTGGAACAAATGTAGCTATTTTAATAATTTATAGGAAAAAACTCTATTAACTGAAAGATTATGTAGCTTCGGTGGAAATGGAGATAGAGAGCTAAGACAGAGGATTAGCCAAGTATTCAGAGGTAGAAATCTCGGAAAAAAATGTACCAGGTAATTAGTCAATGTGAGATTAGAACCCACACCAGAGCGCTACCTCGAATCGAAAGGCTACCTCCTTACTCCTGTGCTGCGTCGGAAATTGTATATAGGTGGCAAACAATAACAGAGAATTTAAATATACACTGCTCTGCTGATTTAGTAGAGTGAGTTTGAGTCTAAAGAAAGCGTCTTTTGTGATGAAAATCCAAGTCCCCGTATACCGGTAAGGCATCAAGTCACGAACACGTTCACGCCTGATTATTTCCCACAAAGTATTAAACATTATTTAACGCCTGAAAACGGCGTAATGATTAAGAATATTTCTGTAAAGTTAAAGGTAATATTTATCCATTCATTTATTTATTCCTTTATTTATTTTTATTGATTTTTCATTAATACACTTCATTTATCCACTTCTTCATTTTTTTTTCATTTCTTTATTTATACATTTCATTTATACCTCCGTACCTTCGTATTTTCATTTCATAATATCAACAGTGATTCATTCATTCATTCATCCATTTACTTCGCTACTTTATTAATTTCATAGTTTACTTTTACCTATTTAATTAATTATTCATAAATTTACTTATTTATTTACTTATTTACTTATTTATTTATTTAATTCCTTATTTACTTAGGCCTACTTATTTACTTACGTACTTATTTATTTATTTTATTTATTTTAATTTATTTATTTATTTATTTTAATTTAATTATTTATTTCTATTTATTTATTTATTTATTATTGTATTTTACAGACCGATATATTTTAGGATATAAAATTTGTTTGTATTAGCGTTGTATCAGAATCACTTTTTTAAAATGAATTAGTAACTCTTAAGTGCACTTTCTCGTATATTACTGTCCATATTATTCTTTGACTTTCATGCTGCTACCTGTACATGATGCTTTCCGATTGCAGGACACTTGCTCCGCGTCTTATACAGGGACATCATTTTATTTTTACTTCAATTTTTATTGTACCTGAGTTTTTTAATGTACTTCACTCCCACCCCTTCTACTAATGAAGTTCAACCGTCCTCCACACAGATCCAAGACCGCATCCTACACAGTCATAGTAGCCTTATGGTCATAGTAAACAGTAGTCTACGTTCCAAAAATATGTTCGCGTTTTCCAGTGGCGAAAGAGCTTTCTATATTGCATCATTTTCCATTTGCCTACGTCGCATCCTGGTTTCCCCCGCCTGCTTCTATTCGCCTCTCTGTTAGGCCCGTTACACAGTCATCCGTATGCTACGCGCTACAGACTACGGATCCGTAGCAAAATACATTACATATATAGGAGCTTTCACAGTTCTGCGTACTGTACGCATCCGTAGGATCCATACGGACGTCCCGCTACGCGCTACGGACTACGTAGAACAGTTGAATACCTTGGACAAGTGTGGGCTTACACAGTCATGCGTACTACGCATAGCGTAGCGGCATAATAAGCAGTACAATTCATGTTTGAAAGCATTATGATTTTGGATACGCAGCTGTTATCAGTAAATTACATAGAAGGCAATGTTTCTGGGATCCTTTTTGTGAATAATACAAAAATAGAGGCATCAGGTAGAAGTTGTGGTGTGATATGTGTGACATTATATTGAAAAATTTTGTAGAAATGGACAATAACACACAATGAAGTGCAGGTGAGTGATGAAGATGAGAGAAGACATGGCAGAAGTTCCAGAAAAAAAAAAACTTCCGTTGAGGATAATTTAGTTATGCTAAACAAAACCAAAGAGATGAAAGAGGATGAGGCTCGTTCTTTCCTAATTTCAATATTACCAGCTGTTAGGACATTTTTCAGAAGTAGAAACTACATTATTGTATGGAAGTGCTAAACACAGTCCTGTGAATACAAAACATGAACCATCCCCTTTTATTCCGTCCTTCCCACTTACATCACTCACTTAGTCTGTTCATTTGCCATTTTTTGGTGGGCTAATATTCAGAAAAATCGTACATCAAAATACACAAATATCAGTTCACACTGTCACACTGGAAATATTTCCCAAACAGAACAATACTCTTCCTTGATGTCAATTCTCCAATCTCCATCAACCTCCAACGATTCTCTTTCACTCACAGGAATTTACCAAAGCATTATGGGCAACATACTACGGTATATAATATATATATATATAAAACCTCTTATCTATAAAATAAGATAAGGAATATTTAATTAAGAGTACCCAGTCAATATAAATATTTCCTCAGTGTATTTAAAACAAATTTAATCTAAATCAGTGATTCTCAACCGGGAAGGAGGGCTGCAGCCCTGAGGGTTACCGACCAACTGGTAGTGGGCTGCATGAAAAAAAATAAATAAAAAAAAATAATAAAAATAATAATAAAAATAATAATAATAATAATAATAATAATAATAATAATAATAATAATAATAAAGCAATTTTAAAAGTTGTTCTTTGAAAATTTTATTATCTGACAATTTTACATTAAATTAAAACAAGCTAGTTAGGTTTTTTCTTTTTGTATTGATACCAAATTTCATTTTACTACTTTGTATGTTCTACATTCTACTCTACACCTCAGGCCAGGGAGCCGCACTAAAGTAATGTAAGGAAAAAAAGGAGCCTCAAAATCAACAAGGTTGAGTAACACTACAGTAGTCCATCGCTGTGGAGTAATGGTCAGCATGTCTGGCTATGAAACGAGCGGGCCCGGGTTCAAATCCTGGTTGGGACAAACTATCTGGTTGGCTTTTTTCCGGGGTATACCCTCAACTGATTGAAGCAGAATTGCTAGGTAACTTTCAGCGTTGGACCTCGGACTCATTTCGCCATTATTAATTCACATATCATCATCACCCATACACGGTGCAGCGTGCTGTTCTGCTACCCAGTCATTCACAAGAATAGGGTGGTAAGCACAATAAGCCTCAGGCTGCAGTGTAAGCCTTCGGGTCCCTCCCCCGTACAAGAGAAAGAAAAAACACTACAATACATTCTACACAATCTACACATTAGACTTAGAGGCCCGCACTAAAATAAAGGAAAGGAGAAAGGTTGAGACACTCTGATCTATATAGGCTAGATTATAACAAAAAAATAACTGCTGGTTTTATAATTTGTCATAATGAACAAGAAATAATAAAATGTCGATTATAAATAATTTATTCATCTGAGTAATTTTTATCACCTTATGTTAACAGCAAACCGCTCGGTTAGACATAATTATGTAGATCTAGTTGAAGCTGCATTTATTGTAATTTTTCCAATTGTTAATCAAACGATTGAATAAACTTGCGAAATTAGTTAAAGGAACTTTCTTTCGATCTCGCGCAAGTCACTATGTAGATTTATAAAAGCTTCCTTCAGGAATTTTAGAATTAGTAGCGGGTGAATACAATATTGTCTATTATGCACTCTTTTTAATACAAATAATGTGCAGCCAAAAGCTTTCCTTGAAGCACGCTCATTTTGAAACAAACAAGCTGACTGATATAATTAATCTGCTACGGATTTGCTACGCGTGACTGTGAAAGCAAACTGCTTACGGATCCGTAGTGCGTACTGCGCAGCATACGGATGACTATGTAACGGGCCTAAATGCTAGTGGCTGGGCTGTCTTAGCTCTTTTCTGAGAACATTAATTTCTGTTAGGAATTGGACGTGTACGTAATATTATACCCATTCAATTGTTTAAAATAACTTAAATAAAAGGGTCTCGTTAAGTAATTAACTGTCACGTGATTTCCTCCCTTTCTACGACGCTGCGACGTAACCACTTGGACGGACAGTAGATAGCAGGCCTGAGTAATTTTATCTATTCGGATCGAGCAGAAGTGAAGATTGAATTTACAGTACGTAAGGTCTCTTTTATAGAGTAGGTACAGAATTATTTCAACATGAATTACTGATACGAGGTACGAACCTGCTAATTGGAATTACGTACAATAGTCTATAGTGTGATAACATGCATATTAGAACTGAAGCCTGTATCGAAATGAACGGCCATCTTTTTCAAAAATGTGTTTAAATGTCCATATTACGACTGTTTTTCAATTTAACTTCATTCTCTATAATGTACGCTAATGTGCTCTATACAGTATAATATACACTGCATAATGAATACGTCCGCATGGAAAGCGGAGTAAAAACACTCATTGTTAATACTGTACTGTATTTTGATTAAACAAAAACCTAATGAAAATTATCAAATTCAAAATCGCGATATTTCCTATTTTACGTAAATGGATGAAGTACTTTTCTTCCCTCCTATACCTAGTAAAGTGATTTGTTTGTATATTACGCCAGTATCATCGAACTCCAGTCGTGGAAGGGGGTAGCAAACGGTGTTTCCGGTTCTTAATCGTTGATCCAAAGGTATAGCCAGGTTAATATTAGAAATTTCAGTAAAAATAAAATGATGTCCCTGTATCTAAATAGGTAAACATTGGCTTTCATCTAGTATATCGACAGAGCAATGTATATTATTTCAAGAAGAAGTTAAGCGTGCAATAATTTTCGTCTAAGAGGGAAAGAGTAGGAGTAATATAACGGAGGTGACAATTTTTCATACGTTCTATGCTAGCCGCAAGAATTCAGTTCCATAATGATACTACGATTAATATTACTGTTTACTATATTTGCTTTTAAATGTGTTTTTAAAAAGGACATATACGATAATTTAATGTAAACGATGAATACGCACCAAACTAAGAGGATTAACTTTCCTTTCCTATATATCAGAAAAAAGGCAAACTCATGCTTACAGTCTTTTGGGATATTCAAGGTGTGGTGCATATGGAATTCATGCCTAAAGGCACTGCAATTAATTCTGTGAAGTATTGTGCAGCCCTAAAGAAAAACTGAAAGCACAAATTCCAAGGTTTCGTACACATATGGAGCAGCCCATCCTACAGCATGACAAAACTCGTCCGCGTTATGCGACGATTCGCTTTAATGAGTTCGACACGATTCCGATGATCGTCATCAGTTGCAGTACGTAGTCTTCCACTGACTTCCACTGCGTCCTTTGTCACGTAAGTTGAGAGTTGCACCAGGTTCATTATGAGCACGAGCATACCAACGTCTCACAGTACTGATGTCGACACATTGATCACGATAAACAGCCTTCAATCTCCGATTAATGTCTATCGGGGAACACATTTTCTGCTGTTAAAAACTCGATCACATCACGTTGCTTCAGACGCAACGACATAGTGCTGCTATAGGCCGCCATGTTTCAGACTATAACTCAGAACTCTCTATTGACAGAGATACGAAACTTGGGTCATTGAAAGCAGAAAGTTCACTGAATACAATATGCCAGGGATGTCGAACAGCGCTCTCAAGCTGTGAAACGATTAGGTACTGCTTACTACCTGAGCTGGAGCGGTGAGGTCAGTCTACCCTTACTGTAGCAGTGTTCTGTACGCAGTGTGTTTATCAACTCTGGCGGCTGGTATGGATATGAAACGATGTTTCAATAGTGAGTGGAGAGATAAACATTTCTTTATCTTAAAGGGCGGAAAGGCGCATTGCTTAATATGTAGAAAGAAACTTTGATACACAAGCCATAATACGAGTAATATTAAAAGGCGTTTTAATTCAATGCATGCTGAAACTTATGGAGCAGAAAAATTATCCGGTTCCGCTTATGAAAAGGCAAAAGAGATATGTCTGGAATATTTTTAAATCTCTAAGTTTGTCTCGTAATATTGTTGCTGAGCGCATGACAGAAATGGGAGATAACTTGGACGGACAACTGATGGCAAGAATGAAAACTTTTACTTGTTATGCACTAGATCTTGATGAAAGTACCGAGCGCAAAGATACGGCGCAGCTAGCTATATTCATAAGGGATGTCGATTCAGATTTCAATGTTCATGAAGATCTTGTAGATGTCATTTTACTAAAGGATCGAACTCGAGGTGAAGATATTTTTGAATCTGTAACAAAAACTATGAACAAATTTCAAGTCACAGTAAGATTAATTAATTTTATACATCAAAACAGTTTACGTTTTTGAACTTGCACTGCTACAACACATACACATAAAGTTGATATTTTAAACATGAATTAGCAACATTATTAAGGTGATTTATTTCTGCCACTAATGAACAACATTCATGAATGATCCAGTAGATAAAACGATATTATTATCATTATTATTATCATTATTATTATTATTATTATTATTATTATTATTATCATCATCATCATCATCATCATCATCATCCATCCATCCATCCATCCTCATGTAGACCTACATTCTTCGTTCATCAAAGTTTTCAAGTGCAATCTAAAATGAGCTCCTAAAAATTAGTAAGATGTATAAAAATTATCTAAGTACCAGCCGCCGCATTAGTAGTTTCGCTTTTGTTTACGATCATTCGCCCGGTCTGCCTGCTACCTGTGTTGAACCGTTGCACGGTAAGGGAGGAGTGAAGGCTCTTCAGTTCACAGCTCGAGAGCGCTGTTCGACATCCCTGCAATATACTATCACTAATATTTTTAACTATATTCACAGCGACAAAAAATAGGAGGCATTACTTTTCAACACACTGTCGTATTTAGATGCTAAAATAATTCTTATTTAAGTTCGTATTTTCATGTGTAAGTGAAAATAAATTTATTTATTTTTCTTTACTGTGTCTTTCAATATCAACGTCGAGCATGAGCAAAGCAATCGCCTTATAGTAACGTATTGGTGTTCCTTTAATGGGTGAAGTCTGCTAGCTTTCCGAAATATAAGTTTCCATAACAGAAGATTCCAACGGTGGGATTCCACTGTATAAGGGCTTTCGTATTAGAATATTATGATAATGTATATTGGGATATAACGGAAAAGGGCACAAAAGAGATGACAATGTCTATTTTGAAATTACCATCTTCATGCAACTCCTAAACGCAAGTGATCCACCGTTCAGACAGAACAATTTCTTTCCGAACAGAGATAAGCCATCGCGTTTCTTTCAAGATGATGATGATGCGGATCTCCGCTCATTTCCACATCTCCATGCTAGTCACGTAAAAAATAACTGTACAATTTAAGTTTACAGGAACTAATGTGTTCTACTTTGTTGGCACAAGAAGTGAGAGTGGTGATATCGGATATCGATTTCCTCTTTGTCCAACTCAAGTGTTCAACACGTACTGATATGTTGTTCGTGTTAGAACTCTGTTTAAAACGATGGCAAGTATATACTACACCAAAACTATTTCCAAATTAGAATAGGAAACAATTTAAAAAAGCAAAATTAGTTTGCGAAATGTATTTAACTAATTCGTTTAAACAATACAATCTTTCACCGCACAAATAAATATAAATCTGCATTCCTAAGTATTTAAGACAAAATACCTTAAATATGAAGTCACAGCTGTATAATCATGTTCAAATTATTTCAGCAAGTCAATAATATACAGTAAATATGTTCGTAATAATTCTCTTTTCAGGGCACGTCCTTTCAATTAGCGTCGTTCTAGGTTTTGTTCTTAACACACTAGTGGTGGCAAGGCATGCCATAGTAATCTACCAACAATTTAAAACTGGACATATAAAGGCTGTAAGTGTCAGTATCGTTTAAAATTCAATTTTCCAAAAAAAAAAAAAAAAAAAAAAAAAAGAGAGAGAGAGAGAGAGACCGTACCGCACGGCTATTTAGATATGTTGAAATTATAGATTATGTTTATTGTACTAGTTGCCCTTTTCTGTCTAATTTTAGTGGTCTCCAATGCTCTGCCATTCATATGGAAATTATACGTTATGTTTACTATAATTAACTTATATTCCTAAATTCGCAATTATACATTATAATTAAGCATAATGTCATGTATGATACCCCGCACATTCAATTTGTCTGTATTTTAATACTACAATTGAGTACCGGTACTGAATTATTGTATTTATCTACTACCTAAGAGACGAAGTAACACAATCGTACATACACTAATTTCATAGGAGTGGTATGTCTACAATTAAAGAAGGTGAGTGTGCTAAATTAAAATCACAATATAAATTCTTTTTTATTAAACCTCAAAATAGTTTCCATTCTAAACTTAAAATATTGATGCGAACAGATTAAGTTAACATGTAAAATTCTCTTCACATTAAAATAACACAGTTTTTTAATTATTTCTGTAACATATTATGCAACAAGTAGTAAAGGGAACTTATGGACACATTACACTAAATAAAACTTAGCAATGATACGCAATAAAGTTATAATATTTCACTGAACTCCATACCCTGAAATAGAAACCCCGAACATACATTACGGCTAGTCTAGATCGAAAAGACATTGACTGTGCCATATTCCGCATTGTTGTGAAAAGTTGTGTAAACTGTGAAAAGTTCGTTATCGGTTGTAATAACTGTAAATGGTTAAAATACAATAATTTGAATAATAATATGCGATAAAGAGACGTTTGTAGTACTATAAATTGTAAGAAAAAGACGTCAGAGTTATCCTTCTTCCGAAAGATCCAGGAAGGTGAGTTTTTAAAATATAATATATATTTTATGTAAATAATATATAAACCTTATGTATTTCATATTTCAATAGTGAAAGGAAGGTGTTAATTTTTCAAAAGAGCATGATATCTAAAGTACAATACATTTTATCGTCTGCTAGGGAAAGGGTCTGTGATGAGGCGAAGTAGCGATCCTGGTGGTTAGCAACTACAAATGGATGCATATTTATTAAGTAGTGAGCTTCGTGACTGTATATACTAGACTGTGATATTACATTGCTAATCGCAAAAGAAAGCTCTGTTTTATACGGTTTACGGTTAGCGCGTCTGGCCGCGAAACCAGGTGGCCCGGGTTCGATTCCCGGTCGGGGCAAGCTACCTAGTTGAGGGTTTTTTCCGGGGTTTTCCCTCAACCCAATATGAGAAAATGCTGGGTAACTTTCGGTGCTGGACCCCGGACTCATTTCACCGGCATCATCTTCTTCATCTCATTCAGACGCTAAATAACCTAAGATGTTGATAAAGCGTCGTAAAATAACCTACTAAAATAAAATAAAAAATAAAATTTCTACAGTTTGTCTTTTTGACACTTACAGCTATTTTATGTCCAGTCTTCAATTATTGTTACTCTGCCGTCACTCACCTTCCAATATTTTGGTGCAGCTTTCAACTGTGCATGCATGTCCGGAAATATTTGTCTACAGTTTTATTCGTATCTACTTGTCAGTTGCCTACAGTTATTACATGCAATGAAGCCAGTGACGTCACAATGAGAGTCGTAGGGTGAGAGTGAGTCGTCCTACACCTGTATTCAACATCTTCAATAATACTTATATCTACAATAAGAGTAAATAGCAAGATTTAAGTGGGAATGTAGTATTAGCGGCAATAGTGCTAATAGTGGTAGTGGTGGTGATTGTGGTGGTGTTAGTGATTATGATGGTAGCGATTGTGGTGGTAGTAGTTGTGGTGATAATAGCAGTAGTTGTGGTGGTGGTGGTGGTAGTAGTAGTAGTAGTAGTAGTAGTAGTAGTAGTAGTAGTAGTAGTAGTAGTAGTAGTAATGATGGTGTTGATGGCACGAAACGTACGCGAGCAAGAGGTCTGATCACTGCGATGGCGCAGAATTACTACGCATACGACATTCCGCTGACGTCAGTCTAGCCCTGGCTGACTCACTCTGTATTATTACCATATGATTCAGCTGGAATTTGAAATGAATTGTATAACTTTATTCGGGTCGTTTTTGAACTTTAGATGGTTTCAGAAATTGATTTACATCACTAATATCTTAGAAAATATACAGTTCAAGAAAAAATGGCCCACCTAAATTTTAAAGCATTCCCGATTTAAAGCATTACGCATGGCCAGTACTCAAAAGTAGTGATACACAGGAGATCGCTCTGGCAGTTACTGAAATTAATTTCACTTCGATTGTTGTCGTAACCCAAAAGGCATTTGAAAAGATGCGATAAAAATTGGTATATTCTTAATAGTAGATGAATATTTATAAATCTTACAGTAAAACAGAATGACGGTAAACGAAATTAACCTTCATAATTAATTAAAAAAAAAAATCTTAATAATATCCGAATCCTGAACTTTGTAATCTGCTGGCAAGCACGCTAAACACAGAGCTATTGGAATGCTTGCGACGATTTTTCATATTCGGGGTTGTCGTATGTATAATATTTGTTAAAAATAACTCTAAGGCATTAGTTTGATCCTATTTTCAGATTTATTTTGTGCTTTTGACATTATTTATGAAATACTATCCTGTATTAATGCTCAAATAGTAATGGGTTGAAAACCGTTGTTAAATCGTTGTGGTGTGAATCATGCTCTGTAAGGAGTTTCAAGAGTCGGGCCTTTTTTATGGTGGGGGGACATCATTTTACCCGGTATATTCTTCTCTCCTTCATATGACAAGTCGCAACCAAGATAATTCAGAGATTTATTTGTTCTAATATTTCTTTCAACTACAATTTTTCACCCTATAGCAGGGCTGGGCACCAAGAACAAATTATACTCTCACGGGGAGCCATATGACTTCTCTTCAACTCCTTTCTTCCTCACCGAACACAGCGCAGCGTTGATGCAGTGGCGGATGAATATTAAGCGTCCTCGTTTAGAGATTGGGTTCGCTACCGGTGCCCTGCCCTGCCCTATAGACTACTTAATTTTACAGTCCAAGATCTTGAATTTTTTAAGAAATTTTCATTCCAAATTACGGAGTATTTGAATTTCATTTCTCTCGGCTTCATGTATCGTGTAACAATAAATGCATGCAAGTACTACATTATATATCACGTTTGTGTTTCCTGCATATACAGTATGTACTTTTCAATAAATTACTCTGAAATACTGTTGTAATCAATGTGACTACTTGCGGAAGTGAATGTCACGCTGCTATTGGGGGGATGGTTTATAACCATCATCGGTATAGCGGAGAGTCCAAAGCATCGTGGTTTCTTCCCCATGAGACCAAATCCATGCAAACATTCTGCAGGGCATGTAACCACGGAAATCCTGCATTTGTATCCATTGACCAACTAATCTTTCACGGCATCATACAAACAATCTGAAAAACACACAATGATGTAGCCTCTCCACTAGCTCAGTAGTATATTGTGAACTTACATTTCGCGGATTTGTGTTCTATCCCCGGAGATTATTGTAATTACACTCCTGGTAGACAAGCTCTGACGATGAAAATTTGTATTGGGATTCTCCCGTCTCTCATCTTGAGAAAATTCATTCCATTAACACTACTCATATTACTGCATATTTTTCAACTTTTCAGTATATATAATTTTGGAGAAAGAGGTACCGCAGATTTCACCTGTGCCGTTACGATGATAACCAAGTACACAATGTCGCCAAAATATTATGGGCATAAAATTGTTACCAGGAGAAATATGATTTATCTCTCGTCCTCCCTTGTTCTCAACGTTACTGACTAAGACTTACAAGGAGAGAACACGCTCTGTATATCACCGAATTAAATCAGATTTTGTGACATGAAAGTACAAGACACACTGTTTAAAGTCATACCTGGCATGGGTGGCCAATGACCCCTCGTTTTGGAAATATTGACTATTGTTTATGACATACTTCCGTTAGGTGCCTAATGAGGAAGCATGAGACTATGTAAAGGCGTAGCTCATGTGGTTGGATGCTAAGTTGTCATCCAGGCAACCCAAGTTCGAATCCTAATGCCTTCTCATTTTTTAAAGCTTTATATTATCATTATCATTATCATTATCATTATCGTTATCATTATTATTATTATTATCATTATTTTAATTCACTTTCAGTTGTCAATTCCTATATTCAAAGCCATGTTGAAATATGAGTGGTATGCATCAAAATTGATAAACGAACGAGAAGTGTTTGTGAATGTGAATACCTGTTTCGCAGCAGAAGTGCGGAAAAATGTGTGTGACTGTGGACAACCTTCTTTCATTTGCTGTGCATGGTGCAGGAAATATGTATGTTTTGTGTGTTTTTATGACATTATAATGAATCGGGTACAAAATGAAATGGAATAGCTGCTACAGAATAGAACAAACACCAGTGACACATCTTACCTTCCTACGTGAGCAGTATTTCATTGTTTATCCTTTACAATACAATATTAGTTAATTAGTAATTTGTTTAAAACATGATGAAGCATTCAATACATTGAGAAATATGATATAGGTATAAATAGATAACTGTGACCACAATATTAATCATTATTAAAAGAAAAAAATATAGGACCAGTCAAGATTCGAACTCAGGTTTCCTGATAACAACTCAGCATCCAACCATATGGGCTACGCTGGTACGCAGGCTAATGCTTCCCTATTGAGCACCTAACGGAAGTATGTCACAAATAATAGCCAATATGTCCAAAACGAGGGGTCATTGGCCACCCATACCAAGTATAACTTTAAACAGTACGTCTTGTACTTTCATCTCACACAATCTTATTCTATTCGGTGATATACAGAGCGTGTCCTCTCCTTGTTAGATCGACTGTTGCCGACTAAGTTAGGTAGGGTTTGATGAAGAGAGATATCAAATTAGACGCATCGCACTGACAATAATAATATTTATTCATATTATGATATAATATACTCTCGTTAGCACTGTGTTGATTTATTAATACTTTGAAATACTGGGTGAACAGTATAGACCAGAACAGGTTTCACGGCTCTTAGTCGGCTGGCCGGTCGGCTATGCGCGCAGAGGTGGGGGAATCAAGACCGTGAAACCTGTTCTGCTCTATACTGTTCACCCAGTATATAGATGTTAGTATTGCCGAGACATATAATGCTGTTTTCTTATTAACAAAATCCTAGTGTTGGCTATGTTTCACTCTACGACGGCGTTTATTTGCGTAAATATTGCGAGTTAAAGGTTATGTGGGTTAGGTGAGGAGATAACTAAGTGACAGGAGATCGAAGATTGTGACAAGTTCAGTGTAAGCTAGTTGAGGGAATAGCTAAGCGACAGGATACATATTTCGTACGAACTAAAACCTCGCTCGCATTTAATTTTGTTTCACCAAGGGGCGAATGGTTTCATCGCTTCGCTAGTGATGTTTCTAGTCGACATGACCTTTATGATAGTGAAACTGATAAACAATATGATCAAACATTGTCATTTTATGGCCGCTAAGAGTTTAATAGTTACACTAATATTTATAATTGAATTATTTATACTATGTACACTGGAATTCGCTGTTTTTACCATTTACATACAGTATAATAAAAGAGTATTGAAAATGTCTCAAACCTATTACTGATCAGTACGAATTCACTTATTAAAGAATAGAAACGTATTGCGACTACTACCTAAAACAGACCCAATGTTATAAATAATCTCAAAACATGTGCGACGGCAGAAAATGCATACCGAATTAATGTTGCATCGGAAGCTGATCCAGAGTGAGCCGTATCTTGAATTTTTTACATTGCCGGTTTGGAATGTTTTATTCAATTTTATTTTCAAAAGACGTAATGCTTACTATATTGTTTGTATTTTGATAATGTAATGTAATACCGTCATTAAGCGTTTGTTCCGGCGAGATGGTAGCCTACTTCACAGATTTTGCATACAGTGCCATCCCACCTTATTACATCGTAATTCATGCAAGCCATATCATTACTTAATTCATTCTTCCACTCGTGTTCTTTTAAGTGTGCAATTTGATAATATGGCCGTTAGTAGTGTAGTAAATGGCCGTGTCTTAACTCATGTAAAATTCAACATGTGTTTGAATTGAAAATACATTGCCTGTCAATACTTGATATTTAATTCATTATTTTTAAAATAAATATTAATTATAATATTTATGTATTATTACTTTCGGTTTGTTAAAAAACTATTTTACAAACACACTCTAAATTTGTAAATTATTAGGAACATGAACTGATTTTCGGTAGCTTGACGAACTTCCAAGACCTTCTCCTGTAAAGTTGCAAAGTTGCAAGACTCTCCACCATAAAATTAACTCATAACCATATTTAAACACATTACAACAGAACTGCAATTATCCGAACGTCAAATATCCTGATCGCCAATTATCCGGATCATATTTCAGGAAATTTAGAAATAGATTATTCAATAACACAAATTACTTTCTTTTACTCGAGAACACTGCGCTCACAATTGAAGTCCTTCCATCGTTTATAATAAACAGGATTGTTCTTGACAAGATAATGTTATTATTTAACTAAATTTTCTCATCAGAAGTAATTGCTAAATTACTATAATTTGGTTTAAGAGACCATTACTTGCTTTCAGTCATCTGATGACTCATTTATTTTTAGAATTCAGAAGTGATTCATGCGGTGAGATTAATATTTTCTGAAGTTATTTGGCCTCGTTATAAAGCCATATTCTTAAACAAGCAAAATATCGGCCTCACAGTAATGTGAAATGTTTTCGGCATATGAATAAACATAAAGATTAATTTTTTGGTCCTACAGAATTATCTATTATGGTTACCATTGGTTATTAATAGGGAAAAATTCGCTCCGGCGTCGATGATCGAACACGGGAATCCCCAGTTCTACGTACTGGGCGCTCTAACCACTGAGCTACGCCGAGGCTCAATCCAGAGCACCGGATAGAATCTTCCTCCTTTGGTATTCTCCCTTACGCAGTTACATTTACATAATTATCGACAAATGGCTGTTCAATTGGAAGCTTCTATCGAGTTGCACACTGACGCGTTTGCTACTGAGATATATGCATTCCCATTCTCTATCTCCTTTCGAGGAAGGCGAACTTCATCTCAAGTAGAAAGGAGCAAGATTATCTAAGAACCTGATCGTCAGCCGTATAGCCGATATTGCACACGTTTGTATTAAAAGTTCCTATATATTAAGGTTGTTTCGGAATGAAACTTTCCATCACAGTAGGAATAAAATTGGATTGCCACTCTTCTATTCGTAACGTTTTTAACAGTTCCTGCAGCAAGCGTTTAGCTCTCCTTATTCGCACGGATTTATAAATTATTCTGAAAATACTTTACAAGAAGAAATGTCCTATTACAGTGCAGTCATATAATATTTGTCCATTAAAAATTGGCAGGATAAAATAAGATATAACAATTTAATTTTAGTATAAACTTACACTTTCTGACCACAGTTGCAGAAGTATCTTCGTTGTAGCTATGGATGCAGGCACACGTTTTCCCAGACGTTAAATCCTGTAAACAATACCAAATATAAATTTAATTCATAAATGTAGAAATAAATTAACAAATAAAAATTGTCAGTTGCTTCTAATGAAGCACAGCTGCTGTCAGTAGCAACCAACTACGTGGAACCAAATGTACTTCCTGTAATCCCGTGGCGCTACAGCCCGTGAAGGGCATAGACCGACCAGCCGACTACTGGCCTCACGCCCACATGTCGAAGCAGAGGTGGACGATCATCCAACCAGAATGGAGGTATCGTGTGGTTAGCACGATGATCCCCTCAGCCGTTATAGCTGCTATTCGCAACCGGATTCCGCTCCTATCGTCGCTCCCTAAGTGCATCACGATGCTGGGTGGGCACCGGTCACATAAACTGACCGAAATTTCATGAGAAAACTTCTTCCTCCATGAAGAATCGAACCAGCGCGCATTCCGTAACGACAGTCCTAGGCGGGATGCCTTAGACCGCGACGCCACGGCGCGGGACCACTTCCTGTAAGGAAATGTACATTATCTCCTCTTGTTAGGAGTCGTTTAAATATATTAGCTTACTCAAAATTTTTGTAAATATATTCCCGGATTTTTAACATCTGCTTAATAAATAGTCACATTCCAGAAAATGAAAGATATCATTGATACTATAGTAAGGTGGCCGAACAGAATTATGGAATAAACAAACTGAGAAGGAAACCATGTGGAAATAGACAGGCCTACACTTGACTCTTACAAATGTATGCGTGTGATTTTTATCACCGTGACGAGACTTATACGCACATACAAAGTCTGAAATAAGCATAACAAAACAAGAAATATGCCTAAACTTGCAAGATTCATTTTGTGAGATTTATTATCTTTCTAAGAAACAGAATGTGAAGTACATGTCATGTAACTATGTTTTATTTTTACTTGACACTACGTACTTATGCATACATCCATAGGGAAATAATCATATGTTCTGAAGTTGACGGTAGAACACAAAACTTAATATGAGCTCGCGGATATGATATCACGTGTCAGCTGCGCTGCATCAGCGAGTGAAACTATGTCACCAATCTGACCTTTATGTTCACATGAAATTAGCTCGGAGAAGCTTTACTTACCAATTTGGCAATGCTACTACTTCCTCCACAGAATTTGTCGTAATTTCGATAGTCTACTCCGATGAACCAGACTTCTCTCCTTTGCTTCTTACTTTACATCCATATGGCTTAAGTAACCTAAAATTCGATATTCTCAACATTGAGTCGTCGTTTAGCTCGATCAAGATCGATAAATTCAATTTTATAACATTTTCATCCGCAAGAACCCACTTCCTCAAGAACTGCCAATCTCCGCCTCGATTTCCTAAAAGGCTTCCCTGTATAACGATCGCTATCTTATGAAGAGATTCAAGATGTTTTCTTGCACTTAATGGAGATTTAGGTTTTCTATTGATCAAGAACCGTGTCACGAGTGAGTCTCTGGTGACAGGGGTACAGTACTATAGCTAGATGGAAGTTAATTTCAACATTTTGCTATGGCGGAAGTAATTACACAGTTTGGAAAGAAGAAAAATTACTACGTTGCTTCGAGAGGAAAAATGTATGTATCACGAAAATAACACATACTTTCTCAATTAACTGTTATCTTCGGATCGCAAGAATCCAGCTCTTGTGTCTTGTTAGGAATGATATTCACGTTTCTAGTTTATTTTTGAGCTATCATTCAAGACATGAGATAATTTGCTATGTACCAGAACGAAAAAAATGAACTTTCGCTTTTTGCATTAAATACGGAATAGTAATATGCGTTACAAGAGCGGTATGTTGAAGTTTTCATTTTCGGGGAAAAGTTTGAAAAAGCGAAACGTAGTTGAGCTTTTTCAATTTCCGAGAATTGAAAGAAAACATACCGCTCGTGTATCGTACATCAAAGATCGTTTATTACATACCTGAAAGAGGAAATTCTAATTAGTTGCAATGAAATCAACATCTTGGTTTCTGTTCAATGACGGCAAATTTGGAAAACAAAAATATCTATTTTCAACATTGTTGCTTTAAAATGTTTTCTGTGTTTACTATACTCCAGCAGGCCGTGATATACGTCTGTCTTCCCCCCCCCCCAGTCTATGAATGCGAACTTAAAAAAACGGTAAGGTTATGTAATGATTTATTTTTCATTTTAATATTTTAACAATATTATTTATATAACATATTGCAGTAATAACATCGGCATCTGGAATCTTGTTGATTTTTTCACGGCTTCCTTAATGTTACTGTCACGAATGCAGTAACTTTAGTGGAGTTGTAGAGTTTACTTAATTTTTTGCAAATATTTAAAAACAATAATTAACAGTGCAATTTAGGTGAAATTGCAGTGGTAAGTTTCCAATTTATATTTATTACTATATTGAACGTCTCTAAAAATAGTATGTTAAAAGCCTAAAGCAGTAAAATCAATATGTCACTTCAGCGGTAAGAAGAAGGAAATTGTTATGTGTGTTAGGTTGGGAATACTGAATGTGGAATTTCACACTTTCCGCGGATTGGTTTTGTGCGGAAACCAAGCAAATACGCACGATCTCGCACAAAAAATTTTTTCCAACACAAAAACTGCGGTATCTAACTTAATTTATATATTTTGTGCTTTAGGTAGCTGCCATTCACTTTGCAGAAATTTACACAAATGACAGCTATTCTTAATTTTTACTCGTTTCTTATCTCTTCCTATTAATAAAAACCGGCATTTGGAAGGGAAACATTTTTTAAACAAAGCACGCAGAAACGTCTCGGTTAACGCGTTGCACTACAGTCCAAAAGGTTGCAGGTTCGAGTTCTAACGATATTAAGCTTTTTTCTTTTCATTCATCTAGTACAGTCATGTCAGCTGATCCCCATATGGGCAAGCGCGCGCTTTAGAGCTCAGAAGAGCCTGAGCGCTTTACAGCGAAAAGGAAAGAGAGAGACGAGAGAGGTAGTATATGCCGCTTGGTCGAGCTATATACAGGGATGGCCAGCACTGTAAATTGATGTTATTAATTAAAGACTGTAAATTTAGAAAATCTAAGACAAAATATGTTCCAATTCGATTGAAATAATACTTCTCATTTCGTTGCGGAATGAATACCAACATTTTAATAATTATACAGGGTGTTAAGAAAACTATCAAATATTTTAGGAAGTGCTAGTATGCATCAAAACAAGAAACAAATGTTTAATAAACATGGGTCCTACAACACATACTTTCTGAGATCTGAACACTTGTTCATAGGAGGTGCACAATGTGACATCCATTCATGGCAATGCATTCCTCTGCCCTTCGGCGTAAGGAATCACGCACTCTTTGAAATTGACCTGGTTGATCTTGATAACCAAAAGTCTAGGGGATTTAGATTTGAGGAACGAGCAGGCCAAGGTATGGGGCCTCTCCAATCAATCCAGCGGTCCTGAAATGTCAGCGTCAGGTGTTCACGCTCATTGCGGAAAAAATGTGCTGTTGTGCCATCATGCATGAACCACATCTGTAGTCTTTACTGACATGGTACATACTCCAGCAAGGTAGGCAATGCATTAATTAGAAAGTCCTGATAACAAGCTCCAGTTAATCTCTATGGTAGCACGTATGGCCCTTAATCTATCGCCAAGAACCCCTGCCCATACGTTGATTGAGAATCGGTGTTGATGCCTTCTTCCTTCAAGTGCATGGGAATTTTCATCAGCCCACACATGCTGATTACCAAAATTCACAACACCATCTCTGCCGAACCCCGCTCATATCCGCAACCAAATTTTTCTTTTCAGCATTCCTTGCGACATATCAGTATTCCATGCCAGGCGTGTCAACTACGGCATGATTATATGGTAGCCCGCTGTATTGTAAGGCAGAGAAATACATTGCCATGAACGGACGTAACATTGA
Source organism: Periplaneta americana (assembly GCF_040183065.1). NCBI lineage: Eukaryota > Metazoa > Arthropoda > Insecta > Blattodea > Blattidae > Periplaneta > Periplaneta americana. Next base: position 52,584,533 of record NC_091126.1, read on the forward strand.
GCACCTCATATGAACAAATGTTCAGAACTCAGAAAGTATGTGTCGTAGTACTAATGTTTATTAGACATTATTTTATTGTTTTGATGCATACTATCACCTCCCAAAATATTGGATACTTTTTAACAGCCTGTATGTAAATACCTGCATTGACAAACTGGTTTATGAAACGCAACAAATGTTATAACTATGTACAAAAGTAAGTTGTCATTGATGGTCATAATGAAATTTGTATGACCATAATATTACCATTGACAGCATAGTAACAACTGGTAATCAGGGCTCTGTAATTCGTAATTTAGTTATGAAACAATGTCAGCTAATTAGGTGTTATGTCTTCAGATTAGAACTTTGTGTCAAGGAATGACGAAATAATATAAATTGAAATATAAATATCTTGGAACTGAGGTACGCCCAATGTAATATGGAATAGCAGTAGATAAGAAATGATGCTTACGTCACAGGTGTAAGGGTGTAAGGCAGGTGTTAGGGGGCGTGGCAAGTGACGTCAGAAGTGGGCGTGGCCAAAGTATTACGGCAGAAGTGGGCGTGGCCAAAGTATGGCGTCATGGAGGGGGCGGGGCTTAAAGTATGACGTCACGGAGGGGTGGGGGCTTAAATTATGACGTAGGAAAGGGGCGTAACTTAAATTACGTCATAAATGGCAATCTAAGAGTTCAAGGTTAAAGTGTGACGTAATGCGGGTATGTAATGGCATGACAAGTTCATACATGTTTATCTCCTCAATGTGGGGGGCTTAAATTATGACATAGGAAAGGGGCGTAACTTAAATTACGTCAAGGTTAAAGTGTGACGTGCAGGTATGTAATGGCATGACAAGTTCATACATGTTTATCTCATCAATGTTGCTATGTGTGCAAATATAATGCAAATATAATATCCGGCAATTGTTCTCAGGTGAAAGACACAAGTTCATACATGTTTGAAAACTGCTACGTGTGCAAATATTATGCTAGGTCACATCCGGCGAAGAATTAATCTATCACACTTAAACACATACATTCTTTTTCTTAAGATTCTAATGTAATGGTAATTTAATTGATTGGGGAATGGGTGTTGGAATGTGGGACATAAATTGATAAAAAATTAATCTAGCACACTTGTAAATTAAACAGGATGTGGCTGAAGTGACGTTATAAATTTGTAATTGAAGTTGGAAATGGGGGAGGGGGGGTAAAAATGTACTTTAAGCCAATTGTTGAGTAACTGATAAAAAATATTAAGATTCTAATGTACTGGTAAATGAATTGATAAATAGTAATGGGAAATGGAAATTGGAATGTGGGAATTATTGATGGCGTAAATGGTTGTACTTTAAACCAATTTATAAAAAAATTAATCTAGCACACTTGTAAATTAAACACATATATTCTTCTCATATTATTATTATTCCAATGTAATACATTTTGAGTGGTTTGTTTAGCGTATTTAATTTAAGCCATACATTATTACCAACATTAAATTCATCAGAATGTGACATTATTATGATTTAGAGCAGTAATTGTAGCAGATAAATCAACGTAGATAAATATAGCATGATGCAAATAATATGCAAGCTGTTAAATTCACATCCGGTGAAGACGCAAGTGCTGAATAATGGCCAGCTATCCAATGGATGTCCTGAAACTGGTTGTACTTTAAGCCAATTGTTGAGTAATTGATAAAAAATATTAAGATTCTAATGTACTGGTAATTGAATTGATAAATAGTAATGGGAAATGGAAATTGGAATGCGGGAATTATTGATGGCGTAAATGGTTGTATTTTAAGCCAATTTATAAAAAAAATTAATCTAGCACACCTGTAAATTAAACACATACATTCTTCTCATATTATTATTATTCCAATGTAATACATTTAATGTAGATGTATATGTTGTGTAATGCATAAGTGTGCAAATATTATGCAAGCTTGCTGAATCACTTCCGCCGACGATGCAATTGCTGAGTAATGATAAAAGCATATTCTTTAAGCACCTGCAACGTGTCATATTACACAAATATTGCATGATGCAAATAATATGCAAGCTGTTAATTCACATCCGGTGAAGACGCAAGTGCTGAATAATGGCCACCTTATTATTATTAATATTATTATTATGGTTCCAATTTAATACATTTTGAAGTAATATTTATTGGGTTGATCAATAATTTAATACATTTTGCAGTAACATTTATTGGATTTATTTTAAGCCATACATTATTACCGAAGCAGTTCGTAATATAGTAATTGCTTCTTCTTCTTCTTCTCATTATTATTATTATTCGTCATTAAGAAGATTAAAGTGCGACGTTATAAATATGTAATTGAAGTTGGAGTAATTGAAGTTGGAAAGGGGGGGGGATTTAATAAAATTCTAATGTAATAGTAATTTAATTGATAAATAGTAATGGGTAAGGGAAATTCGCAAGTGTTAATTGAAATTGGAATGGGGGAATTATTTATGTCGTAAATGGTTGTACTTTAAGCCAATTTATAAAATGTTAATTGAAATTGGAATGGGGGAATTATTTATGGCGTAAATGGTTGTACTTTAAGCCAATTTATAAAAAAATTAATCTAGCACACTTGTAAATTAAACACATACATTCTTCTCATCTTATTATTATTCCAATGTAATACATTTTGAGTGGTTTGTTTAGCGTATTTAATTTAAGCCGTACATTATTACCAACATTAAATTCATCAGAATGTGACATTATTATTTCGTAATACAGTAATTGTAGCAGATAAATCAATGTAGATGTATATGTTATTACATATGCATAAGTGTGCAAATATTATGCAAGCTTGCTGAATCACTTCCGGCGACGATGCAATTGCTGAGTAATGATAAAAATATGTTTTTGAAACATCTGGAACGTGTTATATTACACAAATATTGCATGATGCAAATAATATGAAAGCTGTTATTTGACATCCGGCGTCTTATGTTACACAAATATTGTATTGATTACAAGTAAATAATAGCTATCTGCTATGTGTGCAAATATTATGCAATGTCACATCCGACGATGAAATTGCTGAGTAATGATAAAAAACATGTTTTTGATAATGACCTTGGAGGTAATATGGCTGGATGATGTGGTGAATTATTTAGAAGTGTAATGAAAGAAGTATTGCAGTTTGGAATAATTGACATTGAACAAGTTTAGACAGCAGTGGGAGGGGGGGCAAGATGATGAATAATACGCTCGAATTTATACAACTATTACACTATCACATATTTTATAAAAGATCTTTGTCAAAACAACTTTGGTAGTATAATAGCAGCCATAGCGTTAATAATGTCTCACAATATTTATTTTTTATTTTAATTTCGATTATACTGCATCCCCAGTCTCGGTTTGAGCTGAAGAAGAAGAAATCGCACAATTTAAATGCTCTGAGTGTAAAAAACAGTGACCATGATGAAGCGTGGTGAATGTTAAGCTTGATTATGAAGAATGTTCGAATTGTAATAAATGTTCTTTTTGGAAATAGTTTTGCACTGTAATTTCTTGTATGTCTTAACCATCCATTTCCATCTCACATAACCAAAGGGTTGGGTTCGTTTAGAGAATTAACCTATAACACTTTCCTTTCAGATATTAGTAATCCTTTTCCAATATTGAGAATTGGTATATTGGTTTTCAAATATTAATAATCCTTAAGAATTGGTGTATAAGTTGAGATTATTCTGAACATATATGTTACCAGAATATAACATAATTCCAGTGGTAGCTTATTGATTTGGGAGCGGTGGATTCATTACATGTTTGTATGATAAAACCTGAGGATGATTGAGAGAATGTCAATGATTAAACTGAATCTAGTCATTGGGGATGGGGATGTGCTTGGTAAAAGAAAATAGTAACAATAATGTATGGCTTAAATTAAATACGCTAAACAAACCACTCAAAATGTATTACATTGGAATAATAATAATAAACTGAGAAGAATGTATGTGTTTAATTTACAAGTGTGCTAGATTAATTTTTTTATAAATTGGCTTAAAGTACAACCATTTACGCCATAAATAATTCCCCCATTCCAATTTCAATTAACATTTTATAAATTGGCTTAAAGTACAACCATTTACGACATAAATAATTCCCCCATTCCAATTTCAATTTACACTTGCGAATTTCCCTTACCCATTACTATTTATCAATTAAATTACTATTACATTAGAATTTTATTAAATCCCCCCCATTTCCAACTTCAATTACATATTTATAACGTCGCACTTTATTCTTCTTAATGACGAATAATAATAATAATGAGAAGAAGAAGAAGAAGAAGAAGCAATTACTATATTACGAACTGCTTCGGTAATAATGTATGGCTTAAAATAAATCCAATAAATGTTACTTCAAAATGTATTAAATTATTAATCAATCCAATAAATATTACTTCAAAATGTATTAAATTGGAACCATAATAATAATAATAATAATAATAATAATAATAATAATAATAATAATAATAATAATAATAATAATAATAAGGTGGACATTATTCAGCACTTGCGTCTTCACCGGATGTGAATTAACAGCTTGCATATTATTTGCATCATGCAATATTTGTGTAATATGACACGTTGCAGGTGCTTAAAGAACATGCTTTTATCATTACTCAGCAATTGCATCGTCGCCGGAAGTGATTCAGCAAGCTTGCATAATATTTCCACACTTCAACATATACATCTACATTGATTTATCTGCTACAATTACTCCTCTAAATCATAATAATGTCACATTCTGAATGTTGGTAATAATGTATTAAATACGCTAAACAAACCACTCAAAATGTATTACATTGGAATAATAATAATATGAGAAGAATGTATGTGTTTAATTTACAAGTGTGCTAGATTAATTTTTTTGTCAATTGGCTTAAAGTACAACCATTTACGCCATCAATAATTTCTCCATTCCAATTTCAATTAACACTTGCAAATTTCCCTTACCCATTACTATTTATCAATTAAATTACTATTATATTAGAATTTTATCAAATTCCCCCCCCATTTCCAACTTTAATTACAAATTTATAACATCACACTTTAAGTTATGCCGTATGTATTTCAAATTATAAACAGCCCTCACCGATTTCCAACTTCAATTACAAATTTATAACGTCACACTTTAATCTTCTTTATGACGAATAATAATAATAATGAGAAGAAGAAGCAATTACTATATTACGAAGTGCTTCGGTAATAATATATGGCTTAAAATAAATCCAATAAATGTTACTTCAAAATGTATTAAATTATTAATAAATCCAATAAATCTTACTTCAAAATGTATTAAATTGGAACGATAATAATAATAATAATAATAATAATAATAATAATAATAATAATAATAAGGTGGCCATTATTCAGCACTTGCGTCTTCACCGGATGTGAATTAACAGCTTGCATATTATTTGCATCATGCAATATTTGTGTAATATGACACGTTGCAGGTGCTTAAAGAACATGCTTTTATCATTACTCAGCAATTGCATCGTCGGCGGAAGTGATTCAGCAAGCTTGCATAATATTTGCACACTTATGCATTACACAACATATACATCTACATTAAATGTATTACATTGGAATAATAATAATATGAGAAGAATGTATGTGTTTAATTTACAGGTGTGCTAGATTAATGTTTTTTATAAATTGGCTTAAAGTACAACCATTTACGCCATCAATAATTCCCGCATTCCAATTTCCATTTCCCATTACTATTTATCAATTCAATTACCAGTACATTAGAATCTTAATATTTATTATCAATTACTCAACAATTGGCTTAAAGTACAACCAGTTTCAGGACATCCATTGGATAGCTGGCCATTATTCAGCACTTGTGTCTTCACCGGATGTGAATTTAACAGCTTGCATATTATTTGCATCATGCAATATTTATCTACGTTGATTTATCTGCTACAATTACTGCTCTAAATCATAATAATGTCACATTCTGATGAATTTAATGTTGGTAATAATGTATGGCTTAAATTAAATACGCTAAACAAACCACTCAAAATGTATTACATTGGAATAATAATAATATGAGAAGAATGTATGTGTTTAATTTACAAGTGTGCTAGATTAATTTTTTTATAAATTGGTTTAAAGTACAACCATTTACGCCATCAATAATTCCCACATTCCAATTTCCATTTCCCATTACTATTTATCAATTCAATTACCAGTACATTAGAATCTTAATATTTTTTATCAGTTACTCAACAATTGGCTTAAAGTACATTTTTACCCCGCCTCCCCCATTTCCAACTTCAATTACAAATTTATAACGTCACTTCAGCCACATCCTGTTTAATTTACAAGTGTGCTAGATTAATTTTTTATCAATTTATGTCCCACATTCCAACACCCATTCCCCAATCAATTAAATTACCATTACATTAGAATCTTAAGAAAAAGAATGTATGTGTTTAAGTGTGATAGATTAATTCTTCGCCGGATGTGACCTAGCATAATATTTGCACACGTAGCAGTTTTCAAACATGTATGAACTTGTGTCTTTCACCTGAGAACAATTGCCGGATATTATATTTGCATTATATTTGCACACATAGCAACATTGATGAGATAAACATGTATGAACTTGTCATGCCATTACATACCTGCACGTCACACTTTAACCTTGACGTAATTTAAGTTACGCCCCTTTCCTATGTCATAATTTAAGCCCCCCACATTGAGGAGATAAACATGTATGAACTTGTCATGCCATTACATACCCGCATTACGTCACACTTTAACCTTGAACTCTTAGATTGCCATTTATGACGTAATTTAAGTTACGCCCCTTTCCTACGTCATAATTTAAGCCCCCACCCCTCCGTGACGTCATACTTTAAGCCCCGCCCCCTCCATGACGCCATACTTTGGCCACGCCCACTTCTGCCGTAATACTTTGGCCACGCCCACTTCTGACGTCACTTGCCACGCCCCCTAACACCTGACTTACACCCTTACACCTGTGACGTAAGCATCATTTGTTATCTACTGATAGCAGGTTGCGCTAAATACAGTACAGGAGGCTAGACCTGGCATGTGAGTTGCGCGAGAAACGAAAGGTTAGACCAGTAGTCATCAGCACAGTGTACCCTCGTGCTAGCGTATCTTACCCGGGGATAAGACATTGTACTAGCGTGCATCCGTGGCTGCTGGCGGGTATGCTTTCCTACTCTCCCTTCTGCATATTGCGATACACTTCTTACAAGTTACCCATTTCAGCGAGTGCTGACGACCATTGAGTTAGATCAGAAAAAGAGTTTGGCGTGTGAGAGGAGACTGTTGTTAATATTAAATGAATCTACAAACACGGAAGTTCAGCTCAAACTAAAAACTTATCTTCCCCCTCCATACCCACTGTTGATATAGGCAAGGTGCACAATATGTCTTACCTCGTTTACTATACAATTGTATAATATACAGTGTATATATCTCATTTTCTTTCTCGGAAAATATTACGAAGCATAAACGACTTCTTAGACAACGGTGTTCAACATAGGACGGATCTTCAAAGGTATCTCCAATACAGAAGCGATAAATTATACTAATTAAGATAGATAGCGCCCGGAAAAAAACAATTTCGAAATTGTATAGACGAAATATCCTCCTAGAAACCACATTTGGAGGTGATGTCGAGGAAAGGTAGAATGATAAATAACTTGCAATAGGGACCGTGTATTACAAAACTCTTCTGAAAACAGGTTAAAACCAGTAACTGAGTAGAAATCTGACAGACTCCTGGAACACCCCTCCTTGCCACGGCTCCCCTCACATCCTGTCGCCGACCTTCTACATCACACTGGGCTTCTATAGATGTATCAGCTGATAAATTACAAGTATTCAACGAGACTCTGTCACTAACTTCAAAGCAGACGCCGATCTAGATAAATAGCTATTTAAAATTCACATAAATCTACTTCTACTGTGGCGTTGGGTGTGAGTTCGCTATCGATAGCTAGAAAGGTTATTGGATTACTGGGTAGAATAGAATATTTGCCGCTAATTTTTATATAAATTGCTACACTTTTAATTTGTATTACCCAGTTTGCTTTTGTTTTGTATTCTTATTTTAGACTATTTATCTATGTGCACCTACATCATAAGCATTTTCAATATGATATGAAAGGTTTCTTTTTGAATTTGGATGTTTGACTCCTCCGGCAATCGACTCATTACTCTTCGGTCACAAACAGAATCGTAGTATTCTTATGTCTTCAATTCAATAAAAAAATGAACTAATAATAATAACAATAACAATAATAATAATAGTAATAATTACAGTAATAATAGTAGTAATAATAATAATAATAATAATAATAATAACAATCCATGTATTGTGAGTCCCTATCACCACGGCATGGCGCGTCCTCAGGTTGTGGATCGAGGAGACGGACTCCAGATATGAAGGGTAGCTGTGAATATATCTGTAGTGCTCGGGAAAAGTGACATAAGTCAGTTTCCACAAACCTTTTCTGATAATTTATTGACAACTTACGGAACATCCGTTCGCTTGGAAAAAAATACATAGGGAACCCAAGGGATGGAGCTTAATCTGAGACGATTCTAAACGGCGTCGGGATTGTATCCGGCGTGGCTTAGTGGATAAAGCATCAGCACGTAGAGCTGAAAACCCGGGTTCAAATCCCGGCGCCGGAGAGAATTTTTCTCCGTTCTATCACTCGTTCATCATGTGATGAAGCAGAATATCTGCATGGAAATATCATATGTACTTCGGTACATCAAAATATATATGATATGCGTAATAAATCACTTTGTGATTTAAGACGGCGCCCATACCGTCGGATCCCGGCCAATCAGTCACTCATCTGAGTGCACCTCAACACATGTATGGACTTCGGTCCTGCGTTCATAGACATCTATGACGTAGTGCAGAGGGCGGCCACCAGAGGGAACCCAAGGGATGGAGCTTAATCTGAGACGATTCTAAACGGCGTCGGGATTGTATCCGGCGTGGCTTAGTGGATAAAGCATCAGCACGTAGAGCTGAAAACCCGGGTTCAAATCCCGGCGCCGGAGAGAATTTTTCTCCGTTCCATCACTCGTTCATCATGTGATGACGCAGAATATCTGCATGGAAATATCATATGTACTTCGGTACATCAAAATATATAAAAAATACATAGGTATTTACAATAATTGATACATAAAAAAAATCAAATGGACATAAACCAGTGTAAGTTGTCAATAAATTATCGAAAAAGCTTTGTGAAAACTGACTTATGTCACTTTTCCCAAGCACTGCAGATATTGAATGAGCAGTCGCGGACAGCCGATGAGGGGTGGCCCTCCAGCTTGGGGATTGGGCGAAGGGCTAACAACCCATCACCGTAAAAAGCAGCTTGTTACGAAACCTCAAAATAAGCCTCGGAATGAGACTGATTCTCTGGCAAGACTGCAGCAAAGGATGTTAGTAGGGAGGCCGGAGGGAAAAAGACCTTTGGGTAGGCCGAGACGTAGATCGGAGCGTAATATTAAAATGGATTTGAGGGAGGTGGGATATGATGGTAGAGACTGGATTAATCTAGCTCAGGATAGGGACCAATGGCGGGCTTATGTGAGGGCGGCAATGAACCTCCGGGTTCCTTAAAAGCCAGTAAGTATGTAATAATAATAATAATAATAATAATAATAGTAATAATAATAGTAATAATAATAATAATCTTATTATTATTATTATTATTATTATTATTATTATTATTATTATTATTATTATTATTATTAGTAAAATAACTCGGTAAAATTACAACAATCTTCTGTCCACAAGCAAGGACTTGTTTCCAACAGATTCCACGAATTTTGCTCTGATGTTGCTAATGTTGCCATGCACCTCTGTTTCCTTGATGTACTTAATCAACATCTCTCCATTATCGCCGTATTAACCTCCAATCATCTAGAAATAGCCTCTGTAATAATTTGAGATGGACCTTAAGCAGGGAACTATATCATCTCACCGTAATCACTCTCCCACTTTCTCACTACAACCTTAATTACAGTGTATTCGAAGCAGATTCAAAGTAGATTTTACAACACTTACGAGGCCAGATACCTTAATATGTACCGATTAATTTTTAGACTTCTATATTTTCTCAGTATACAGTAAGTGTTGTGAACTGCAAACTCGATTTAAACTTCTTATAAATAATGCAAGTTACTAGCACCCTGATATCGAAAATATATATATTTATAATCCCAGTTTGTAAATGCTCTCTTTTTGGTACGAATGTAAAGTTTGTGAAACGAGGCAAGCCTCGTTTTCATAATCACACGAGAGTCAAAAAGATAATTTCATGAATGTGTATCACACAATGTTTGTCCTGCGATAGCAAAAAATTTACACCAAATAAATATTTAAAGTTTCAAATATATTGGAGAGGTTGTAAGAGCACGATTTCGTGGCCGTCTAAACTCAGAACCATTAAGAAATACGTGAAGGATTTAAGGATTTATTATTAATAGTTCACAGAATAGTACATACACATAATAATTAAAACTAACATACAGTATACACAACTTATAATTTTGCGCATTAAATATACAAATTTAAACAATTATTTCTAAAATCAAATATATAATAGGCCCTATAAGTTGTCTTTTCTTGCACTTACGTCTAGTTTCAGTGCAAGACTCAACCACCTTACTATGTTGTAGCCCTTAGTAATAATTTGCTTGCGTAAGATGTAATTCTGGTTTGACTCTACAATGTGAAAAAACAAGCGTATAGAACAAATTTGTATAATTATTTCTTATTGATCTTGTGACTATTTGCATTCGAATATATTTCCAAATAGTACCAAAGTAGTAAGCATTTTTTCTCATCTAATAAGAAATAAGTATCCAGCATGGTATTACACTTTCTGTTACATAAAACATGAGCTATTCGCTCTGAAAATCTGCAGGGTTATTTCATTTCCACTCTGTAAGCAATAAAATATAATTTTTTACCGCGGTTAGACAAAACTAAAATTTTCACGAGTCAACTCCTTTACTTTCGGGAGTCGCCACTTTTTGCCCACACATGCAATGAGAAAAACATTCGAGCTAGCATAAAGATGCATTTACTGAAATATATTAAACAATATTAAATGCAGTATCTATGCATTGCAAACACACGCTCTCAGAGACGCTCTGTGGCCTCCACTGAAGCTATGTAGTGACAATATCTTGAGCTGCGCAAGAAATGTATCGATATTAATCTAAGAAGCACACTTGAATTTCTTCATACAATCGATTTTGTTAATATTATGTATTAGTCGTAGTTACATGAAATAAATGAAAGTCTTAAAAAAATTAATTTCAATAAACAATTCAGGCACAACATAGAATTTTAAGCTGCCGTGGCCACATACTGCCAGAAATTTGTCTACTCCTGATTTTTACAATAAGTAAAACGCATTTCGATAATTTATATCTAATTAAAGGCTGCAATTAACAAATGAAATAAAAACTGTCAGCACAAACTAAAAAAAATGAGTGCGTGATTTACGAGTCTCTACACATTACGATGAAAACATTTTACATGATATGAATTATGAAGTTTCTGATAAAATTTTGTCCAACTTTCTTCTCAGAGGATAAGTCAACGCTTTTCCAAGCTCTGTAAGTGCTAATTGCTGTTGCTTCTGAAAGAATTTGAGATTAATACTTGATACTGAGCAGACTAGAATGTCGAAGAATAACTTTTGGTATGAAGTATTAAGAGCGCCGTGATTCTGCGGCTTCTTCTCGTACTTGAGAGTTTTGCGTTTTGCCTAATTGTCACTACGCAGGCGGCAAGGCTTTTTTGTAGAGTCGAAAACTCTACAGCTTATAATGCAGTATGCTCTACAGAAATAAAGATACCTCCACTATAGGTCAGGGAGGCCCACAGGATTCCAGGAGGTCAAGGCTCTTACAACCTTTAAATAAGTTGTAATGGTAGGAACAGGGACGTCACTCAAACGTGCTTGCCTTACATATCCTCAAGGAAATGCCTGAGGTACTCATTTTTTTATAAGCTGAGTAAACCCCAGGATCATAGTGTGGCCCAAAGGATGAGACAAAATTGAAAAAATCCATGACCTATCGGTAATCGAATCCGCGACCTTCAGATTTTCAGCGCAACATATTATCTGCGACGCTACAGTGCGCCCCAGAATTTTCTGTACTTAAAAACAAAGATAATATTGCATAACATTACGTGTGACAAAATATGTCGCTACGTGGATATCTGAATCATTTTACAAGTTCTAGAAAATACGCTTGGAAAAATTACGGAAATCATAAACATAGGCCCTACCCTAGTTTGAGTGTTGAAATTGAAATACAATGATGCCACGGACTTAAAGAAGATTTGGTATGTAAACCGATTATTTACTCCCTATCACGAGCGTTTGCTCATACGGGGGTAAATTCCTTAATTTTTATTTCTATTTTATGTATATAATAATTTCTTAATGTATCTTTTAATGTAAATAAAATTGTAGTTGTTCCATTTATAAAGTGCGTTAAAACAGAATGGCATACTGCTTATTAATCATTGTTTTACAAATTCCGATATAAAGATCTTAATGGTTATTCCTGATTGATGTCACTTACGAGGTTCAAACCTATTACTTAATAAAATAATATACACATCTACATATACAGTACAGGGTGAAAGTAATTTAACTGTGCAGAGATTAACAGCTTATTCCTTGGATAGAGTACAACAAAAATTCTCATACCATATCAGTACCAAATGAATATTTTTCTCAGAAATAATAATTTTCTCCTAAATCTTATCCCATTTCACTCGATAAGTGCTATCCGTAAGACTCTGATTTTTAATCTTATCATTAGAGCAGTTGCTATTATGAATTGCAAATACTGATGTAGGCCTATAATATACCTCTTTGTATTAAATTCAGAGAAAGAACTGTATTTCATACGCATCAATTGATGCCTTGTTGATGCCATGATGTATACGAAGAATGATTATACTTATGATGAAACATATCCATTTTACAGGCTATGTGTCACAATGTCTAGTATATCTCGCGGCGTAATGTGTTTCTAAGGGAATCAAGCTATATTAAAATACATTATATTATATAGTACAGGGACATCATTTTATTTTTACTTCAATTTTTATTGTACCTGAGTTTTTGAATGTACTTCACTCCCACCCCTTCTACTAAGGAAGTTCCAACTCCACACAGAACCAAGACCGCAGATAGTAAGCAGTACTGAGTTACTGAGTATAGTACGTTCCAGAAATATGTTCGCGTTTTCCAGTGACGAAAGAGCTTTCAATATTGAATCATATTTTCGCACAGGTACTGTCCGTTTCCCTACGTCGCATCCCGATTTCCCCCACCTGCTTCTGCTCGCCCCTCTGTAAAAGCTGGGCTGTCTTAGCTCTTTTCTGAAAACATTAATTTCTCTTAGGAATTGGACGTTTACGTAATATTATACAGCTGTTTAATTTAACTTAAATAAAAGGGCCTCGTTAAGTAATTAACTGTCACGTGATTTCCTCCCTTTCTACAATCCTGCGGCATAACCACTTGGACGGGCAGTAGATAGCATGTCTGAGTAATTTTATATTTTCGGGTCGGGCAGAAGTGAAGATTGAATTCACAGTACGTAGATTAGGTACAGAATTATTTTAACATGAGTTACTAGTACGAAGGACGAAACTGGAAATTGGAATTAGATGCAATAGTCTATAGTGCGATAATATGCACAAAAGAACTGAAGCCTGTATCGAAATGAACGGCCACCATTTTCAAAATTGTGTTTAAATATTCATATTATGATTATTTTTCAATTTAACTTCTTTCTCTATATTGTACGCTAATGTGCTGTAGACAGTATACACTGCATAATGAATACGTTCGCATGGATAACTCACTTCGTGAGTAAAAACACTTATTCTTAATACAGTACTGTACTTTGATTAAAGAAAAACCTAATGAAAATTATCAAACTCAAAATGGCGATATTTCCTAGTTTACGTAAATGGATGAACTACTTTTCTTCCATCCTATACCTAGTAGAGTGATTTGTGTTTTACGCCAGTATCATCGAACTCCAGTCTTGGAGGGGGGAGCAAGCGGTGCTTCCGGTTCTCTAAAGGTATAGACAGGTTAATATTAAAAATGTTAGTAAAAATAAAATGATGTCCCTGTATTATATGGTACTATTATTTTTAAATATTTTTCAAATATTGAATGGTTTAAGTTAGAAACCATTGTACAATATTTTGTAGAAATTAGTGTCGCCGTCAGCATGTGTTGCTTTCATGTGTTTTCATCACTGAATGTCTATTATTTTTGTCCTGGTAACGGGAACAAAATGTATACTTGTGAAGTCCTTTAAATACGTTAACCAAAGCACAGATAATATTGGTATCGAGTATTGTTATCTCTTTTTTGTAACCACATTTGTCTTCAGGCAGAGACACGTCTATAACTGCACACGTTTTTGGCTTTAATAATTGTAACAGGTTTTATTCCTGTTACCTTTCTGTAAGTAACAGTATTCTATTTTCGTAAGAGACTGCAGCTTCTATATTGTTCACATCCTCTCCAAAGCCTTTTCTGTTTCTTCAAATTGTAAATTATTTGAGATGTAATATTATTTATTTATATACTCTTTTAATATAACTACGCTAATTTTACAGTTTGTTCTCCTTTTCACATGTTAGGCAGACTTATACAACAATTCTGTTTCTTCGTACTCTTCAGTTAAGTCTGCATTATCACCTATTCTCTGAATTTGGCTTTTCTTCTGAAATAATGTGTAAGGATGAAATCATATCGTCAGTTTACAAGCAAAACACTTTAAGGTATATGCACACCTTTACATATAAAACATTATGTTTTGAATAATATTGCCTTTAAAATTTGTATACAATTGAGTATGGTACCAGAAAGAGAATTAACTGAACAGATCCCTTGAAATTGTTTCTAAATTGTTTATAAAATTATTTTGTTTATAATTTTGACGTAAAATTTGAAACATGATATCTCATGCAGTTTTTAAGTAGGGCCACAGAGTTTTCATTGTTTTATAGTTTAAACTATTGTTTAGTGCCTGACATAGTGCTATATTTTATTTTCATTTATATTAATTAAATATTACCATATATACAAAATATGCTATTATTTTATGCTGCATAATTATGTAAACCTCCTTACATAATTATTAACTATATTAACCCAGATAAACCTACTGACCTATATTAGGACGGTATATATTTTCTCAATTTAAATCTATCTCTTTGACTTCCTACAAGTTGGCAGTCCTGTTGCTAATGTTACAGACATCTATTTAGTTGGTGATGAGACAGCCGATGTTGCAAGTGTTCATATCGTAGTATACTTGTGTTTGAAAGTTGTCTGTGTCTTACCATGACAAACACTTTGTAAGTGTAATTTATTTTATTTACTTTTAAGTGGAACTAGAACTTTGTAATTTTATTTGTACACTTATAAGACATGAATACAAAGTATTATTAAGTAAGATTACAATTTACTGTGATTACTTCACGTTTATAATAGGCTAAACTGAAGCGACCTATATGTAGGACGGTAGGATGATCCGCGTACATTTCTGTTAAAATAATTTTGTCTTTTTAATATTTAAAATTCTGTAATCCAGCAATATGTATGTTACATAGTGAATAAAAGAGCAGATTTTCAAGAACACCATGGTTGCAAACAATTTATCAAGAATAAACCCATCACCCTGATGCAGCCTATCACTTTTTCTTCGACAACTTTTTCACCAGTATTCCTCTATTTGTGGAGCTAGGAAAACGAAAAATCAGAGTTGCTGCTACAATTCGAGACAACAGGAAGTCAAACTGCCCCTTGGCGACTACTCTTGAGATGAAGAAAAGATAGAGAGGATCTTCAAATTTTGGCTTGGCGCTACAGACAATGGATTCGTCATTTGGTTTGAGCCATATCAAGGGGCTTCGACCCCAATAAAAGAAGATTATCAACAATACGGCTTGGAGGTAGCATCGTGTTACAGTATTCTGACATGTTAAGGTTTGAGCACCCTGATGTAGCCCATCACTTTTTCTTCGACAACTTTTTCACCAGTATTCCTCTATTTGTGGAGCTAGGAAAGCGAAAAATCAGAGCTACTGCTACAATTCGAGACAACAGGAAGTCAAACTGTCCCTTGATGACTACTCTTGAGATGAAGAAAAGATAGAGAGGATCTTATGACTTCCAAACAGCTAAAGCAAAAGTTGTCGTTTGCAAGTGGAACGATAACAGTGTCGTTACTGTAGCATAAAATGCCGTGCCTGTGAACCCACTGCAAAGTGTCTCTAGATATTCAAGACTTGAGAAAAGGAAAATTCAAATTTCTCAGCCCAGAAATATATCTATCTACAACAAACACATGGGTGGAGTTGATCGTGCAAATCAGAATATATCATTGTATAGAACTGTCATTCGTGGTAAAAAATGGTACTTCCCCATAATCATGCAGTGTATTGACATGGCTGAGCAAAATGCATGGCTTCTCCATAAAAATAATGACGGAAAGCTGGATCATCTGGCATTCAGACGACAAATAAGCGCTCAACAAAAAGAGGCCCAAGCAAGGCATCGCGAATGGAACATGCAGATTCGAGATACGACAGGCTCGAACATTTGGTGATTAACAGAACTGTCAAACCAGGTGTAGAGTGTGTCATCAGAAGACTTCCTGTAGGAAGGAAGTGTGGCATTGGCTTACATGTCAAGTGTTTTCTTGTATATCACATTAATGTGTAATAAATATTCAGAACTTCGCATGTATGTGACAGTTTATTTATGTCATCACTGTGATTAGTTAATTTTCATTTTCAAGTTACAATATTGCACAATTTACCGCTGAATTATATATGGGGATTTATTTTGTTGCAATTCACAGTAATGAACACTGAATGTTCATATTATTACTTTGCTTTCGCATCTGATCGCTAATAGAATAAAGTGTAGGATTCCAGTGATTACGAATATAATTTGTGTTTACAGTTTATAATATATTATCACAAGAATGAGTTAAAGTATTCAGTCTAAAATTATATTGTTGCAATATATTATTGTAGTTTTGATTTACATTGAAATCACAACTCGTTTTATCTGCATTCGCTCCTACAGTTCGGACAACTAATGCATATTACCCATATGTTCTCCCTATATCCTACCGACCTATATGTAGGACGCCACTTATTTCAAAAACCAATGCCATGATTACACAGTGGTTGTTAAAAAACTACATAAACGAATATTTTAAGCACATTTCATAAGGATATGATGAAATTCATATTAAAAAAAGTTTCAGGCTTATCTGGGTTAATGTTTTACGCCCATCCTTCCCAGAATTTCAATTTCTACTTCTGGACTCTTATTAAAATGACACACAGCATTACTGGCACACAAATTTACAGTTTTATGACCTGTATAATCTTCCTTGAGGCACCTGTTCGCTATTGTTCCATTGAACGCCTCGTTCACATTTTGAGTTTTTCCATGTAACCACCTTGCATGGAAAATTGTGATAGCAAGAAGATATTGGTGTAATTTTGAAGCTTGAAATGTCCCCTAGCGCCTGACAATGAGTAAAATAACATTAATATAGCTAATAATAAATTATCTATGGATTCTGTAAGTAATTATGGAAGTATAGAAAAATGACATTTCTATGATATCTCGTATCTACTGTGCTTTCTCAGCCTCATACAATCTAACAATTGCATCATTTTTTTCTAAATACTGAAAACATACTAACAAGGAGAGGACACGCTCTGTATATCACAGAATTAAATAAGATTTTGTGACATGAAAGTATAAGACGCACTGTTTAAAGTCATACCTGGTATGGGTGGCCAATGACCCCTCGTTTTAAAAATATTGGCTATTGTTTGTGACATACTTCCGTTAGGTGTCTGAAGGAAAACATTAGGCTGTGTAACGGCGTAGCTCATATGGTTGGATGCTGAGTTGTCATCCAGGCAACATGAGATCGAATCCTAATGAATTCTCATTTTTTAAAGCTTGATATTATTATTATTATTATTATTATTATTATTATTATTATTATTATTATTATTATTATTATTATCATTATTATTTTTATTATTATTTTTATTATTTCTTTTATTCACTTTCAGTTGTCAGCTCCTATATTCAAAGCCATGTTGAAATATGTGTGGTATACATCAAAATTAATAAACGAATGAGAAGCGTTTGTGAATGTGAATTATATCTGTTTCGCAGTAGAAGTCCGGAAAAATGTATGTGACTGTGGACAACCTTCTTTCATTTGCTGTGCATTATGTAGGAAATATGTATGTTGTGTGTGTTTTTATGACATTTATCATAATGAATTGGGAAAGAATGAAGTGGAATAGCTACTACAGAAACAGAATTGACACCAGTGACACATCTTACCTGCCTACATGAGCAGTATTTCATTGTTTATCCTTTACAATACAATGTTAGCTAATTATAATTTGTTTAAACATGATGAAGCGTCCAATACATTGAGAAATATGATATATGTAAATAGTTTACTGTGATCACAATATTAATCATTATTAAAAGAAAAAAAATAGGACCAGTTAAGAATCGAAGTTAGGTTGCCTGGATAACAACTCAGCATCCAACCATATGGGCTACGCTGTTACACAGTCTAATGCTTCCCTATTAAGCACCTAA
The DNA here is from genome assembly GCF_040183065.1 of Periplaneta americana. Taxonomy (NCBI): domain Eukaryota; kingdom Metazoa; phylum Arthropoda; class Insecta; order Blattodea; family Blattidae; genus Periplaneta; species Periplaneta americana. The sequence continues at coordinate 52,603,280 of NC_091126.1, forward strand.
CGGAAGTATGTCACAAACAATAGCCAATATTTTCAAAACGAGGGGTCATTGGCCACCCATACCAGGTATGACTTTAAACAGTACGTCTTGTACTTTCATCTCTCACAATCTTATTCCATTCGGTGATATACAAATCGTGTCCTCTCCTTGTAACATTTACTCCTATTCAACAAACACATGTGCAGATCCAAGCGCACTTGAGTCAATGCTGCGCAATAGAAATTATTTAAACCTTTTAAACCACTTTTAAATAGCGCAATTCTACACTTTTTGCTGTGCATATGATGCCACTTTTTTAAACTGAGTGTAACTTAAAAAATTGCTCAAAATGCGAGAGCTTATGTAATTGTTCAACTTGTACGATTGTTTACGTTGGGTAATTCAATTTTTCTTGCGCAACTCGACATTGCAAGCAATTTAAATATAATATTCGACTGAATTGGAGTAAAAATGATTTTGGACTTGGGTCTACAAGCACAGGAAATTAATGCCATTGTTCTCAAGTGCTGAATCCATCTTTGAAGTAGATTCGACGTAATTTACACTCTGTACCACATGCTGTATTTCTCGCTTGAACTCTAAACCGAGACAACTCTATTCGCTGTACCGTTATATTCTCTATCATGTGAGCGAGAGCGTGGGCTTGGAGTAGCATTAAATTATTTCATATTCGCGCCACTTAGCGAATTCACATTCGTGTTAACTGCCATTGGGCTAAGGCAATATCACTCCGACAGAAGCGAGTTATAAATATAATGACGAAATGTGTTTCCCTGTTCGTTCGTTTTTAAACTACCACAGAGAATAGACGTAACCAATTACGAAAAAAATCGAACCCCATTAGCGGCACACAACAGCGAGTTGAGAGTATCAGCTTTAGTATCTGCGAGTACATCGCAAACAATGTCAGATAATTGAAACGATGCCGTTCCCGTATCACCCGATATCCTAGATCGCTCTCATTTTAATACATCTAATTAAAAGCAGTAGCAATGTAACGTCACCAAAATCTACGAAGAGGGGGAGAAAACAGCTGAAAAGAATTTAATTTTAGACAAGAAATTAAATACGCTATTGAAGGCAGATTACTATATAATTCTGAGAGAACACGAGACAACATATAAAGGACTGTAAACCACTTTTATTAATAATTCCAATCCAATACAACTTGCAATATACAGGGTTGTTTCCGATCTCTGATAATGAATTTGAATGACGTGTCATGTGCGTCAGGAATCACACCGACAGCTGAATTGCGGCGAGAAGTGAAAGACCAGTAGTGAGTGATTTCATAATCAGAGTGCACGGTGTATCACAGTAGCAATGCTCAAGAAAATCAAGCCTTTTTAGGAGGGGTACATAACAACTCTTTCCGATGCCAAGTACAGTTACGTTAAAATCATAGAAGCCTGCAAGAAACGTGGTTTCGTTATTTCCAAGAAAGGCATCTTAAGTGTACCTAATAAGACTGGCAAAGCTCGGATGGGTTTAATTCCAGAGTGGAAAAAGCAAGCAAGTCCACCTCCGTCATAAGTCGCCGTACCCCACGAGATAATACAAATTAATTCGTGGCTACTTCCGTCATTGACTTCTAGTAGAATGTGGTGCCCACAAGTGGAGAGGTAACACGTTAAAGTACAAAGTGTCCAACATGCCCGACTGTCCAACAGACCCTAATTTACCGTATGTATTTACACTTATCCGATTATAATCTTGAATTGTAACCACAACGCAACGCAACACACAAATTAACTGTCATGTATTAATATTAATACTAATATTAATTAATTATTAGTCTGTGTAAATTTCACTAACTTCAAGTAATCGGCTCAGAAATCTAGAACAATTTGAATTTTATGGAATTTCACTACTGTCAACGTATGTTACTGCTGCCAACATAACAGTTAGGAAATCACTACCACTTTTAGTATTTCTCAGAACCGAAATTCGAAACGAAGTTGGCAAAAGAAAATTAAAACTTCGAACTAGAAAATCACCATAATCCACTAGCATCTGTAGTAATGGGGGGAAAATGGTTAGGTTTGAACCTTAGAGTATTAAGTAAGCTAATCCGGACTGTAGCATTTATACAGGGGCTCATGTTTACTGCACATGCGGAGTATGTTGTAAACGAAATTCTTTTTCGTTTTCTGATACGGTTGCTTCGTCTTCTATGGCTAACTCATCTGGACTATTCCCTGTCTCATATAACTCTTCTACATAATTAATTGATTAACTAGTGGACTTACTCGTGTTAATTATGTAAGATTTGTGCGGCTACAGCTGTTTCAGTGCTTCACGCACCATCCTCAGAGCCTACTAGATCACGGCGTCATCTCGAATTTCTCTGCTTGTTATGTGGGTGTGTTTGATTGTTGAAAGGTGTTGAAGAGTGGAGTCAAATAGTGTGTGTGTACTGAAATTGATCTGTGTGTTGAGAATTTGATCGGGCTGTGTTTTAGTGTGTTTGTATATTTCGTATTGTTCTAGTGTGTTGAGTTTTTGGTTCTTGGGTTGTATGTGTAGGATTTCCATGTCCGTATTTATGTTATTGTATGTATGGTTAGCATTGGTTATGTGATCGGCGTATGTAGATGTATTGTTTCCTCTGGTTATTGCTTTAATGTGTTTTTTGTAGCGTGTTTGGAATGATCTGCCTGTCTGTCCTATGTAGAACTTATCGCAACTATTACATGTGAGTTTGTATACACCTGTGTGGTCGTATTTATTTATTTGTGTTTTATGTGTGTTGAGATGTCTTTGTAGCGTGTTTTCTGTTCTGTATGTTAATTAACACGAGTAAGTCCACTAGTTAATCAATTAATTATACTCAAGTGTTAAAAGTAGTGTACGCAAGATTCAAAATGGATCTTCTACATATTTCGTCCATGTGTTCAGTATTCCTTATTTGTCTGTTATTTCATTTCCTACTTCGTCTTCTATCAGCCACATGGATTTTCTGTTCTTATTTGTGAACTTCAAACATTTAACTTCACGGTACATTAAATCATATCTTTCTTTTCTCTCTAAGTCCCCTACTTCTTTACATTTCTCTTTCATCCAATCTTCCATGGCCTTATCAGTTTCTCTTTTTAGTATCCCTATATCATTATCTTGTTCTCAACATCTCATGTAGCAATTTATAAATATTAAATTTATCGCCCTGCATAGCAGTAGGTTGGGAACCGTACAGACAAAACCAAATCGATTCAATAGAAAAGGTCCAACGCAAGGCAGCAAAATATGTCAAAATGGGGAAGAGACATGGTGAGGAGATAGTAAAAACTTAGGGTGGGAACTTCTCAAGTCAAGGCGACGAAAAACCAGACTCACCGCATTGTTCAAGGCAAAAATGGCACACAAAGCATGGACCGATATCAATGCTAGATTAGCAACACCATCATACTTAGGAAGGACTGATCATATTAGGAAGTTTAAATGTAGAAAACAAAGAACGGACGTGGCAAAATTTTCCTTTGTTAACCGCACAATAGTAGACTGGAACAGCTCACCTGCGGCAATCTTTCAGGGTGGTCTTCTTAAAATCAATACATTTAAGGAAAGGTTGAGAAGATTAGACTGAAAATTTAATTGGAGGTGCAGTGTAATTATTTAAGTTGTGTCATGTAATTAATTGAGTTGATATATAATTAATTAAGTTGATATGTAATTAATTAAGAAGATATGAATTTAGTTGATATGTAAATAAATTAACGTGATATGTAATTAATTAAGATGATATGTAATTAAGTTGGTATGTAATTAATTAAGGTGATATGTAATTACTTAAATTGGTAATAGTTGGGTGAAATGGAAGTACTTGTAAGTTAGGTTTACTTTTGCTTATCGTAGGCGTTATTATAGAATAGTTTTTATTTATAGTCCTAGGTTTATTGCATCTAATATTTATAGATTTACGTTTATTTTATTTTATTTCATGTAATTGTAATTATTGTATATTATATATCACTACCACCGGGTGTATACCCAATTGTAGTGTTAATAAATAAATAAATAAATATATATATATATATAAATTCAATTCCGTCTCAATTATTGGGCCAAATACGTCAATGTGGCGAGATGTGGCAGACTTGTACAACCCTGGTCCTGGAGAAATGAAGTCAAACTCGTTGATCTTCGGTATATGGCGAGCAGTGAACTACACTGAACCAGATTTACGAAATTAATTTTTTCGCTCAGTCAGTGCTGACACTGCTGTGTTAGCATAATACATTTTTTATAACCTACATCAGGTTCCCGTACTCTCGACAAGCGAATAGCCAATCTCCATTCATATTGTGTAGTCTCATTGCGCCAAGTTCGCAGAGACGTGAACTGTAACTGAAGTAACTGAACTATATTTGCATGCATGGCGATCAAGTGGAGACAGTCATGTTCATGGCGATAACTTTTCAGTGAGCTTCCGAACACTAAGTCGAGCATATTAGAAACTCCACCTAACAAAATCACACGAGTTTCACTGTAAAGACCGATACTAATTGAAGCTAATCTCGTTTACGTTACTTACGTTATACCTACGATATTCATAAAATAAGTATATATAAAATTTCAATCATAAGACACATCTATTTTGCAAATGTTTATTTGCTATATGAATATGGAATATATTTGTATCAATGTCAGATAACATTCAGTTCACAAGCGAACGTATACGTAAGTAATCTTACAACAATTTATTACATCCATCTCTAAAATAAATAACTTTACATCTTCTCTATTTCGACTATTAATTAATGCTCATATCAAGTATAACTATTACGATTTACAACTTTGATTCTCCCCACCTATGTTTTTCAGTACACAATTGAAATTCTACATGTATAATTACAACCAATCGACAACATAAGATCCATCAGTCACAACACAACATCAATATTGTATATAGTACCTTAAGACATTTCGTTCTACGAACAATGTGAATTTTAATTAATTTTAAGCTAATATATTCATTTTATTCGTTTATTCATAATTTATTTTAACATCATTGATAATTCGTACAATTCTAATTGGTTAATTTGCATTCATACTGTAACATGAGTTATATGTATACACAATCAATTTCAATTTCAATTTTTAAAAGTTCACATTGAAATTAATTATCCTTCATTTTATTTATACTTTTATACATAAAGCTCATGAAGATCCAACACCATGTATAAGACATTGCTCATTTGTTATTTGCTCAATTTGATCAAGGTTCAGATTACATATTTTATTATATCTGATGATGCCCAATAAGGCGAAAACGTTAATATATTCCATATTCATACAGCAAATAAACATTTGCAAAATAGATGTGTCTTATGATTGAAATTGTATATATACTTATTTTATTATATTACTAGGCATATCTGAAAATATACAATGAATTGTAAACTACGATATTCAGCCCCACTGATGGGTTTAAATAATAGAGTTTTTCATGTCGCAAGACATAAAACTGAAGTTTCAACGAAGCAGTGTAAATATAATCTTTATGACCCAATCCTTACAGGCAAATTCAGTAAAAATAGAATCAATTTTGTGGACAACACTTCTTTTTTTCTGGCGAGTATTGGAATCTGAGTAACATTTTTAACCCCACACTCATTTCAAATCCTGAAACAATATATTTAATCAACTTTCTTAAGGCTATGGATCAGTGAGAATAATAAAAAATCCATTAAAAATTGAAACTTCTTTTTAACTCTAAAAATAAATAATGTTTCAGTTATATACCTATGTTTATTTTGGCCCTATGACAGTTTAAAGCCCTTCAGGACGAATTTAAAGGGACCAGAGCGATACTATATATCATATACATGCTGCACTTTGACACTCGTTCTCCCTATTTTCCAATTTTCGACATTTTCTAACATTCAAAATGCTCTAATGAATGCAGTTTTTCTCCAATCTCAGTGAAATTTTGTGCAGACGTCCACAAAAGCATGTGAAGTAAACTGACACGTGTGTTTTCTTCTGCTATTGAAAGTATTCAAAATCACCATGTGTTGAGAATATAAGTTTAAAAAAAACTGAAAAATTAACTAAAAAGTAAATATTTTTTTGTCAAAAATTATTTCGAAGAATATGAACCGCATGTGTTATATTTTACATACATCCATCAGGAATAAATTACATATACATTTAAGGAAATATTATGTAAAATTTGTAAATTGGGACAATTATAATCCAGTAAATCTATTTTAAAAAGCAACAAAAAAAATAATTATAAGTAAACTAAATAGAATATCAATGTGAAAATTTATTTATTGCATATCCACATTGTAAGAAATGTGTGGTAAAAGTTTCGGACTAATTGGTGTAAAGTTATAGAAGTTAAAAATTTCACCGATTCAGAGCCTTAAATAATTATGTGCTTCTCATTGCTTCCAAGCATGTTGAATTACTAATACCTTCCATTGTTCTGCTTCTGTCGGAGTACGCAATTCCAAATTAAGAGACGGAGTTCACCGCTGTGGAGTAACGGTTAGCATGCCTCACAGTGAAAAGAGCGGGCCCTGGTACAAATATTATTTGGGACAAGTTGCCCGATTGAGGTTTTTCCCGGGGTTTTACCTCAACCCATTAAGAACAAATGCTGGGTAATTTTCGGCGTTTGGCGTTGGACTCACTTCGCTGGCATTATCACCTTCATCTCATTCAGACGCTAGATAACATTAGCAGTTGATAAAGGACCGGAAAATAGCCTAATAAAATTAAGAGAGACGGAGACAATGAAATGCAAAATTAATTACACGCAATAATAAAGTAATACTAAAATGAGGACTATAGAGTTAAATTCTGACGATGACTGATATAGAAGAGTGAATTTTGCCTGCAATCACCTAATTCAAGAATAGAGTTTTCGTAATTGCAATTATTTTAATTACCGGAACTCCCACTTAATTCTTCTTTCTTAGAAAGTCATGTAAAACATTTCTCAGACAACCACTTTTAATGGTATCTTTCAATGCTAAGTAACCTTGTTAAAAGTTTATTGTTATAAGGTAGCAAGCAAAAAGTACTTTTAACACAAGTGCGAAAATATTTTGAACATTGACTTTCAACTGTTTGCGCCGATTATCAAGTGAAGACCAAGCAGGAAAAACGCTTAATATCAAATTTCGGTGCTAAAGGAGCTGATGTGCCATCTAGTGGCTTAGCAGGAACAATAACACGTGCCAAAAGCACGAAACTGAAAAACGATCGAGTCGTACGAAAAGTCGCTTTGAAAATTAGGCTCCACTAGGAAGAGAATGGCACACGCACACGCGCACGCGCACACACACACAAAACACAAAAATACAAACACACACACACACAAACACAAACACACACACGAAAAAGCGTTCTTTCAGTTTTGCCTTCAAATTATTGTTTGCCACCAATGACACACGGCATCAAACGCAACCGATCAATAATGCGGTTCGAATAATGTCAGGCCTAGTTTTAATTATGGAGTTTTTGTCGAGAAATGTATACAACTCAAAATACATTTCTTCAGCGAATATTTTATTGTTTACTATATGAAACAAATAACAATTACAGGTAATTATTGCACAAAATTAGGGGCATTGGAGTTTGAACCAAGGACCTCTCAACCTTCAGTCGAGTGCTCCATCACTAAGCTACTAAGCGGGAATACAGCACTGGTGAGGTCGGGAGAATTGAATTGTCTCTGTTCGAGCACGAACGAACGGCTGTTTAAAACAGTGTATAACATAGGGTTGCTTTATGCCACGGATTTCGCGGATAGTCCATAAGTTTTTAATGTAAGAAGGAAGTCTGGGAGAGAAGACGAAGTCCGCGATTTTGAATACAGTCGGACAGAAATCTGGAAAATTGCAATAATTCGTGGGATTGTGTCGAAATGACACTTCAGTTGATACAAGATAATACATCTAGCGAACTGAATGCGAGTCTTCACTTTGCTCGGGTTATCAAATTGAAATCTTTCTTACAGAACAACAAAGTGGAAACTTCTAAAAATATGCTTTCGCACAAAATGTGGGTAATTTTTTTTTATCACAGCTGCATTTCTGTGCAGCAGTACTGACAATTGCTGAAAATTGTAGAATTTAATTTAATTTGTACCTGGGCTTAATGCCAACATTAAAAGATTACTTCCATTCATGAATGCTCAATGGACAAAAGAAAGGACTAGAATCTTTTAAATAAGTTGAAGAGTACAAGGAAAAAACAGTCACAATAAATTATTCTCTTAAGGTGATATCATCTAATTCAATTTATTACTCCCAAATTTATGTTTTTTTTTTTCTTATCAAAACTGGTGAAGGAGAATTATCACCATCATCCTTTCCTACTTTTTCAGTAGGAACAGCAATAAATTTTGTAGTAATGTACTGAATTAGATGATATCACTCTTAAGAGAAGTGCGACTTTCATTGTTTTTCTCCTGTACTCTTCATATAAAATTTTGCAGAATAATATGAACATATAAATTGCACGAAATTTCACAAGACCATCCAGAAACAAAGTTCCTTCTTTCTGTTTACAGTTCTGAGAAGTATGAGAGGTGTGTGGTGGTGATACACAGACTTGTATTATCTGCCACAAAAATAAATGGTAATCATGGAATGTTTGTCAAATAAAGTGATAGATAAGATTAAGTGCATAAGTAAGTGATACTGACGTGGTGTCTGTAGTAGGTAAAATTATATTTAGGTCAATATTGGATATACTATGGCCCGGTTGCAGAAACGCAAATCAAATCAGTTCCTGATCGCCAATCAGTTGATGTCTGATTTATTTGATTGTTCACTGCGTTGCACAAACGTAAATCTCCAATCAACTTGTTTCGATTTACTAATTGCTGATTTGAGAAAGAAATGCATTTGACAACAGCCCTATTTAGCAACCACAGCCAATTTGATGCTCTTTAAAAATCGCGAAACGAATGCATCAAGTGGGCGGTGACTAGAAAAACAAATTAATACTTTGCTGTTTTGTTGCTTTTTGTAGAAAGAAAACAGGCGGATTCTATTTGTATATAGACAACAATATAGTGAAAAAAATGAAGCGAATAAAAAACGTGAGGGGGATTCTGTTGTGGGATTTGCTAGGGGAGTCGACAAGAAGTTGGAACATGCATAGCCTCCATGGCCCAAAAGAATTCCATTTCCCATCTCTCTGTTTACAAATTGAGCTCGTAATCTACTCATTAAAAATATTGTGTTGTCATGTGTAGAACCCTGCCAACGGGCTACAACATTCCAGAATTTCAATGATGGTGTAGGCTACATATTGCCTGTACATTCACAGAAAAGAAGCCCTTTCTATTTTGATAAAGTTCGGCATCATTTCAACCAGGTGATTGGATGGGGATGTGAGCAGTCTATGCAACCAATTACTCTTGGAAATCCTGACATGGCTGAAAATTCTCTCTGGATTTCAAATCGTTCCCTGTCTGAGGTTGGGGGCTTTATGAGATCCTGCGATAACAAAGCATTTTCATACGTAACATTCCTAACTACTCGGCAAATAGCTGATTTGTGGACCCCAACAAGGTCACCCAAGATTGTCTGAAAAATTCCAACAGTATAAAATCTCAGCGTTGGTTCATAGGAGAAAGTGGAAGGTTTCGATTTGTCTGTCTGCATATATTTGTTTCAATTTTTGAAAGTAACAAAACACACAAATCCTTACTTAACCTAAATCTTTGCTCAAATTCTCTGTCATTAGCGTATACATAAAAACAATTCACGTCTATCAAGGAAATGCCTTCTTCTTAATAATATTTTTTTTTTCATTCTAAGAAGACTATTGTTACTCTGTAACTATTTACTATATAAATTACAGTAACTCCACTATAAAGATAACAACATAAATATTTGATCAATGATCAGTCACTTAACCAGCAAAATTCTGTTGATCAAAACTGAAGGAAGACTGATCTCCGATCAAATACTGATTGTTCTTTCTGCAACAGAAATATAACTGATGGCCAATCAAGCCCTCCTTGATCGCCAATCATATTTGATCAGTGTTTCTACAACCGGGCCTATAAGTTTCTAAGATATTCATACATTTCACGTTGATCGAATTGACGTGTCTATCTTGTACTGGTTTTGTGCTTCTTTATTTATGGCATCCCTAGTAAGATATATTAAATGAGCTATGTTAACACTTTTAACGTAAGTATTATCTGATGTATGATTTAAGACTTCCACGGCGTTCTACGTCATGAAGAGACTCGGGTTTTTTGCATCGTGTTGCAGATGCGTATCTCAGGAGCTAACGAGATCGATTAGTGATCCGAGGCAGCGCTGGGGCGTGAGTTCAAATCTAGTTTCGACTGATTACGTGGCTGGGTTTAGTGATGTGAGTAGGAAAACTTTCGGTTAAAAGTTTTCCGACAAGAAAATTTGCCTCTACATCTTTCCGGAAAATTTTCCGCCTAAAATTAAAACTGTTTCTTCCTTCAACCCCTTCGTTACAGCACACACATATTACTAGTATGTGAAACGTAAAGAGTGGCGCTGCAGTCATGTGTTGTGACTACGAGCAAGATAAAGATATAGCCTAGTGGATAGTCTGGTTTTATTACAAATAAAGGCTGGTTCAGAATAAACCGGGAACGGAAACGACAACGAGAACGAGAACGGAAATGTTAAAATAAATGTATTTACATGTGAGCATTCTCAATTAACTATTGTCAATGCTCACATTTAAATACATTTATTTTAACATTATTTCCGTTCTCGTTCTCGTTGTCGTTTCCGTTCCCGGTTTATTGTGAACCAGCCTTAATAATGTTCCCGAGAATGAAATAACGTCGCACATAGTATACGCTACAGTGTATAGACACATACAATACAAAAAATTATATTATTCAGTATTTAACACACATATTACTAGTATGTGAAACGTAAACAGTGTCGCTGCAGTCGTGTGTTGTGACTGCGCGCAAGATAAAGATATAGCCTAGTGGATAGTCCGGTTTTATTACAAGTAAAGGCTGGTTCACAATAAATTGGGAACGGAAACGAGAACGAGAACGGAAATAATGTTAAAATAAATGTATTTAAATATGAGCATTCACAATAGTTAATTGTGAATGCTCACATGTAAATACATTTATTTTATCATTATTTCCGTTCTCGTTCTCGTTGTCGTTTCCGTTCCCGATTTATTGTGAACCAGCCTTAATAATGTTCCCGAGAATGAAATAACATCGCAAATAGTATACGCGACAGTGTATAGACACATACAATACAAAAAATTATAAAGACATTATTTAACAAAATATATGTTAGACTAGAGACCTAAAATAACATGAAATACTGTATAACACAAAGTGAGAAAAATAAAATAATATAAATGAGACGATAACGAACCTTGAGGCTAATGTAGGAATAAGATTTCTTCTAACATTTTATTATGATAGTCGGAAGCACTGCTCTTTCCATCAAACATCAGATAGGACCGAGACTGAAGCCTATCTCATCCCCAGCATGCACAATAATTAAACGTTGACCTGCACTACGGTTACAAAAACACTAAGCGCAGTATCATGCTGCCAACAAATTTTTTTACTGTACAATGTATCCAGATCTCAAATATTCTGATGGAAGATAGATAAAAGAAAAGTTATTTTTTTCTTCCACAATGTTAATATTGTTAAAGCAAATGCTTGTACAAATTTTGGTCACTCGAATGCAATTACGAGGGCCGTAAAAATATGTTTCTCTGAAAGAAAGAAAATGCAATTTAATTTTAAAGAAATTATTGCAACAGATACAACTGTTGAGCTATTTGTGAACATATTCCCCACATAGTCCAGTGGGAATTGAGACATTTGTCATATCATGGGATCGACAGAGAGATGCAGACGGCTGCCACACACCGGTTCCGATCCCAGACTGCTGACTTCTACGACACAGGGATACAAAATTGATCACACGGCATGACAAATGTCTCAATTTCGGTGGAATATGTTGACAAATATCTCAACAATTGCTGTATCTGTTCCAATAAATCTTTCCATGAAATTGTGCTTTTTCTGTAAACGGCCACAGGGAAACATTTTTACAGCTCTCGTGATTGCGTTCGAATTGCCAAAATTTGTATCACCACTTCTTTTGACATTGCTAACATAGTGGAAGAAAAAATAACATTTTTATCAGCCCCCATCGGAATGTTTACTTGTAAAATTTCGTCCAGGGACACCATTGACCTTATGTGATCTGATATTATATTTATCTGTACAAATCGGAGTTAGGTTTCTCTCTTTGCAGTTGTGTCATTTAGTTAACAAAGAAGCTAACGGTTATCTTCATATTTTTTTAAATCTCTATAATGCGAAAGATTTTTCTCAGCGTTTCTATGCAGCCTGTGAAATTTATTTTCCTCTTACAAAAGATCGTAGCATACGGATTTCTTTATAATTTTCAAACTATTTTAAGAATCTGAGCCTTGGAGTGCATTGTTCGTAATCATCAAGTTCACAAGTTAAGACTCTACTACCTTTTCTGGGAGAAAATATATTAACTCCCTTCACCTCAGCTGCTTAAACTTCTATCAGCAGTTTGCTTATCACAGATTTGCATAGTTTTAACGTTCTGCTGGTACGTTCAGTAGGTTTCTCGATGGGTAATTTTAGTCCCTGCTTTTCAGTATCGAGAAACTATTATATTAAAGGGCATACGCCTAGCTTGACCTCGTAAAAGCGATAGTACACGTTTCCGTTTCCTTGGAACGAGTATACCAATTCAATAACACACTACTAATGTCACATTAGAATGAGATACGGGCTGTGGTATAATGGCAGTTGACATTGGACATATACGTCAACATATATGCCTAACATGGAGTCAGACCATAAAAGGGAAACATTGGAGGAAGAGAATTCGATCCGGTGCTGTGGACTGAATTCGGCGTAGCTCAGTGGTCAGAGCGCTTGGTACGTAGAACCAAGGACCCGGGTTCGATCCCCGTCGCCGGAGCGAATTTTTCTCCTCAAATATTAATTGTCATTATTACAGATATTATTCTGTATGACAAATTAATAAATCTATAATATAATTTTAAACGATACGTCTACATTTACTGAAATACACAGTTTACAGACGAAATTATATACAATAGTTTACGGACCTGAAGCTAACTTCTACATTGCCGTCTGAAAATCATGCCGATGAAATGTCCACTCTGATTTTACAAGCACTATTCCATTCTAGTAGTAAGTAATTAATTATCCTCTGTTGATGTTCAGTGGAGCATCATCTGTATAATCATCTGAATCGTGGACAAGCTGACCCTTGTAAGGATGAACCTCTAACCCATCATGCAGGATCCTACGTAGGCTTCAGGAATTTGTCAAATGCCATGGAATGACGTCGAACTGAGTGACTGACGGCTTTAAATCTTGTACTGTACTACTCCACTTCTTAACCCACAGTAACAATATTCCTGAAAGTTATGTTTTGCGTGTTAAAATGTCTCTAAAAATCCCGCTATGTAACCTAATGTCTGCTTTTATAAAAGTTTCCACTTCAGCAACAGTCATGTACAGACCAACACTGAATCGCAATGCGTCGTGAATACAAGGTGTCAACTGCGAATTGTAGTGTTCAAAAATAAATAGCTACACCACCTATCAACAATTCTGACTCGTTTACGTCTCGCCCTAAAGTAGTAGTATATTAATTGAAGGGCGGAATTATCAAATGATCTAAGGGTCGATTTTACAAACATGTTAGTAATCCACAATTAACTAATTGTAATTTAACTTAAATACGGAAGTTAAATGATATTTAAATCTTTGCATTTCACCAAACTAATACATACTTACAAATGCCTTTTAAGGAACCCGAAGCTTCATTGCTTCCCTCATATAAGCCAGCCATCGGTCCCTATCTTGAGCAAGATTAATCCAGTCCCTACCGTCATATCCCACCTCTCTCAAATCCATTTTAATATTATCCTCCCATCCACGCCTTGGCGCCCCAAAGGACTTTTCCTCTCAGGTCTTCCTACTAACATTCTATATGCATTTCTAGATTCACCCAAATGTGCTACATGCTCTGCCCCATCTCAAATGTCTGGATTTAATGTTCCTAATTATATCAGGTGAAGAATACAATGCGTATAGTTCTGAGATGGGTAACTTTGTCCATTCTATTGCAACTTCATCTCTTTTAGCCCTAAATATTTTCCTTAGCACCTTATTCTCTCACCAAACTAATACACAATTAAAATAAAATCAATTAATTTAATTTCCAATTAAGTCATCACAGCCTTCTGAATCATAATAAAATTGTAATTCCGAAGGTGATGTTTCCTGCCATTATAGGCAATGGCCTTTATAGTTAGTTCATTTTTTATTTTATTGTACTATTGCATTAAAATTATTAGTATACATAAATTGAAATATCTTGTTTGGATTGATCAGTAGAGAGTATCTTCATGGTAACTCTTAGAAAGAGCAGCTATAACTTTGTTACTATCTCCTACCAGAAACTGAGAGACATTTATTACTGGAGAGTTTGTACCTTTTCAACGTAGGCTTAATCTAAAATGAACTTGCCCATCACAAGGAACTCTTAAATGGTCTTGACTTCAATCGGTTGTTTCAACATTAGTTTCAAATGCGATACATTACATGCGGTGGAAAGATAGAAGATGATAGTTTAGTAACAATAAAGAAAGGACTAAACCCAAAATATTATAATGTAGTGTATGAGTGTTTCTATATAACAAAATTATTTGAACAGTAAAATTATTTTGGTTAAATTTAAATTTCGTTAAACTGATACTGCAAATACAGTAAAACATCGATTATCCGATCATTTACGAAAACAAATTGTACCGGTGTCAGAGGAGCAGTATGAAACAAAGAAACACTGATATTAAACACAAAACTGTACATACAGCCTATTGTATCACACATCTTACGAATAAAACAGAGAACTCAGTAGCCTAGTTTGACAAGTTCAAAATGGCCATTAAAGTAGGCCTACAGTTTAGGGAAAGAAGTCTATTTTTTTTTTTTTGCTTCAAAGCTGAGACCCGTTTTTTTTCCAGCCAAATCTCGCAAACAGAGCTAGCGCAACTTCTACACGGCGCGCGCGCGCAAATTTGAATTTGCCGACTGGAACTCTTTCGGTTAACCGATGTTTCAGTTGATAGGTATTCGGATAATCTATGCTGAACTGTAGCAACATAAGAATGAAATATTCAAGTCGTTTAATAAAATAATGGGTTCCTTAACAAAATATGCTTCCACAAAGGTTATCTATCTGCTCCCTAATTTTGTCGGTCTAATTTAGGGACACCCTGTAGGCTTGTCTGGATTGGTTTCCTTTTTGATGGCCGGAACCGGAACGGCATTCGTCCATGCGTTGCTGACAGATGGACCATCCTGCCTAAGTCCTGATAGAACTAGGTATCATCTTCAGACGAATACATAGTATGTCCCTGGACCCAGGCCTAAACCCTTCCTACATTAACATCGGAAACTCGTACTACGTCAAGACTTTACCTAGTGTATTTTTAACTATTTTACATTTAAACGAAATGAGGGTGGTGGGTAGTGTTGGTGGAATGATATAGGGAAACTGGAGTACCCCGATTTAACCCTCTTCAACGTGTTTATATTCCACTACAAATTGCATGACTTGACCGGGGAATGAACTCGAGTCGCCTAGGATATGAGACCAACGCGCTAGTGCTTGAGCCACTGATGTGGCTATGCTGGAATGTAGATTCCATTTGTGACAAAAACGACATAGTCCTAGGCGAGGAAACACCTTAGCAGAGTTTGAGTGAAAAAGACACTCACTGAATAAGGTTACGATACGCGACTGCGGCAGTAAGGGAAACGCACAAAATAAATTAGTTTCTGTTAAATTTTGAAGAAATGATTTTTTTCTTTACGTTCCAATGACAATTCGCAATACCGGCTTCTGCGAAGTGAATTATTTAAAATTGTGCCTTATGAATACATGAACGGAGATTACGATCATTTTCGTTGAATTGGAAAATTCTTCAAAATGGTGTTCGTTATGTCGACAGTTGACTGTAGTAGGGAACAATATAGAAAAAGTGAGGTTTTCAACATGTGAGAAACGTATTCTTACTACAGCACAAATCTTTCACATTCTGGAAACAATTGGTAATTGATCCCTTTCCACTACTGAATGCCTTTGCCGCTTTGGTAGCGCAATTAGTTCGCAATTCGCTGGCTCGCAACGTCCGTGGATCCAACTTCAAATCTCGGCGATGGCAGAGTTGCATTTGTGGTAGAAAGAGTCAAGGGAGTAAACGTTTTCCACGGGATTCGCCGTTGTTCCCTAGTGATTCCTCTAACACTCTTCACAATAATTCCCCTTTCATTACCATCTCATTTTCCTAAAAATATGGAGTCTCCTGTATTTGTGTGACATCAGAGCCTGACCAGACATTCCTCGTGGTTTATCCAAAGACTATTAGATGATGGTATTGATGAGTTCTAGATGACTCATAATTATGTGTAAATAGACTCCCAAATCTCTCGATCGGTTGGTTTGACGGGGATACGAAGACTCAAACATACCTTATAGATCCATGAGGAAAGGGAGATCACCACTAGGGCATACGAGAGTTGTTTGAGAATTTTATATCCTTACGTAGAAATGAAACTAGCATTATTCTTGAACAATCTTAATTTCTCAACATAATCCCCTTGAGATTCACACACTTGGTTCACATGTGCTGCAATGCTGCGATACTCGCCTTGTACACAGATTCCTCGAGGTCTGCAAAAAAATATTCTGCTTCTTCAATAACCTCTTCATTTGGGGAAAATCGCTTCCCAGCCAAGTAAGTTAGGAGTTTTTGGGATACAAAATAAGTCTGAGGATGCGAGATCTGTTGAGTAGGTGACGCGTCAATAATTCGAACGGTTTTTATTTTATTTTACTTAGTATCAACTACGAGGTTATTTAGCGTCGATGAGATTTGTGATGGTGAGATGATGTTTGGCGAGATGAGGTCGAGGATTCGCCATTAGAGTACCTGACATTTGCCTTACGATTGGGGAAAACCTCGGAAAAAACCTAACCAGGTAATCAGCCCAAGCGGGAATCGAACTCGCGCCCGAGCGCAACTCCGAATCGGTAGACAAGCGCCTTAGCCGACAGAGCTACGCCGGTGGCTCAATTCGAACCGTAGTTCGTGTATTTCAGCAACCGCGATTGCAAGCGTGTGAGCAGGTGCACTGTCGTGATGGAATAACGCTTTCTTCTTGGCCATACCCGGCCTCTTCTCGAGAATTTTCCCTTTCAGTTGCTGCAGAAGATTTGAATAATATTCTCTGGTTACTGTTCTCCCCTTTACTATACAGTCAATGATGATTATGCCCTTACAATCCGAGAACACGGGCGCACTGACTTTCCCAGCCGATTGTACGGCTTTTGCTTCTTTTTGGAAGCGGAGATTCACTGTACTTCCATTATTTCGACTGCAGTTTCGTCTCTGGTACGAGTATGTAGTAGTGCAGGGTTGACAGACACAGCCTAAACGGAGCGGAGCGCTCCACTATAACTCGTTGCGTGCTCCGATGCTTCCACAGACATAAAGCAAGTTCACGCTCCGACTGGACGTCTCTAGCACCACAACAGGCTTCGGAGCTTACAACTCTGACACTACTATAGTAGTGGATCCAGATTTCATCAGTGGTCACAAACCACCTAAAAATCGGGCGTATTTTTCTCGAATCGAGCCAGACAATCCCTTGAAATTTTAAATCGGACGTGCTTTTGTTCTGGTTTTAAAAAACGCAGAACCCACATTGTGGAGACTTTGGATATACCGAAGTCATTGACTAACATGCAGCGCAGTTGAGATACGCATAACCTCGCTAATTTTCCGCAGTTTCAGTCGACGGTCATTCAACATCATACCGTGAATTTGTATAAGATTTCTTCACTTGTTGTTACTGGACGTCCACTGCGGGGGTCGTCTTCCACCATAGACTTACTAAATAACCGCTAGACCGCTCACTGGCGCTAGTGTTATGCTCCCAAATTGAACAGCCAACGGGCGGCCATTTGCTTGGTTGAGATGAATAAGTACAGGTTTAGTTCGTGTGCTATTTTTAATTGCAGCAATGCACACAGATGTAAAGACAAAGAAGGAAGGAATGTTACATTTCACTGATTAGTTAATCTTTAATTTCTACAATATTTTTGGCCCGTATTATGTTACAGAAGACAACTATTGTACTTATACGGCTGTTTGTGCTTCAGATTTCCTCTGAGTAAAGATTCACTTAACCGAAAATGGATAGGTGCAATCCGCAGAGAGAATTTCTACCCTAAAATGAATCATTCAGTGTTTCAACTCATTTCGAAGATAGTTGTTACCTCTCAAACTACGTTATTACCGTATAATTGTTATTGTCCTTCATCCACTCCATATTATCCTTCCCTTTCTTCAAACAGCTGTTGTTTCAGTGCATACATGAATAATAAAATTATTCGCCGAATTCGAGGATACAGAATTAATAATAATAATAATAATAATAATAATAATAATCCGTGGCGCTACAGTCCGTGAAGGCCCCAGATCGACCAGCCGGCTGCTGGCCTCACGCCCAAATGCCGAAGCAGAGGTGGACAATCATCCAACTAGAATAGAAGTATCGTGTGGTTAGCACGATGATCCCCCCAGCCTTTACAGCTGGCTTTCGCAACCGGATTTTGCTACCTATCGTAGCTCCCCAAGTGCATCACGATTCTGGATGGGCACCGGTCCCATACACTGGCCGAAATTTCATAACAAAATTTCTTCCCCATGAGGACTCGAACCAGCGCGCATTCCGTAATGCGAGTCCTAGGCAGTATGCCTTAGACCACCACGCCACGGCGCGGGACGGTAGAAATAGATCCTGTTTAAAAATATATATAAACAAATTTCAGAGCCTAAAAGTTGAAACATGTTCATTAATACTGCATGTACTAACCACTCATTAAGTAATGGCATAACACATTTCAAATTCATCTCCCAGAACAAGTATTAGGCCACATAGCCTGTTAGAGGAAGGAATTTTCACACCATCGTTCCTTTGGACAACTCAACAGAAACTGTATAAACTACAAAAAGTTAATTTTTTAATAGCCCTGATTGAAAGTAACTCTTGTCTTAGTTACGGATTAATGAAACAGTTTTTATACTGCTGCTGCTGCTGCTGCTGCTGCTACTGCTACTACTACTACTACTACTACTACTACTAATAATAATAATAATAATAATAATAAATAATAATGCTATTTGCTTTTATATAACAGTTTAACTTGCATATTAAATTAAAAAGTAGACATTATTAACCTTGGTTATGAATATTCACATTCGGAGTTCCTATGAAAATGATGGAAGTCTGACAGCCTGGTTGAATCCCGATAAAGCGGATCGAGATTGATAAAAATCCCGATTTGAGGGATAATAGCCTAGAACGCAATTTAAACAAGTTAGTCTGCATTTCCTGTTATCCGATATATTTATTTATATATTGACTCAGATGGTTACATTGTAAACATAGAGGTAACCCGCGGAAATTTAGTAAGTCTGTGAGGTAACCCAGCTGATTGCCGTAAGGTAACTCTACTCGCAAGATAATAGTTCCCCTAGTTCTACCACATTGTTGATTAATCCGTTTCGGTACCTAGGTGATGTTCTCGCAAGTAATCAACATTGTGTATTTTAGGTGCGTTGAGTGCCAAAAAAAAAAGAGCTTTTTGATATTGTATTTTACACTAATAACAGACACATACAATTGCTGCGTTTTGTAGTGCAGTGAACTATGTTTAAACATGGACTCATCGTCGATGTACTGTTGCAGTACCGGTTCCGAAAAAGAAAAGTTGCAAAGTTAATTTAGTAGCGAATGGTTGAAACATATTCATGGTTAATAAAAGAAAAAAACGATTAGCCTGTAGTATTCACTGTAACCTACTGTGTGTCTTTCGTATTTTAGTGTTTCTCAGGGAGGTGAATATTACATTAAAAGCACGCGAATACTACTTTGCAGAAAACAACTATAAATCTCTTTGTTAAAGTGATGATAAATATAATGTCTTAAGTTAGCTTCTGGTATCCCGATTTCCCTCGCAGAAAACCTAGCAACTCTGCTGACAGGAGACACACGTTATTAAAGATATATCGCAAAGGAAGTATTGTTCCTTTAAACAAAAACATTTAGCTTTCGGATACGCAATACAACACGTATTCAAATAGCGGTTTCGAAATCCCGCGCGTTTTCTAACAAACAAATGGCGGCTTTCTGCTGCTTCAATTTGGGAACATATTTCTCAGTTCTCCGCTACAGCGTGGTAGGGGCTCGTCTTCCACACTCCCTCGACCATGTTTAAATAGT
Source organism: Periplaneta americana (assembly GCF_040183065.1). NCBI lineage: Eukaryota > Metazoa > Arthropoda > Insecta > Blattodea > Blattidae > Periplaneta > Periplaneta americana. The sequence goes on from NC_091126.1 coordinate 52,623,660, forward strand.
GCCGCCCATTTTCTCACGGTCTAAAACACACATTCCCTCAGTATAGCATCCATTCTGCTTTAATTTCTGTTGGACTGATTTCCTTTTTTTACGAAATATTTAATGGTAGCACGAAGCACGATATTTTCCACTTTTGCTAATCAGTTCGGCGCACTGAATTATAAATTAACTATACAACATATAGTCAACAGAGAATTATGATTTTTCGTACTAGAACTAATGTAAAATTGTCCCTTACAATGGTGGCATTTTTGACACGTTTTCAATGCCATCTATGGATCAGACTACGAACTTTTCAAACACACCTAGTAGTATTAGGTTTAAATTGTTTAAACGGATGGAGAGCACTGAGTATTGTGGCGGACAATGGGGTCGGCTTAGCCACGCAGCACAGAGGACACGCAACTCATTTCATCACGGGTGCACAGAAATGTTCTTTAGGTTGCAGTGCATAGGGATGCTCCATGTCCCGCCCGATAAGCACTTCTGTACCTCCATAGCATCCTTTTAATTCGCCTTTTCCGTATGTTTTAGTAATAAGAGAGTTCAATTCGTTTCTTGGTGATTGATGGAATTCAAGTATATAATGAGTTTCATATTAATATTCAGTTAGTTAATATTCAGTTAGTTACACAAAAACTAGTAAAATAGTAGCATAAGACAAAATCACACTAGCTTGCCTTCAAACTACAAGTCTCTAGTCGTGAAATAATTAACCGGTACTGGATTGATTAAGCGAAATAAGAAATTATGTTAATTCATCGAATCACGTTAAGCAATTGCTAACGACAAATTTCGCTTCTGAAAAACGAGGCGACCAAAAGTATGTTGTGATTTATTTCTCGCCATCGCGGACCACACCGAAAGATCCTTGACCTGACAGCAAGTAAATCACCCTTATTTTCAAGACTTCCCATCTCCGTCTTCTTCCGCACTCGAGTCTTTGCACCCCGCCCTACATCATCTTACAAGCGATGGCAATATCTATCACCAACATAAAAAATGCTCAGAAAATGAACTTACACTGATGTCAGAAATTTCTCCAAGTTACGATGACGAAATTGGAAATAAAGCGACATCATAGATCCCGTCTTTGCAGCCGTGTAAACAACATTAATACACTTTTAAAACTTTATCAATATGCAAAGTTGTCTCACCCCAACACCTCGCTCTGCGACACAGCACAATATCGCCCAACGCCCTGCACGGGGACTCGAACGGGTGAAGCGATCGATTAAGCCTGAGAAGCTAAAGACCATCCTCTTCCAGTTCACATCCTTTACTTACAGGTATACAAATACGTCGCCACGCTCACCCACTAGGAACAACCACATGATCTACAAACTTTGCTGAATTTTTATTTTAATTGAAAGATTTCTCTTATATCAAATCAATTTATAAGGTTGTCTGGTATTTTTAGAGTATTAACTGAGTGAGTTGATTCAATGGAAGAGCACTGGACTCATGTTGAAGTTCAAATTATTGAGTAGGACAATCTGATCAAGATTATAATGGTTTCTGCAATCTGAAAATAAAGAAAGGTAAATGTCGGATCGATTTTATTCCAAATTTCAGTACAAACAAAGATACGGGTATTGTTTCGAAATACCTAATTCCTAATTAATTGTTCTAGACCGGTAGCAGTAGTTAAATGTGCCATTCCAAACAGGCAGTCGACAATCGTTGCCTAACCTAGTAGATAAAGCTGTTAATAAATGTAAGGAATTATATAGAAATATTATACAGAGTGATTGAAAACCTCTGCGACAAACTGTGAGGGGTGATAGATCTTACAATAAGAGACACTTTTTGTTAAACAACCTATGTCTTTTGACGCGTCGTTTCGAAGTTACCGTTGAAAGTGTTTTGCGAGGGCGTACGTCGATATATGCGAATGTGTGCACCCCTGTTTGTTTCTTGTAGGTTATTTTATGACGCTTTATAAACATCTTTGGTTATTTAGCGTCTGAATGAGATGGTGATAATGCCGGTGAAATGAGTCCGGAGTCCAGCACCGAAAGTTACCCAGCATTTGCTCATATTGGGTTGAGGGAAAGCTCCGGAAAAAATCTCAACCAGGTAACTCGCCCCTACCGGGAATCGAACCCGGGCCACCTAGTTTCGCGGACAGACGCGGTGAACCGTTACTCCACAGGTGTGGATACCCCCGTTTGTTTGTTGAGATGTTTGTAAGAGATGAGAAGGTTGTTGCTCTTTATTATCGTTTAATGTTCAATACCTTTTCCTTTCAGTTCAGTCTAATCATCAATTGAGAATGGATGTCCACACTTTTCCCTAGTTATCCGACATGTCAATGTGTTATGGGAAGGCTCGTGAAAACGGAAGAAGAGCTCTCCACATGTACCAACAACAGTTTCAAAACAGAAATCACCCTCACCATACAATGTTTGCTCGACTTTATAAGCACCTTCGAGACGATGGGTCTCTTCGTCTCCGACGCATAGGTTTTTTTATTGGGTTATTTTACGACGCTGTATCAACATCTAGGTTATTCAGCGTCTGAATGAAATGAAGGTGATAATGTCGGTGAAATGAGTCCGGGGTCCAGGACCGAAAATTACCCAGCATTTGCTCGTATTGGGTTGAGAGAAAACCCCCGAAAATACCTCAACCAGGTAACTTTCCCCGACCAGGATTCGAACCCGGGCCACCTGGTTTCGCAGCCAGACGCGCTGACCGTTACTCCACAGGTGTGGACGCGCATTGGTGGAAGACCGCGCAGACATCCATTCTCAATTGATGATTACACTGAACTGAAAGGAAAAGGTATTGAATATTAAACGTAAACAAACAACAACAACAATCCTTCACTTCTCTTACAAACACCTCAACAAACAAACAGGGGTGCACACATTCGCATACATTGACGTACTCCCGCACAGAAACATTTTCAACGGTAACTTCGAAACTACGCGTCAAAAGATATAGGTTGTTTAACAAAAAGGGTTCCTTATTGTTAGATCTATCACCCCTAAAATTTTATCGCAGAGGTTTTGAAACACCCTGTACCAGAGGTGAGTCATATTTATTTTGAAATTCTCAATTGTGAATTTTCTCTAGAATTCGTTTGGCTCTCATGGAATTACATGCAAGAAGACATAGTCTAGAAATCATCGAGGGTTACCAATTTTACAAATATATTTTGACTTTTACGAAAATAGGCGAAAGAAAACATTGCCTAGATAATTAAAGAGGCTAACAAATATATGTTTACTCTCACGGAAATACATGAAGCCGCGCGTACTCTTTACACATGTGCACATGTGCACTTATTAGTGAATTAAGTGCAAATATTTTGACAGGTTATAGCTAAACCCAAAAGAATTCTAAATTCCTTTGCTAATTTTAACTCGTTAACGGTTCGTACATTATTTAGTAGTATATCGAGCTGGCATGTTTTTGGAAAGCATACAATATTCAAGTCCCTCCAAGTTTAAACTGCCGACAGAAAGTGAAACTTTTGCCTTTCGAAAACTTTAATATATAGTCGTTTTTAGTCATTTCACTAAAATGTCAAACTTAAACAATATCGCGAAAACATTTTCTTCGTTTACAACTGCTATTTTAAATAGATAATTTCGTTACGTTTGAAATAATGTTTTACTTATTTTTAGGTCACTTCCAGTAACAAATATCATGTCCGCTTTTTGATCGAAAGTTTATTATTGTTATTTTTGAAATTGTATTTAACTATAAAATCATTAACACAAATTTTGTTTCAGTACAGTAAGTAATACGTAGGTACATATTTAAATAAGTAAACCGAAGGCATGAAAAGATTCCTATTCATACTCATGTTACAGGCCTATTAATTTATTTTTCTCTTTTCTAAGAGAGTAAAATAAATCGAGGTCATGCTGAAGAAGGATACGAATATCGATTGGTCTGATTACCTGGTTGATTATATTTACTTACTTTTTTTTTCAATGGTAGAATGAATATCAAGTAATGTCATGAGTCCTTTAATTTATCACGTCAAATACCATCTCGCTATCACCGATTCAATCAACTTTAGATAACCGCGCAGTTGATACAACGTTGTTAAATAACGATATAACGAATGTAGTGTAACACCGGGTTGTGCTTCAACTAACCCTCCTTTTATACACCCATCTACTACTACCCACTTGAACGTAAGACACTTGAACAAACACAGCAGATTTTGCGGTTGCTTGGTTAGTGTTATACCACAAGGAAGAGTTCAAATTCTTTCGCATAATAATATCATAGGCTATTCTTTAAGGTAATATAATCAGACTTAGCAGTGCATAGAAACGCTATAACATATATCAAAATGAATTAATTATTTTCTTTTCCTTTCTTCCCTCCCTCCCTCCTTCTTCCCCCTTCCCACCCTCCTCCTTCCTTCTCCTTTTCTTCCACCTCCCCTTCTTCCCTCCCGCCCTTTCTTTTATTCTCTGTCCTCTTACTACCAAACAAGAAATACTCGTTTCCAATAACTTGTGTAACAACTTATATATATATATATATATATATATATATATATATATATATATGCCGGGCGGTGGGACTCGAGCACTGACCTCCAGCGTAGTAGCGAGCTATGTTACTCCTATGCCAAAGATGTAGTCCTCTCGAATGAGTTTAATTTCGACGAATTTATATTAGAAAATAGTAGCACAGTAGAGCATCGATTATCCTAATACCGATCAACCGAAACATCGGTTAACCGAAAGCGTTCCAGTCGGCAAATTCAAATTTGCATGCGTGCCATGTAGAAGTTTTGCTAGCGCTATTTGCGAAATTTGGCGGCAAAAAACGAGTCTCAGCTCTAAAGCAAAAGAAAAAAAAAAAAGAAAGAAATGGACTTATCTTACTAAACTGTAGGCTACGTTAATGACCATATTGAATTTGTCAACCTAGGCTAGTCAGTTCTCTATGTTATTTGTGAGACTTACGATACAAAATATATACTGTATGTACAGTTGTGTTTAATAACAGTGTTTCTTTGTTTCATACTGCTTCTATGACACCAGTACAATTTGTTTTCGTAAATGATCGGTTATCTGAAATATCAGTTATCTGAACACACCCGTCCCCAATTGTTTCGGATAATCGATGCTCTACTGTACTGTCCGTCCGAGTGGTTATAATAATAATAATAATAATAATAATAATAATAATAATAATAATGATTTATTTTAGCTGGCAGAGTTAAGGCCGTAAGGCCTTCTCTTCCACTCAACCAGCAAAAAGTGTATATACATATGCATGAACTTACAAAGAATTCAACAATTTGATTTAGATGAGAGTTACATGTATACAAGAGTTATTTACGAATTAAACAACAAAATACTATGAACTATTAATTAAACACTGAAATAAACTGTGTAGCAGAATTAAACTATAATACATAGAATGTTAATATATTTCAAATGATATTAGATAATAGAAAGAGATTATTATGAGACAATTTTGAAAATACAGCACAATCAGGATGATGTCTAAAGAAAAAAGTAACAGTGTAGTCAGTGATAGTTAAAATCAGTATGATTGGAGTGAAATGCTAATAAGGTTATCTTTTAAGCTGTTCTTAAAGGTGTTTGTTGTCTTGCAGCCCCTAATACTTTGTGACAAGGAATTCCATTGACGCGAGGTGGATATTGTAAAAGATGAGGAATAAAAAGATGTTCTATGAAGAGGTACATTTAGCGTGCCACAGATAAGTGATCTGGTATTTACGTCGTGGTTAGAGTATAGATAAGAGAAACGAGACGAAAGGTAATTTGGTGTTGAGGTGTGCAGAATTCGAAAGAGTAAAGACAAAGAGTGTTAAGTTCTGCGTTCTTTAAGTCGGAGCCACGAGAGACTTGCGAAGGACGGTGATATGTGATCATATCGTCGGATGTTGCACACGTATCTGACGCACATATTCTGAGCTCGCTGTAACTTGACTGACAGTTCAGAACTTAGGTCACTTAACAAAACGTCACAATAATCGAAGTGCGGCATTACTAGGGTTTGTACTAGGGTAAGTTTTAGTTGCTGGGGAAAGAAGTTTCTCAAGCGACTCAAACAGTGAATGGAGGAACAGATTTTTTTCTCGTTTCTTTAACTTGAAAATTCCAACTTAGAGTATTATCAAAAAAGAAGCCAAGATTTTTTACTACAGATGAATAAGGGATTAGCGTGTTGTTAAGGGTAAAACCTGAAAGATTACTGTTATTAAGGGAGTTAACTAAACGCTTATGTCCAATAACTATGGCTTGAGTCTTACTTGGATTAAGTGCGAGTCCGAAATTGGCCGCCCAAGTGGAGACAATGGCTAGGTCACAATTTAACTTGTCAATCGATTCATTGATCGTATTGGGTCTGGAATGTATGTAAAGTTGTAGGTCGTCGGCATAGAGGTGATATCGGCAATACTGTAAGTTCTTTGATACGTCATTAATGTAGATAGAGAAAAGTAGTGGTCCTAATACGGAGCCCTGCGGCACTTCCGATTTGTGTATCGCCATTGGGAGAATTGATTATCAAGTGAAACACACTATTGGCGGTCCCGTAGGTAGGAGTCCATCCAGCTCAAGGTATTGTCTGACAGGTGCAAAGCCTTCATCTTTGCAAGAAGCATGTCGATATCAACAGAACCAAAGGCATTGCTGAAATCGAGAAGAGTTAGCGCCGTTACTTCACCCCTATCCATAGCTTCACGGATGTCCTCAGTCACTTCAAGTAGGGCTGTAGTAGTGCTGTGTCCATGCCTAAAACCCGATTGATAGTCATCGAGGAGTTTGTGTTCGTCGAGATAGTTCGTAAGTTGTCCGTGTACAATATGTTCTAATGCTTTTGAAAGAGTGGGAAGAATTGATATCGGTCTGTATTGGTTTACTGTAGAAGGTGTGTTAGATTTAGGTAAAGGTTTCACTAATGCCGTTTTCCAGAGTGATGGGTAGGACCCAGTCATAATAGATGTATTGAATATATGGGTGACGGTCGGCAGGATCACATCTATTATTTTATACAGGAGAGTGATATTTATATTGTCTACACCTTGGGCTTTAGATTTCATACGTCGCAGCGTCTTTATTACGTCAGTCGGGTTAATGTATTTAAAAAGAATTTATCCCATACAGGTTGGGAGTAAGATCTGAGAAATTCAAGAGTCTCTTGTTTATGTAATGGTTCAGGTGGAGCAGTGACGAAATATTCATTTAGACTATTGAGTGACAAGTTGATGTTATCTACCCGAGGCTTTGCTTTTGTTAGACCCAGGTTATTAAGGTTACGCCACAATTCTTTCGCACTGACCGAAGGTAGAATAAGGGAATGTGCATGGCGTAATTTAGCATTTCTTACTGCTTGATTACATTTATTTCTTAAAACTTTGTAATTATTAAAATCTAATTCGTCCTTGCTCCGTCTGTATTTACGATAAGCAGTGTCTCTGTCTGTCATGAGTAATTTTATGGCATCGCACATTCAAGGCGCAGGGCCGTCGAAATGGGGGTAATCACGTGACAATTACTTAACGGCGTCTCAGCAGAGTTCTAATTCCGTAAAACAAATATCTGCAGGAAAGATTCCAATAGCCACCGGCGTAGCTCAGTCGGCTAAGGAGGTTGCCTGCCGATCCGGAGTTGCATTTGGGCGTGGGTTCAATTTCCGCTTAGGCTGATTACTTGGTAGGGTTCTTTCCGAGGTTTTCCCCAACCATAAGGCGAATGTCAGGTGATCTATGTCGAATTCTCGGCATCTTCTCCCCAAATACCTTCTTGCTATCACAAATGTAATCAACGCTGACGCTAAATAACCGGGTAGTTGATACAGAATCGTTAAATAACCAACTAAAATGTAAGAGTCTAACAGCCCAACCCTGTCTTTACAAAGGAGCCAGTGGAAACGGGTGAGGGAAACTAGGCTGCAACATAATCATTCGGACGGACAGTAGCCCTAATACAATGAAATTACTTCCGAGTCTTGCCCTGTGAATCAAACTCACTTTCAACCGAATCGACTTCAGCAATATTTTAAGATTCAAGAGACCGCTCAATCATTTCGTTACTTAAATGTGTAAGGTTATTATGTCGCCCGGTGTTAGTGGCATATGAAAATTCCTATTCTCTTCTCGAAAACAATGCTCAGTCATAATGTCTGTCCGGCGGTACGTCAGATTCGTGCTAACCATGCGTTAGTCTGCCTATGGTTGAATTTTTATATGTGAGTTGATAGCAACCGCATACGAGTTGCGGTGATTGAAAGATATAGTTTGTCTAACAACAGATATTTTGAGATAATAGACAAGAATTGCAAATCAAGATTTCAGGTATAACTCCCTGTAAAGTTGATTTGAATAATTTAGAGGGAAAAATTGTTCCGGAGCCGGGTATCGAACCCGGGACCTTCGGTTTTTAACGTACCAACGCTCTACCACTGAGCTACCCGGGAACTCTAACCGACACCGATTCAATTCTTCCCTCCATATCCACAGACCTCAAAGTGGGCTGACAACCGTCAAGCAACCAACTTCGAGTGCACACTAACTCCGTGTGACTTAAATTGAGGTTTTCTGTTAACGAACAGTGACGTGTATTATGCAAATCAAGATTTCAGGTATAACTCCCTGTAAAGTTGATTTGAATAATTTAGAGGGAAAAATTGTTCCGGAGCCGAGTAGACAAGAATTGACAGAAAGATTTAGACATAATGTAGACAGTGGAGAAATCTTCTTAATGATGTTCTCTTTATTCAACTCTAGTACCTACTAATGTGTGTCACATATTCTACTAATGTGTCTAATAAAATGGCCGAATAATTTCGAGAAGAGTTGTTTTGAAACTATTCAGAATGTAAATTTAAATTACTGAAAATTCAGGTATTAAATGTCATATTTTCTGATTCGCATCCTTATCTTTCGCAGGTCGATGGGTTTTTGGCCTTGCAGTGTGCCAGTTCTGGCTGTCAGCAGACTACACAGCATCGACGGCATCCATCCTGAACCTCTTCATCCTCAGCATGGACCGGTACTGGTCCATCACGTCTCCGCTGAGGTATCTCCGTCGTCGCACGAAGAAACGAGCGCTCATCATGATCGGTCTGGTGTGGATCGGTTCGGCACTCTGGATTCTTCCGATCATCGGCTGGCACTATATCGAGTCGGGAGGGAAGAGAATGTATCCCTCCACAGTCTGCGAAACTGAATTCGCGAGTAACGTGGCTTTCAAGGTGACAGCGGCCTGCCTCAACTTTTACATACCCACTGTACTCATGGTGTATCTCTACGGACGCATATTCTTCGAGATAAAGAAGCGTAGCAGATTTGAGATCGGCCAATGCAATCACAGCACTAAGATAGAAGTGGGGACAAGTAATGTGTGGGGTACGGACTCTCTTGCAGAAGACCAATTACCAACTCATTCACGGTCAAAATCTAGGACGTTCAAAAAGAAAAACGTCATGGGCGGAGAAACGCATCAGTTTCGAAATCTCACTGTGTTTTCGTATACGCCAGAAGACAAGCAGACAGATGGACTCTCGCATTTTGAGGGAGTTACGGTTAATGTGGAGTATGTTGAATTACCTGGAGGAGCGGTCGATACCAAACACGGTAACCACAACCGGGAGAACTCCGTGGGAAGTCAAAATCGACGCACGTTCGTGCACAAGAACACAACAAAGAAGCGAAATGACTCTGACTCAGTCGTTCTTCAGAAGGAGAAGAAAGCCGCTCGGCAACTGGGTGTCATCATGAGCGCCTTCGTCCTCTGCTGGCTCCCGTACTTCGTCTTGTTTATGGTCATAGCCTTCTGCAGTGACTGTGTGAATCCTCTCTTACACACGGCCACCATATGGCTTGGCTACATCAACTCTACACTCAACCCCATTTTATATCCCTTGTGCAACACTAACTTCAAGAGGGCTTTCAAGAAAATGATTGGGTACGGTACCAAGGACCGCAATGCCTTGATGACAGTGACAACCCGAGGAGGAGCGAGACAGCCGGATCACACACAGAGACCAATACCTAATGGTTAACACTTTTATTACCAGTAAGAGAAGCAAAGAAAATTATTAACGGGGTAACAAAAGCATTTGAATAATGACTGATATTTTGTTACGAGTAACTTATTAGACAATACGGAGTAATAAGTACATCATTTAATCTAAAAATTAAGTGTAAACGCTAAATCTCGTTCGAAACTATGAATCGTATGGAGAGAGACCTAAATATTTGTATCTGAGAACTACTGATAGAGACCCAACAATTACACCGAGTGTCTGTGAAATGTTTTGTGATCACCCAGCAAACAATTCGAGTGTAAAAAGCACTGAATTTTTATGTAACAACACATTAAAACCTTTCCTATTTAATATCGTTTATTGTACTGAAGTTGAATAAAGGCCATACTAAATGGAAATCATTTTTCATTAATGTTTTCATCATAAACATATCAATCAAAAATCCCTTTAAGTTACTGATATTATTAACATATAATTAAAGGGTTCAGAGCCATAGTGGGCCAAGCACCATTTATTAAAAAGAGAAAGAAAGGGTTAAAGTTAAGTGCATACCATAGTTTAATGAAGATTGATATATTATTTGAAGAATCCACAGCAAAAATGATGGATGTCATTTGGAATACATTTTGCAGGAGAAGCAATTGAAAGTTTGAAATGCTTAGCGCTCAAAGCTTAACTATGATTTTCCGATCATTACTGGACATTGACAGTCTTGGTTCATTTTCGGCAAGAAAGTGAAATCCATCATTCTTGCAGTGGACTCTTCAAATGTTATACCCTCGTTTTCTCTTCACACTTTTTCTTTACTATACAGTGTGTTAGGGGTTTGAGTGCACAAAGTTTAACAGGAGGTTCTTTCTATGAAATAGAATCAATACTTCTAATGACATTTTTCTACAACGCATAGTTCAACCAATGAAAAATAGTGTGGAAAGTTTCGTTGCAGATGTTTTCATATCTCTTTAAAATTGTAAGGTTTACTATGAATGTCGCGATAGATATTAAAAAGATGACCAATTTATGTCTTTGTCTTTTTTGCATAAAGTGAACCGTTTATTCACAAATCAATGCTCAAATTTTATCATCTATACGTTCTGTGTAACTAAACCATTAGTATTGTACCTGGCATTAATTTGTGATTTTCCGACCATTACATTAATGCCGTTATTTCACCCAGTTTATAAATTACAGTCATTAGAATGGCGGGAATCTTGACTGATCTGGCAGGGCATTGCGAATAAAGTTCGTAATAAACAAAGTTTCGTGTTCATGAAAAAAATATTAGTACTGGCTCAGAAAAATTGTCAGCTATCATTGAAACAGATTAAGTGCCAGTTTCATCAACAAATGTTAAAAATGCACTAACAGCTTGTTTAACACATGCTAAAATATTTACTTTTTGCGTGCATTTCTGTTTCACCAACGATTTTCAGACGGATGTTGACTAATATTTTGTTAACTCTCGCGAAAATTGAGAAAAATCTGAATCAGGAAGGCGTTGTCAGAACGGAAAATTTTCTGAATACATTTTACCCACCATGCGTAGAGAAAACCTCTCCAATATTACGCTCTCTATGAAAGTTATTATTCGTTACTGAAAATGAACCGCGAAACTGGTGGTGTGAAAACAAATATAAGACAAAATTGTTACTAATATAGAAAACTTTTTGTTAATACAATTAGTAAACAAAATATAAAACTAGTTTGGAATGCAAGGAAAGGGAAAATGTGAAAATCAACATTAGAAAGGCGAGTGGATGTGGATTAAAATGAATTCAATTCCCATGGGGAGGTGCAGTAAGAACAAAGTAACGTAACATTTTGTAGCCCTTCTTCAATTGATGAAAACATTACTTATTTTGGTGTCATTCTTAGTGTAGCATTAGAAACAAACGTAATTAAAACCTGTAGCATATGAGAAAGAGAGAGAGACAGACAGACAGAGAGGCATATCTCCGTTGTGCATTCTAACTTCTCGCGAATTTGGTATTCTATTCTCTTACATTTTGTTCCACAATGTCTAACAGGAGAAGTAAACATTGCCCGCAGAAAGCAAGAATAAAACTCACTGTAAAATTTACAAATGAAAAATGAATCGACTAAAAAAATTAAGCCCAAATTAAAATAAAAAGGCGACAAGTATAATTCCTATTCAACCCATTGCAGAGGCCTACTTCCACGCTTATTTTGAAGTTTGGGGGGGCAGTAGAACGCTTCAGACCGTCCAACTTCAAGATAAGCCTGGAATTAGACCTCTGACACTGGTTGAATAGCAATTATACTACTCTCCTTCCCTGCCGGCAATGTTTACATCTCCTGTCCGATATTATGGAACGAAGTATAGTAACTGTTTTTGAGTGTATATACCTCAGGTAGTTTTTGGAAATTATTAATCATATACACCTCTCTTCTCATGGCGTGCGGTACATTAAAAGGTTACACAACAATTCTGCAGCTACAGATTAATTTATACCAGCTTTGGAATGGAATGGAATGGACTGGAATGGAATTTACGGAAGGGCACTATGGCCCAGCACTGCGACCTGTTACGATCTATTGCACTAACCCTCAGCCTAGGCGCATTTCCAAACCCACACTGGTTGACTACACTAAGATTCGCTGCGTACCCAAGTTTCGACCAAGCCACTCCACTCGCCTCTAGGCCCCCTCTGTACGTCGCCAGTCGCCGATCGGGGAATTTATGGAATGATGACGAAATGGAGAAATGGTGACGGAATGATGTAGATGCCAAATATGGAGGAAAATGGGAGAACCCCGGCAGAAACCACAACTGCGATCTTGTCCGCCACAAGTGTCACTATGGGTTTTTCAAGAAAAAGTCTCTATGAAGAAAAAATCCCAGATCTGATCGGGACTCGAACCGGGGTCGACTGCGTGACAGAGGTTTAACCACTTATCCACCGCAAGGAGTAAACCAACCATACTTCAGGTCTTAACAATTTCGTTAATGACGAAAGATGATTGGAACGGAGAAAAATTCTCTCCGGCACCGGGATTTGAACCTGGGTTTTCAGCTCTACGTGCTGACACTCTATCCACTAAGCCACACCGGATTCCCATGCCAATGTCGGATCGAATCCTCTCCGTTTAAGTCCCACATCTTGGGTTCCCCCCAGTGGCCTATCCTCATGCATTTCTGTAAGGAAATATCATATGTACTTCGGTACATCGTAATAATTTTGTTAATGCTTTAGCACAGAAAATTCTCATGTTAAATTAAATAATTTTTTAAGGTAACAACAAATGGTCATGCAACAGTTTTTGTGTTGAATTTATTGTTAAATCAGTGTAACAATTTAAGTTTTAACATCTGTTGGTAAAACCGGCTCAAAGTCAATGAGAAAAAAGATCACGTTCATTTCCATGCAACATATCAAACTATTTCGACAACTAAACTGAAGGACCAAGTTTTTCATCACCTAGCGCTATACTTATTGCGACACACCCGGTCCGTTTTCAATAGAGGGGCATTTCAGAGGACCTTATATCTAAATAAGCATCAGAGTGAGCGAGAGGGCAGAAGCTATCAATGGCCAGCGCCTGTTCGTCGCTTCACTTTCTTGATCTCACTGCTCTTAAATCTAAATTTCAAATAGTTCGATACCGCCTCTCATGGATGAAAAAGTTTAAAAACAATTTGTCACCAAAACTCGTTAGCATTGATTTCGGTGTAAGTTTAAAAAACCGTCTCGATACTTTATTTGAATGTCATGTGTGTTTTGCAATGTCAGCAAAGTAAATTTGTTACCGAAGCCGTAGAGAAATGAAGAACGCAGGATATGTATACTAAGTGACTCTTAAATATTGTGCCTTGACTTAGACGCTTACTTCTAGTCACATAAATGGATTCTACTTTTTAATGGGTTATTTAAGGACGCTTCATCAACCGCAAGATTATAAATCATCGAAGGAATACGCCCACAGATGAAGAAGGCTTCGAAAAAAGTGGTAATTAACTCAAACGCAATTCAAATCCACAGCCGAGCGCGGCCTTCGGGCACGGCTTCCGCTCCTCTAGATCACGCTGATGGCCGCTTTTATATTCATAGTAAATACTACAGGGACATCATTTTATTTTTACTAACATTTCTAATATTAACCTGGCTATACCTTTGGCTTAAAGGTTGTGAACCGGAAACACCGTTTGCTACCCCTTTCCACGACTGGAGTTCGATGATAGCCTACTGGCGTAAGATACAAACAAATCACTTTAATAAGTATAGGAAGGAAGAAAAGTAGTTCATCCATTTACGTAAACTAGGAAATATCCCGACTTTGAGTTTGATAATTTTCATTAGGTTTTTCTTTCAAAATACAGTACAGTACTAACAATAAGTGTTTTTACTCTCGAACTGAGCTGTCCATTCGGACATATTCATTATGCAGTGCATATTACACTGTCTACAGCACATTAGCGTACAATATAGAGAATGAAGTTAAATTGAAAAATAATAATAATATGGATATTTAAACACATATTGAAAATAATGGCCGTTCATTTCTATACAGGTTTCAGTCCTTTCTTTGCATATTATCGCACATAGACTATTATACCTAATTCCAATTACCAGTTTCGTCTTTCGTACTAGTAACTCATGTTGAAATAATTTTGTACCTACTCTATAAAAGAGTACCTTACGTACTGTAAATTCAATCTTCACTTCTGCCCGATCCGAAAAGATAAAATTATTCAGACATGCTATTTACTGTCCGTCCAAGTAGTGTTGTCGCAAGGTCGTAGGAAAGGGGGGAAATCACGTGACAGTTAATCACTTAACGAGGCCCTTTTATTTATGATATTTTAAACAGTTGTATAATATTACGTCCAATTCCTAACAGAAATTAATGTTTTCAGAAAAGAGCTAAGACAGCCCAGCCACAAAGGGACGGGCAGAAGCGGGTGGGGGAAACCGGGATGCGACATAGATTTAGATTAGATTTATTTATTTAACCTGGTAGAGATAAGGCCGTCAGGCCTTCTCTGCCCCTCTACCAGGGGATTACAACTATAACATGAACAATAAGATTACAATTAATATTAAATTTACAATTACAATTACAATAAAAATTAAAGTACGACAAGAATACCTGATTAATGAAAGCTAGACATTTTATCATAGAAGTTAAGAACAAAGAATATTTTTGTATTTACTAAATTACAAATTAAACCTACAATAACAAAACTCTATAGTGATGAAATTACCGGATATTGAGATATTTTGTGGTAGATTAAAAGAACTATTTACAAGAAACCATGTCTGAACGAGTCTCAATTACTGACCAAGTGCCTAGTAAGTTTGCGTTTGAATTGAATTTTATTTCGACAGTCCCTGATGCTAGCAGGTAACGAATTCCAGAGTCTTGGCAGGGCTATTGTGAAAGAGGATGAGTATGAGGAGGTGCGATGGGATGGTATTGTTAGTATTGTTTCATGGCGAGAGCGTGTGCTCAGATTGTGGTGGGAAGAAAGGTAAGTGAAGCGAGACGACAGGTACGAAGGAATAGAAGAGTTCAAGATTTCCAAGAGAAAGAGAAGTGAATGTAAATTTCTTTTCTTATCTAGTTTAAGCCAACCTATTGCTTCCAGGGATGGGGTAATATGATCATATTTACGATCATTGCTTACAAAACGTACACACAAATTATGAGCACGTTGAAGTTTCATTTTGTTGTCGCTGGAAAGGTCAGTCAGTAAAATGTCAGCATAGTCAAAATGGGGAAATACAAGGGTCTGCACAAGGGACTTTTTTAAGCAAGAGGGAAGATGAACATTTATCCTTTTTAGCACATGAATAATAGAATATACTTTTCTGCAGGTTTCTGTGATTTGCATGTCCCAGTTGAGATTATTATCCATGTGAATGCCAAGATTTTTTACCGAAGAACTGAAAGGGATATGCACTGTACTTACTTTAACGGGGGAAATGTCGAGGTGCTTTACAGCGTCGGTTTGCCGTTTATGTCCTAATATGATTGCTTGTGTCTTTCCAGGATTGATATTAAGATGGAATTTCTTTGTCCATGTCACAATCGAGTCAATGTCTTTGTTCAATTTATCTATAGCGTCATTTATTCGATCTAAGCGGGAAGAGATGTAGCATTGGAGGTCGTCAGCATACAAGTGATAGTTACAATGCCTTACATGAGATGTAATATCACTGACATATATCGTGAACAACAATGGTCCAGTACCGAACCCTGTGGTATACCTGATGTTATGTTAAACCAGGAAGAGCTTCGATTCCCGGATACAACACATTGTTGTCTTTCCCGTAAGTAGGATTCGAACCAACTCACAGCAGTCTCTGACAAATGCAGATTTCTCAATTTATGGGTGAGCAGGGCGAAATTTACAGAGTTGAAAGCTTTGCTAAGGTCAAGAAGTGTTAGTATTGTTACTTTATTAGAGTCGATTGCTTCATAGGCAAATGGCAAATGGACGACAGTACCTGTGCGAGAATATGATTCAATATTGAAAGCGAACATATTTCTGGAACGTACTATACTCACTAACTCAGTACTGTTTGTGTTTACTATGACCGTAAGGCGACTTTGACTGAATACGCTTGGTTCTGCGTGGAGAACGTTTGGAAGTTTACTAGTAGAGGGGGTGGGAGTGAAGTACATTCAAAAACTCAGGTACAATAAAAATTGAAGTAAAAATAAAATGATGTCCCTGTATTCACCCTAATTGTAGTTTTGATATTGTATGCAGACATGTAACCTAACAAAATTGGTCAGTAGCACACTACAAAACGTTAACAGGGATTATTGTAATGTTCACATTATCATCATCATCATCATCATCATAATTATTTTTGTTATTATTATTTCTACTGCTTCTTACAAGATTAAAAATGAGATCTCCAACCCTGATTAAATATGCTGTAACCACAGTCTAGTATATACAGTCACAAAGCTTGGGATGAATTTTTGCATTTCTCGCGATAGTTGCTAGCCACTTGCAGCGCTGTAAGTACTAGGAACAATAGACTGTGTCACTGCCATCGTGATCTAATAGGCTACAGGCCGTAAGGCAGACCATGTGACTCGGCTAACTCTACCATGAAGGGCGGCGTTTCAACCATGAAAATTATTTGGAATCCATAAAGAGTAACATATATTTCTCTAAAATGTAGTGTAATTGCATTAATAAAATTTAAAACAATGATTATGAGACACTTCAGACATAATTCACTTGCGAGTTAAGGTGCAATATTATTTTTGGTGTGAAAATTACGTTGTTCGTATATGTAATAGGCCTACCTCTCTTTATTTCGATTAAATATTTGGAAATTCGGTTAAACGAATTTTTGTACATTCATTTATGCACGATTCAATAATTTTCAGTTGCATCGCATGGATATTTAGATATGTTGAAATTATAGGTTATATTTACTGTACCAGTACTTCAATATTCGCATTTATATATTATAAATTAAGCATAATGGCATGTAGGATACCCCGCACATTCAAATTGTCTGGATTTGAATACTACAATTGAGTACTGAATTATCGTATTTATCTACTACCTAAGAGAAGAAGTAACACAATCGTACGTACACTAATTTCATAGGAGTGTTATGGTAAATTTTCTATCTACAATTAAGGAAGGTAGATGTGCTAAATTAAAATCACAATATAAATTATTTTTAGTAAACCTCAAAATATCTTCCATTCTAAACTTAAAATGTTGATGCGAACAGATTATGTTAATATGTAAAATTCTCTTCACATTAAAATAACACAGTTTTGTATTTATTTCTGCAACATATTATGCAACAAGAAGTAAACGGAACTTGTGGACACATTACACTAAATAAAACTTAGCAATGATACGCAATAAGGTTATGTAATATTTCACTGAGCTCCATACATTGAAATAGAAAACCGAACATACATTACGGCCTGGTCTAGATCGAAAAAGCATTGATCGTGCCGTATTTCGCATTGTTATAAAAAGTTGTGTAAACTGTTAAATGTTCGTTATCGGTTGTAATAACTGTAAATGGCTAAAATACAATAATTTTAATAATAATATGAGAGGAGACGTTTGTAGTACTATAAATTGTAAGAAAAACAGGTCGGAGTTATCCTTCTTCCGAAAGATCCAGGAAGGTGAGTTTATAAAATATAATATATGCTTTATGAAAATTATATATGAACCTTATGTATTTCATATTTCAATAGTGAAAGAAAGGTGTTCATTTTTTTCAAAAGAACACGAAATCAAAAGTATACATTTTATCGTCTGCTAGGGAAAGGTTCTGTGATGAGACGGTAGTAGCGATCCTGGTGGTTAGCAACTATCTATGGATGCACATTTATTAAGTATTGAGCTTCGTGACTGTATATACCAGATTGTGCTGTAACTATGATTACGACTGTAAATTCCACAAGGATAATGAATGAAAACGACGATGACGATTACGAAAATGAAAATAATGACGAACTACAGGAATGCAGAAATATAATAAATTCCGTGAAGAAACAATGCTGACAATTGATAGAACTTGAATTAGTCGAAGTGGTTAGATTAGCTCTGCTATATAAAGTATGCTGTATTAGTGGTTTTCTTAAGTTAAAAGAATATTTCATTCTCAATTGAACAAAGTACAATTATTAACATACTACCGCAATGTAAATTAAATCAACAATTTCACCTCTTTTCAACATCACACTTAAACGTAATTATTCCAAACAACGTACACAGTTTATTACTCGCTCATTTACTCGTGCACTCACTTAGTCACACACTTACTCATTTAATTACTCACCTTAATTATATACTTGTTTACTCCATAAGTCACTCATTTACTCAATCACATATTTACTTACCAATATTCGCACATTTATTTACTTGCTCATTCGTTCACTCGCTCAATCATTCGTTTATTTATTCATTCAATCTCTCATTTATTTACTTACTCATTTACTTATTTACTCGTTCACTTATTTCTTACTTAAAAAGTACTCCTATAAATATACTTCATTACAGCATGTCGAATTGGAAAATGTACGGAGAAAATATCTACCACCCTCGATGCTAAGTAAGAATACGAGTTCGCTTGCATGTCTTGACCTCATGGGGAATAGAGCATACGAAAAAAAGATTGGATTGTTCCTCTTGAAGGCGAGAAAGATTAGAACTTCAGCTGTTGAAGTTTGCGACACGAACTGAGGAAGGGATAATAGTATATACCCAAAATTAAAATCACATAATAAATCTAACTGTCTGTCTGTCTGTCTGTCTGTCTGTCTGTCTGTCTGTCTGTCTGTCTGTCTGTCTGTCTGTCTGTCTGTCTGTCTGTCTGTCTGTCTGTCTGTCTGTCTGTCTGTCTGTCTGTCTGTCTGTCTGTCTGTCTGTCTATCTATCTATCTATCTATCTATCTATCTATCTATCTATCTATTTCTCACTCGTTCATTTATTACTCATTCATTTACTTATTTACCCATTTATTTACTTATTTATCCACTCATTTACTTAATTACCCATTCACTAACATATTTATCCATTCACTTATTCACTCACTCACTTATTCACTCGTTCACTTATTCATTCATTCATTCACTTACTTATCCACTCATTCACATACTGACTTACTCATTCACATAATTACTTACTCATTCATCTACTAAACCACTCGTTCATTTACTAAACCACTCGTTCATTTGTTAAACCTCTCATTTATTTACTCAATCATTCATTCATTTAATCAATCACTCGTTCATTTAATCAATAATTCGTTCATTTAATCAATCACTCGTTCATTTATTCCGTCACTCATTCATTTACTCAATCACTAATTAATTTACTCAATCACTCATTCGTTGACTCAATCACGCATTCACTTACTTATTTACTCAATCACGCATTCATTTACTCAATCACTCACTTAATTACTTATTTACTTTTATTTACTTATACATTTACAGCAATTAGGAAGTATTTTGGGGAATATCTCATACACTACTGTCGTAGTTCATACAAAATATTATTTAAAAGGCACGACAGACTTTCTTCGTTATAATAAGTATCAAATTAAGTGTCAGCAGGTATCGATAGTGAAGATAATGGAAAACAAGTCACTGCAATAGTTTGGACATGTAAAAAGGATGCATGGGTGCGCACGGTTAAGGCGTAACACTGCAAAACGGGAAGGTCGTGGTTTCGATTCCTGATGGGGTCATAGATTTTCTAAATTGATCTAATCTTTCCGGCCGC
The DNA here is from genome assembly GCF_040183065.1 of Periplaneta americana. Classification (NCBI taxonomy): domain Eukaryota; kingdom Metazoa; phylum Arthropoda; class Insecta; order Blattodea; family Blattidae; genus Periplaneta; species Periplaneta americana. Next base: position 52,643,906 of record NC_091126.1, read on the forward strand.
ATATGACCGTAGAATATTTCGTAGGACTAACATCCCTACTATTATTAATGCTGACTGTATAGATGAGAGTCTTAACCTCCAGCCACTCTTTGGACTGTTTTGGCCTTTATTGGAACAGTTATTACATAACAAGTATGCATAATGAATAGAGGAAGAATAAGCCCAAGACGGGGATGTGAGTAGTGTATTGAGAAGCTGGCCATCAGATGCGGCAATAATTTAGTTGAAAGAAAACACCTAGCCCACGATAGAATTGAGTTTAGAAAGTGGCTGGAAGACCTCAATATGTCCTGCTTAATAGGAGGACAAAAATTATTTAAATACATGACTTAGCTACTCAAAATTCCCCGATAAGTTTAGGACGGTTGTTCCATACACAAAAATAATAGAGAAATTTGCGTCAAAAATTGAATGGTTTAAAAGAATACCGCATTTTATTCATACAATATCTAATGGGTTAAAGTTATTGAAGAAAAATATGCATAGGCGTATTGCACGTGGCATTTCTCAGAGCAGATATTCGAAATTCTCATAAGACAGGCTTCATTCGCCTGGCTTTTCAAGTTTGCAATTAATTTTAGGAGTTTGTTTCAGATAAGTCTATGATCAGTTATATAGAATATAAAACGTAATAAATTTTCAGTCTTAATGACTTATAATAATCACCATACAGAATCAAAGAACATTTTTATAGTGACCAGACATATAATAATTTGTTCATTAATTATATTGTATATTGAATACCTATAAACGTTTTCGCCGTATTAAGCATCATCAGACAGTGATAGCAATATCTAAATTTCACATAAAGTGTAATACACATTAAATACATGTATTTGTGATGTTAAAATATTATAAAATAGTGGCAACATATGTATTTAATTTGTATTAATTATTAAAGAACAAATTATTACATGTCTGGTCACTATAAATTTGTTCATTGATTCTACTCGTATATGACAATATTATGAAGTCATTAAGAATGAAAATGTATTCCAATTTATATCCTATAATGACTTTTCAAGGACCGTAGCTATAACGGATCCATAAGCGTAGACTTACATTGACTCAATGTGCGCCCTATACAGAGTCGAAAAGGACTAAACAGAATTGTTTTGGGGAGAGATGAATTAGGGCACTGAGGTAAACCAAAAAAGTGTGTTATCACTGTGATTATTTGCGAACGGGTTTTGGGAAAAATAGCAGTTTTGGTTGAATTTAGCAGTGCGTATTCAAGTAAAATGCGAGAAGTTGGAGAGAGAATGTTGAGGGTTTTGTAGAGCAATTACAAACAACTGTGTCTATGTGGGTTTGTTGCGTAACGCTGGCGGTTTCGCTGTAATTTCATTGAAAATCTGTAACAAACTGTATGACAGGAATACGTGGCAACCGTGCATTCAGTGGCGGCAGAACTAAGTCGAAGAGTAGAGCGGAAAGAAGTAAATGCAGACACAACACCAATATCCCTTTGTGACGCGTTACGTTACTGATTTTTTTTGTAGTTACGTACAGTAATAGCAAAAAAACCGGACCGACAATTGTAGCTGATTTCAGAGCCTTGTTCACTCCAGAGCACGATAGATTGGTAACTAAACTTTCGTGGTTCGAATCCTGCCTGAGAAGGAAACTTTTTTTTGTTCCTTATTCAAATTTATTCCCAATACTAAGACATTAGTGTAAGTTACAGATCCAGAAACAAAGTTTGGGCCACCCGAATTTTGTTTCTGCGTCTGTACAAAATTTTAGTTGTGTACAACATTATCTTGTAGCAACAGTAAAAAAGTTAAATGAGAGTCGGGAGGAAATTAAACGCAGAATATACATGGGAAATGCCTGTTATTGCTCGTTTGATAAGCTTTTGTCATCTAGTCTGCTGTCAAAAAATCTGAAAGTTAGAATTTATAAAACAGTTATATCACCGGTGGTTCTGTATAGTTATGAAACTTGGACTCTCACTTTGAGAGATGAACAGAGATTAAGAGTGTGTGAGGATAAGGTTATTAGGAAAATATTTGGGGCTAAGAAGATTGAAGTTACAGGAGAATGGAGAATGGAGAAAGTTACACAACACAGAACTGCACGCATTGTAGTCTTCACCTGACATAATTAGGAACATTAAATCCAGATGTTTGAGATGGGCAGGGCATGTAGCACGTATGGGCGAATCCAGAAATGCATATAGAGTGTTAGTTGGGAGGCGGAGGAAAAAATACCTTTGGGGAGGCCGAGACGTAGATGAGAGGATAATATTAAAATTGATTTGAAGGAGGTGTGATATGATGATAAAGACTGGATTAAACTTGCACAGGATAGGGACCGATGGCGGGCTTATGTGAGGCCGGCAATGGACCTCCGGGCTCCTTAAAAGCCATAAGTAAGTATGTAAGGAAGTGTGTGTACAACATTGAGATATTAATATAGGCCTATTCATAATTAATTACAAGTATGGGTAACGATGTTTCAAGAACTACTATTAATGTTTCCTTCCCATGACGTCACGCTTGGATCGCATTTATTATCGAGTTTTTTACTGGCTGACGTAGCCTACATTAATTCACATGTAATAATAATAATAATAATAATAATAATAATAATAATAATAATAATAATAATAATAATAATAATAATAATAATAATAATAATGTGATCAGGATATTATATACGGATTGCTTCTTTGCATTTGAGACTAGACTTAAGGATCCCAAACGGCATCAGTTTCTCTTTCGTTATCTCTTTAATATTATGCTCGTACGTAGTAAACAACACTCCTCGACGTAGTCCGACTGCGTTCTGTTCTTGAGTGTCTTGAAGTGTTAGTTTGAATTTGATGATCGCGCCAAAAAGAAAAGCAATAATTGCAAAATTCCAACCTAACTAACTTATCTAACCAAATTCCGCTTTTGTTAAGTCGCATAGAAGACCTCCGTTAGATTTCTCTTGTGGCGGAGCTTCTTTTAACTCCAGTGCGTACATGGCAATGAAGAAAATTACTTTCGAGTCACATGCTACACGTGCACCCTTAAAGGAGGAGCAAGTGTTACGTCTGTCATATATCACAAGAGGCTTGCACGAATAATATCGGAAATGCGATTTCTTGTAATCTATTTTATCTTACAGTTTGAAGTGAACTGAAGAACTGTGAAACGATGACTGAGAAAGAAGAGTACGTATTTCTGAAATCTCCCAAACACTGTCCATATAAACTAGAAATTTCACCTTATCCAGTCGATATTTCAACCTAAATCTATAGTACATATAACACATAGCACACATTTTTACTTTGTGTGACTCAAAATTTATTAAGTACATAAGCCTGTCCACAGCCGTGGAGTAATGGTGAGCACGTCTGGCTATGAAACGAGTGGGGCCGGGTTCAAATCCTGGTTGGGACAAATTACCTGGTTCGGAGTTTTTCCGGGGGTTTCCCCTCATCCAATTGAAGCAGAATTACTGGGTAATTTTCGGCGTTGGACCTCGGATTCATTTCGCCATCATTAATTCAGAAAACATCATCCATACAATAGCCCGGGTTAAGTTCACTTTGCGGCGTGTTGTACTTGTACAAGAGCGCGGCCGTTCGGCTACCCAATCATTCACAGAATAGGAGTAGTATGTACAATAATCCTCAGGCTGCAGTGTAAGCCTTTGGGTCCTTCCTCCGTACAAGAGAAAAAGTATACAAGCCTAATTTTTTAGATTAAATGTTCAATATTTAATAAGCGAAGTGCTCGTTCGTTAAGTAAATATAGATTAAATTCAATGTAACTAGGATATAACGATTAAAAATTATAAAAAACGATTGAGCTAGGGAAGTCAGAACTTCTTGTTATTCCGTGCACTACACGCCCATTCACAGCATGCGACATACGTCATGAAATAGTCATAAAAACCGACTACAGTTTACATGATCGCGTATTTTAACGGTTTTCCTCATTGGCATTATGTAGGAAGCATTTACAATACTTGAAATGGCTTGTGAAATGTTTAATATCTCATGTTAATTTATTTCACTTCTCGTGGCCTATATGTACCGATATTACTAATGTGTAAATAAAAAAAGCAGTGACTTGATAATAAATTTCTTAAATTTTGGTATATTTTTAGCATTTATTTTAGAAAAATTCTCATAATTTCAAGTATCTTGCATCAGTAACTTCCAAATTGTACATAGCTTTTAATGTAGGTTTGCATTTTTTTTTTCGCTGGTTATATAAAGGTAATGTATCAAATACCCGGTTATTTAGCGTCGATGGAATTGCTGATAGCGATATGATATTTGGGAATATGAGGCTGAGAATTCGCCATAGATTATTTGATATTTGCCTTACAGTGGAGGAAAACTTCGGAAAGAACCCAACCATGTAATCCATCCAAGCCGAGAGCAACTCAAGATCAGTAGACAAGCGGCTTTGTCGACTAAGCTACGCCGGTGGCAAAGTTTGTATTATAGGAGTATATGAACGTAGAATGAGCAGAGAAACAATTTCTTCAATTTATAAACATTAAATCCAAAACACCTTGTATATTGTTACAATATATTTTTCTCTTAAATTCCAAACTGAATTTTACATTCCTTTTGTGCCTTCATTTAAGTTGTATAAGATATAGTGCAACATTTAACATCACGCATGGTATATAATTTATGTAATGGACTTCACACAACTTTATGTACTTTAAATAACAGAAGAGTTCCTATTCAAAAGTTTAACGAGCAGAAAATAGAAGTTTAACAAATTGAATAAATCGCATTAAGAATGCGGTCGTAGGCACGATTGGTTTGGAACCTACATTCGCTCACTCAGACGAGAGGAAGGTATTTCGAATGAAGACAACATAACAGCAAAATTAGATCCCCTTCGAGAAGGAATGGAGTTGTTGAACTGAACGACAAAGATTTTAGAGCATAAAATTGCTGGAGAGAAGAATGAACGTATGAGAGATTTCGACCGAAAATTTCATTAGGAATCAACGAGTCACGATAATTGAAAATTCAAAATAAAACTTGAGTCGGACTTCTTTAAATTGATCGCCCCAGTATCTCAGCAAGATCGCGGGTTCTGATGGAAGAACTTCAAAAGTATTGCAATAACCTACGCGCAAATTCGCAAGATGTGATCCGCGAGTCTAATAAAATATCCTGACTGACATAGGGAATTCTGTGTTCAAGTAGCACAGGTGTTCGTGAAACTCGTTCTCAAGTGACCGGGTAGTGACTAGGGGTAAAAAAATCGATTATTTTGTATTTGAAAAAAAAAGTACACACTTGATTTTTAAAACAATATAGATATTGTGGGGAGTATCTCCGCAGATCAGCCCTTTAAATGGTATCTTAAATTTGGCGGAGTATGTAATTCACACATCCTTTTTTTTAAATGCAGCTTTCCAGAAGTTTATGTTTTTTCAAACTTATGTGCATTTTTCTCTCGAACTACTGGATCAATTTACATTAAAATTTTAGAGTGTTTTCTGCAGCCTGTGTCCTATAACGTAGACCCACGGGTTTGAGAATATCACACATACTGTAGAACACGAGGAAAATATATATATGCTTTGAAAAAATGGCAAAAATTGTTAATCAAATTTCAATATTTCTCCTGTTTCACTAAGTGTGAAATGTTTAACTAAATTTTGCTTTATGATTTACATTTCACATTACTTGACAACTTAAAAAAATACAGGGCATATGAGTGAAGATAATTTTAGCACAGTCGGAAACCAGGTTATCAATTAGGGCCTTTCTTTTGCACTTGGATACGATATTAAATAGTTGTCTTTTATACCACTGCATTCAGAATAATTTATTGTATAACCATGGAAATTTTTATTTCACTCTGAACACTATTATTATTATTATTATTATTATTATTATTATTATTATTATTATCAATTGCATATCTTTACAATATTACTCATATTATTCCAGGCTTCATTTTTAATTAACTCACTGATCTAATTTTAATAATTATTTGTCCATTTATTTGTTGCATTTGGTCAATTGATTAATGTAGACTATTCCATTATTTCAATTATCTCATTGTACTAATTTTATAATTATTTATGCTATTCTACTCTGTTGCATTTGATCAATTATTGATGTAGACTATTTTATTGTTTGTATTTCATCTCATTGCCATTTTCTATCATTCATTCTCATCATCATTTGTTGTTTTGTTCTGTTTTGTATCGTGCTAAACTGTAATTGGCCTTGTGCTGTTGTTTTGCACGTTAATATTCTAAATAAATAAATAAAATAAATAAAATAAATAAATAAATTATTATTATTATTATTATTATTATTATTATTATTATTGATTTATTATTAATTGTATTTATTATTGAGTGTAATTAGTTACCACTGCCACCGGGTATTTACCCATTTGCAGTGTGAATACATACATACATTACATATACATACATACATACATACATACATACCATAACATAACATAACATAACATAACATTACATCCATACTAAAACCCTAGAAATAGTGAACTAAACCTTTGTACTAAAATTCTTTAATAGCATTGACATTACTAACCACTCCCCTCAAATGAATTGTAATTATTGCAGAATTTCATGTTTCAGAATTTTCCTTTCATTACTGATTTCAAAACCTGTCTCAGCCGAGAAAGGTGGAGTGGAGAGTTAAGGGACAGTCTTCAGTGACCCCTTTGAGGTATTAGTGCACAGGCCTGGTCTAATCTTTCCAGTCGCATTACTGCACTAGGGCTGTGGGATTCACTCATTCTCAGACAGAATTTTTCCTTAACAGTTTCACAGATTTGGTTCAGTTCTGTGTCTAAGAGTCAATCTGCGAGCGACGCATATAAAATACAGTCAGTTTTATACAAATTTAACGAGTCTGATTTTTCATTTCATTTACTATATTCCATAGATCTGACATTGGCAATGAAGCTTTAAGATGTGGAACAAGTCAAAATTTTACAAGATTACAATTACAATTTTACAATTTTGTACAATTTTTACCACTTCATAAATTTGCAATTTTTTTACAATTTTTTACAATTGAAAGGGAAAACTGCGTAACTATTTACTTCCAATCGTCCCTAACGAATTTTATAAATTATTTTCTTCCCTACATAATATAATATGGTTAATGAAATTTTGTAGGCGGTATGTATGGAAGAAGGCTTTTTTTTAGATCTTAATAATGTCTTACATGTGTAATTATTATTCCCCAATCGAAAACATCATCATCTGCCTCTCAAGTAACAGGCTTAGTAGCCTATTCAGTTATAGGGGTTCTTTCGAGTTCATTAACATTCCTTTTGTGATCTAGAAGACCGTATCCGGACAAAAATCTCATTTCAGCAGATGTTATGAGTCTTTCATCTTGGATTCGTATGGTCCATGCTTCACTACCACACAGAAGCTGGGTTATCGAAAACATATTCAGACAAAATCTTTCTGAACCTGCAATATATCGTCGTCTTTTCTGCAATAACTCCTATGTGCAAGATATAAAATGTTTCAGTAGGAAGAAAAACACATTTATTCATCATATGGCAGCCGTACATAGGAGATTGTAAATTCTTACATTTTCGAAACAAAGAAATATAATTACATATAGAAGATTTTATTATTTGCTTTATCACTATTTAAGTTATTTAATAGAGCAAAAATCTGAAAATCGATAAATATGTCACATAGGAGTTACTGCAGGAACAACGACGATATGTGTTATTATAGGAGAATATCATAATAACTTACAATATACATTGATCTCAGAGAATGACTTCTGAAAATATGTTGCACACCCTGTATTCTCTTTTTTTTTTCGAATTGCGATAGTCCGAGTATAAATATCGATAATGCCTTTGTTATTATTTTAACTACCTGTGACTTTTTTTTCTCATTAAGTGAAAGCTTATAGAAACTAATATAGCTCACAATTCGAATTCAGGAATGATTCTTTCGTTTTAATTCCATGTGAGAACTTTGTTGATCCCAAGTAGCTCTAAATTAAGGAAAATCCAGAGACGCGGTGATATGTAATTTGGGAAACAATGAAAGAAATCCTCAGTCTTCTCAGACAGATTTATGAGGAAAGGAAATTAATACCCGTCTTTTCCATAAACCATTTAGTCATGCGTGACGTCCCACATTAAGGGTATTCTGAGAACTTCAGTATAGTGTAAGTGATTGATCTAGATCCGTTATAACGAATCTCATTTTAAACCAACAGATCATAAATAACTCTTCATTCAAAAGTTTAGATCGCTTCTCTGGTTCGAAGATTTCGTCATTTTACTTCCTTAAAGCAGTACTGACGAGGGAGGATTTCACATCAGGTCTAGGCCCCCTTTAAGTTTGTGGATAGCATAAAGAATTCACGGGTATAGCTTATTCGGTAGACGCATTTGCCTCCTGACATGGATCAGCGCTCAGGCGTGAGTTTGATCCCCGCTTGGGCTAATTACATGCTGAGCTTACCGAAGGTTTTCCCAACTGTAAGGCAAATGCAAGATAATCCTATGGCGAATCCTCGTTCTCATAACGTCAGATACTATCTCGATAAAATAAACTCCAATGATATTAAATAGCTTACTAGATTATACAACGTCGTCAAATAACACACTAAGAATAAAAGATATGCTATAAAAAAGACCTGCACATTGCATCTGGTAGTATTAACTGCTGAGATACAAAATTTGTTTTCAAATTTGACAAAAAATATATTCATATTGCTGAACATTGAGTGAACGTTTCTACTTTTCGCTAGCTAAGCCACAGGATGCAGTACGGGAGACACATACTGAAAACAACAATTCGATTGGAACATGTAGTCTATTACAAATTATGTATACTCAGTACTTGGTTAAGTTTTCGTATCCTGTCAACAGACAAATAACGATTATATTTGAAGGGTTCAGAGCCATTGTGGTCCAAGCGCCATTTATTAAAAACAGAGAAAGCAAGGGTTAAAGTTAAGTGAATACCACAGTTTAATGAAGATTGACATATCATTTAGTTTTATATTACTTGCTATATGTTCCCATTGAATTATGGTAATAATTTCACTTTAATCTTAATTTTCTGCGGTTTTAGTAAGTGGCGCTTGGTCCACTATGGTTCTGAACCCTTCATTTGTATATAAAGTCGAAGACAAAAGTTTCATTATTTTTATCTGCAAGCCTAGCTGAAGAGTAGGCTAATGGAGCGTCGTATCAAGCATGTGTATTCCAAGAGTTTTAATAAAAGTTTGCTCAAGTAAAGATTCTGACAAGGAAATTTCTCATATTAGGTAGAAATCCCTATTGTAAATTTTATTTCTTCAATATGAAATACTGAAAAGCAAAATTAATTTATAAAATTGGAGCTGCCAATTGAAACTACGATGCACAAAAACGTTTAAAAATACCGAAAAATATATAGTTCCAGTTGAAACTGGGTAACCTTTCTACTTGTTAATAAAATCAAGATTACATGCCATCATACATTACAATAGACCAGCGACATCAGAAAAATAGAGCATGGAATGACTTCGATTCCTTTGCGTGCTACATGGCTGGAGAGTATTGCTATATAGGAAGCAGTGGCCGAAAAACGAAAGGTAGGTAAAATGAACATCATTTATTAAATCCAGATGCAATATCTTTTTACACTTGTGTCTACAAATGTTAACTATAGAGAGTGAACCATAAGTATTGTCATTAATTTCAGAGGGATATTCTTCGAGATATTTCAAACAAAAATTTTAATAAAATCTTGATCGTTTTTTCTTCCTTTTCGAGATAAAAATTGTTTTATATGAAATATTTCATAGCATGTTTTCGGAAAGCCATTGATTGAAATCTCAATATGTTCAGACAGCCATCGTCAACTGGCCTGCATACTAGTTCTGAGCGCCGAGACGCTGGCTGAGGAGGCAGTAGTGTGCAGTGTGTCTAGCCAAACCAACGCATCCCATCACAGAAGCCAACTTTCTGACCATAATTTACAATGCCTTCTTCGATTGTATTCTACACGATCATTGACACCTAACATAAATCAGTTAGTGAGGGAAAAACGAATTAAAAATCCAGGAAAACCAATGCTAATGATCGGCGAAAATAATTTTTATCATTTGTTATTTACATTGTAATAATATAATTTAGGCCTACTTCAGTCTTGTAACAGAAACGACAATAGGTTTCATATGTTATACAAAATAACAAATAATTGGTTTTGTATAATTTCAAGGGAAAAATTGTTCCGGGGCCGGTTATCGATGCCGGAACAATTTTTCCCTCGAAATTATTCAAATCTGCTTTACAGGGAGCCTTACCTGATAGACTAGATTTGAAATTGGTTTTGTCATAAAATAATGTTATAAATTTCAATCAAAGACACAACTATCTGCAAATGTTTATTTGCTACATGAATATAAAGTATATAAACGTTTTCGCCTTGTGGGGCATCATCAGATATATTAAAATTATGTGATCTGAACTTAGATTAAATTAAATTTATAAAATCAAATACGAACAGTGTGTAACACATGGTGATAAAATTTCATGAGTTGTACTTCAAACCATCAACACTCCCACATACACCGAGACATATACAATTCTTCCATATACACACATCTTAATTAAACACAGTAATTCAACAACGATATGCATTATAAAAGATAGATTATTTAGATCTAAAGGGACAAGGATTAACCACTATTTGCATCGAAACTAGACAAAATTTAGATTACAATCAAGCAAAGTACTCTATATGAATGATAATTTATACGCACATCACAATCAACCTACAACATCGATCACTGCAAACTTCGGTATGATACACAGTTCTCCAAGACGTGTTTTTCTAAACATTGAATAACTATAACCCAAGATTTTATCCTTTTATTCATTTTAACATGATCATAATTCGCATAACATTATTTGATAAAATGTATTATAATGTAACATGAGTTATATGTACACACAATTCCAATTTTAATCATATTTGAATTTATACTACATTGAAATTCATCTTTTTATCTTATTTCTTGTTACAATTAGTATACATACAACTCATGAAATTTTATCACCATGTATTACACACTGTTCGTATTTGCTTTTATAAATCTAATTTAATCTAAGTTCAGATCACATAATTTTAATATATCTGATGATGCCCCACAAGGCGAAAACATTTATATACCTTATATTCATGTAGCAAATAAACATTTGCAGATAGTCGTGTCTTTGATTGAAATTTATAACATTATTTTATGACATTACCAGACACATGTGAAATATAAAATGAATTGCAAATTGGTTTTGTGATATGTAGTGTCAGATAAAAAATGGATAATTAATTTTATTTTATTGACGACACTTAAACAAAGAGATAGGATGACAGGATTTAAATAATAGTAATGGGTTCGATTTGTTTAATATTTTGTAACAGCGAAAATGCATAATAGGTCTGTAAGTTCTCAATTACTTTAATATGAAAAAAATATATATTTGCTTTCAAAACCGCTGCAATACATAACGAAAAAGTACAACTTGCTTGTTGTCTTAAACTAAAAAGTGATTTAAAAATCAAGGAAAACCAATGCTAACGAACAGCGAAAATAAATTTTATAATTTGTTATTTACATTGTAATAAAATCATTTAAGCCTACTTTAGCCTTGTAACAGAAACGATAATTTGTTTCATATGTTATACATAATAACAAATAATTTCTTTCGTGATATTAGTGTCAGATAAAAAATGGATAATTAATTTTATTTTATTAATGACACTTGAACAAAGGAATAGGATGACATGATTTAAATATTAATGAATTCGATTTGTTTAATATTTCGTAATAGTGAAAATGCATTAGGCCTATACGTCTGTAAGTTCTCAATTACTTTAATATAAAAAAAACTATTTATTTTCAAAACCGATACAATATATAACGGAAAAATACATATTGTTTCTTGTCTTAAACTAAAAAGTGGTTTACTTATTACACAGTGCCTCTTAAAATAAATTAAGTACATGCTTCTTCCGTGTTTATTATAATTATTAAAGACTGATTAAAAGGGTTGAACAAGTGAACGGACGCCACTGCCATCACCTGATTCCTTCCCCCCACCTCCTGCTGCTCAGTTGATGTCTAAGGGATAGAACTGAGCAGCGAGCAAACTGTGCCTGCACCATAGTGCACTGAGATGACGACTCCTGGTCTAAGATGTTACTGTATTATGGATTGGTTAAAGACTAGAGCAGGGTTGCTCATGGGAGCGCCCTGAAGCCTAGACCAGGGCGAGAGGGTGCAGACTGGGCAGGCGCTGTGGAACTCGGCGGATCCAGCGGGGCAAGAAGATGAGGATGTAGGATCGTCTTTCAAACAAAATATAAACAATATAAATCAATTGTATTTACATTGACAAAAGAAATTCTAAACAGAAACAGTGTTTTAGGAAGAAATATGAACTTAAAATGCTAGACATTACATGTGTGTTTGTGCGGCGAGATGGGTAATATCTGGAACAATCTATCTACTCTAATGCAGCCGAATCATAGATGTCAAATGCTTATCGCTTGCTGTGATCCGTGGCTGGTTTCACACATTTTTAGACCAGAGAAAACTGCTCACATAAGTGCGTCGTACCAAACACTCATTATTTTTTGTGCATGCCTGAGCAGACGTGGAAAACGATCACACGAGATATAATGATAGAATGTAGTTATGTCTTCAGTTATTTTGAACTTCACCTCAAGAAAGCTGTCACATTTCAGGGGTTCACAACCAGAGTGGACCAAGTCCATCTGGAATAGTTCTAAGATATTGAGTCTTAAAGTTCCTGGCTCACGCTTAGCAACCTTCACCTTCCATAGGAAATGCTGCCCTCTGTGGAGTAACAAATGAGTTATGGACTTTGTTTGTTATGGCAATGAATAAATCTAAGTTTTCATCCGAAATTGTATTAATCCACAAACTGATCACTGGTGGACTTGATCCACTCTGGTTGTGAGCCCCTCATTTGAGACCTATTAATTCCATTTAAAGAGTAGAGTGAACTGTGGATATATCAACGGAAAATGGGAACATGAATATTTGAAAATCCAACTGGAGGAATTCTATTTCACTGAATAGTTCCTCAAATGTCTTATCCAAATTATTCAAAGACTCCACAAATGCAGCATATTGTGAGTCCGAAACATAAGACGCAAATTTGCTTAGATTTGGAAAATGAGGCAAATTTGCTTTGTTCCATTTTTTGTGTCCACAATAATTAAGTTCCACTCGAAATGCTTTAATTTTATTGAACAAATCAATAATCAGGGGATCTTTATCTTGCAAGGAAATATTTAGGTCAATTAAACCAGGCCTGTCCAGACTTCGAGCCCTAGGCGCGCTACTCAGCTGCGTCAGTGCGCCAACAAACACTGAACCGCGCCAAGGCCCCACCACGCGACTATCAGAGTAGTAGCACAGTCTAGTATATACAGTCACGAAGTTCAATACGTAGTAAATATGCATCCATAGATAGTTGCTAATCACTAGGATCGCTACTATCGCCTCATTACAGACAATGCGAAATAGTACCGGCAGAGTCTATTGTTCCTAGCACCCTCACAACTCAAGCTTCGTGACTGTATATACTATACTGTGGTAGTAGTGGGGACAACCACAAACTCACCCTCCGAAAGAGGCTTGTCTGATTTGACGAATTTTAAAGATACTTTGTAGCTCGCACGGAGAGACGGACTCGTCACTTCAGGTTTTTGCAAAAGCAAACGCACTACGAGCACGTCAAGCTGCTAACAAAGTGATCGCACACACAAATTGAACACAATTTAGAACCAACTGTAACGCCTGCTTAAGTTCGCTCAGCTTCATTTCACGATCGACGCCTACCGGCGCTGTAAGTATTCTTGTGTTTTCGATTATAGTGGCGTTCCAAGAAACATTTATTTCAATTTAAAAGCACAAGGTCACATAGAAGGCATTTTGCATTTCCGCTATGTGGAATCCAGAAATCGGCTACCTCGCACTTCTGTTTGAAGATCGACGACTCTCCGTTTCTTTTCACCACTCGCCTTTAAATGCTACCATCAAGCATACACGTGCCATGCATCCCTCTCCCCCCGAATGTGGTAACAAAGAAGTTACGTCCATTTTCGTCTTCTCTCCTTCAAAATTTTCTAGGGCTCCTTCAGTGGAACAGCGTAACCCAGAGTGAGACAAGTGGTCAACACCCTTGGAGCTCACATACTCTGTTTCTCTCAGCCCCAACTCCCTTTGCAAGAACGCGTTTTCGCATACCTTTTAAATTTCTCCCCTCTTTCAATTATTCAATTCACGTATCACTCTATAGTCTGTACGTACATCAAGCGCGGAGCAAATACGACAGACTCTCCGCAGCCTGGCGGGGTAAGCGAGAGGGGAGGTAGACTGCCCATATCAGTTGTGCGCTCCGGCGCACAGTCTGGAGCGTGACTGGCGCGCTGCTGCGCCGGTGGCGCTGTTTGGACGGGCATGATTTAAGTGATTTGTCACATCTGTCTGGAAATCCAAGTCTACAAGCCAAGAAAGATCGCCCAGGTGGGGAAAAGCTCGAGCTAGCGCGCTGTTACGTCATCACAGCGTAATGCCCTGCCCTAGCTCCACGTACATGCACTGAGTGCAGGTTGCCCTCTGTGAACACGACTGGACTAGAGTAATGCATGGAAATAAAATGTCGACTAGAAAATATCCGCTGGGTATTTATGAACTTAGCTTTAAACAGTTTTCTTCTCTGGTCCAAAGCTTATCTTGCTGAGGTATAAGTTCAAACCCGGACGATAATAACTGATTTCATAAGACGATCAAAATATTTAGCAGAGAAAAGCACGTGAAAGAAGAAGAAACTCTTTCCCCGATAGATGGCTCCAGGCGAAATTTGTCTGTCCAATTCTTGTTCATTTTAATTCCTATTCTCAACGACCTCTACAGTTGAGAGCTTTGTTAAATAAAATTCTGCTGCGCTCTGTGAAAAAAGTAATGTTGCGAGCATGCTTTTGAAAAATAAGTTGCAACTCGCACTAAACCATATTGCAGAGTGCTTTACATGCATTATTTCGCAATGTAGCAATCTTTCGGTAACAGTAAGTAATCCGTGGCTTGACAGCCCAAGAAGGACCAAGGCTGACCAACCGACTATCGGTCTCAGGTTTACAGGCCTCACCAGAGGTGAACGATCATCCAACTAGGAGGTAAACGTGTCTTCTGCACAATGATCTTAGGTGTCATACTGAAAAGTTGCGTATGTGAAATGACACATATTACAATGCCTAAAACAACTCGTTCACGAAGTGCAATACTGAAGAATTTAGTGGAACAATTCGGACGCGATATATTTAGGCTATTATAGAAGGAGAAAGTGTATATGCCGTGTGTAGTTTCAGATTATTACGAATTAAGAAGTACTATTTTGAAAGACACTGTAATAGTAAAGGACACAAACATGTTGAACGCAATTCAAACAAGAAACAATCGAGTTCAAATAGTCGGTCACAATTCAATATACAGACTTATGTGACATGTTGGTACACACAAACAATCCTTTCAGAACTTTAGACAATCCCCACTTTAGATCATTTCTGGAAAAATACACAAATCAATATATTCCAGAAGAAACAATACGTAAAGAATATTTACCAATTTCATACAAGAATAAGATTGCCAAAATTCGAGAAAGCGTGAATGATCAGAAAATATATGGGTTTCAGTTGATGAGTCTACGGACGTCAGTGGTAGATATGTGGCAAATGTGGTGGTCGGTATACTTTCCGAGAACTGTGCAGGAAAAAAAAATTGTGCTAACTTCAGAGAAACTCGAAAAGGTAAACCATGTAACTATTGTCCAAGTTTTTTTATAAGGCTGTGCGCCTTTTATGGCCGGAAAGGATTAAATATAATAATGTACTTCTTTTTGTCACTGATGCAGCTCCTTATATTATTTAGGCACCAAAACAACTTAAAGAGCGGTATTTCAACTGGTGCATTTAACTTAAGTTATCTGGCGCACGGACTGCATAATTCTGTCGACATCGCATCAATTACATAAGTACAAAATGTATGATTATTGTATGTATGCAATTCATATACTCAAGGCTGTACTTCTGAAGCACGCACAGTAAGTTGCTTACCTGAGAGTTCAGTACACTCGCCACGGAACGCTCCAGATATACTTAACTTGACGGTAAAGGGCCCGCACTCCCGCGGTTTAATTATGATGTATCGAAGTGTATATGATATTTCCATGCAGAAATTCTGTGTCATCATATGATGAAAGATGATTGGAACGGGCCACTAGAGGGAACCCAAGAGGTGGAACTTGAACTGAGAGGATTCAATCCGACACCGGGATGGGAATCCGGTGTGGCTTAGTGGATAGAGCGTCAGCACGTAGAGCTGAAAACCCGGGTTCAAATTTCGGTGCCGGAGAGAATTTTTCTCCGTTCCACTCATCTTTCTCTAAAATCATAACTAGTTTTCGAAACTGGATTTCGCTAAGTCTCGTAGCTCTGAGTTCATCACAATTCTTGGTGGGCACCGGTGCCTTAAACTAGTCAAAATTTCATTAGCACTCGAATCAGCGCTAATTCCGTAACTCGAACCTAAGCATGACGTCTTAGTCCACCCGGTACTAAAATCTTTCAGTCAGGAACCAAATAAAGCTGGTCTCAATTTGCAGGGAAATAATAAATTGGTTCAATGTTATCAAATACTCGTCTATGGGGAAAAGGAAACACTCTGGAGAACTTCATAGTCCCCTTAAGGGAAATTATTTCAGAATTATAGCAGTTCCATTTGAGTCGCCTCCTCCTCTTCCTGAAAATGAGGCCATTAAGGTGTTCGGAAACGACTGATACAGTTTCCTCCAAAATACGCGCTCAGAATCACTACAATGTGTTGTAGCACTAACACAACTCCCTGTATGTGTGTAGGCTACACTTCCTGCAATGCTTGAGGCGTGGAGAGGTGTAGCTGAGGAACTGGGCTTTTGTTCTCGCCACTACATTCACTGGGGTTATATCCATACAGCAATTCCAGAAGGTAAACTGAACAGCCACACACGTGCTCAGCTTTTCATTATGTATCGGCTGTAATGCGGTCCTCATTTCCATACAAATTTATGGTAACCACACAAATCCAAGTTCAGAGATGCAGACCATAACATTTTCGATGCAAGTTGAGCCCCGAAGATAAACCTGTAGACACAGTGACTTGCAAAGCGGATCCTCCTGTTCCCTTCTGTACTTCTTTCAATATAATTTGAAGGAAATATTTATCACGAGGGACAAAAATAAGCACTACTTCACATCCAGACTAAAACGTGTGTTTATAAACCTGACTCCGGCTCCTCGAAAACATTGCGCCTTGGAAAAACTTTTAAATGAAAATAAGAATTCGAACTGAAAGATATCTACAATCAATACTCATTTTTGTTTGGTTATTTGAGGATGCTAAAAGTATTGGTAACATCATACATGTATTGTCAGAATACTTTATAATGGAGCACCGTGATTTTGTTAGCATCTCATTGTTCAAATAATCACATTGTAACATTTTCTGCTGTAGACCTATTATAATCCGGAAGGAAATTAAACGCAGAATAAATATGGGAAATGCCTGTTATTATTCGGTTGAGAAGCTCTTATCATCCAGTCTGCTGTCAAAAAATTTCAAAGTTAGAATTTGTAAAAACAGTTATATTACTGGTTGTTCTTTTTGGTTGTGAAACTTGGACTCTCACTTTGAGAGAGGAACATAGGTTAAGGGTGTTTGAGAATAAGGTGCTTAGGAAAATATTTGCGGCTAGGAGAGATGAAGTTACAGGAGAATGGAGAAAGTTACACAACGCAGAAGTGCACGCATTGTATTCTTCGCCTGACATAATTAGGAACATTAAATCCAGACGTTTGAGATGGGGAGGGCATGTAGCACGTATGAGCGAATCCAGAAATTCATATAGAGTGTTAGTTGAGTGGGCGGAGGAAAAAAGACCTTTGGGGAGGCCGAGACGTAGATGGGAAGATAATATTAAAATGGATTTGAGGGAGGTAGGATATGATGATAGAGACTGGATTAATTTTGCTCAGTATAGGGACCAATGGCAAGCTTATGTGAGGGCGGCAATGAACCTCCGGGTTCCTTAAAAGCCAGCAAGTAAGTAAGTAAGACCTAGTATAATCAGGTTCATTTTGGTGTCAAATATGAGCTTACGTCCTCTATGTAGTATATCCAATACACAAGCAAGCATAAAATACCAGACTTTAGAGTAATATAATAATTCAGAATCAAGAAAGACGTCAAGTTTCACATATTTTACTGGTATATTTTTTCCAATTAGATAACGCAAGGAATTCTGCATGAGATGCATTTATTTTAGCTGGTTAAAATGAAATGTTTTACTTTATCAATACTGGAACAAAATGTTATTCAATTTCACTTGCAAAATTATAATAATAATGTATGGTCGTTTTTCATGTACAAATTTGATTATGTTCTAGGAAAATATTTAATAAATTGACAGAATATATTATCGTATATGGAATTGACATTTAATTATCAGTTTCAACAAATATCGAGAAAATGTATTTAATTTGTTTGCTGCTAAGCGTAACCTGACGGGAAAACATGTACCTTTTTTTTTCTTTTCCAATTAACAAGTCTATACAACAATCTATTTTGGTTCTTGAAAGTTCTGAACTCGGAACTAACCAGTTGCAAGGAGATTTTTCGAGTGATAGCTGAAATAATGCAGTTTCGGTAAATAATTATTTTTAATTTTGTTTGATGCACCCAGAGCTGTTTAAAAAATGGAACAACTGGATAATGACAAACGCAAACAGCGCCGACTACGCTTTCCACTAGTGACCCAGCCGTACCCAGTGAGCACTGTACTAAATTGGATACACTACGCGAGTGCTGAGCGAATTTCTATCTCTTTCTAAGACAGTGTTGTCCTTGTCTTTTTTGCAGCAAATGCTATTGTACACAATATCAACTCGTCGTTATCTTTGAAATTATTTTCGAAACTCCAAACCAGTCAAGTTCAACCGTAAATCGTCTTAGTGGCATTTGAGCTATTAGCACCCCCACCTCCTCGACTTGAGAGGAAAGGACTTGCCAGCTGTCCGTCTCTTAACATGACATTCACATTAATTCATTCGCAGTCGCGGCGGCCTTGTGAATTATTGTAATTTTCAATGGCTTATCCAAAGACGTCCAGATATTTATTTCACTAATCATGGGACTTGCAATATTTTTGTGTCAAAGAGAACGACAAAGTAAAATGTCTCATTAGTTCTAAATATGCAGTGAGGCATATTACTTGAATTACAGAATTCTACTACAATTAAATTTTCTATCAAAGAAGGCTGGCAACTATTTAACCCAGATAAGCCCAAAACTTTTTTTGTGATAAAAATACAGTAGCACATTAGTTACTCTCAAAAATAGGTTAAATGATGTTGAAATAAACTGAAACAAGGAATGTATATTTTCTAAAGCTAACAAATACTACCAACATTATCGCACAACTTATAAAATGTCCCTAACACCAACAATGACATAATATCCGAAGGTACTGCAACTGTCCTTAAAAAAGGACGGTGGGAAAATCTGGGTTAAATCACTGCCCTGTGATAGTTCCACGGCTGCGCGTGTGTGCAACAAATGTAATGATAATCTTCCGATCTACATACATTTGCGAGTAAACCATTTCTAAAATGAATTACATTAAAAGTCAGTATCGAAATAGGATACGCGACGATCACTTGGTATGTATATCTTCGAAGACGTTGTACGTCTTCATTTGTGCCAAATATAGAGAAACTTGTTAAAACTAAGAGCTGCCAGAAAAGTCGCTAAGTTAAATGTGAAGTAAAAAACGGCACAATTTTCAGCGTTCATATTGCATTAAATTTCGTTAAAAATATCACAATACATTCAAGCCACCACTCAAACTCAGCAGACATATCCCATGTGTGTGAACACACAGTACACGATCACAAAAGAACGTCGTAGCTTGTGGAAAAAGGTAAACCCACCCTCCCATCTTCCAACTACGGTTATGTATCCCTGCTTCAAACTATTAGCGTTTTCTATATTATTTCAATACACATTATACAGGGACATCATTTTATTTTTACTTCAATTTTTATTGTACCTGAGTTGTTGAATGTACTTCACTCCCACCCCTTCTACTAATGAAGTTCCAACTGTCCTCCACACAGAACCAAGCCCGCATATAATAAACAGGACTGAGTTAGTGAGTATAGTACGTTCCAGAAATATATTCGCGTTTTCCAGTGACGAAAGAGCTTTCAATATTGGATCATATTTTCGCACACGTACTGTCGTCCGTTTGCCTAAGTCGCATCCCGATTTCCCCCACCTGCTTCTGCTCGCCCCTCTGTAAAGGCTAGTGGCTGGGCTGTCTTAGCTTGCTCTTTTCTGAAAACATTAATTTCTGTTAGGAATTGGACGTCTACGTAATATTATACAACTGTTTAAAATAACTGAAATAAAAGGGCCTCGTTAAGTAATTAACTGTCACGTGATTTTCCCTCTTTCTACGATCCTACGACATAACAACTTGAACGGACAGTAAATAGCATGTCTGAGTAATTTTATCTGTGCGGGTCAGGCAGAAGTGAAGACCGAATTTACAGTACGTAAGGTACTCTTTTATAGACTAGGTACAACATTATTTCAACATGAGTTACTAGTGCGAAGGACGAAACTGGTAATTGGAATTAGATGCAATAGTCTATAGTGCTATAATATGCACAAAAGAACTGAAGCCTGTATCGATATAAATGGCTATCATTTTCAAAAATGTGTTTAAATATCCATGTTATGATTATTTTTAAATTTAACTTCATTCTCTATATTGCACCCATACGCTAATGTGCTGCAGACAGTATAATATACAATGCATGATGAATACGTTCACATGAACAACTCAATACGTGAGTAAAAACACTTTTAGTTAATACAGTACTGTATTTTGATTAAACAAAAACCTGTATAATGAAAATTACCAAAGTCAAAATGGCGATATTTCCCTCCTATATCTAGTAAAGTGATTTGTTTGTATTTTACGCCAGTATCATCGAACTCCAGTCGTGGAAGGGGGTAGCAAACGGTGTTTCCGGTTCTCAACTGTTAATACAAAGGTATAGTCAGGTTAATAAGAAAAATGTTAGTAAAAATAAAATGATGTCCCTGTATTATATTTCAAACTAAGTTATCAGCATTCTAATAAATGAAAACACAAAAATAATATTAAATACTGGTAGACCTATGCTGAAAAATAACATTGTTTGTAATGAAATGGTATCTACGAAAGCTATCGATCACGAGTTCGACTCCTGGAAAATTTTCAAGACACTAGATTTGTGATTAATTTATTTAGTACCGTGCTATATCGTCCCCAGGAAAAGTCTGGCATAATTTTTACACAACAATCTTAAAGTCAAAATATATGGCAAAAATCAGTGGCGTATGCAGGGTTTCTTTTGAAGCACAAGAGTTTCGATCAGATGTTTTTTTACGTAATCATGGAAGTATGTAACTCTCGATGCATTTAAACCCCAAATAAGACCTTAAAACGTCTTTCTGTGACATTATTTTACTTACTATGTTTCACTCTTATATTTCATTAACAGGATTTATAGAAGGCAATATTAATACTTAATTTCGGCTAGTGTATGGGACCGGTGCCCACCCAGCATCGTGATGCACTTGGGAAGCTACGATAGGTAGCGAAATCCGGTTGCAAATGCCAGCTATAACGGCTGGGGGGGATCAACGTGCTAATCAACGTACCAACCACACGTTACCTCCATTCTGGTTGGATGATCGTCCACCTCTGCTTCGGCATGTGGGGTTTGAGGCCAGCAGCCGGCTGGTCGGTCTAGGCCCTTCACGGGCTGTAGCGCCACGGATTATTATTATTATTATTATTATTATTATTATTATTATTATTATTATTACTTGAACATTCGGATATCGGAGACTGAAGTTGCATGTGATGAAGGCGGCTGAATTTAATATCATTCTTTCTATCCTATTTATCTTTCGCCTCTGGGAAGAGTTAAAACTAAGATCTCCATCCATCGGTATGCCAATAATATTAAGTCCTAAACCCAAAGTGTACACAGATGTAAAAGTAAGAGGAAGTGACTAAAGTGAAAGGATCAACAGTTCGAGAATTGAAGTAGGTCCTACAATTAATTGTCAGATCAACATACTGGTTTAATATTCCCCTTAGCAATACTAGTAGATCTGATTGTACAAAAATTTGAAGACTTCTAATCAGTTTATTGAGTCTCGACTATAGGACACTCAGCTCAAAATATATAAAATACAATAGATCATACTTCAAAAGTTAACAAGAAATACTGTAACATATTCAAAAGACTAGCTGGTAAAAATAATGAACAGTCACAATGCATATACTAAAATAATAACATCTACAAAACATATAAGAAATGAAACTTAGATACTTCCTCTCTTCCAAAATATGGTATAGAAAGATATCATTAATTCTGTTCCAATATATGGTATACATTTGTTAGAGTTCTCAGCAATATAATGTAACTTTAGTACATCATCTAGATACTTGTTTGATAAATTAACATAAGAAAAACATAAACATTAGATACATTTCATTCTGTGTGATGTCAAATTAACAAAAGAAAAACCAAACATTGTTTTGAGAGACGCTAATTAATATAAAAACTCCATTAAATTATAAACCGTTTTTGTACGACTATTGAGCCTTAAATGTTCTATTCAAAATTGACTGGGTTGGTGTTACGTTTTCTGCAGCAGGAACACCACAGCAGGTGCCCATTTGGTTCCTGTTCATAATGAACTATTTAAATATGATAGTTGATGCACTACAGAAGATTAGAAACATTCACAACTGCACTGTCTGATAGTCCCTTCACTACTGAACAGAATACCACACTGCGAAATATTTCGTACGCGTATGCGCAATAATTAGTGACGTAAAAAAAACTGTTTTAATCCGTTTAAATCCATATACATCGGTTTTTATGGGTTTAAAACCCTGTTTACTAGGATTAATTGGATTTATTGAATGGAACCAAACATCATATATGCCATCCATTTTGCATACACATCCGGGCGTTTTACTTCTGTGTGCAAGGCTCTAGGGTTGTTGGAGTATGCTGCTGGACGTTGGATGTCTTGATTGTATACAAATACATAATACAGCTGATGGATAATTTCAGTGCGGCGCTTATAGTCCGTAACCAGTCGTATCGTAATACTGTACTGTGTAAGCTCGTGAGTACAATGATACCTTCTTCAAGCATTTGGAATCATTTTGAAACAGCAGTCTGGGGGAAAGACTTATGTTCTGGACAGGTTTGATAATCAATTTCTTCGCGAATATTAAATGTGTCACCTTCTTCGGCTGCATGCGAAAGAAACTGGTCCGCTCATGACAACATACCTACAAAACTCAGAAATAGTCGGTGTCCTCAAAGGTTGGAGAAACTTGTAACGGTAAGATGGAATCTTAAGTTCACTATTCTGAACTAGTGAATCCAGGGCCTTCAATACCTGATGAAGCAACTATTGAGGAAGATTAGTGTACCAACAAGAAATAAGGAATATATTTGTTTTCTAGTTTAACTAACTATTGTACTTTTCAAAATTACAATAGAAAAGATGTTTATTATTTTCAAGTTTTATTCCTCTTGTTATTAGTATTGCTATAATATATTTGCAGCATGTATTGTGAACAAAATTTACTTTCAGTTTTCTAGCTCAAAAGTATTTAATTTTGAAAAGACTAAAACTATGAGTTACGTTATTGTTGCTATTATTATTATTATTATTATTATTATTATTATTATTATTATTACTATTATTATTATTATTACATGTTTGCAATCTCATTTTTATTATTAATATTTGTGTCAAGAACCCTTTTAACTTGACTATTACACTTTTACTACATCATACTACTTTTGACCAATAAAACAGTACGAAAGGAAGTCTTTCAACCAATCATGGCTGTTTATCGCACAATTTTATCGCTTCCCTAGCATTTGTTTCTTTTTATCACTACCCTAGCATTTGTTTCTTTGTTTGCCAACATTTCGAACTGCACTGGTCAGGACGTCAAAAAACAGAAAATTACAAACCACTCCAGTCGATGCACAGCAGTTTCAAATATGACTCGCATTGGCATTCAAGAACAAGAATTAATAAAGATCACTAGTCATTGCTATGCATCTTCCCTGAAACCCTATTTACAAATAAATGAAGAGCACCATTCGGAAATCCTGAATAAGTTGAGGAATAAACCAGACATCAACGAGTTCCAATTCTTTTACGCACACGTCCAGTATGACATCAACTGAACCACCAACCACTAAAATATTCAAATTTTAAAATTGTACTTTCAATAATTGTTCCTTTTAAAATTATTAATGTTTATTTTTTATTTCATTTTCCTTAATTAAAAGTTTTTTATTTCATCATTCCTAATTAAAACATTTCTAACACTTGTTTATATTATTTAGGTTATGATATAGCTTCTGCTATATTATATTATGGATAGTCACGTATCAGAGATTGTTTAATATTAAGATTTATTGAAAATCATCTGTCAAATGACGTTGATTACTGGGATCCGGATAATTGAAGTGGAATGCAACTGTTTTAATAAAAATGAAACTGAATCAACAAAGCCTTCCTGACTAGTAACCGTTCACAGAGTTCAATTAAGATTCCATGGTTGCCACAACTGGTAACAAGAAAACAGCTAATCATAACACACTACTGCCATCTCGCCTAATATTCGTAATGTTGAGATGGTACACCCTTAGACAAAAAAATGACCGGGCTCCAGATTCTATGTCCGATTCGGAAGACTTCGGGTGCATTCGTCAGAGCATGATACACACGCGGATGAATTTCTTCTGTCGTAAATGTTTCCGATACTCCCTAGCCACCACTATATGATGATTATATAGCATGCTTCTTAAATAGTCATCGTCTCTCTCGCATAGCGTAGTCGGTAGCATTGTGGCCTTGTATTCGAAAGGTTTCGAGTTCGAATCTCAGTCTATACTTTATTTTTTTTTTTTCATTCTCATTTTTTACTTCTTGTATAATGATAATAACCAGTATTGTGAAATATTTAACAGAAAGTTAATATTTACAAAGGACAAGTTAGATACATAATAGCAATCTTTTCCCTTGTATCTTGTATTTAAAGAGACTAAAGGAAATCTTCTCGGATAGACATAAACAATAATAAACCTGAAAAGAAATCCTTCTCGGATAGGAATAAACAGACATTATCCTTTTCTTTGTATTAAACAAAATAAATAAATACATCTCTGAGACCAATAAACAAAAATCAAAATAGACAAAAAATTCAATACCGGGTAATAATCCCTCCGCATCTATAACCGCCTGCATCCTACGGGGTATGGATGGATCAGGCGTCTCAGGCACTGTCGACGTGAAGATACACGATCCCAAGCGTCCTTGATAATATTCCAGAGTGCATCTTTCGTGGTCGGCCGACGTGGCATTGTATTTATCATCGCGTTCACCTCCGACCACACATTTTCTAGGACATTCAGATCTGGTGAACAGGGAGGCCATTCTATCAGTCTGATATATGGCCTCTCTGAAAACCATCTCATAACCTCGGCACATGTGCGAACACGATGATTAACCTGTTGAAATATGACATCATCATCAGGATGTATCATCCGTACAGAGGGAAGCATAACATTTTCCAATAAGACCTTGTATTGTTGGGCAAAGATTTCCGCCGAGCCGCCACAGAACACCCAGACCGTCACTGGACATCCAGCCCCAATATGGAACAGATACACGGCTACTGCGAAAGCGAGTTGCCATATGCGTAGGATCGTATCGGGATCCTCGTGAACGGTAAACTATTTGCCTCCCGTAATTGTCAGAGGAAAAAGTAACTTCGTCTGAAAATATTACCTTATTCCAATCGAAATTAACATTTTCCTCTGAAAATGCAAGGCGGAATAATGTGTGGTCATTATTATTATTATTATTATTATTATCATTATTATTGAGTTTGTAATACTATGAATATTATTATTGTTATTATTCTGGTTGTTGCATTATTATTATTAGACTATTAGTATTATTATTATTATATTATT
The DNA here is from genome assembly GCF_040183065.1 of Periplaneta americana. NCBI lineage: Eukaryota > Metazoa > Arthropoda > Insecta > Blattodea > Blattidae > Periplaneta > Periplaneta americana. The sequence goes on from NC_091126.1 coordinate 52,670,099, forward strand.
ATTATTATTATTACTTATACAAATTATAGTAACTGAACAATATTCCTTATGGAGAGGGGAGAAGATCCAAGAACTGAACATCTATTTTAATTCAAGGGTAATTACGAAGAAGTCTCCGATATTATTGAATGTTTTTGTTTAATTGTTCAACTAATCCAAACTCCTGTGCACGTTAATAAATGTATCATTTGTTTCTAGCTAGAGAAAAAATATAACGAAGCAAATATATATACTTATACGAAGGCGGATATGAACCCGGGTTTTCTGCGTGGCAAGTCAGAGTTTTACCCCGGAGCTATAACACATACACAGCTCAAAACGTTGTTTGCCAATATAAGAGTATGTTCTTGGATCTCGCTGGTTTCGTCCTTACTACTCTGATTTTAGTATTGTGTATCAGGCGCACGGCCGAACGGAACTTAGGAAAATTTATGCTTCAAGAGTCCGGTCATTTTTTTGTCTAAGAGTGTACAATAACACATTTGAAGACAGTTTTATTTTCGTAAGTCAATTAATATTTTATTGTATTGGAGTACTTCGATACTTCTAACCTTTATATGCTTTCTTCTAGTCGTGTAATAACTGCACACATCATCTCTTTATTCTTCATCTTTCACTGTTGCTACTTCTCGTCACTGGAATTCTCTGCCGCCTGAAGTCAAGGGCTGCCGAACTTTAATTTCCTTTAAATGTAAATTAGAAAAATACCTTATGATGAGTTGCCGGACCTAACGCGTTGCAAATATTTAATGACATGTGTTCAACTGTATTTATTTTTATTTTTTATTTTATTTTTTGTTTCTTATTTTTATTGTGTAATCATGTAAATCGTGTTTATTTATCACACTTAACGCCAATATGTATCCCACTGTGTTGTTTTTTATTATTAATCTATTTTTTTGTGTACATTTTATTCAATTGTCGGTTTCTGGTTTAATTATGTAAATCCTACTTAATTGTAACCTAATACTAATATGTATAATAATGTGTTTATTTTTATTTTTACTGTGTACATTTTTTTATTGAATTATCGACTTCTGTTTTTATGTGATTCGTATTTGATTCCAACAACATTAATATGTATTTCACACTATGTTAATGTTTATTTTATGAGGTAAATTTTTATGTAACTATCTCTTTTGATCTCATTATGTACCTAAATTGTATCAGTATGTAATTAATTCCGATCCAGTCTTATGTTTAACAGTGTAAGCAAGTTTTAATCCTGGTTGAGTGTAAGAGAAGGCCTTACGGCCTTAACTCTGCCAGGTTAAATAAAGCCATTATTATTATTATTATTATTATTATTATTATTATTATTATTAGTCAATTAAATCCCGCTCGAGTTTTGATTTTCTCTAGATAAATCAAAACCTCTAGTGAGATTACTGTTGATAACAAAACAAATTATTCCAATAAAACGTGATAAAAACCCAATTTAAAACAGCATTCTGGTTTAAAACCAAGATCACTAGCAATAAGTAAACTTGTTTTGTTTGTTACTATACCATATTTTGGGACGGAGGTAGTATAAGAGAAGTCATAGAAACGATAAAAAAGTAATTAATATAAACAGGAAAATGAAGCACACTAGAACAGTTCGTAGAAAATAACGTACTAGTTTCGTCCTCACTGAAATTTTATTTTGCAAGTATGCTGGAAACTGAATATTGATGGAACAGCTTTGGGTTTGAGTACTTTTACTTGCGCTCCGGGGCGAACTCGACTCATTAATTTGTGATATGTCTATTACATGCAACTGTGTTTGGAAGACAACCAATTTTCTCTTCGTGTTGCTTGGACCCATTGTTCTAAGATTTCAAGGCAAGAATGTGGAACACTCTTAGGGCCATATTCATAGACATTCTCTGCGAGGGCTTCCGGTGGATGATCAGCGAACTAACGTTTTTCGTATTCACAAACCAGTGTTAGCGATATGATATGATATGATATGATATGATATGATATGATATGATATGATATGATATGATATGATATGATATGATATGATATGATATGATATGATATGATATGATATGATATGATATGATATGATATGATATGATATGATATGATATGAATCCTGTACAAGTAATCAGCCGATAGCCGAGGCTAGTTTAGCACGCTCGTAGTGCGGGCTAGCGAAATGTCTATGAATAGCACCCTTAAAATTTAAATGATGTAATAATTTTAATGGCCAAGATTGTATAAACAAATGATGACTACCGTAGGCCTATAGTAACGCTACGTATTACTTTCGTTTGTTTCGTGTAACAAAAGCAGAATAAATCTACCTATGAAACCGGATATCACTTTCTATTTTTTTGTTGTTCCGAACAACCAAAGGCATACAACTTTTCACCCATTTTATTGTTTTTATTGCGCACATAGAACATGAACCTCACGAAAGATATTGATACACATTAGTTAGAAAGAGAGACCAATACTCTCTCCAACATGACGTCGTTGCGATTCTACAGTCACGTTTACAGACAGGAAAGAGCATTATGGTGGTGTCTCCAGTTTTGTATAGAGCTCATTGGTCGTACCGTGTCGTGTGAAACAAAAGACAGAAATTGTTGGTTTTAATTCGTGGCTATTCCTTCAAAATTGAATGTACTGGTCAAGTGCAACGTTTACGGAGTATAATGGTGGTCTTTCGAATGCACTAAAACAGAACACAGTTTTAGTAAGTCACTACGTCAGGTTATTACAGTGAAATGAATGAGAAGTATGATGTGGTTCAGAGAATGTTATTGAAATCGGAGATAGATTTATCAAAAACTGCTTCATAATAGCAGCTGAGGAAGTATGGTCTCATATAGTAGATATGATTAAATCTCTAAGTCTATCGCGAAACAATGTAACAAGGCGTATCGAAGAAAATAAATTATGGTTTATTTAACGACGCTCGCAACTGCAGAGGTTGTATCAGCGTCGCCGGTGTGCCGGAATTTTGTCCCGCAGAAGTTCTTTCACATGCCAGTAAATCTACTGACATCAGACCTACTTAATCCATCATCGTTTCATTGAGGTAATTTGTAGTCCCGGAATTGTATTAATAGTAGGAGAAGAGCGCTCAATTAATGCACTATCAAACTACGTACCGGTACGTACTCTTTCCCTGAATCCAATTCATGTTCTTAAAATCCGAAGCTTCTGTATCTACAGAGTTGGAGATGAACAGTAGAGTGCAATAAAGCTCCGTGTCCCCAATACCCAACAGCTGCATCAATCCCCGCAATTTTTTTCACTGGTCACTCTCAATAATCTCTTTCGGACGATAAATACTTGTACACAAACCATTATTCCGACGAGACACACAAATGCTATTAAAACACAGGCACTGGACTGTTCGGCATCTGTGGGATCGAGATTCAGTTAGCAATTACACAGTATTTTATCTTAATATTTTACTTAATATTTACCCGTACTTTATGGAAGTCCCAGACGAAAGTATGGATAAGTATTTATGTACATGTATTATGTATGTATACACATGTGTGCAAGTATGTATGTGTAAGCTATAGGCTATGCATGCGTGTGTAGATGTGTAATGTTCTCATATGAGTGTGCATATGCATGCACATGCCTTTCATGTGTATGTACAGTTGTCAAAAAAAAAAAGTGACCGCACTCGTGAACAGCGAATATTTTCAAAGTCCACTTCGGGTCGCGGCTGTGTTACACGATGCATGTGCTTGTACAAGTAGTTCCGGAACTATGAAAGTGTTCCATATCTACGCCTTGTAGGCCAGCGGTAGAGTGCTTGTTTAATGATTCAAAGGTTGTAGGTTCGGGCCTTGTTCAAGTTTTCATTTTATTTTTTAATCGTTCTTTAGCGATGTAAATGATATTCGAATTATCATTTATATCCAGTTATCGTTCTTTATGGATATCACGTTATTTATATTTTGTTATCGTTGTTTAGAGATATGAATATAATTCAAGTCATCATTTGTATTCTGTTATCATTTTATAACGATATGAATAATAATAATTATTATTGTATCTCCAATGGGGATTAGCCTTATTTTACATATGTATGTTAGGGATATAGTTTCATACACAAAAAATATGAGCATAAAGAGAAATGGAAAAGAAAATTAAATTAGCTTACGCGATGTAAACAAAACATAAACAATCCGTAAATTAGGCATTGCGATTGCAAAACAAATATCAGTTATCAATTTGAAACATACAAAAACATTAACAACACACATACGTAACACTTCTATAACACAAATATGCAGCTTTCCGTACCATACATCATAAATTAATACACAATAGTCACACAAACACAATCGAACTATAATTACGACATTGCGACGACATCAAGCATCACATAACTGACTCACATACATAACAAATCAAGCATCCGTTGCAACACATACACTTCAACATAGTAACCACACTATTAAAAGTTACAAATTTGGCTCCAAGAAGAATAAATAGGACACTGTTACTAATTACTATTCTTCTACAATTTCTTAAATACATCTGTAATAAATCTGTGAAATTCCGATATGAATAATATTCACGTTTTTTATATTGTTATCGTTCTTTAGCGATATAAATAATATTCAAGTCATTTATATTCTGTTCTCCTTCATTAGCATTATAAAATAATATTCAAGTTATTTATATTGTTATTGTTCTTTCGCAATATAAATAATCTGTATTTTATATAAGTAATTATTATAACACAAATAACCATTTTTCTTTGTAAAATAGGTTATTTTATTTAGATAATTAAATACATATTATATACTATCTTATATTAATTAAACAAACCGATATTTATTATTTATATTCTGTTATCGCTCTTTAGTGATATTGTATAAATAATATTAAAGTTATTTATATTGTAATCGTTCTTTATCGAAATAAATAACATAAATTTAATATTAGGTTTGGCAAAATCCAGTTGCATAATACTGGTATTAGTTTTTATTTTTGTATTATTACATTATACTATCTTGACCCACAATAAAATGAAAAGGAGTAACGAGGAATTGAACCTGAGACGTTGATATCTAAATTCCGACGTTCGTCCGCTGAGCTACGAGGGCAAAAGTGTGGTAACATTTTCGGAAAAATTGGCCCAATCACACTCTAAGGTTTTCTGATGATTCGTAGAAGCTAGTCCAGGATGCGGGGGGCAAAGGCTAATTGAGATTTCCCGGTCTCTGATCGGGTCAAACATCCTGATAGAATTCATATTTAACCCTTGCCGTGACTTTCGGTGAAGTCCGGAGGGCCCAATTAGTCAAATCCACTCTCCTCATCTCCACGCTTGGGCCTCCTGGAATTTAATAAGTTGCGAAAGAGATAGTGGTGTGCGGAAAGCAACGGGATGTTACCGCATTTAGGCCTATCCTTCCCAAGAAAAACTGCAAACATGAACAAAGGAAGCTTTTAATAGAAGAAGAAGGATATTCTGCGGACCTCTGGAAAAAGAACAAAGGAAGAGACTAGTGAAGTGCTTTGTGTGGAGTGTGGCATTGTATGGGGAAGGAACATGGACATTACGACGAAATGAAGAGAAACGAATTGAAGCATTTGAAATGTGGATGTGGAGAAGAACGGTGCGTGTGAAGTGGACAGACAGAATAAGAAATAAATTGTGTTTGAAAAAGTGAGAGAAGAAAGAATGATGCTGAAACTGATTAGAAAGAGAAAAAGGAATTGGTTGGGTCTCTGGTTGAAAAGAATAATAGACGACATTAGGATATGTGGATCATAGGCGGAGACTAAGAGGAAGGCAGAAAATAGGAAAGATTGGAGATTGCTGGGTTTGCAATGAAAGACCTGCCCATGGACAGAACACTTATGGATGTATGTTCAGAATGCCTGGAATATCGTGTCTAAGAAGAGTCGCCATTTGCAAAGACTAGTCAATTCCATGCCCACTCGATTGCAAGATGATCGAGATAAGAGGAAGATAGACTATATATTGAATTGTGGCTTTTTGTTTTGTTTTTTGAACGCTTAATTGTTTGAATGTTTTAAGGCCGACGCCAGTAAATTTGTTCTGTTTATGCCACGAAAGATATTTTTATTGAGAATGAAATCTTTTTTCTTTCCATTTGCAGCCACAATATCATAATGATAAAGTCATGGCATAATATATTAATGAACCTGATGTTAATTACTAAAATAATCGTAAAATAGAAAGGAGCCATTATGTATAGTTTGTCTCTCTCAAAAACAGAACAAAAAAGAACATAAAAAGCACGAGGTTGTAGTCGAACGCAGGACCTCATGAATAAGAGGCCTGAACGCTACCATTACGCTATCAAATAACACACAGAATACTTCAATTATAACTGTAGATATCAGGCAACGTGGTCCAACAACATGTAACATCGCCTGTCTCCGAATTGTAGCGAAGATACCCGAAGGGAACTTTGTTTCAGGAGAGCGGCCACTTTTTCTTTTGACAGCTGTACATAACGTGTGTTCATTCGTCTATATATATTTCTTTAATTATGGTTTATTTAACGACGCTCGCAAATGCCGAGATTATGTCAGCTTCGCCGGTGTGCCGGAATTTTTTCCCGCAGTTCTTTTACATGCCAGTAAATCTACTGACATGAGCCTGTCACATTTAAGCACACTTTAATGCCATCGACATGGGCCGGGATCGAACCCGCAACCTCGAGCACAGAAGGCCAGCGCTACCGAGGCCGACTTTGTCTATGTATGACGTTTGTAGTGTCAGAGAGAGAAATAAAGTCAATGTGAATCAACAGCTGGGAAAGGTTAAAGAGCATAAGAATGGGGAGAGGGAAAATAAAGGAGGGTTATGGGTAAGAAGAGAAAGTACAGAGAAGGTAAATAGAGCAGATAGTGGAAATAGGACGGGGAGTAGCAAGGATAAACCATCTTATAATGTAAGGAAATGGTGTGTTAGTGGAGTGAAGGATTAGTTAAGTGTGCAGTGAATATGGATGAATAGTGATTAAGTATTAGGAGAAGGTGAGTTTATTTAAATAGTGGGAAAGGGTAGTACGTACTCTAAAGATGGTAAGAGTAGATGAGCTAAAAGTAGGATTAGACTAGATAGGTATCAGTAGGGACAAAGAGGTAATATAGATAGATATAAAGTAAATAATAGTGTAGGCCTAAGACTAAAGTACAGTAACATGATTGTAGTGTAATTGTAAATAAATAGGGACTAAAAATACGGAGTAGTGAAAGAAATTGTTGTTTCATTATGATTAGGAAATAGTAGAAGATAGGATTATAAGGAAAGAAGGATTAGTTAATAAGCGTAGAAATATAGTAAGTGTGGTGAATGAACATGGAAGACATAGTGGATGAACAATGAAATGATGAATATGCGTTGGTATTAAACGTCTGGTAGTGTAAAAATTGTAAATAGTGTAAGAACGGGACTGCTGGCCCGAATACAAAAATGTGAAGGGCCAGCAGGACTAGAGATTAGAGTGAGAATAAACCATATCATAGCACAGGATGTCGAACAGCGCTGTCGAGCTGTGAACTGAAGAGCCTTCACTCCTACCTTACCGTTCAACGGTTCAACACAGGTAGCAGGCAGACCGGCGAATGATCGTAAACAAAAGCGAAACTACTAATGCGGCGGCTGGTACTTAGATAATTTTTATACATCTTACTAATTTTTAGGAGCTCATTTTACATTTGCACTTGAAAACTTTGATGAACAAAGAATGTAGGTCTACATGAGGATGGATGGATGGATGGATGGATGGATGGATGGATGGATGGATGGATGGATGGATGATAATAATATCGTTTTATCTACTGGATCATTCATGAATGTTGTTCATTAGTGGCAGAAATAAATCACCATAATAATGTTGCTAATTCATGTTTAAAATATCAACTTTATGTGTGTGAGTTGTAGCAGTGCAAGTTAAAAAACGTAAACTGTTTTGATGTATAAAATTAATTAATCTTACTATGACTTGAAATTTGTTCATAGTTTTTGTTACAGATTCAAAAATATCTTCTCGAGTTCGATCCTTTAGTAAAATGACATCTACAAGATCTTCATGAACATTGAAATCTGAATCGACATCCCTTATGAATATAGCTAGCTGCGCCGTATCTTTGCGGTCGGTACTTCCATCAAGATCTAGTGCATAACAAGTAAACGTTTTCATTCTTGCCATCAGTTGTCCGTCCAAGTTATCTCCCATTTCTGCCATGCGTTCAGCAACAATATTACTGGACAAACTTAGAGATTTAAAAATATTCCAGACATATCTCTTTTGCCTTTTCACGAGCGGAACCGGATAATTTTTCTGCTCCATAAGTTTCAGCATGCAGTGAATTAAAATGCCTTTTAATATTATTATGACTTATGTAATATTATTATGGCGTATGTATGGTGGGTCCCTATCACCACGGCATGGCGTGTCCTCAGGTTGCGAATAGAGGAGACGGCCTCCAGATATGGAGGGTAGCTGCGAATATATTGAATAAGCAGTCGTGGACAGCCGATAAGGGGTGGTCCTCCAGCTTGAGGGTTGGGCGAAGGGCTAACAACCCATCACCGTAAAAAACAGCTTGTTACGAATCCCTACAATAAGCCTCGGAATAGGACTCATTCTCTGGCACGACCACAGCAAAGGAATAAGGTTTCGAGATTTGGCACTTGGAACGTAACTAGTCTTTATAGAACAGGAGGGGTAACATTAGTAGCTAAAGAACTAGCTAGATATAGAATAGACTGCGTGGGAGTACAAGAGGTTAGGTTAGATGGGAATGGCATATCACAAATAGGAGATTACTTGTTGTATTATGGGGAAGGAAACAATAATCACCAATTAGGAACAGGATTCTTTGTTCATAAAAGAATAAAATCAGCAGTAAAAAAGGTCGAATTTATCAGTGACAGGTTATCATATTTAGTACGTAAGGGTAGATGGTGCGACATCATAGTTATAAATGCTCACGCCCCTACAGAAGAGAAAGACGACCATATAAAGGATAGCTTCTATGAGGAATTGGAACATACTTTTGATCAGTTCCCTAGATATCACATGAAAATTTTATGGGGGATTTCAACGCTAAAGTAGGACGGGAGGATATTTTTAGACCAACTATTGGAAAAGATAGCCTACACGCAATTAGTAGTGACAATGGAGTTAGATTAGTCAACTTTGCCACATCGAAAAATTTAATTGTCAAAAGTACAACATTCTCCCATAAGTATATACATAAATATACTTGGACTTCTCCAGATGGATTGACACACAACCAAATAGATCACATCTTGATAGATAAACGGAGACATACTAGTATAGTAGATATCCGAACTTTCAGGGGTGAAGACTGTAATTCTGACCATGATTTGGTGATTGGAGAATTAAGAGAAAGATTATCAGTAGCCAAGCGAGTAGAGCAACAAGTTAATATTACTAAATTCAATATTTTGAAATTAAAGGAAGAGGAAGCTAAGCAAAATTATCAGGTCGAAATTTCGAATAGGTTTGCCACTTTAGAAAGTTCCGACGAAGTTGAGAAAGAATTAGATGTTAATAGCGTGTGGGAAAATATCAGAGATAGTATCAAAATTGCAGCTGAGCAGAGCATAGGTTATTATGAAACTACGAAAAAGAAACCGTGGTTTGATGAAGATTGTTGCATGGTAGTAGAAAGAAGGAAACAGGCAAAATTGAAATTCTTACAGGATCCAGTTGAGGAGAAGAGAGATAATTATTTCAATGAAAGACGGGAAGCAAGTCGTACACTTAGGAATAAAAAGAGAGGTTACTTGAAGGAAAAACTGAATGAGGTAGAAACAAATAGTAAGAGTAAAAACATTCGAGATTTATATAAGGGTATAAAGGAATTTAAGAACGGATATCAGGCAAGGGTAAACGTGATCAAGGATGAGAATGGTGACTTGCTTGCAGACTCTCCATCAATCCTAAACAGATGGAAAAACTATTTTGCGCAACTACTAAATGTACATAGGCCAAATAGAAATGATCGGGACGAAATTGAAATACAAACTGCTGAGCCATTTATACCCGAACCCACGCTTTCAGAAGTCGAAATTGCGATAGAAAATCTGAAAATGTACAAGTCCCCAGGTATTGATCAAATTCCAGCAGAATTAATACAAGAGGGTGGGAGTGCATTATATAGCGAAATTTATAAACTTTTACTTGCTATCTGGGAAAAGGAAATTGTACCAGAACAATGGAAGGAGTGCATAATTGTACCTATCTTCAAGAAGGGGGACAAAACCAACTGTGGTAACTTTCGAGGAATATCAATTTTGTTAACGTCGTACAAAATTTTGTCCAATATTCTTTTGAGAAGATTAACTCCGTACGTAGATGAAATTATTGGGGATCATCAGTGCGGTTTTCGGCGTAATAGATCGACTATTGATCAGATTTTTTGTATTCGACAGGTATTGGAGAAAAAATGGGAGTATAAGGGTACAGTACATCAGTTATTCATAGATTTCAAAAAGGCATATGACTCGGTTAAGAAGGAAGTATTATATGATATTCTTATTGAATTTGGTATTCCCAAGAAACTAGTTCGATTAATTAAAATGTGTCTCAGTGAAACATACAGCAGAGTCTGTATAGGTCACTTTCTATCTGATGCTTTTCCAATTCATCGTGGGCTAAAGCAAGGAGATGCACTATCACCTTTACTTTTTAACTTCGCTTTAGAATATGCCATTAGGAAAGTTCAGGATAACAGGCAGGGTTTGGAATTGAACGGGTTACATCAGCTTCTTGTCTATGCGGATGACGTGAATATGTTAGGAGAAAATACACAAACGATTAGGGAAAACACGGAAATTTTACTTAAAGCAAGTAAAGTGGTCCGTTTGGAAGTAAATCCCGAAAAGACAATGTATATGATTATGTCTCGGGACCAGAATATTGCACGAAATTGAAATATAAAAATTGGAGATTTATCCTTCGAAGAGGTGGAAAAATTCAAATATCTTGGAGCAACAGTAACAAAATATAAATGACAGTCGGGAGGAAATTAAACGCAAAATAAATATGGGAAATGCGTGTTATTATTCAGTTGAGAAGCTCTTATCATCCAGTCTGCTGTCCAAAAATCTGAAAGTTAGAATTTATAAAACAGTTATATTACCGGTTCTTCTGTATGGTTGTGAAACTTGGACTCTCACTCTGAGAGAGGAACATAAGTTAAGGGTGTTTGAGAATAAGGTGCTTAGGAAAAATATTTGGGGCTAAGCGGGATGAAGTTACAGGAGAATGGAGAAAGTTACACAACACAGAACTGCACGCATTGTATTCTTCACCTGACATAATTAGGAACTTAAAATCCAGACGTTTGAGATGGGCAGGGCATGTAGCACGTATGGGCGAATCCAGAAATGCATATAGAGTGTTAGTTGGGAGACCGGAGGGAAAAAGACCTTTAGGGAGGCCGAGACGTAGATGGGAGGATAATATTAAAATGGATTTGAGGGAGGCGGGGTATGATGATAGAGACTGGATTAATCTTGCACATGATAGGGACCGCTGGCGGGCTTATGTGAGGGCGGCAATGAACCTTCGGGTTCCTTAAAAGCCATTTGTAAGTAAGTAAGTATGGCTTATGTATCGAAGTTTCTTTCTACATATTAAGCAATGCGCCTTTCCGCCCTTTAAGATAAAGAAATGTTTATCTGTCCACTCACTATTGAAACATCGTTCCATATCCATACCAGCCGCCAGAGTTGATAAACACACTGCGTACAGATCACTGCTACAGTAAGGGTAGACTGACCTCACCGCTCCAGCTCAGGTAGTAAGCAGTACCTAATCGTTTCACAGCTTGAGAGCGCTGTTCGACATCCCTGTCATAGCATATCATCATATAGTACAATACCTTACATATATATTTTACATTCTTGTCACTTTGAATTTCATTTTTTTGTAATTAGAGATACATAATAGAACTATTCTTTTCTTCTTTCTTTGTCATATTTCACTTCCTGTCAGACGTAGACTTCAATGCGATGTAGGTAAGAGTACATCCATTTGACCAATGATAGACAGGCACATATTTCGGGGCTCTTTGGTCGTGTCGTCAGCATGGCACAATGCTAAAATGGAGACAACACAGGGCAGCATATGACAAGGGACAAACAGGAGTTCCCGTGGACAAAATAAATCTGTGCCGGGATTGGAACTACGGACCATTTGATTGGGAAACGCATATGCTATTCACTGAGCGAAGGCGAGGAACATAAATGTAGCTAATTTATGTAAATCTGCGAAAAATTAATTCCTCACATGAAACTCTACAATTTATGAAGTCAAATATTCTCTCTTCTACTTCAAACAGCAGGCAAATTACTTGTAACCACAACCCACGATAAGAGAGAAAACATTTAAAATTCTCAGCCTTTTTCTGCTAATCGCACTGAAGTGCTTGTGAAAGTATGCCGTTCGATATTGAGATTATGCAGCTCGGATGTACCATGCTGCGGCTCTCTAATCTTGTACAAATTGAGAATTCTGGTTATAGAACTGTGGAGACTTCGGTGGCATGGGAATCCTACTTCCACATGACGTCCGTTTCGTGGAATCCTAATGCGGATGAGACGCTGTCTTTCCATTGTAGCCTATATCATGGCCAAGAGTGGTAAGAGTGGATTTGTGTTCCGTGCTAGCTAATGAAATTAACGTGTTGTTTTATCACAACTATCAACAAATATTCGAGAGTCAAACATTTACACTAACAAGCGACCATTAAACATTTAAACGAACTTTGCACAATGAGAGCTGCCTAGTCCTCCATGGATTTGAAAAATTAAAACTGATTTTAAAGTGGAACTCTCTCGAGCATTTCCATTTGTGATTTTTAATCGGTTATTTAAAGACGATATATCAAATAAGAGGTTATCTAGCAACTATAATATTGATGACACTGAAATATTATTTAGAGAGCTATGTCCGAGGATTCGCTGTAGGATTACCCGACATTCGCTTTAGAGTTAGAGAAAAACTCAGAAAAAAGCAACCAGTTAATCGGCCAAAGATAGATTCTTAGGAAGGCGCTCACTTACCGGAACGGATTTGTTCGGTGAGTTCGGATTTTTATTCTTTGCACTATTTTAAACTGAACATCGCTCACTTGTCCGTATCACCTCTGCCTGTATGATCGGATTCCGTCCAGAAATTCTGACTAGAGAATTATTCTAGACGGATTTCCGTATGGGCCAATATCAAAATACAGGCAGTCATGACAATGTATCGATTGCAATGCCACCAATCGCGATTATATCAAATACTTAATTGAAATGGATGACGCGAAGATTATTTTATTCTTTCTTTCAAAGCTGACGCAATTAATAATACATCTTGCCAAGAGTTAATCATTTTATTTCCAGGTTCAATCGAGAGCACTAGGAGAAAGTAATGCTCTCGCTCTTGTGGTCAATAACAACAAACAATAGTCTAACGATAGATTATCAATTCGGAAATGCAAACAAATGAGCGATACTACAATAAAAATCTGAACACGACGAAAGAAATCATTCTGGTTAGTGAACGTTTAGTTTAATCCCAGATCACATATATAACAGATTGATCATCCCTATGTTAAAATCGGTAGCACTTTGAAGAGAACAACCGCCAGGATCGCCACCCGTCCACCGTAAACGAACACGAGATGGCAGTACAGTCGCTAATGCAATTCAAAAGGGAGTTATGACGTGACTCCTTATGTAACAACTAGATGGCAGCATAGTAAACCTGACAAAAGTTGTTACCGTCAAAGCCTATAAGGCCGAGCAATCTGGGTATGTCTGATCTAGGGTTTAACTCACACCTGAGCGCAACCTTGGGTTACGAGTACCGCTCACTATCTCGATGCTACGCCAGTGGCTTTAATTTCTTACTGTTGGTCCCATGTCAATATAATGTTATTAGACGTCCACATATTATGGTATACAAATATAAGTAAAAGTCCGATAACTTCATGAGAGTAACCACAAACTATCAGAAGTGAAAAATATTACGGAGAGAAGAATACCCAAACAATTGTATAGACAAAACATTATTACAGGAAGAAAATAAACCAACTTACATGATATTGCCGCACAGCATACATACAACCTTGAAATCACAGACCGAAAATTTTGGAAGAAAATAAGAGCGCATAATTATATTATTTAAAACATAGATGGAGTCTCGAACGAAGTACTGTGCCGTGTGGATCTAGACAAGGAGAACTCTACTTCAAAATAGTCAAAAAGCCTTGCAGATTAACATTTACAATGTCTCTCTCAAAACCTTCAACCTCTTCAACCAAGCGCAAATTTAAAGGAGAATGGGAAGAAGAGTTTTTCTGTTTAGCAAGTGGAGAAAATGTTACTTGTCTGCTAAACGTTAGACGCCATATTCAGTTGAATCATAAAGATTATCATCAGTTTGGAGGGATGGAAATGGCAGTATTATTACAAGAATTAAATGACGCTTATAATAAACAAAGTGAAGAACAGACTGGACCAGAAGAAGATGAAATGACAAAGAAGGCGTTAATAGCCAGTTATTGTGTACCGTAGGAGATTTGAAAAGCTATGAAACCTTTCGTTGAAAGTGAGTTTGTGAAAATGTGTGTCTTGAAGTTAGCTGAAATTATTTGTCTCCAAGAAAAAATACATTTTGAGAAAGTATGTTTGTCCAGACGCACCATAGTAAGAAGCGTATAGGACATATCAAAATATATTGATACAAAGTTGTCAGCGCAATTAAATGAATTTGAACATTTTTCAACAGCTTTGGACGAAAGTTTTGATATAAGTGATACTGCGCAATTACTTCGTCGATCATAATTTTTACGTTCGAATGAAGGCAACTTCATTTTGCATAAATGCATATTTCGAGGATTTTGCTTTTTAAATGCATAAATTAAATCTTTCCTTGTTTTCCCAGATTTATTATCTAATTTCAAAATTTCTCTCTGATAAATGTAAGAATTCCTTCCAAGAAATATAAAAAATGTAAGAAATAATTAGTTAATTATGTTGAGGAATGCAATTGCTGCGAAGACAATAAATACTTCTTCCTAAGACACCTGCGACAATAAAGACAATTATTGCCGAGTTCATGAAATTGCTGCAACATAAAGCTGCTATTGTGCTCTGATTTCAAAGAAACCTAAAGCCTTGGTTTTTCTGAACCGACGCATGCGAGATGCGAGGCCCGTCTCGCACAAAACCGGACTACATGAGAGATAGTGAGCGGTTTCTATAACTGCGAGATGCGAGGTCTGCCCACACCGCAGCCATAGAAACCACTCACTATCTCTCGTGTAGTCCGGATTTGTGTGAGGCGGGACTCTCATCTCGCACGTCGCATACGTCGGTTCAGAAAAACCAAGGCTTTACTGAATGTATTAAACACATGAAATAATGAAGTCACGTGGAGTGTAAATTTCAGTTTCAACAAGTTTTACTGCACAACCAAGCTTACAAGCATGCACCAGTCATATCATGTGATGTCGAGGGATCTCTGGGCATTTAAACTAATTTTTATAAATAAAAGTAGAAGTTCCACAGCAGAGAACCTGGAGAATCATTGATTGTTTATTGCCATAATAATTACGTCAATGGCAAAGAAAGTTTAAAAAAAATCTGAAAAGTTAGAAAGTTAACAATGCACCGAATCAAATATAAGTATAAAGTGAGTAATTAATACATTTATAGAAAAAATAGATGTAATATAATTGATGATGGCTTGAAGAACATTAATTCCTTAAATTATTATTTTCATTAATATTATAGTATTAAACCAAATAAACCCTCAAGGCTTATTTTTTACTGCATATATTTTAATTTTTAGCGCATATTTAAAAAGTTTTTACTACATAGTTGCATGCATATTTTCCGGTTTTTTAGTGCATGAAGTTGCGTGGTCTAGCAATTAGTAACAAGTGGGCGGAGGGCTACAACATCGCATTAAAATATAGCCTACGGTTAAGTATCAAACTATTTTTATTTTGAAGGCATTTGTTGCTGAAAACTAAAACCACATGTTTATTACCATATACTTCTCACAAAAGCCAGTGAAGCAAAAGAAAATCTTACGCAACTTCAATTCACCGAGAAAATTGATTTTTAATATCCGGTAGAGAAAACTTCTGAGAAGCCAAATTTATAAAAAATTATCAATGTAATTTATGTCATGGTACATTGTTTTATTTTCCCCTGGAATAACGCAACGTTTTCCTAGTTTTCTACTCATTCAGCAGTCAAAGATCGCACTACATCTCTCAGTACTTCTTTACCTGTCTCTATTAGTAATGTTGGACAATTTATGATTTTTTGTCAATACTTATTCATTATAGGCCACGTATCTCTTTTTATGTTTTCATTTGTTTTATTTCCATGGCTCGTGAAATAATTACGCTGTCAATAAGGAGAAAGAGCACTCGTGCAATTACTAGAGATAATATATTTTTTTTATTCTAGAAATTAATTTTATCAATGCCATTATCACTCTTCTTATACTTATCACGTAACAACATTAATATAGAACTCATTCGTTTCAATGTAAAACATTTTCTCATGCTCCGACAGTTTTCACGTACACTAGTCTGAAATATCCTAATTCGGCAAGCCTCATTCGAACACGCACTAAGTGTTTCAATGAATAAAGTGAAAGATCTATCAACATCTATAATGGAAAATAATGAACTCTAACTGAAAAAGTAATTTCTTGAGATAATAAACTCTATTGCGTAATATCAAACTTTTGATTGAAATTTTTACTGCTTTGAATTGTTTTGTTTCTAAAACTTTAATATTAACCAGATACCTGCATAATCACCTAAGATGTTTTGTTCTAAAAATTACAATCGTAATCAGTGTTTCCAACATTTGTAAAAAAAGAAACATTATCAACACGAGTTGTTTAAAGTGGTTTTCTGATGTATATATTAGAGGTTAAAGGACGTCATTAGATTTGAAAAATGTATACTCTTATTAGATCGAATCAATAACTTCATGTTAAAACCAACTGAAAAGCAATACACGATTTGTAAGAATTGAAAATTTTAAATTAGGTTTTATTTAAGGACGCTAGTAACTGCTGAGGTTATATCAGCATCGCCGGTGTGCCGGAATTTTTTCCCCCAGGAGTTATTTTATACGCCAGTAAATCTACTAACATGAGCCTGTCGCATTTAAGCACACTTAAATGCCATCGACCTCGGCCGGGATCAAACCGACAACCTCGGACACAGAAGGCCAGCACTCTACCGACTGCGCCAACCAGGCAACAACTTATCCGAATTAGATGAACGATAAACCGAGATCACTACAAAATTAAATTCATGAAAGAAACTAGCTACTTCACAAATCAAATTTACAGCATAGTTAGATTTATTTGACTTAATTTGGTATTATATTTAACATAAATAGCAGAGCACATAAAGAATAGCACATTATATGAGACATACACCCAGTCCGGTGGACGGAAGATAATCTCTTGCAATGCGAACACAGAATCATACCATTAAAACTTTATTGAGAAACGCATACGTCACCCACATAATCAAATTGGCGGAATCATTAGTAACACACAGCCACCAATTCTCTGAAATTATTAATATAAATACTATGAACTGTATTATTGCACTACACTTTTAATTATATTGACATAGGCCTACATTATTTAAATTAAAATCAATTTCTTTAAAATTCAAATAACATAAAACAATTAAACATAACTTCACAAGATGGAAGTTATTTTGAGATAAATAGGAAACTATACACGTTTATTTAAGTTCCTAAATTCTGCAAAACAAGAACGATTTGCTCAACTCCTTGCTCCGCGTTTGGAAACCCATGCATCGTAACTAGAGTTGTAGAGCTGCAGCAGATTACCACAGAATACGAAATGGTAATGCAGAATACTATAGTTTTCCTAGTAGCATTCGTAGAATGCAATCTCATCTTAAATATACCAAGGTTCTGCCAGTTGCATAAACAACAGGCGGTGTTATCTTGCGATGCTATTGAAAGTGACGAAATAATAAGCAGATCATGCAACAAACGACTTTGTGGTCTAGCGGTCAGCAATCGTGACTAGAAACCGTGAGATCCTGGATTAGATTCTCGTCCTGAACATGGAAATTTGTCCTTAAATTTTTCACTCTTAGAAATCTAGAAGCCAACTGAGTGTACACATATAAATGTTTTCTATAGGCAGGAGCACCACAGTGTTGAAGTAAAGGCTCTCAGAATGCGTCGTAAGTCAGAAATGTGGAAACTGTACGATACAGAAACCAATAATAAGGAAGGTAAATGCGAATATTGCGCATCGATTACCATAATACTTACTTATGGCTTTTAAGAAACCCGGAGATTCATTGCCGCCCTCACATGATAGGTCCCTATCCTGAGCAAGATTAATTCAATCTCTACAAACATATCCCACCTCCCTCAAATCTTATTTTAATATTATCCTCCCATCTACGTCTCGGCCTCCCCAAAGGTCTTTTTCCCTCCGGCCTTCGAACTAACATTCTATATCATGGGTGTCCAAACGCCTATAGAACAAGGAGATATTGCACTTCTGCTAAGGTCAATAACTTTCCATATGAAATAGGATAAACTACCTTAAAAAATATGCGCTGCGAGTTGCTTACGCCAGGGGTTACCTCGTACGAGTTATAATTGGACATCTATGCTCTATATGCATTTCTGGATTCGCTCATACGCTCTACATACTCTGCCCATGTCAAACGTCTGAATTTAATGTTCCTAATTATGTTAGGTGAAGAATACAATGCATGCACTTCTGCGTTGTGCAACTTTTTCCATTCTCCTGTATCTTCATCCCTGTTAGCCCCAAATATTTTCCTAACAATCTTATTCTCAAACACCCTTAACCTCTGTTCCTCTCTCAAAGTGAGAGTTCAATTTTCACAACTATACAGAACAACCGGTAATATAACTGTTTTATAAATTCTAATTTTCCCAACGGAATAATAACAGGCATTTCCCATATTTATTCTGAGTTTAATTTACCATAATGCAGTGACAAATGAATATTTACGTTATTACTCCAAGGATGTAAGTAAATAAACTGGACTATAAACTGAAAATTACAATAAAGTTAATCTGAACATTAAATTATGTGCTCGGATTGAGAATTAAAAAAAATCCCACTCTTTCAATGAAAATTACAGTCCGGCACTTTTATGACTACCTAAAGCATAATTTCCTCCAATTTAAATCTTTAACGTTGATATTTTATTTCAAATTAAATTTGAATATTTATTAATATTATTTAAGCTGTAATATGCTTTCCCTAAAGAAACCCTTCATATACATTCACTCAGGTAACTTCTGGGTCTTTAAAAGTTCCAGAAACATCGTATTAAAAATCCACTTCTAATAAAGGAACAATAATTTTATTATTGATAGAAAAACGTCTGTGATTGTTTAAGAGAAGTAACAAACATTTTTCTCCACCTGTTAAACTACTAAATTCGTAATTGGTGTTTTACACATACGTCATAATTACAATTCACATCAATTTTAAAACTCATAACGAGCTTACAGACCTATATGAGTAGCCTACAAAAGTATGTATATATAGGTTCTTACATTATTCTGTAATCCTTAATTTTATTAAATACTTCGAATCCTATTCATGCATTCAAGTTTAATTTGTGTATGTATTTATTCACACTGCAAATAGGTATATACCCGGTGGCAGTGGTAACTAATTACACTCAATAATGACAATTAATAATAAACACAACTAATAAAAAATAATTAATAATAATAGTAATAATAATAAAATAATAATAACAGGAAGCATCCTAACACTTATTTCGCTGTCAACTCACTCACTGCACTGATTCTACTTGATTTCACTAACACTTCTAACCATTTCACTGTTCAAATACTTTGCACAGCCACTTCACTGACACCAACACACTTCACTTACACAATAGCCTTCACTGACACTACACACTTCACTGACACAACACACTTCCTCACTGATAGAACACTTGAAATAACAAGATATCAATTACACCCTTTAAGTAGTGTGTATAATATACTACCGTATTAGTAAAGTCCTTAAGTCTATTTTTATTTATTTCTGGTCAATACTACAAATTCTAGGAGCATTTCTACAGTAGAGTACCATATTTTCGTACTCTGCGGACCAGTATTCCACAAAGTCCCAGCTCTAATCGTAACCAACCCTGAGGATTCCTATGAACGGAATCTTATTGGATATTTCGTGTATTATTGGAAGTAATTTTAAAAAAGAAGATCAGAGTAAACATTGCAGAAATAAAAAATCAACTAAAGGGTAATCATGCAATAATCCAGTGGTGCATATTCAAGCTTGTACGGGCAAGCGCACGTCACGGGCAGATAGCTCTGCCCGCGGGTCATTTCTCTTCTCCTGCAAGGATGCACCGAAAGAGGCGAAGCGGTGCAAGGATTGTCCATGCACAAGTCAGATAGAGCAGGAAATTTGCCTGCAGAGTTGTAGCTATAAATAGTTGATCTTTCACATACCACGTTATTGAAATGGACGTATAATGACGACTTTCTTAGCTTTACAATTGAAGCGTTGGGCCGAGTAACGGTCTGTGTTACAATCTGCTAACTGTGCAGGAGGAACAAAAATGTTACATCGTAATTCCGCTCATAAATTTACCGTTATTCGGCCGAACGCTTCAATTTCTTAAATTATCAAAATGTATTCGAAGATTCTTAAATTTTCAACGAAATTTACAGTATTATGATTTTCAGCAGCACATACGTAGGCGTACAGGTAAGTGAACAATATATACTGGGTGTTCAGTTTAGAATGTGTCATGGCTCGCTGTATGTCGTCATGTGGCTATCCGATGAGCCTAGAGAATTCAATCTTCCTACACTTCCGCAAAGTCGTATTACCTAAATGCGAGAGAAGTTGCCTAGCAAGTACGGCGTTCATTCTGAAAATTACTTACCGATACGTACGGTAACGCCAGTAGTGGCAAGAATGTGAACTGTTTGGAAACACGTACTGAAGTGAGTTTTTTTCTTACTGTCGGGATATGGGGGAGAGGGTTAAGACGATTACTTACGTATTTGTTGACATTAACTTCGACGGTCAACATGGACACGGAGCATTTCATTTGTGTTGTGGAATGTTACCGTACGCAACCGATGATAACAAATACCCTGCGTACGACTTGCCGGCGCAAAACACAGTTCGAAAGAGGTTATGGTAGCACACAGACCGTACAGACCGCCATCTGTTGCTACGACGTTCAAGTTATACCGTACACGTTCTCAAGTTCAGATTGAAGAACGCCTTAAATAATAGGCAACTTCTCTAACATATAAGCTGAAACTCGCTTCAAATCGGTGACCCAACAACAGTGACGTCATGACACACTTTGAAATGAACACCCAGTATTATTGATGATCCTAACAAAGCCAAGAACAAAGGTCAAGCTGTTTGATGATGTTATGCGCGCTGTGCTTAATTTGCTTCTTTAAATAATATTTTATGAGACGTAAAGGCTAGTGTGATACGGGAATCGAAGAAGCGATTCTGGAAAAATTACACCTTAAAAGGTTTATTTTCGCATAAAAGTATCGCTATTGTATTGGCAATGATGTTATACTCCAGCAGTTTGAGAAGTTTTATACGTGAATGCAGTTATTTTCAAACTATTTATTTGGTACTCAAAATTACAAGCAAGTTTTGGCTGGTCATTCAAAATCGCATATACAGAGTGTTTCCGGACTGGCGTTACAAAACTTTCAGAGATGATAGCGAAGGGCACATGTATCAATTTGAGATAAGGAACCATAGTCCGGAAATGACTGAGTCGAAAGTTATAAGCAAAAACAGTTTTGTGGAAATAAAATTGTAATTTGGCACCACGTGCCCTCCTTCCCTTAACCTTTGGAACAGTCGTGGAAAGATGGTATGGACCGGATGTCTCCTATGTGGGTACTTCCCCCAATACAATCTGTGAGCTTGTCTACTATTCCCATTGGCTCATCCGTATTCAAAAATCAGGTCTGCATATTCCGCTCTCGCGTACTCCTCCATTTCACTAGGACTGATCGACAGAGCACTGCAACTTGTACACATACACTGCTGTCTACAGACGTGCATATCAGGACCGACCATGTCCGTTACACATTACGCTATCTGCATTGCTTTAGTGTAGTTTCCTGTCCCCATCCCTCAGACAGCGCACTGAATGGAATACTGAAGTAGACAACGTAAACAACGTCAGATGAATACAGTATGTGTAAGATGTACAGATAAATACACATAAATAAGGTGTACAGAGGAATAAAATTATTTCATTTCCACACAAATACTTTTGCTTTTAACTTTCGACTCTGTGATTTCCGGACCAGGGTTCCTTATCTCAAATTGATACATGTGCCCTTCCCCATCATCCCCGAAAGTTTGTAACACTAGACCGGAAACACCCTGTATAACATCTGTTGTGAAATAATTTTATTGCATTTACTAAAAAAGTTAAAGAAAAATGTAAAAAATTATTCAAACTTGATTTTATTTAAAATTTATTTTGTTCACCCTTGTCCTTTAGTCACTGCTGCCTGTACAGCAATATAAACTGCAGCCAGAAGCACGTGGAGTAATCGAACATCGTTCATGCGCCGTTTCTTATGCATCCCTGCATTAATCGCAACTTTCCTCCCAGTCCACCCAAACAAATCAAGATCATGTCTGACTACCATGACGGAATTCATCTGTTATAGGTGTGTTTGTGAGTAACCGTATATAGCTTGGCTTTTCGAGGACCGAACCCGGAACGGATTCTAATAATTAAGTTTTCATTGGTCCGTTCTGCGTCCCATATTTGCGATGATTGTCTAAATCCTACAGCTATATTAATTTCCACTTTATGAAGAGACTAAACATGAAGTAATATCATGTTTCTTTCAATCTAGCCCCTACAGCCGAAGCTGCGCAGAAGTTTAGAGTAGGACAAATTGAAGCTTGCGTCCGCCGCCATGTTTTGGGTGACGCATCGGCAAGCAGACGGCTGTACTATGCAGTGTGAATGTTTAATATATAAAATGTTTGGTGTATTTTATAAATCAATCAGAATGGATAAAGAAAAAATGCTAATAACATTTAAAGCGAGCACGTTATGGACATAATCAAGCTTAGTTACCGTTACTACATTTTCTCCATTAATAACTAATAATGACACATGACATGAAAGAAGACTAAATCAATGTAATACTGTAACCAAAGAGTTGTGTAGTTATTTGACAACATAAAGAGCGAACAGAAATACAAATGCATAATGTAGTAGTCCTAATACAGTAGTTCAGGTGAAAAAGAAATTATTAGTATTAACTATTATTCACATAACACTGTCAGCTGTGTAAGGCAATACATTAGGCCTAGGCTTTATCGTAAACACATGTTTGCTTTGATGTGGACGAGAAACGAACAATTATTTTCTAGCTTCTTCCATATAGGATAATATAGACCTGTAAAATAAAAACATGTACCTAATGTTTTAGTTTGAAATATAAGTAGGCCTACCATTCATTAGATTATCATCACAGCAAAAGTCTGAAATAAACGTCACATGCATGGATTGGTTATATAATGGAACTCAGGCCTAGTGTACAGAACAATATCTTACCTATTGATTCATTATTGCTATTATTATTATTATTATTATTATTATCATTAACTTCGTTAAAATTATCGACCAAGGAGAAAAGTATCCATTGGTAGACCTCAAAAAGATGGACAGAAACCTAGACCATAACAGGCCATTCGGCCTAACACTTGTCAGGATGATGATGATGATGATGATGATGATGATGATGATGATGATTCCGTTAAATGTTGTCTGACAACTGTTTTTTATGTAAAGTTGTGTTCTACGGGTAACTTTAAGTTGTGTGGTGACATCTGCTCTTTATGCATTTTATTTTTAGTTGGTTATTTAACGAAACTGTATCAACTACTAGGTTATTTAGCATCGATGGTATTGATGATAGTGAGAGGAGGCCGAGGATTCGCCATAGATTACCTGACATTCACCTTACGGTTGGGGATATCGAAAAAACCCATCCAGGCAATCAGCCCAAGCGAGAATCGAACCCGCGCCCGAGCGTAACTCCGGATCGGCAGGCCTTAGTCGACTTAGTTACGCCGGTAGCTCTTTGTATACTTCTATCATGGATGAATATGTAATAGGATGCGAAACTGCGGTCAGCACCATCTGACGGAAGGGGGTTCAAATAAGATGATCAGCGCCCAACGTCGTGAGTGGTGAACATTAGAACTACGTGTTGGGTAGATTACCCAGAGTTCTCTATTTATCCGTTCTTTCGAGACGAACAGCCGATGCTCGAGAAGACAAGATGGCAGCCAGAAACTTGCTAATGAATGAACAGAAAGTGATACTAAGTGTGTATATAAGCAGTGTGTATTAAACAGTGATGTTTAAGGACGTTGTAAAAACAGTGTTGTTGAATGTATTGTAAAGTAATAGTAATATAGTAAATTGAACCATCTAAGTAGTTTTTGCAGAGTTTTCCATTGTGCTGTACACTAAATACCCAAAGAATGCAATCCCAATTATCTAACCTTTTGCTTTATTTTCTGTCTCTGGTTATATTTTAATTGGATAGTGTAAAATAGATCGTCTCTTTTATCTTTCTGTTGGCTCCGGTAAGAATTTTGTGCTGTGTTGTCATTTGGAATAGTTGTTCGGTACATCAAAGGTGAGATATTGTTACAGCAGATAACTGTGCGGCGTACACACTACACAGACATCAATAGAACGTTTGCGACACAATTTCCATGGCAACATAGGCTGACCACCTTTGTCCCAGTTTCTTCTTTTGGAAATACTTGAGATTCAGAGTGAAAAAACATCGCATCATCTAGTCACATCAAAAAATAAGCTTACTGAAGTTGAATGTTAGCATATCAAATTCCAATATTGTATGTCCATACACGTACTGCGTCAGATACAAACATAAATGTCGACCAAATTTAGGCTCCATGTAATCCTGCTTATACATAGTGATTCATAAATACCTGTAAAAATTTTGTGGGTGTAATGTAGAGGTAAATTTTTATTTTCTTGGGTTATTTTACAACGCTATATCAACATCTAGGTTATTTAGCGTCTGAATGATATGAAGGTGATAATGCCGGTGAAATGACTCCGGGGTCCAGTACCGAAAGTTACCCAGCATTTGCTCGTATTGGGTTGAGGGATAACTCCGGAAAAAACCTCAACCAGATAACTTGCCCCGATCGGGATTCGAATCCGGGCCACCTGGTTTCGCGGCCAGACGCGCTGACCGTTACTCCACAGGTGTGGACGATGTATGTAGAGGTAAAACTAAAACGAAAATATTCTATACAAATTTTTCCGCAAATCCTTACTTCCAGACTTATGATGCAAAATGTTCTATCTTGCTAGGTATAAAAAATATGGACCAATAAAGCCTTCGGATGTGTAATGCTCGCCTACATAGCGACTACGTTAGATATTTGTTATTCGTACACCCCACTATAATTCATTTCGAACTGATAAGACTTTGTTTACTGTACGTAGGTATGTACTGATCTTGTAATTTTACACACCCCATTCAACTCATTCCGAATAGTTTCATAACTATTTTGATGTCACTGATGTAGTTATGCTACGTTCAGAATTTGAGTGGCATAAATGAGCGCCTTCAAATGACCCCAAAGGTAAAAGTCTGGTGATCTGGCTGGCCAAGCTACTGGTGTTGCACAATCTATCGTACCGTACACAATTGAAGCCTACCGAACTAACTACAAAATGAATGTGTACCTATGGGATGTGGTGACGGTAGGAACTACAACAGTACCATACAACTAAACATACCTACTTACAGTAAACCAAGTCCTATCAGGTCGGAGTCAACTGTAGTGACGTGTACGAATAAGAAACTTCTACCGTAGTCGCTATGTATGCGAACGTGACACAGCCAAAGGCTTTACTTTCCCATGTTTTTTATACCTGGCAAGATATGGCACTATGCATAATAACTCTGAAAGTAAGGATTTTCGGGAAAAGTTAGTCTCATTTTACCTCTATATTACATCCACAAAGTTTGTACAGGTATTTATGAATCACCCTGTATATGCAAGATAAGGTGTGATACACCACTGAGTACAGAGTAACGGCGTAATTTGAGTATTAGTATGGCGCAACACAGCGTACAAGATGCGACAACGTTGCCAAATTACGCGACGCAACTTGCGTCTAGTGCAGTGCTAGCTTAACGTAATGATTTATACCGTACTTTTGTCATTTCTGAATCATGTCTACTATGACTGCTTAACTTACACGAATGAGTAACTTTCGTCCGTTTCTGTATCAAATTTAAATGAACACTTCACCCCATTTGGACTATCATAAATAACTTCAGTTCACAGTCACTTGCAGGAATATTTCTTAGTAATTAGTAAGCTTAGAGTGGACATAAAGTTACTTGGAGAGAAGTACAGAAAAACGCAATCGACCTTTCAAAGCCTCTTGAATGTTAGCAGAGTTAAATTCAATAAAATTGTTAGTACAGATTACCCGGTTGTGTTCGACTAACCTTTTACCATGTCGCGGCCACTGTAGCAGATAAAATATAGAGGTTATAAATTATTACCGTAGTCCATGAAAACAGAACTTGGTAACGACCCAACGAACCCAACAATTGAGCGGTGCTCTGCAATAACAAGGTATGTACACATACCTCGGTATAGTCGCCACAATTATAAATACAAAACAAATGCACTTATCTTGCTGTTTCGTCACTTAGGTGGCGAGTATGAAATGTCTTACTGCTTATGCACAGCTTATAAATAATATGTCTATGTCGCAGTTTCGCTATGTAGACAGTAGACAGCTCTAGTGTCGGTGCAAACGTACAGATGTCACTGAAAGGAGCAGACAGTGCTATCAGTCGTTTTTCGAAGCTGCACATAGGTCAGAAGCATTAGATTCTGCATGTGATGAATCCGAGCTGGAATACTGACTAATGATATAAAATATTCCTTCGTAAAGTGATCAAATCAATGTGAAGAAAAACGTTTTGGAAGCAATACTGTAACAGTACTCGTAAGGTAATGCCATTATTTTGAATTTATTTTGATTTTGAGAGTCACATTTTTCCCCCTACTACCTGAAAGTAATTTTAATTTTAACTGTAATTTTATTGTTCATATTATAGTTGTAATCCCCTGGTAGAGGGGCAGAGAAGGCCTGGCGGCCTTATCTCTACCAGGTTAAATAAATAAATACTAAAAAATACTAAAAAATAAGAGTACTGGGATATGCAAGTAAATACACAAGTTCTATTTTCTTTTATCATATATTGTATACTTGTATTGTGAAAATAACGTTCAACTCTTAAATTATTTTATGCTCGACCATGCCGAAATGTAGTAATTATACACATGGTAGCAGCCCTTTAATGGACCTCATTAAAGTACACCTACTCATTAAAGTTAAGGTAATCCACCAATCAGAAAATACCATTGTGGCAATATGAAAGCGCAAGTATCGATTATTTTCGGATATGCAATCATTTCACCAATTGCACAATAAATCACCTATATTTGAAATAAAGTCAGTTCTGTTACTATAATAATTAGCGTTAATTGTAAATAAAATTCAAATAAATTCAATTTGTCATCTCGTTTTTCAATGTCTAATTCAATTTCAAGGTTATATCAAGATTAATGTTTATTTTACTCTCTAGATTATATCAAGGTCATTGTCGACATTTGTTTCTCGGAAAAAATACTTTCGCGTCTGCGCACATCTCACAATTTACGAGGTATTGCACAAGGTCAGTTCCGCTCCTCAGTCAGATAAGAATAACATGAATACTTATGAATAATTTCAAGTTAGAAATATGGTCGAGCATAAAAAGTCGTATGAAACTCGACTATAATAGTAATTAAGACGCTCGTATGAAAATTATGAAACTCGCTTGCGCTCGTTTCATAAACATACTCGCGTCTTAATTACTACCATTACAGGCTCGTTGCATAATGTACTATTATGTTCGTGTATTACATTTTAACACTTATTACATTTAGCAACCTTAGAAAAAATCTGCAATGTTCTCATGCATATGAAATAACAAGGCAAGTTGTATCGTATGTCTGCAATAACAAGGTAAGTCTGAGTACTTTACTGTTAATGTATTAAAATAACACATTCAATAACGAGATTTTGACGAATAAAACATGAAAATTATACATATAAACTATCAATAATACTAATTCAAAAACGAAGATTTGCAAAGGCCTTTCTTTGTTAATGAAAACAATGTTACTTTTACTTACTGCCAAACACCCACTTCTTACACATATCTTGTTATTGCGGAGCACCCCTCAATTCTTTTCACTTGTATAGCCCGAAACACAGGACTTTCCTAAATCTCTAGCAATGTTTTCGTTTGTCTAGGTTGACCAGACATATTCTTTTTAAGGTTATTATACTCTTTTAGGGGTCCAAATAGTCCCTACTCTTTTCTATATGAAAATATCTCCAAATGAATCGGTTGGAGCTAAAAGGAACTATTTTCCAATTTTTACAACTTTAATCTAATCTTCGTTTAATAATTATAATAATAATAATAATAATAATAATAATAATAATAATAATAATGATTTATTTTAACTGGCATATTTAAGGCCATTCGGCCTTCTCTTCCACTCATCCAGTGCGATACAAAAATACAACATTACTATATTGCTATATATTACTATATTACTTATGTGCTTCCGCGTGCTTTTTCGTTTGTCAACGACTTCAGTCTTAAGTAGCTGTGTTTACAAGTGATTGAAGTAGTTTAAAAAATCACTGTAGGTATAGCCTATTTTTTTGCATACTATCACAACACTGTACAGTTATATAGAGAAACTCGCTAAGTTTTTTGACATGTTACATATGCTCGATAGGTCCCCCTCTAGTGACATTGCACACATCAACTCTGTAATAAAGTTCATCCCACATTCGATGTAGCATGTTTGTCAACTTCAACAAAGGCGTTAATGATGCGAGCCCGGAATTCTGGCAGATCGGCCAGTAATAGTAGCACAAACACTGCATCATTCACATACCTCCCAAAAAAGTAGGGAGAGTGTGGAGGCCATGATAGCAATTCGTGATCATCATTTCCAATAGGACCAATCCATCGGTTTTGCAGTCTAGTGTATCAGGAACGCGAAACTGAATCATACGTGTTCAACTCTTTATTCAAGCACAGGAGGGCAATCCGTTGAATTTCCATTACCGAAGCATATAGTATACTCTTTTTGGCAAGAAATTTCTGGTCACACTATTTTATCTAAATGGAGGGTACTCGATTTACGTCATTCATCCAAGCGTTCCCATCCTTGGGTGATGCGCCGAAGCGGTAGTTCTAGCAAAAGTAGGCGTTGCTGTTTGTGCACCATGGGAGACGAAGTACATAGCACCGCATGATGATTAATAAAACAATGGTGGAATGCCGATAGAGGGAACGGTAGTACCCAGCGAAAACCTACAACCAAGAATTTTTTAACATCACAAATTCAAGTTAGATCCGCCGGGATTCGAATCTGGTTACCAGAGTGGAAAGCAGATGCTATAGATATTCGGCGAAAGGTGCACTTCTATGACGAAGTAAAAATTTAAAATTCTTATCGCATATTTGTCACCATAAACGTATAAAATCAGTCATAAAAATTAAGTACCGATCGTAATTCGTAATGATGGAGGCGATGCGTTGTCCAGAGGCATTCAATGTTTGTACAGTAGTGGCAAAAAAACCAGACCGACCCTTGTAGCTGATTTCAGAGCCTTGTTCACTCCAGAGCACGATAGGCTGGTAACTAAGACTTTCGTGGTTCGAATCCTGCCTGGGAATGAAACTCTTTTTTGATCCTTATTCAAATTTATTCCCAATACTTTTTGATTGCTGGTAAAATTCATGTTCTGGGAATAATAAGTTAATTAAGTAGTACAATATCGCTGCAATCGGAAAGTACTGGGAATATATTTGAATAAGGGACAAAAAAAAAGTTTCCTTCCCAGGCAGAATTCGAACCACGAGAGTCTTAGTTAACAGTATATCGTGTTCTGGAGTGAACAAGGCTCTTAAATCAGCTACAAGGACAGGTCCGTTTTTTTTGCCACTACTGTACATCTACGACAATAAGTCGCACATTGAACACAGTAACAATAGCCTATTTAAATCACAAACAAGCCACGATCTGAGAAAGAATTCGGTTCATACTTTAAAGCAGTGGTCGTCAGCACTCTCTGAAATGTGCAATGGGTACGCGGTGCCGTCCCCTGTGCACCGTCGTGCAACAGGGAGAGATAGAGAGCATAACCGCTAGCAGCTACGACAGCATTACGCCATGTCCAAGGTTAAGGTGGGCAAGGCGGTGCGTGTGGTGCGATGCGTTTACTGCGGTTGACGTTCACAATCAATCTGCGTGTAATAAATGGAGTTGTCCAACGTGAACACGAGACGCGTGCGATTCATACGATGCTGTGAAGCCGCACCGCACGCATTGTTTGGAATTTAAAACGGTTTGATTTTCACCGCAGATGTCGTCCGGCAAGCAATAGCAATGGAAGTGTTCATTTCCGAAGTATAAACAAGAAATGTATTGTGGAACAAAAAAACACTCAATATAAGGATCGTTTAGCTATTGACAAAGAATGGAACTCTGTAGCTGATAGTACGGGATATTCAATTAAGTTTAAAATAAGTAAATATGTAATTATATAGGTTTTAATTAATGTTTATTATTTTCAAAACTCGTGATAATGAGATTACTTAAAAATTAAGTTACTTTCAATTAAAATTATTGATAAAAGATGTCTCGCACATTTTCTGCTGCTCTCGACGTACGATTGTTTGCCTTCGAGTGCTGGCAATTATGATATCCTTGCGTCACATTATCTTCCGAGACATTGGTAGAAGTATCCTATTCAGTCTTTGTCAATTATAGCGCTATGAAAAATTATTTTACAATGTGAAATGCATTTTCTACAATAATTTCAATAGATTTCATCAACATTCCATTCTATAGTCATTCTTCAAAGTGAAAAACGGTAATTGAAATATGAGCCCTTTATCTTGTTTTGAACTCTTCTAGGATAGGGTCTCATTAGATATGTTCTTAAAGGATAAGCTTTGTCTCCTATGAATAAAAATTGTCTTTTTTTCGAAGTTAGGTACCTGCGCAACTTTTCGTAAAGGTAAAGAGTCATTTTCTATGTTTTGATAAATAGCTGAGTTATGAAATATTCATGCATAATTGTCTTTTCCATATGCGTCCACGTCGATCATTAAAAATCGATATTTTGCATTAAAAACTGCCGTACGCAGTTACATTGGACACCTTCGCTTTTCCTCGCAGATATTTGCGATGCGTGTTTTAACGCGGTGCCCGCATCGCTCGTGCTCGCATTTACTTAGGACACGGCGTTATAGTGCACTGCGTTTTCCGCGGGTAAGAGAGGCTAGCCCCAGCGTGCTCTGTGCTGACGACCCCTGTATAAAATATTCACACTCATATTGGATAGGGACACGCGCGACATTTATTTATTCTCAGAAGTAATTCACGTTTAACAGTTCCGGGAAAATAATTTCTTCCTTTCCTCAAGTTAAATAATATTCGTACATGAGTAGAGCAGTAATCTACGTCATCCTCCTAAGTAGCGTAAGAATATGACAAAGTAATCGGAAGATGAACGGGCACTGCAGTGAGGTAGAACTGACGACGACTGTGGCAACCACATTCATTGTGTACGTTCTGGAAACAGGAGCAATGGTCACAAAAACAAATGCCCTAAGAACAACGGGGGAGAAGCCCCAGATAATCTCTCGAGTTAAACAAATAAAAAAACTGAAGAAGGTTTTCGCCACATGTGCCGCCGGCACATATAGCTCCGAGGACTGCTCGTGACATGGATCGAGGTAAAGGAGATGTGTTTACGGTCCCGTTCGTTGTCTGCGACTTAAAAATGTCCAGAAACCCGCGCATTCCATACAAAATGTTTAACGCGCAAATATAACTTCTCAACTCTGAAAGTAATCAAGTGGAAATAAAACCACATTACACCAGTCCCTTATATCGGTACTATGCTACATAATTCCTAGATAATTAAACCACAGCCATTACTACAAACAGTAGACATTGTGACATTTGCCTTTACTGAAAAGCTGTTAAAATAAATGTATATAAATATGAGCATTCACAATTAACGAGAAGCTTGCCCGGGAACGGGAACGTGAAAATTGTGGTGTGTGTGCTCTAGTCGTGTCAAAGGATAGAAGAAATGAAGAATTAATATGAGAAGCTCGAATGAATTATCGTAAGTAATGATGATGAACATTACACTTTCTGAAGTCGAAATTGCGATAGAAAATCTGAAAAATTATAACTCTCCGGGTATCGATCAAATTCTAGCAGAATTAATACAAGAGGGTGGAAGCGCATTATCTAACGAAATTTATAAGCTTGTACTTCCTATTTGGGTAAAGGAAATTGTACCAGAACAATGGAAGGAGTCCATAATCGTACCTATCTTTAAGAAGGGGACAAGACTAACTGTAGTAACTTTCGAGGAATATCACTTTTGTTGACGTACAAAATTTTGTCCAATATTCTTTTGAGAAGATTAACTCCATATTATGTAGATGAAATTATTGGGGATCATCAGTGTGGTTTTAGGCGTAATAGATCAACTATTGACCAGATATTTTGTATTCGAGAGATAATGGAGAAAAAATGGGAGTATAAGGGTACAGTGCATCAGTTATTCATAGATTTCAAAAAGGCATATGACTCGGTTAAAAGAGAAGTTTTATATGATATTCTTATTGAATTTGGTATTCCCAAGAAACTAGTTCGATTAATTAAAATGTGTCTCAGTGAAACGTAAAGCAGAGATCGTATAGGTCAGTTTCTGTCAGATGCATTTCCAATTCACTCTGGGCTAAAGCAAGGAGATGCACTATCACATTTACTTTTTAACTTTGCTCTAGAGTATGCCATTAGGAAAGTCCAGGATAACAGAGAGAGTTTGCAATTGAACGGGTTACATCAGCTGCTTGTATATGCGGATGACGTGAATATGTTAGGAGAAAATACACAAACGATTAGGGAAAACACGGGGATTTTACTGGAAGCAAGTAAAGAAATAGGTTTGGAAGTAAATCCTGAAAAGACAAAGTATATGATTATGTCTCGTGACGAGAATATTGCACGAAATGGAAATATAAAAATTGGAAATTCATCTTTCGAAGAGGTGGAGAAGTTCAAATATCTTGGAACAACAGTAACAAATATAAATGATACTCGGGAGGAAATTAAACACAGAATAAATATGGGAAATGCCTGTTATTATTCGGTTGAGAAGCTTTTATCATCCAGTCTGCTGTCAAAAAATCTGAAAGTTAGAATTTATAAAACAGTTATATTACCGGTTGTTCTTTATGGTTATGAAACTTGGACTCTCACGTTGAGAGAGGAACATAGGTTAAGGGTGTTTGAGAATAAGGTTCTCAGGAAAATATTTGGGGCTAAGAGGGATGAAGTTACAGGAGAATGGAGAAAGTTACACAACACAGAACTGCACGCATTGTATTCTTCACCTGACATAATTAGGAACATTAAATCCAAACGTTTGAGATGGCAGGGCATGTAGCACGTATGGTCGAGTCCAGAAATGCATATAGAGTGTTAATTGGGAGGCCGGAGGGAAAAAGACCTTTGGGGAGGCCGAGACGTAGATGGGAAGATAATATTAAAATGGATTTAAGGGAGGTAGGATATGATGATAGAGAATGGATTAATCTTGCTCAGGATAGGGACCGATGGCGGGCTTATGTGAGGGCGGCAATGAACCTCCGGGTTCCTTAAACACCAGTAAGTAAGTAAGTATGATGTTGGTAGCGTGGGAACTCGAGTGGCAATTGAATATTTTGTTTATTAATGTGTAACAGCAAGTTCTGAATTTACTGCATTTCTTGCGTGTCACAAATTACGCATATTTACGCATATTTCACGCGTGCTGTAGAAATTGCTTTTTTTACGCGTAAATTCCCAAACTTAGAAGGGTATAGCTTTGCAAGTGGTATAGCTACCCTGGGTTTCTAACTACATAAGTGTCCTGATGACTTGTGCAAGTACTTTCCCTTGTGGTTTCCATAATTAACTATTGTGAATGCTCACATTTAAATACATTTATTTCAACATTATTTTCGTTCTCGTTGTCGTTTACGTTCCCTGTTTATTGTGAACCAGCCTTAACTAACCCAATTATTATACGAATGAACCCACTTAACGAAATGAGCGCTGTTTCGAGTCTCCACGAGGGAAGAAATGTTCTCATGATATGAGCCGTTCAGAGCAAAAGTGGTGTAAGTCAAAATTGGATGAGGTTTAAAGTAAAAATTCTGTAAAATACAGCGGAAGGTAGCAATTAATATTTCCTTCTTGCTATCCCCTAACTACTAATAGTTTAAATAAATTGAATATTAATTGCTACTTTGCGCTGTATTTTACAGAATGTTTACTTTAATCATCATTACCCATTCTTGACTTACACCACTTCTGCTCTGAACGGCTCATATTTCGACTTATGTATGGGAATGATGCCCATTCAGCACGTGATGAATTTGGGGAGCTGAAGTGAGTAGCGAAATCCGGTTTCGAAAGCCAGATATAAGGATTGGGAAGCACTGCTCTAATCACATGTTACCCCCGTAATGTGTGGATGATCGTTCACTTTCGCTGTGGAATGAGAACACTATGCCACCACTCGGCTGGTTGCCGTGGCCATCCGTGGTCTATATCGGAACGGATATGTTTTATTTTATTATTAGAAAGGCACATACAAATTAAATAATTTCAAATATATTTATCACAGCACGATTAACTTTCATTCTTCGGATTTCACGCAAATTCAATAGTTCACTGGCTCGTATCATACGTGTTTATGGCAATAGACTGCAATCCTTTAACAAGATGCGTTCTTGATGAACGGCTAGTCCACAATAAACCGGGAACGGAAACGGCAACGAGAACGAGAACGTAAATGTTAAAAGTAATGTATTTGAATGTGAGCATTTACAATAGTTAATTGTGAATGCTCATATTTAAATACATTAATTTCAACATTATTTCCGTTCTCGTTCTCGTTGTTTCCGTTCCAGGTTTATGGTGAACCAGCCTTAACTCTGTTGTGGCTGATAGGGCGTGGCAATTGTTTGAATCTGATAAAATTCACAATGACAAGTATAAAATAATTCTCCACTCAACAATTATTCTGTCCGAAACAAACTTGTCTAGGAATATTATAGGTATATCAATTCTTTTCTCTCGTAATTTTATGCAATATCCAAAACTGAAATAATGTCGTTAGAATATCTATAGGCAGATTTAATGTCATATTTTATTTTGTTTCAAATGAACAATTAAAATTACTGTTAGATTCGTGTGCATCATTATCGCATAAGTTAACTCTGACATACCGAATAAGAACAAAATTCAATAATTTAAGTAAAAATGCTATATACAGAGACAACATGCCCGAAATAATTTTCCTAACAATGAAGGTAAAAACGTATGTTTCTGCGAAAACCTCGATTTTCTGCAGCATCACAACGCTTCTTCTAACAAAAAAAAAATGAAAGTACTGTGATAATAAAATATCATTAGCGATGGTACCATCTTCAACAATTCGGAATTCTTTGCCGATTTCATTTTATATAAAATTTAATGACATATCACAAACATATACACGATTTCTGAAGGCAATTCCCAAACTCTTTTCTTCCAAAATTAGTTAAAAACCATTAGTATCGACAGTAGTAATAATATCAGTAGTAGGAGAATCTTCGTTTTTACACTATTACTAGTAAAATAACTAGTAGTAATATTAATAGTACAGATCTTTCAAATAGACGTTCATCCGTGAGTGTGCGGCCGCGCGTGACGGCTGGAAACACACTATTTGCCGGCAGAGTCGAATATTAATAGTCCCTTAAGTTAAACGCATAGGTTGCTTATGAAAATTTCAATTTACTATAACCATTTACCTTTGTCATAGAAGACGTTGGAAACGCTTTCCTTGTGCCACCACACACCTCAAGAAAATTTGCATTAACACGCATTTGTTCTTCTGAAATGGCTGCAATTTCCCTTCTTATAGTGTGTTTCAGTTCTTTCAACGTATGCGGGTTATTTTTTTAGTTATTTTACGACGCTTTATCAACTGCTATGGTTATCTAGCATCAAAATGAGATGAAGGTGATAATGCTAACGAGATGAGCCTAGGGTCCAGAGCCGAAAGTTACCCATTGCTCTTAATGGGCTGAAAACTCCGGAAAATCCTCAAACTGGTAACTTGTCCCAACTAAGATCTGAACCCCGGTCCGCTAGTTTCACGGTCAGGCGTGCTAACCGTTACTCTGCAGCGGTGGACTATGCGGGTTATTCCGATACACTTCATTTACTCATTTTTAAGCTCACTCATAAATATAAATCGCATACAGTGTTACAAGAATATTCACTAAAAACTCGAAATTAATGTGTAATAAAAAATAGTCATATAGCACTTTAGGAATTTCAGCCACGTGATATGAGTGGAGTGCAGTTCTGCAATAAAACTGTGTATTGGATAATGATAGTTATGACTATTGATCCACTTTTTTTTTTCACGCATGGAGTATGGTTTTATTTACATGGTCATGTAGAGACAGAACAAATACTGGAGTGTAGAAAAACACAATTTTTTGCACAAAATATAATTTCATAACAAAAAAATTACGTATGGTGCGCTTTGAATGCTTATAGAATTGAAAATAGCATGAATGAGCAGAGGTGCAGGGATAACAATCACAGCATTCCTGATAACCTGCATTCGTTGAAAGATCTGAAAGACAATATAAGAAGATAAAATGAATCCATTTCAGAAGAACCATTGCATGTTAACGCAAATATTCTTAACATGTGTGAGAGATGTGTGGCGGCACAAGGACAAAGATAGACAGTTACCGTAATTTGCATGAGCAATATATGTGCTTCCTTAAATGGGCTATGAATATCCGACTCTTCCGGCAAACAGCGTGCTTTCAGCAGCCACGTGTGGCTACATACTCAGGGATGAACGTCTATTTGAAAGCTCTGTAGTAATATTCATAACCAGAGAGTGTATGCGGAATGACTTAAGGAAAAGTGAAGTTGTTTCGTATCAGAGTATATGGCACGTGCCGTGTCGTCCTTCTTTTGTGTACCTGGCGAGTACAGCAGCGTACAGAACGAAGGAACCCCGGTCCGTTCATAGTAATATTGCAACGCAATGTGTGCAGTTATGTTATCCTGCTCAAGTATTTAGTAGGCGTTGAATAGTGTTGTGCTGATACATTGATAATATACAGGGACATCATTTTATTTTTACTTCAATTTTTATTGTACCTGAGTTTTTAATGTACTTCACTCCCACTCCTACTAAGGAAGTTTCAACTCCACACAGAACCAAGACCGCAGATAGTAAGCAGTACTGAGTTACTGGGTATAGTACGTTCCAGAAATATGTTCGCGTTTTCCAGTGACGAAAGAGCTTTCAATATTGAATCATATTTTCGCACAGGTACTGTCCGTTTCCCTACGTCGCATCCCGATTTCCCCCACCTGCTTCTGCTCGCCCCTCTGTAAAAGCTGGGCTGTCTTAGCTCTTTTCTGAAAACATTAATTTCTCTTAGGAATTGGACGTTTACGTAATATTATACAGCTGTTTAATTTAACTTAAATAAAAGGGCCTCGTTAAGTAATTAACTGTCACGTGATTTCCTCCCTTTCTACAATCCTGCGGCATAACCACTTGGACGGACAGTAGATAGCATGTCTGAGTAATTTTATATTTTCGGGTCGGGCAGAAGTGAAGATTGAATTCACAGTATGTAGAGTAGGTACAGAATTATTTCAACATGAGTTACTAGTACGAAGGACGAAACTGGCAATTGGAATTAGATGCAATAGTCTATAGTACGATAACATGCACAAAAGAACTGAAGCCTGTATCGAAATGAACGGCCACCATTTTCAAAATTGTTTAAATATTCATATTATGATTATTTTTCAATTTAACTTCTTTCTCTATATTGTACGCTAATGTGCTGTAGACAGTATACACTGCATAATGAATACGTTCGCATGGATAACTCACTTCGTGAGTAAAAACACTTATTCTTAATACAGTACTGTACTTTGATTAAACAAAAACTTAATGAAAATTATCAAACTCAAAATCGCGATATTTCCTAGTTTACGTAAATGGATGAACTACTTTTCTTCCATCCTATACCTATTTGGAGTGATTTGTGTTTTACGCCAGTATCATCGAACTCCAGTCTTGGAGGGGGGAGCAAGCGGTGCTTCCGGTTCTCTAAAGGTATCGACAGGTTAATATTAAAAATGTTAGTAAAAATAAAATGTCCCTGTAGAAGGAAAAATGTTCAAGTCGCTCAGAGATACGAAGAACAATTAGGAAGTATGGGAGTGACAATTTATGTATTAACGAAGACAATACCGTGTTTAATGTATGTAAAATTGAAATAAAAAGCAGAACAACTTAGGCTATAGAGAAACATTGCAACAGTACATCGCACAGGAAATGCGTTGAAATGAAATCTGAGGAATCATCATCATCATCATCATCATTTAGTTGTGCGAGTCTAAACGAAACGTTTTGCAAAGAAATGTGCAACATAATGCTCAGTGCAAATATTCCTCTAAAGAAATTGAGTGATCCCCATTTTAGAGCTTTCCTTCAGAAATTCTCTCAATACAAAAACAATTTAAGCGATAGGCGAAGACGATTCAGCTTCGACAACTTACGAGAATTATATCGTCGTTTACTGCAACGCTAGTAATTCCATCAATGATGACGAGGTATGCGCTACAGCACTTTATTTTTCTTTTCCTTCTGACTGTACGGAGATACAGTAGCACGTTGACGTCGTCTGTTTACGTTTAGAACCTGTTGAGTTAATGGTCTGTATGAAAAAAAATTAACATATAAGTTTAGTAAATGTGATCTACATTCAACGATAAGTCATCCCGCATTCACTGTCTATTTATAACATTGTGGTGGTAGTGGTGGTAGTGGTGGTGGTGGTGGTAGTAACAGCAGTAGTAGTAGTATCAGAATATTACTTTTTCCAGTTTTAGTAGTAATAGACTAGTGACAATGTTAGTAATAACAGTAGTAATAATATTCGTAGTAGGCCCAACAGTATACATAGTAATACAGTGCTCGCATTTTACGAGGAAACTAGATTACACCGGAACCCCTGCGTATCGTGCTAGCACCGGCGGGGAGAATGTTCCGTTACATTTTTTAGTTGGTTATTTAACGACGCTGTATCAACTACCAGGTTATTTAGCATCGATGAGATTGGTAACAGCGAGATAGTATCTGGCGACATGAGGCCGAGGATTCGCTATAGATTGCCTGGCATTCACCTTATGGTTGGGGAAAACCTCAGAAAAAAACCCAACCAGGTAATCAACCCAAGCGGGGATCGAACCCGCTCCCGAGCGCAACTTCAGACCGGCAGGCAAGCGCCGTAACCGACTGAGCCACGCCGATGGCTGTGTTCCGTTACTACCGGCAAATCAAGTAATTTAGCAACTACAGGATAAAACAAGTCCACGAATTTAAATTATTATTAAGAATACATTTATACAGATTTATTAATCACCATTTATTTCAGATACTGTTGAAAATGATCTCCTTCCGCAGTGAAACATGCTTCACATCGTTTAAACAAATTATTTGCCACTTTCTGTAATCCCGCTTCGGTAATAGACTGTATTGTACGTGTTATTTTGACCTCCCTCATTCATTCATTCATTCTTTTACTCTTTTACTCTCTCTTTCACTCATTCATTCTTTCATTCATTTATCTTTCATTAAATCTTTCACACTGCATAATCCTGTACTCACGTCATGAGATCCAGTTCTTAATCCACCATCATCCACTATAATAATGTTCACAAATTAACGAGTATGACAACAAATACAGTAAGTATATAACAAGTATCTATTTAACATTTTTTAGACTTTATTAACATATATTATGATACCCATGTGGAATCGAGGCTTACAAAACTTGATTTGATCTAATTATTACAAATTTATAACCATGAACTGTATGATTTATAAATGTGAATCAGTGCGTTTCTCTTCAATTGTGATCTTAAATTGAGCTTCAGAACTACTCTCATTTGAAAAACACTATCAGATAGCCGATGCGTCTTTGGGAAATTTCTCATTGTTGCCTCGGCCCCTGATAGAGCCATGTCTCGTTTTGTGGACGAGTAGCGTGAGATAAGCTCGTGAAGCCGGAGTCCCAAGCCCTTCTATATCGGAAAACGGTACTCTCCTCAAGAATTCACCCCAGTCTATTTTTACTATTGCAGATGATAGATGAAATGAGGGGGAGGTGAAGAGTGTTGGTGGAATGATTGAGAGAAACGGAAGTATCCCGAGAAAATCCCTCTGCAACGTCTGTTTTATCCACCACAAATTCATCACGAACGCGGGCCGCTTGGGCGGAAGACCAGCGCCCTAGCATCTGAGCTACAGACGCGGCATTTGACACATTCATAGTTATTGACAGGTACTCAGAACACAACTGCGATGGTCCAAAGACTGCATAGAGACAGACAATTACAGGACTGCGCTCGAAAGAGGAGTGGGAAAGGGAAGAATAGTGAATGCAAGCCGTGGGACTGAAGCCGGATGGTCTATGGCGAGTCCTCGGCATCACTTCATTTCACCCCTTTGATCTGATTACATGGTTGGGTTTTTCCGAGGTTTTCCCCAACCAAAAGGCAAATGCCGGGTAATCTTTTGGCGAAAATTGTAGAAAATTACTAAATTGTAAAACTGTAAAAATTGTAAAACTGTAAAAATAGTAAAATATTGTCAAAATTTGTAAAAATTGTAATTGTAATATTGTAAAATTTTGACTTGTTCCACATCTTAAAGCTTCATTGCTCATGTAAGATCTATGAAATATGACTGAATCAATCAATCAATCAATGAAGGTTGAGAAACCAAGGAATAAATCTGCGACTGTATCAAAAGTATGTAGTCTTAGAGGAGAGTTTTGCCGCTCAGATACTTTGTAAGTCCCAGAAAAAGATAGTGCGCATGATCAGACATACAACGAAACAAAACTAATTTTATTATCTCAACTAGTCCTTGTCTTGTGAA
Source organism: Periplaneta americana (assembly GCF_040183065.1). Taxonomy (NCBI): domain Eukaryota; kingdom Metazoa; phylum Arthropoda; class Insecta; order Blattodea; family Blattidae; genus Periplaneta; species Periplaneta americana. The sequence continues at coordinate 52,711,406 of NC_091126.1, forward strand.
TCAGGCCACCTGTCCTCTGATCATGCGCACTGCCTCCTTTCTGGGACTTACAAAATGTCTGTGCGACAGAACTTTTTTCTAAGACTGTACAAGCTTTCAAGTATTAATGTCACGCAACAAAGACTTGACGATGTTAAATATTTTATTAATTCAGTGATAACCGTTAAGAGCAATTATTGCAAGTCTTCTTCGTCCAAATATTTGACCACTTATTTAGTTTTCTGCAAACAATTATCAGTGCAAAGTACGTAACTGTACGAAATAAATATTAAAAAACTAAAATTAGTTCAGTTGACAACGATTTAAAATAACGAATAATGAATAGTTTTCATTGTTTGTGATTGACAAATACTTCGTTATTCACGAATGAAATGTTTTGAATTTACAGTATATTTATACGAATAATCTTCTAGATCACTGACAACCAACTGGCTGCACGCGGCGCTATGTGCAGGTATTGAGCACGGGGCGGGCTCAGTGCGAGCGGACAATGTATTGTTTGGTTTTTATATAACTACACTAAAAAATATATTGCAAGTATATGCTGCAATCAAATTGTATTGAGTTCTATTGGTTCAGTGTATTATTTGTATTTCTATAATGTAGGCTATTTGCATTTAGTTGTTTAGGCTATAGGCCTAATTTAGTGTTAACACAAGCGGAATAATGAACAGTGTTTATCAAAGCGCATGATATATTCTTCTTTACTATCCAATCATCTATAGTGTAATGGTAAACTCAACTACAGATTACAGAGACAAGCAGGCCGCCACTGCACTACGTTTCGCGCCGACACAGATCCTGCACCGTGAGCACCTTGCGCACAGAAATAATACGGCGTGCTTGCGAGTTGGTTGACGATGATCTAGATCAGCCGCGGCGAAAATGCGACTCACAAGCACATTGTGGCTCGCAGTGCTTTTCTCTCGCTTCCTACCTACAACCCCCACCCTCTTACTCACTGGAGTCAAACTGCGTTCTATTTGTATTTGTCTCGGACCTGCGAGTGGCTTATCGTCGCAATATCTCTCTCGAAACCATGTACCTCTATAAAAAACGAAAGTTTCAAGCAGGATGGGAGGATGCATTCTTTTGCTTACAATATGATGAAAATATTAAATGTATGATTTGTTCACAAATATTACTAGGAAAACGGTTGTATGACATAAAACGGCATTATAAGTTACTACATGTTACTGATGAAACATTAAAAGGTTAAGTATTATTATTATTATTATTATTATTATTATTATCATCTCTGTACGTCGATTCTTTTACATCAGATGTACGAATAATGCGGTTAGATTTTCAATTTAAACTCACAGATTTACAATGTGACTTTAAATGAAAGCTAGATGCAAGGACTTGACAGATATTGAACTTTTCAAATCTTTGGAAAAAAAATAAATATTTGAAGCTTCGTTCTTTCGCTTGCTCTGTTGAAGCCATGTTCGCTGTAACTTACTTTTGTGAAAAATTATTTTCAACAATGAAAATAGTAAAAATCAAATTTAGATCACGACTGACAGACAAATACCTTCGTGATCAACTACGATTGGCAGTAAGTGACATAATTCCTAATTTTGAAACTTTGTGGCAGAGACATTCTGAAGACAGTTAATTTTAGGTTGTGATAATGTGTCCTATGTTTTCTTGTTCATTTCTTTCTTCGTTACAAGTCCTAAACATTAACTTCCCCTTCGGTTGTCCGCCTCCCTCCATAGGTGCTATGCATGTTGCAGCTTAAACAGTGGCTCGGCGCACCATGGCCTTTTCGCCACGACTGATCTAGATGAAACATTATTCGAATTATGATGCTCTACACTGCTTTTGAGAGCTCTTGTTACCTTACTTTCTTAATCACCCCCGTACTAGATTGGTTTAAAAAATAGTTTGTAGCAGCTCTTTAGAAAAAATTCGTTTTTCCAGTTGTGGTTAGGGTTCCTTAACTCGCCGATACTATTTAATTATTAGTTTTCTCGGATTACAACATCGATCGATGTTGGCATCAACGCGGCTAAAAAGTGGAATGCAATTACAATACTTGAACCTCGACACATAACTCAAGACCCTGAATTTATTGGGAAATAGATTTAAATTAAATAATGAAATATAACAATTATTACAAATTGAATAGGAAGTTACAATGTGTAAATACATATATAGGTAATATAAAAACTATCTCTGAGTGTTTTAATAAACAAATGTTAGGAGAAATACGAACTTCCAGTGGAACAATGCTAACTCTTAATATGACAGCGAGAATACTCTATGTAAGTACAAAAAGTCATACCGCTTTGCTTATTATATTTTAGATCTACCCTTTACAATACAGTAATTAACACTTCGGGCATTACAGTTAGCTACGTCATTAAATTTTAATGGGCATACATTTATTCGGCATTTACGTTCTCAAACACATTTTAATCGCGAGCATTCAGTTGTTTCCTATGATGTGGCTCATTGCTCATATCCTTTTTTGATTCGCCCTAAACAAGCCCAGTCATTTCGGTTTTATTTTTCCTTCCGAACAGTCAGTCTGCAACACAATTTGAATACACAAATTGTATTTTGTTGTACTTCATTTTCATTGTTAATCATTTGCATGGACAGCTATACTAGGCAGCGTGACGAAATAAGCGACTCTACTACAAGAAACCAGAAGGAAAACTACCTGTGGGTAATAATACACAAGGAAATGAATAAGTTTCTTGTTAAAATATCACGTGATATGCACAGCGACAATGCTTAATTTGTCTTCTTGCAAGCGGATGTTTATATCGAAATATAATATTACATGTTGTTCCATCTGACAAGGAAGTGACTCATAACAGCACCAAGATATCTTCGTTGGAAATTACTTTGTCTTTTATAAATAAAAATGATCAAAGTTTGATCGTTTTTCCAAAGTACACAGAAACTTTATCTCTGAATTATATCAACTCTGGCCACTTTTACCGAATTCAACTTGAACACTTTAAGTGCTGTTATTGCAACTTAAGATGACAGTGTTAATTCAATATCAATTTTGTGTAGACTTGGCCGTTATTCCCGATTATCACGTCTTCAGGACTGGCGGAGAAGAATTTGATTAGTACCTAAGGAGTAGGCAGTATTATTGTGTATTCGAAACGTGAGCGAAAAATTATAATTCAGTAAGCAAGAACCAATATGGTACTCGTTACCAACGAGCTAGAAGTAGAATATAGAGTGGCGTTCACGTCTGTATCAGCGCTCTTTGTGATACTAGCTTGAACTACCGGCCGCCATGTTTTAACTAGTATCTCGCTTTAGCAGAAGTAGGCGTATAAGCACGTGGACATTTTTAAATTCTCTATTAAGATGCCTCTTGTGTGCTCTTCTTACAACTGTAGCAACCGAAGCGACAAAACAAAGAATATTTCATATTTCAGGTAAGTAGTCTGCCATAATTTTGTATTACTATTCATATAATAACAGTTATAACTGTACACAGTGTTTTGTGTTCTGCACATTTCGATACAAAATACATGTATTTTGTGAACGAGAGGAGACGTTTGTTGCCCAATGCAATACCAACTATTTTCAAGTTTCCAGCTCATTTGAAAGAAAAGAGACTTCTAGGCCTCCACCAAAGAAGCGAAGTTTCGAAGAAGCTTTCTCTTCTGTGGTAGAGGAAAATTCAATAGAACACCACGAGAATCCAGGTTTGTATAACATACTGACATGAACAAGACTTCAAGCAGTCTACGTCTGTCCGACGAAACTGGAGCTTACGTGTCTTCCACTGAAAGTGTGTAAAAATCAACAGGAATATGCCATGGGCTCTTTTTCTACTGGGCCCCTCAATTGTTGCTTGCTGTGTATTGCATTTATTTTTTAGTTTACCTCATGGATTTTTTATGCTTGTAAACTGAATAATAATCTCCTTCATATGTATTATCTATTTTTGTATATCTTAGTTGATTGAATTGCTAATGATTTCGGGTGCTATTCATAGACATTTCGCAGTACGCGCTACGAGCGTGCTAAACTAGCCCCGGCTATCGACTGATTACTTGTACAGAATTCAAATCATATCATATCGCTAACACTGGTTTATGAATACGAAAAACGCTGATCATCCACCGGAAGCCCGCGCTAAAAATGTCTATGAATTCGGCCCTTAAAATTTAATTAATCGGCTTGCTGTGTATTCTATATTTTTGTATAGCTCAACCGATTGAATTGTTTATGCTTTCAAACTGAATTAATCTGCTTGCTGTACATGGTATGTTTTTGTATAGTTCAACTACTTGCTATGTGTTGTATATTTCTGTAGAGCCATCAACATAGCTCAGTCGGCAGACTCACTTGTCTGGTGATCTGGAGCTGTGCTTGGGCTGATTATCTGGTTGGGTTATTTCAGAGGATTTCCCTAACAGTATAGCAAATGTCAGGTAATCTATGGCGAATCCTCGGCCTCATCTCATCTCGCCAAAAAATTGTGTAACTCTAGTTCCACATCTAAAAGCTTTAATGTTAATCTAGCTAAGCTAAAATGTATGGAATAAAATGTTTCTGCATGGGTTTACTGACGACTATTAAAAATAAAGTGTTAGTAAAAATGAGATATACGAGTTATTGCGATATAAAATAAGATTTACAAGATGCGACTACCCTGGACTACCCTTTCCGTTTCATCCTATAGAAACCACGCCCACTTCTGTACATGTTCCACATCTTAAAACTTCAATGTCAATGTGAGATGTGTAGAAGAAAATATTGCGTGGCTTTTCCTTCCCACTGGTAAAATGGGATATGTGAGTTATTGCAATATAAAATAATATTAACAAGATGCAATATTCTAAAAATTCTCTTTCAGCCTCATCCTACAGGAACCACGCCCACTTGTATCCACATCTTTAAGCTTCAATGTTAACGTAAGGTGAATGGAATAAATTGTTGCTGCATGAGTTTTCTGACAGCTGTTAAAATAAAGAAGTGTTAGTAAAATGGAATATATAGGTTAATGCGATATAAAATAAAATTCGTGAGTTGCAACATGTTCTATACAGTCACTTTCTGTATTATGCTATAGGAACCACGCCCACTTCTTGACTAGTTAAAACATGGCGGACATAGGTTCAAAAGTTTCAAAGATGGCGGCGCGATCGCCACTCTATATTCTACTTCTAGCTCGTTGCTCGTTACATATTGTTTGTAGCGATAGCAGCGACCTCATCTCCAATCGGTAATAAGAAGTTGGTGGGCCTATAAGAGTAAAATGCTCCGATTGTTTTCTCATTGTACAAAGTACAGGAGAGAAAATATTGTGAATCTTAAAATAATAATGATAATAATAATAATAATAATAATAATAATAATAATAATAATAATAATAAACGAAAAAATTCGTGATTTTCATGGAAATACAAGTTATCATCGTCCCTGATAAAAAGAAATTGGTTCGGACAAGTCTTTCATCTCCTATCTACAGTGATTTATCTTTAAATACTCGATATACAGTATCTTATCCATATTCAGTATCTACAATATCGTGAATGAAAAAATATGAAATATAATTGCGTTTACTACGAAATTTCATTATTCGAAGAAATAACACAAACGATACCTATTGTGAAATTTTGAGGTGCATAACGAAAGATTCGACTCCATATGTAGTTTTGGGTGAAGTTAGATCTATACAGTAGACGTATGCACAAGTTATCTGCAGGAAAAAAATGATACTACGCTGCCAGTGGAAACACCGACCAGAAGTCGCACATGCTGCATTTCGTTGTTCATTACGTCAGAAGGAGGTAGAGTGTCTATTGGCGTTTTCATTGTGCAACATCGGACACTTTGGGAAACATTATAAGACAGTTACAATAGCTTGTTTGATGAGCATTCCCTGGAAATATTTTAGAGGAACAGCAAAGCGGCAACCCAGCTCTCTTCCCAGACGTTCTGAAACTGCAGATACGCAGGGAACCTATCTGTTATACGCAGTGCACTATCGGCGATATGGACCTTATTTTGTGGTAATAGCGCACAAGCGAAATTTTTTACAATTACTTTCACCATCACATTGAACTTTCCAGATCCTAAAATACCACATTTAAGCAAAACAAACTTGCCAAATAATGCGAAAATTTGATTCATTATGCCAAATATGCCAATAACCACGAAATATACCTATCACAAAAACTAAGAAATATTCAACGAAACTTTATTCAATAATGTGAAAAAAATCCTGTTTGCGACCTTTGTTTCAGTTAATTTGTCAATCGCTTGGGGAAGTCTAAAAGACAAAGTGTATTTAAAAAATCCACATATTCTGGAAGAACTGAAAAATATCACCACGGAAAACATCGCATCCATTTCTCAACGGAAACTAAAACGAGTGCTGTGTGCTTTTTAAAAACAGGTGTGACAAATATTTGTATAAAGAAAATAGATAATTTCGACAACTGATCTCTTATTTTGAGCCAGTGTAATATCTTTTACCTGTCCAGATTCAAAAATAATTTATAATAATATTTTGTGAGGTCTCAAATTATCTATAATGTGCGGCGACTCACAGATAATAATCTCTCTCTTACCGGATGCTGCCAGCGGCTCCGCCGAGAGCCAAGTTGTCACGTTGCGGTTCCTTCACAATCTATTCACCCAGTAGATCAGACGGTAGAGTGGACATTTAACTTATCAACAGTAATCTCATTAGAGGTTTTGATTTATCTAGAGAAAATCAAAACTCGAGTGGGATCTAATTCACTATTACACTATTAGAAGAAAGTATGTAAAGACCAGTTGACTATCTATGCGGGGAACAAATGACGATCGCAAATCATGTTTTGTAGTACCGTAAAGAATTTGCATTTTGAAATGTTGGCAAACAAAGAAACAAATACTAGGGAAGTGATAAAATTGTAGCGATAAAGTCATAATTGGTTGAAACACGTCCTTTCGTACGGTTTTATTGGTGAAAAGTAGTATGACGTAGTAAAAGTGTAATAGTCATCATAATTCTTTTTCCAGGTTTTTTTATATTTGTCATTTTAACAAGTTTTGTCTATATCGAGTTAGTTTTTGGTTTATTGATGTATTTTTATTATTTTGTTGGTAATTCGATTTTTTAAATATAAAAGGTAATTTAAGTTAAAACCAAACTTACTGTACTTTCTGTGGTGCAAATTTTGAAGGATTGTTTTATTAACATTTACTTGCCCATAATCTCTAAAGAAATTCAGAATTTCAGTGCAGGAAGTGTGAAATATCCATCACTATCTCTTAAAATGGCTGTTTTAGCTGGTATGATTTAATTTCGTATCCAGCGACCTCCTGCGCCTGTTTGTCTCATTCGTTTCAAACGAGAATCGGATTAGTGCAGCCACACAGCCGGCTGTATTTAACTAAATTAATCTCTTTGATGAAAATCTAACGCCACTTGTTATTTTGAACGCGTTTCGTTTGAAAATGGCCTTGTTATGAACACCAGAATAAATGACTCGATGATTGCTCGATTAATCGTAAAAACAACCGTAATTATAGTCTTGCAATGGAACAATAGCAGGCCTATTAACTAGAAGTAATTAAGTACAACTCAATAGTAATGATTCAGGTAACAATGACTTCGCAAGCTCATCTATGAGGTTGCTGTAGACACAGTGTTTGACAGTAAAAGAATAGCATACACATTTTGAAAAACAGTAGTTTTCCACTAATTTTTAACGATATAAGTTCAGTCTTTTAACAATATAGCTATTATACTCTTATCCAGTGTCAGATTGCCTAGGGCGGCAATTTCCAAGGAGCGGCATTTTCTCTCTCTCTCTCTCTCTCTCTCTTCCTTTTTCCTTCCCCCCCTTTTTTACAGTGAATTTATTTAAAAAAAAACTTGTTAGTAAATATTTTCTGAAGTTTGTTCTTGAACACCTTGTGGAAGTGCATATTGTTTTGTTATCGCATTGTCGCGGTCGCGGCGAGAGTAAAAGGAAAGTGTAAAGTTGCATAATTATATTGTAGGCTAATATCGGTATCACGTTATTATACTATAAAACTGCTTAAATTTAACTGATTTTATAAACAAGAATAAATTATTAAAAATCAAATTGGATGTGTGTTTATTAATTATCAACATTAATAGTAACCACAACTCTGTTATATTTTCCATATAATATATCGTCAACAATACTATTTAATCACTTTCTAGCAATTGCACTACATAGGGTGGTTCACGCGGATTTACCGTCCTTTACGGAGCTTATTTCCGAAGACATTCTGAGCAAAATATGTCGTATAAACAAAAATTTACAGAGTTACGTTTCGTTATTGGAATTCATTGCTGTGAATGCGTAATCTTGGTCAGCGTGCAGTCAGCAGCTAGCGCGAGCGCTACGGGAATCAAAGATAGTCGTATGCAGTTACGTAGAGCGACGAGTGCCGTTCACAAGTGTGCGGCCAAGTGTAGGCTACTCAAGCGGACGGCGGTATTTCCTAAAATGTGTTGTAAACTCTTCAAGGCTGTAAATTAGGATGCAAAATTGAACTGCAAATAATTAAGTCAGTGAAAGTGGTGTAATTTGTAATAACTGTTGTGATAAGAGCGTAAGAATAATGTAATTTTCTAGTTAAAAATAGAAAAAAGATGTCTATACGAAGCAACTAAGTAGTTCACAGCATATTTTTGGCTTCATAATACTTTCCAATTAAAGGAATGTTACTTCTGAATGGTTCATTCTATATTTTTATTATTCTTTTACCTTCAAACTAAAGAAAAACGTATTTTACAAACAACTTTTATTTATTTATTTACTTATTTATTTATTTATTTATTTATTTATTTATTTATTTATTTATTTATTTATTTATTTATTTATTTATTTATTTATTTATTTATTTATTTAACCTGGTAGAGATAAGGCCATCGGCCTTCTCTTCCCCTCTACCAGGGGATTACAACTACAATATTAAGAACACAATTACAATTATAATTACAATTAATATTAAATTTATAGATACAATAAAAATCAAAGTACTAAAAGATTAACTGATAAATAAAAGCTAGACAGTTTATTGTAAAAGTTTAGAAGAGAGAAGCATTATTTTCTTTTGTTGATTAAGTACAAATTAAACCTACTTTACGCAGTAATAAAATACTTAATAAGCTTGCTTTTGAATGCTACTAAATTCCGACAGTCTCTGATGTCACTGGGTAGGGTATTCCACAAGAGAGAGAGAGCGCGAAATTGTGTATGATGATGAATACGATGATGTCTTATGTGTAACTCTGAAAATATTGAGAATAGGAACTATGTTTATAAGACGTTTCTTGCTCAAAATGTCTTCAGAACTAAGTTCCGTAACGGACGGTAACTCCTCGTGAATCACCCTTTATAACAACACGCTAATCCCTTATTCATCTGTCGTAAAAAATCTTGGCTTCTTTTTCGATAATAATCTAAATTGGAATTTTCAAGTTAAAGAAACGAGAAAAAAAACCTGTTCCTCCATTCACTGTTTGAGTCGCTTAAGAAACTTCTTGTCCCAGCAACTAAAACTTACCCCAGTACAAATCCTAGTAATGCCGCATTTCGATTATTGTGACGTTTTGTTAAGTGACCTAAGTTCTGAACTGTCAGTCAAGTTACAGCGAGTTCAGAATATGTGCGTCAGATACGTATGCAACATCCGACGATATGATCACATATCACCGTCCTTCGCAAGCCTTTTGTGGCTCCGACTTAAAGAACGTAGAACTTTACACTCTTTGTCTTTACTCTTTCGAATTCTGCACACTTCAACACCAAATTACCTTTCGTTTCGTTTCTCTTACCTATACTCTAACCACGACGTAAATACCAGATCACTTATCTGTGGCGCGTTAAGTATACCTCTTCATAGAACATCTCGTTATTCATCATCTTTTACAGTATCCACCTCGCGAGAATGGAATTCCCTGTCACAAGTATTAGGGGCTGCAAAACAATAAACACTTTAAAAACAGCTTAAAAGATAATCTTCTTAGCATTTCACTCCCATCATACTGACTTAAACTATCACTGTCTACATTGTTACTCCTTCCTTTAGACATGCATCCTGATAGTGCTGTATTTTCAAAATTGTCTCATAATAATCTTTTTCTATTATCTAACATTATTTGAAATATATTAACATTCTATGTATTTTAGCTTAATTCTGCTACATAGTTTGTATTTCAGTGTTTAATTAATAGTTCATGTATTTTGTTGTTTAATTAGTAAATAACTCTTGTATACATGTAGCTCTTATCTAAATCAAATTGTTGAATTCTTTGTAAGTTCATACATATGTATATATACTTTTTGCTGGTTGAGTGGAAGAGAAGACCTTTACGGCCTTAATTCTGCCAGCTAAAATAAATTATTATTATTATTATTATTATTATTATTATTATTATTATTATTATTATTATTCGGTATGAAAGGTTTATTCCGCGAAATGTTGGAGTTTATTTTTGAATTTACTTTTATGCTTCCTATCGAAGTAAGAAATACTTGTAATAATTATACCACCAACAAAACCAATGCTTAAAAATAAACCACAGTCCGCCTTTCTCAAATCAATTTTGTTTCAACAATGAATAAGTTTGAATATGTTTCTTTGTATCGAGTCGGATATGCTTCGTTAGATCGACTTTGATGACATAGTCATTGATTTCTCTGTGAAGAAAGTACGAAGAAAATCGTTATAATTTATTCACAACTAAGAGTTTCATGTAATTTTATTTCAGTAATTTATTGTTTTCTGAATTGTAATATTTCATTTAAAACTAATTGAAACTAAACATGACCTGTATAATACCTGCTCATAAACTGTTTGTGGGAGTTGGGGGGCGGCAGTTTTAAGACTACCTAGGGGCGGCACTAAACCTAAATCCGGTCCTGCTCGCATCATCATCATCATCATCGTCGTCGTCGTCGTCGTCGTCGTCGTCGTCGTCGTCGTCGTCGTCGTCGTCGTCGTCGTCGTCGTCAGAGATGGACATATTGATTCAACATTTTAGAGCCAGCAAAAGTTTCTTACCAGTCAGGCAGAAAATAATTTAAAAATTCACTTGCTTTCCTTTACAATGCAATCAGATTTAATTTAGCCACATTCAGCAGGTCACCAGTACAGCTTCCTTCGTATTGTTTCTTTTAATATATCTGTATCCGTTTCTTAGAATATACCTACCTGTCTTCTATTGATTTTATTGTCTCGAAATATATACGAATCTTAGACGATTTCATTAACCGTAAAAATTAAATATTTCATGTGTCTGTAATAAAGAAGATATGGATTCATTTTTCAGCAGATTTATAACACTAAATCCCCGTTCACAAGATGCTGTTGTCATCGCCCTTCATCGGTTTCGAACCCGAAGCCTCGCACCCAATGCGAAGTGTGGTAACTACAGAAATGCAGTAGATCATAGAGAAATACGTCGCGATGGAGAAACGTGGATGACAACATTTTAATTTCTTTCATACCAAATTGTAGATTGTAGCATACCTATGTTATAGGCCTACCCTTATAGTGTCTTAAAGATTGAGATTTTCATAGCACGATCGTAATAACACAGCATTCTTTCATGTTGCGAAGTATATTACTGTTCTGAGTTTATTTTCTTCAAGTATTATTCCAAAGACTTAAATAGATGAATTCATACCATGGACCGGAAAGAAAAAAACATTCTCGTTTCATGCATACAAAAAGGCATTATTTCTAACTCAAAGACAAAATTATTAGGAAACACACACAGTGTCGAAGGTTCTCAATGATAGCCATTTTAAGGGACGAATCCTTAGCATAGTACTAACAGAAGTCCTCTACCATTTCGTTTCTTTGCTCTTAGATTATCCAGAAAAATTATTTCACATAATTTTCGATCTCATTATCTTTTAAACAGATTTAGAAATAATCACTTTATAATAACCTTCTTTACATTAGGTTCTCAGTTTCTGTCTCACTTTCGGTTTGTGTATTTTAAAACTTTAATTATTAATAATTTACTTCAATAATGCACCTTTGTCAACGCTGTTACTCAAAATAGACGCGTGCTTCAACCTAAGGCTTGATTACCGCAGGACGTAGGTCGTACGGCGTTTTGCAGTGAGGAGCGTATAAAAGGCAGCGTTTGTTTGTATCTTTTCGCCGTAACATGCTGCCACAGCCTCTTGGTGTTTAGTTCCTTGGAAAGGCACGCATTTCTTACGAAACAAATTTTACAATATTTATTTGTTAAATTATCTCGAATTTGTCGTATTTACTTTTTATTCGTTCATTCATTTTAATAAATGATTTATTTACACGAATGTAATTTTTAGCAGTAGATGCATTTGATAAAGTAACCTTTAATTGAAACATTAACATGAATTTTAATGGTAATTAGTAATACTGTAAACATAAACAGTAGAAATTTTGAATTTATTCTAATGCTATTTACTATTTAACGAACTCATTATAACTGTAATAAGTTAGTACGTAGTTTAAACAATAAATTGAACCTAAAATCTATTCTTTCTGCTGTACTTTGCGCAAACTGGATTACGATCTATATCTTTTGCTGTGATTGGTTATATGGAACTAGTCTATTTATTCATATCATAGGATATTTTTTAAATCCTCATACAAATCATCAATAAACTGAGAGATCTTAAGATAAATATTATACTTTTATAAGAACAGTGAGTTATTTCCTCATAAATCTGTTTCTAGCTTTACATTTGGTTCAAATTTTAATCCTGTTCTACTAAAATATAACGTTCTTCGTTGGCTGAATTTAATGCAGCATGAGGATGGCTTTAGATAAATTTTGAAATTAACTTGAATTTATTATTTAAAACTTACTTCTGAACTGTACACACATTCACGCTATTACTTACACCTCTTCCTTTCGGTTATGAATTAATACTATTGATATTAACTACCAATTCAAGATCTCAATTGGATTGGCTCGCCAATTGAGAGTAATCGACCTAGCCCTGTAACAGACGTCACAGAAGGCCCTTGCTCTAATAGGACTTCATGGACTGTTTTTATTCTTATTCTTACCGAAAATTATAATTGAATGGTTCATACAGTAACAAAGTTCGTAACTTATTATTTATACTAATAATAACAATAATAATGATAATAGTAATAATAACAATAATAATTATTATTTATTTTAGCTGGCAGAGTTAATGCGTAAATGTAAAATAATTCACTAAAAACCACATAAAAATGAAATGTTTCTTAATGGTTACTTACAAAGTGCAGTCACCTCTTGAAACAGGTATGATCTTGACATGACTACATAACCGTCCTCACCGCTGCGGAGGAGGGGTGTTTCCATGCGTTGGAAGTGTTGTTACTGCATTTACAGCGATAAGTTTTCTCAAAACAAAGAAAATTTCCTGCTAAATTAAAAAAAAAATAAAGCCAAAGGAAAATGAAAATATTTGTTCTTTTTATCTTAAGGATTCACTCTGTGAAGTTACTGCCACTGAAACCTTCTACCCTTCATAGACCTAAGTAATTTTCGTAAGTCTATATAAAATACCCGGATGTGCAATTTAATTATTTCCAATATTTTCTATTTACGAAATCCTATCTCCAATTATTCGTTAAAATTGTTCTAAACAGCCTAGTAAGTATATCGCAGTATTTTTTATATACTCAATATTGTCAGCTTATTATGACTCACTGAACAAATTACTTCCTTTCATCCTATACCTTGAAGATTTTTCTTCAGTTGTTCATCTACCCATATTAACAAATGTTTTACAAGTGATTATTAATCATTCTTTTAAGAACAAGATCTGTCCGCCTACTTAACTGATACCACCAGAGGTCTAGGGACTTTAAAAAATTCGCAACGAAAATAAATAATCATTCTGTACAGTAAGGTCCGAAAGTCTTGTCACCCCCTCTTGTTTGTATGTTGATGTGCATCCATTTTGAACATGTCATAACAGATGTGTGACAATGGTTGATGCTTTACGTTCCAGCTTGTTTAGTGATCCAGAACATCAGTATGGGCACCATCAATATCGCGGCACAAAATGATGAGGCGCCATGTCCTGTGTGAAATTTTCCGCAGCAAAGGCAGTATGATTTCCTTGAATGTCTCCCTAACAGCTTGCTTCAAATCTTCAATTGTCTGGTATCGATGTTTCGAGACATGCTGCTTAATTATTTCCCTACAGAGAAACCACCCTTGAACGCTTATAATTTGAAACTACAATTACATTTTAAGTGATACGTTATAGTCCAAAACCATATGCTTTTCTAAAATGGAAGTCAAAAGAAGCATATTTTCGATAGAATAAAATCGCACATAATTAACTATTTAATACCATACACATCTTAAATTCTGTAACAGAACAGGCTAGTGTACAATGCAAGAAAAAGCAAGAGAATGAATAGTAAGTAGTGAAACAATCTCTATTTCCTACTTAAATTTTTTATCGAATTTTAGCGAATGGCACTTACACGTATAGATTGACATTCCCTTCCATCGAACGTAGGCCCACACAATCCACGGTTGTTCAGGCATTTTTAAAATATTTTTTATTATACCCATAAATAAAAGTAATAGTTGTATTCAGATGTGTAGCTGGAATAGAAGTTTGTGTGAAACAGAAAATGATATAATATTTCAGTCCCAATTTATGAGCTTAGATTTCGAAAATTCTTCATGTTTCTCAGATGAAAAAATTCAAGGTTAAATTTTCTAAACCAATTCCTACCATATTTCTCGTCATTTATATTGTAAAAAAATTCGAAAGTTTGGTCGAATTATCTTAAAAAATTAATCACTTTTATGAAAGAATTGTACTTCCTACATAAATAAGAAAGTAAATTGGACTCGCTTTTTGAAAGTAATTTGCTTCAAGTTTTAGCTTCTGAAATAAATTTGACTATCAGATATTTCAAGTACAATTTGCATACCCTTCTTGCTATATCTTAACCCTTTCTTACCTATAGATATCATATGACAATGATTAACTTTATAGCATTTATATACTTGTGTGTTACATATGAAGGTAAATTTTGCTGGATAACTTATATTTCAATACATTTTCATCAATATAGTTTTGTTTCAAATGTTGCCACTCCCGTAACTTGGTCCTAATACAGCTATTTGTTTCAACATGGATTGCTTGTAAATTTAATTTGGGTTAGAAAGGGTTAAAGCGTAAGGTTTAGGTCATCGGATTTCAGATGCTGTGTTGAGATTTCGTTGTTTAAGTAGCAAAAATCGAACTCTTCGCTTTTGTCCAGCCATGAGATGAAAATTTATGAAGAACTTGTTTTGAAGTCAGCTTAAAAAACGCAATAGTCTCTCGACGTAGATTAATAAATCACTAAAATAATTTCACTGATTTAAAACGAAATATGAAAAAAAAAATAAACAAAAATCGTGGTGCGGCTATCAGGGACATGGCCATGGGTATCACGTGAATACGTCTGACTTAAATCGACAAATCTAGACGAGATCTTTCGTTTGACACAAAAATCAGAGCGTCAGCACATCGGAGTCGCGAGATATACTGACCGGAAATTTTCGCCCACGATCAAAATAGCCGCAATCGCCAAGGGCCTCCACCCGCACCTCACGAATGCGCGATATCAACTCAAAGTCATGATCGCATCGTATACCCGACCGAAGGAGACCACATATATTTCAATTGTTTTATAGTGTCGAAACACATTACCGTGCTCACGTTACATCACCCTTTCCGTCCTGGTACCTCATGTGTCGGTGTGATTTTAAAGATGTATTCGCATCAAAATTAATTAACATTCAAAGCTAACGTATAGGAAAAAGAATAGTTCTCTGATCATGTATCTACCTATTTAACACTCAATTGCCGCCGGCTAAGTTAGAGTTTAGCGAGCTGATCTTGTGTTCCTAGGTTGCGCCGTAGCGTGGGTTCAAAAACTGGTAGGGCTAATTAACAGGGTCAGCGTTGACCGAGATTTTCCAAACTTTAGGGCGAATGTCAGGTAACCCTATGATGAATCTTCGGACACATCTTGCCAAAATATTATCTCAATGTTAATTCTACTGAAGCTATATAATTTGTAAATAGCACATTTATAAATCTATATATCCTATATACAGTAATTGAATTGAGCACTTCGGTCATGTTTTAAACTAGAAATGAACAACGATCGAGAAAGCAGGACGAACAGCGCCCGCAAAGCCGAAAACCCGCACGACAATGTTGTACACGTCGCATCATTGACTTAAAGACTGCTTGTGAGTGTTTCGAGACGTCGAGATTGATCACTCCCGAAGTCCCGAAGTCAAGCAGCTTTAATCGCCACAGTTGTTCATACCTGACCGAACTTTCATCAACTTTGGCAACTGTTATATATGTATAAACAATCAAGTAGCATATTTGAAACATCATCTCTACCTTTCTGTGTATAATAATCCGTTCCCCAGTCTTTATTTAATTACTAGGCCCTTATTAAAAGGCTAGGAATTTTCTTTCCATATGTTTGAGATGAAGTGTGCAATCTCAAGTAAAAAGATATTAACGTTATGTTTTATGTTTCTCAGAAATGCAAATTTATTTGAGAATTGTTTTATTTTCTATTTATATAACCATAGGTAATATCATATAAACGAATCAGAACATTTTGATAACTAAGATACTATTCTGTTTTGTATTATTGTATCATTTAAACATTTATATTGTTATATTACGATGTACCGAAGAGGGAACCCAAGAGGTGGAACTTAAACTGAGAGGATTCGTCCGACATCGGGATGGGAATCCGGTGTGGCTTAGCGGATAGAGCGTCAGCACGTAGAGCTGAAACCCCGGGTTCAAATCCCGGTGCCGGAGAGAATTTTTCTATGTTCCACTCTTTCATCATTTATAATGTTATTTATTTCAATAATGTATGTTATTCAAAGTTACGAAATCTTTCCACGCCGACCAAATGCTATTTCGAGAATGATGAACGAGACTGAAAGACAAATGCAACGAACACAGCGAGCGAGAGCGACAGTTAGTTTTGTTCATCTCTATTGTAAACCTAACGCAGGACTATAGACTCAATGGAGATAAAAGTTCTATAAAGAACTAAATATATTAGCTACAGTTAAAATTGAACATTTTATAATAATCATATAAATACAATAGAATAATATGCTTCAACGAACAAATTCATTTGAAACAAAGTAGAAACAATACGCAGAGAAACTTTAAAAGATAATCTAGACTTTATAACTTTTAAGCCACTCGACAAGTTTTCATTGAATGGATTCAGACTTCCTGCTGACGTCGCAAATCGCTTTATATCGCTGTGGATGACTCTTCTCCCCCCCCCCACCAGCCAATTGGACTTGGATGACAAACTACATCCGTAACTTGGGTAGTGAATCAAATAACCATCACTCCATTCAATCCTGCAAATTTTATTTCGATTTATTCCCTTCACACAGGGACGTCAACAGCGAGATGTATATTAAAATGAAGGGAATAGGTGTGGAGACCGCGCAGAGTCATGGACATGAATGTAAAATAATGGAAGTGTAGAAATTAATTAAAATGATTTTATGAATACGCAGGTAGTTAGACGAGGGTCATATCAAAATATAGTGACACTCTGCCGATTGCTCTTTTATACAGTCCCTTCTTTTAATGTACTCACCTCGCAAAAATGTAATTCGAACGAGTTTCATGACATTTCTGACAGCTATATTTTTATAAACTGACAGATATTTTGTAACTGAAAAACGCGAATTGTTAATAGTACCGGCGCAACTTTAACGCTATATGAGAAACACCTTCGTGTATTCGAAGCCTTCCCAGATGTTGCATGTTTCATTTTATTTTTTTAAGTAAAAAGAAACCGTTCAATTATAAAGCTATACATACTAAAGACGTAATAACACTACAAACATAAACCCTCAATAGGCACGAACATATTGCGTCAGGCGATACAGATTCTCTAACTCAGTGGTTCCCAATCTGTGGTCGTGTACAGAGCTGAGGGGGGTCGTGAGATGATTGACAAAATAAAACAAAGACGCTTTATTAACATACACTTACTGTGCAAATCCAGTCTTTCAGGTAAAGCTTCCTGTAAAGCAGATTTGAATAATTTCAAGGGAAAAATTGCTCCGGGGTCGGGTATCGATCCCGGGACCTCTGGTTGAATGTACCAGCGCTCTGCCAACTGAGCTACCCGGTAACTCCACCCGACACCGGCTCAACTTTTCCCTTTATATCCACACAACTCGCGTGGGCTGACGAAACGCCAGAGACCCACATCGAGTGCACACAATCTCTGTGCGACTTGAAATTGTGGTTTTCTGTTAACGTACACAGTGTCGTGTATATTATGCAAATCTAGTCTTTCAGGTAAAGCTTCCTGTAAAGCAGATTTGAATAATTTCAAGGGAAAAATTGCTCCGGGGCCGGGTACCGATCCCGGGAACTCTGGTTGAACGTACCAGCGCTCTGCCAACTGAGCTACCCGGGAACTCCACCCGACACCGGCTCAACTTTTCCCTTTATATCCACACAACTCGCGTGGGCTGACGAAACGCCAGAGACCCACATTTGAGCCGGTGTCGGGTGGAGTTCCCGGGTAGCTCAGTTGGCAGAGCGCTGGTACGTTCAACCAGAGGTCCCGGGATCGATATCCAGTCCCGGAGCAATTTTTCCCTTGAAATTATTCATACACTTACTGTGTTCGAAACATAAATATCATTTAACATTAGAAAAAATTAAAAATTCAATTTTTATGTACTAAAGTAAAATAATATATATTAACTAGCTGTACCTATGCGCTCCGCCTCACTTATTAGAAAAAATATAAATTAATTACATAATTAAAATAGAACATTGGGTCCAGGGAACATTCGTGTTTGATAGAAGAATAAATCGTTTAATATGCTACTTAATTTAAATTGTATTTAAATAATTAAAATGCTATCATTTTGGTCCAGAGACCACTCATTTGGCGCAAAGACAATTCGTTAAACATTTTACTAAATTAGTCTTGAATGTATCCTTTAATAAATCACTCCAAATTAATAGAGTTGATTGTGTACGAAAATCATTTTTTATGTTAACCTTACTGTGCATCCTTTTTTTTTTGTTAAGTTTATCTTATTCACGCCTTAACATCTGTGGTCATGTCGCGTGTTTAGAATGTGTGGGTATATCAGCAGGCCGTTTTTACTCTTGTTGAGTTCCTTTTTCTATTGTGTGTTGTAGATGGCTTGTGTTCATGCAACTGATTACAGACTTTGATTAATGTTTTTGGTATTGGTAATTGAGGCGGTGATGAATATCTTTCCAATCCGGCATTTACCTTTATGGCTAAGGGAAATCATGAAAAACTCCAGTCAGATTGGTCGGCCACGGGGTTTGAATCCGGGACCCCCGAATGCGTGTCTCAAATGCTACCGCCTGAGCCAACTCGCTCGGTTGTATATCATCGTTTATGCAAATAAAAAAATGAGGTACCCAACATAAAAATTATTTTAAGAAACAGGAAACGAATATGGGCAAATTATGAGCGCATGAACGTCATTTCATGACACCTTTTAAAATAACTCAGCTCCAGTGATCTCTATGGTAAAATGAGTGTATATAATTAGATTATTTTATGTGGACCAAATAAAGTTGCAATAATCAAGTTATACAATATTTCGACAGAATATCAAGTTTTCTGTGCGTACAGATTTCTTTTCATCTTACCTTAGTCCTCATTTGTAGCATTACATCCATCTAGAGAAACTACAAATTTCAAATAGTGAAGGTTAATTAGCTTCTGAGATTACTTCATACAAACACACAAAATATTCTTTGTATATTAATATTGATAAACGTCAAGGCCGCCTTAAATAGATGGAGTCATTTGTTTTGATTTCATTGTAGCCATCGTCGTCGTTCCTACAGTAACTCTTATGTCACATATCGATTTTCAAATTTTTGCTGTATTAAATAACTTAAATAGTGATGCAGCAAATAATACAATCTACTACATATAACTCAATTATATTTCTTTCTCTCGAAAATGTAGGAACTCACGATCTCCTATGCACTACTACCATGGAATGAATTATCAGTCCTATCAAAATTTTGCCTGGGATAAAACTTATCGAAAAACATTTTTAAAGAAACTTTTGTTTTGTAACATTTTTCACAAAAATCAATAATAAGCGAGATATTTTGGTTTATTTAATTCAGGCCTCCTTACAACCCCCCTTTAAAAAAAAGTATTTTGAATGCCATATAGCCTAAAATCTAAGTTATAACGAACTTAATTTATGTTCCAATTTTCATCGAAATCCGTTCATCCATTATCGCGTGAAAAGGTAACAAACATCCAGACAGACAGACAGACATACATACAAACAGACATACAAACAAAAATTTCAAAAAAGCGATTTTCGGTTTCAGGATGATTAATTATACATGTTAACACCAATTATTTTTGGAAAAGCGAAAATTACCAGAAAAAAATTTTGCTTACAGATTTATTATTAGTATAGATGTATTAATGCGACAAATGTCTGGATTCAGTATTCGATACACACAGTGATATCGCTTTCAAGTTAAATGAAATTTTTCATCTTTGTTTTGATGGCAATCATACACAAGAAACTGATTTCGCATACACTGGTGGCCATAATTCTGGAAACTTTTTGTTTTTGTATTGAATTATTATAACATCTGCATTGATTCACAGATTTATACAATCGAAAATGTTACTCGTGACTGATCCGTTAATTATGGGAAGATCTAAATATTAATTTCAGATTTCATTATTATTTCTCATTATTTCCTGTATTAATTATTATTAATCGACAAATCTGTCTCACATCTCTTGGACTTATTTTAGGTTTTCTACCAGTCCTAGGTGTTGTTTTACAAAATTTTGTGGATTTGTACTTCTGCCATACCTTCTGGACGCCAGACACTGTAGCACCTTTACCAAGTTTCCTTGCAATTTAATGTATAGCCTTCTTCTCGAAGTGTGACTGCCCTAGAACGTTTCCAGTCCTTTCGTGCATCCATTGTGATAAAAGGATCAATAAAATTTGTTTTAAAGCAATCAGGTGTTAACCTAACGAAATCTTAAGTCAGACTAATGATATAAACACACTAATAATGTCCATGTTTTATGCCAACAGTGCTCAACAATGCTTCTACTGATCAACAATAATCTTAAAATCAACAATGGACCAGTTTTTATTAGGTAAATAATGGGAAATTATAATGAAATCTGAAATTAATATTTAGATCTTAAACGACAAGAACATAATACATAGTAATGATTATTTATTGTTAAAATATTCAGGATTTAATATAATACCTTTATTACAACCCCAAAATTAACGGATCAGTCATGAATAACATTTTCAATTGTATAAATCCGTGAATCAATACAAATGTTATAATAATTCAGTACAAAAAAAAGTTTCCAGAATTATGGCCACCAGTGTAAATATGAGGTTGAAAATGTTATCAAAACTTTAAAAGTTTCTTTTGCAAGCTCGAGGTATTAATGTATTATTTTGATTCACAATAATTGGTCTGCACTCTGCGAAAGAGTCTACTTTCAACATTCGATCATTGTGCAACATTCGATCATTGTAAAACAGATCTTGCTAGGCCAAAGTTTTTATCGCACTGCGAGAAGGGTTGGTCACTAATAGGAACTATTTTCATTACCTCAACTCGATGCACTTTAACAAACCATACACAAAATTTCAGACATGTCGTATTTGTATTTTGTCCTGCTGCATCAGAAAGATGTATAACATTTTTCACACCAGAAAATTTGTGGAGGTTTTATTGAAGGCAATCATATAAAAATTATGGTAATGAATTTACACATTGTAAGAGTGTACGATATACTGTACACAGAATACTTGCGAAGAACACGCTAAAGGTAAGCGTTCACTACATCGTATCGCACTCCTCGGACTAATCGCACTCAATGGATGTTTTAAGTGGAGTGTGTTCACTGTAACTGTTCTACCTCATCGTCTCATCGAATTTCCTATCAGCTGTTTAAAACATATGGCGTACGATATTGACATTGCTGAAAACAGACCAGTTTTGAGGTTAGGTCTATTAATCATGTGTGTTGGCGAATAAGAATTTATAACTGTTTCATACTTCTTAATTGAAGAGGAGGAAACGAAAGAGATATTGGTTACATTACATATCAGAAACGACTTGATTACTGTAATGGGAATCCCTCAAATTATATAATTCTTCGCAGTTTTCTACAAACGAAATAAGTTTTCCGTCTGCCATTTTGATGCACAACATGAACATGGCACAACAAAATTGCAACATTTGAGCAATTAAAATTGATTTATTAAAGAAGGCCATGATCGTACGTATCGGAAAAGTTGCTCATCCGAGAAACGTGGACGGATTTACCGAGAGCCGATGCGTGCGATACGATGTACTGAACGCGGTTACATAACAATTCCAGCAAAGATTGATTTTTTTCCGATTCATGCGATTCGTCCGTTGAGTGCGATACGATGTAGTGAACGTTTACCTTTACATTGCATTGTTCTGACCTCTAATGGCACAATATTGCAATTGAACTTGGACACTGTTTTTTTTATTATGGCGGTACGTTTAAACCGATTATTCGGGAAAATGGCACATAGTATTATGGGCCTACAGCGGCACGATATTACAATGAAATTTAGAGACTGTTTTTTATGGCGGAATATTTAAAAAGAATATTAGGGAAAAGGGAACATGGTCTGATGTGTCTTTCTTCCGCACATGCCTCAATCCGAGGGAGGAACTCCTCCGATTATATTGTAACGTAGTGTCGTAAGAATTTAATATAATTTAGATTTTTAAATTAATGGTATACGTAGAGTATTTTTAATTATTATTATCTGATTTATGATTTAACTTCTCATCTCTTTTGAAATGTATTTTGATGGACCGGTATCAACAATAATATGTTCTCCATTTTCTTGCACGTAGTAACTGCAGTACTCCAATTTGAGAACAATACCTGTACTGTCATACAGATGTCAAATAATAAATAACTGTACGGAGACATTTCACTGAGATGTTGTGCAGTACTCCGGATTTAATTCTATTATCATTTGCAGTCATGTCTTACAAAACTGTTGGAACGACTTGTATTTTGTTCCCGGAAACTACAAAATACGTTATGAAGTTTTGTGAGATTTAATGGAGTTTCTTGTGGTACGTATTATTCATCTTCAACCCTACGAAAACAAAAAGCATTGTGATTTCCATCCTCACTTGAGATAACAAGACGTGGTTTGTTTATTAACACTCAGAATTATACCGATTATTACGGATCGCAGATTTTAAAGTCATTAACCCTTGAGAACAACCTTCGCAATACGTTGAAATCCAGCAAGAATTTATTTAACTCCTCGACACACAGTGCTTACAAAATTAATGCCATTGTGATAGGTGTGCAGTAGGGTTGCATTTCCTTATCTGATAATTAGGACTACTATTTTAACCGATTTTTTCCTTTTTCTCCCCCACTCTTTTCAACACAGCTTCGTTTCTTATTCTGTCTCCATGTCTACTGTACGTTTCGAATTAATAGTATTAGGTTATTTTTCAGTTTATACTTATCATTTTTAATGTCTGTCAAATTACATTTCAAGTGCTTCTAGTCGCTTCTCTTCACTTCGTCGTGATGTCCATGTTTCTGCTTCATACAATGCCACACTCAACACAAAGCACTTCACTAGTCTCTTCCTTAGTACCTTCTCGAGAGGTCTTCGGAAAATAATTCTTTTTCTATTAAAAGCTTCACTTGCCATTGCTGTCATTCTTTCGACTTCCTGGCTCTTGTTAGTGCTGATATATGATATGATATGATATATGATATGATATGATATGATATATGATATGATATGATATATGAGATGAGATGATATATGATATGATATGAGATGATATATATGATATGATATGATATGATATGATATGATATGATATGATATGATATGATATGATATGATATATGATATATGATATGATATATGTATTTATTTACACTGCAAGTGGGCAAGCACCCGGTGGCAGTGGTATACACAATATAAACAATACACAATAAAATGATAGGCAATACACAATAAAATTTACAGTACACAATACAATTTTACAATACATATACAATTTTATACACAATACAATAAGAATACACAATACAATTTAACACAATAATAATAAAACATAAATAAAATACCTAATTTTACAATACAACCTACATAATTATGTATAGGCCCTACATAAGTTTCAATAGTCTTTCACTTTACTCTCATCTCACTCCCCGTAGTGGCACTATGACGCATTTCACTGACACTTTAGCACACATTTCACTGACACTCTGTAACACATTTCACTGACACTATAGGACACATTTCATTGACGCTATAAATTATCACTGATCGGAACTGTTCACTGCACTGTAAAACCATAACTTCATTGACTCACCTCGCTTCACTGATACAACAGTTCAAATAAGTCAAATAATTACACCCTTATGAATACTTATAAATAGAACTACATTTAAACTAAGCATTTCTAGTCTAAGGCCCTCTTACACGCTATTTTTAAATAATTTACAATTCAAACCAAGGAAGTAACTCGTCAGGCTAGATAAATACATGTCACCTTAAAAAATTAAATGTTAAATGTCACCTTAATTTTAATTTGCACTTTATACACAACTTAAGTTATTCTTGAATCTCCTTAAGGAAGGACAGCCCTTAAAGACCGCTGCAGGTAGGTCATTCCAATCATTTATAGTTCTATTTAAAAATGAGAATTTACCGACATCCGTTTTCCGTTTCCTATATTTGATTTTAAAATCATGATCGTTCCTACCATAGTACGTTGGCTTTTCTAACCGAGCCGTTATGTCTACCCATGCTTTCTGACCTAGATGTGCTCTATACAATGATGTTATTCTAGTTTTCCTACGTCTGTTTTCCAAAGTTTCCCATCTAAGTTCTTTTATCGTATCGTTTCCATCTTCTCTTTTACCTTTAACAAATTTAGATATGATATGGTATGATATGATATGATATGATATGATATATGATGTGATATGATATGATATGATATGATATGATATGATATGATATGATATGATATGATATGATATGATATGATATGATATGATATGATATGATATATGATATGATATGATATGATAAAATATGATATATGAGATGAGATGAGATATGATATGATATATGATACATGATACGATATGATATACGATATGATATACGATATTATATATGATATATTATGATATATGATATGATATACGATATTATATATGATATATGATATGATATACGATATTATATATGATATGATATATATATATATATATATATATATATATATATATATATATATATATTTGATGTCAACATTTACATCCATGTAATGTGGACCTCACAATTTTGTATCCGGTGCCATAATTACATTCATTACAGATATACCTTTTGTAGACGTTCTTATAATTTAATTTTCGACCCCATTTAAATTGATCATTATTCCCACCTTTAAAACTTAACAACTTAATTTGGATCATTCAAAATTGACTCTTTTACGACTCTGTTCTCGATTTTCAGTTCACTTATATCAACACACACTTTTTCTAATAATACTTGTTACTTAAACACACTACACCATTATCCAATATGTTCGTTATTATGTCTGTTTCTTGTGTAGATTACCTTTTCAGGTCTCACTAATTTTCTACATATAGGGCCATATGAATAAAACTGAAGGATTTCCTTCGAAGCAAGAGGTTGAAGTATAAGGTTGTGCTCCGAAGCAAGAGGTTGAAGTATAAGCATATGCTTCAAATTGTAAGAATAACCTCTACCTTATCCTTCGACCTTATGCTTCTAAGACAGGAGCATGTGCTCATGAATGTTGTGTCGTTTCATGTTGCAGTACTGTGTATTTGTCGGCGCTCTTTGTCATCTGAGTGCGGGTGTTCGGTTTCATAAAGAAATGAGATAAGTAGCAATGGTAGGCCTCCCAATGACATAGCAAGTTTCCTTCTGATGCTAATAAACCACACTAATTTCAATCACAGTCCCGCGCCGTGGCGTCGTGGTCTAAGGCATCTTGCCTAGGACTCGCGTTACGAAATGCGCGCTGGTTCGAGTCCTCGTGAGGGAAGAAATTTTCTCATGAAATTTCGGCCAGTACCGAGAAGAATGGAGATCGCTACAGTTTGCCAGTATCGAGTGAGAGTGCAAGTGTACACACACAAACGACGAACAAAACTTATATAGAACAGAATCTACCGTCATGCGGATTAGCTCACCGCATGATCTCTAAAGAGCTCCCCTTTTAGGAGGCCATAGCCCTTCACGGGAAATCCAAAGGCTATTTCATTCATTCATTCATATGAGACCGGTACCCACCCAGCATCGTGATGCACTTGGGGAGCTACGGTAGGTAGCGAAAATCCGGTTTCACAAACCAGCTATAACGGCTGGGGGGATCATCGTGCTAACCACACGATACCTCCATTCTGGTTGGATGATCGTCCACCTCTACTTCGGCATGTGAACGTGAGGCCAGCGGCCGGCTTGTCGGTCTTGGCCCTTCAGGGCTGTAAAGCCATGGATTTACTTTTACTTTACATTTCAATCACAACTAAATAAGGATTCCACGTGGTTAAAACTGCATCTTCCGATTCATACAGCGGTAGCTTTGTGCCCCTTGAAAGTACAATTATAGTTTTAGCTACACATCCTGGAACATTAGAAAAAAGTGACAAGTTCCAGAAGTGAAAAGGAAAAAAATGAGGTAGCATTTCAGAAAATGATAAAAATTATTGTAAGAAAATTCGGCATACTAATAAATTCCTCTTAACATGCGTCTTTGAAGTGCCCATAATAGCATTATTAAATATTATAATTAGCCTAAGCCTACTACAAGAAATACTGATAGTTAATTTAAGTTTCTACGTTAATCTGTGTGCATCAATAAAATACGAGTAGTAGAATTATACCAATGCAGTGACGTGAATGTATTTGAAGTCCTTCCAGTGACAGGTTCCTCTTGCTCGTCAGTATTTTAATCTTCATTTAAATCCTATATATTGTCTGTAAAGTCATAATTATGATCATATAGGTACTTCGCTAGCTTACATTGTGAAAAACAAAGCAACAAACAATATGACTGTTGGGATGTTTGAGGCAGCAATTCTACAGAATGTAGAATGAGAAACCTGCTTCTTAGTTAGCCAAAGGAACGTTCTATGATAAATAACTATCTCTTTATTTAAAAATCCGATTTCGATATGATACCATGAGCCATGAACACATCACGAACTGATGAATTTTTCCATATTCTACGGTCAAGAACGGATCCTGGCCAACTAACTGCAACACTAGTCAAGCATTCTTTTGCTTTGCATGGAGCTTGCTACATACTCATAATTTTATCACCATACCACCATGCTGTGTATGTTTAGCAATAGGCACGAGTGCAGTCTAATACACTGATTACACTCGGAAAATTTAATTTCTATAACTATTCAAGTTTTGCAACAGTTATATCCTGTAATGATGATAACTTGACCCATTTGTTCGCTTTTTCCGTTATATTTAAATACATGAATAACAGTTTTACTCATAGTGGTCCGATGTATACCCATCTCTTCTGCAATACCTGATTGGAATCTCCGATCGACCATGAACCGCAAAAAAAAAAAATCTTCATCTTTATTTCCAAGGATGGCTGGCTGGATGGCTGACTGGCTTTACGAGAGCTGGACCCGAGACAGATTCGTACACTTGAGCACGCTTTGGTCCATTGTGCGCCCTGTATATGATGATTGTCCAAATCCGACAGGTGGCCTGAGTGGCACTCGTGAATCTGACACTGACAGGTTGGCCATTCTGTCTCAGCCCCAGATACAGCCAGGTCCCGTTTCGCGACTATAAACCCCAGCGGCCGGAGCTCCAAGCCCTTCCTATATCAGCATCAGAAACCCGTACTGCTCCCAAGAATTCACTCTAACCTATTTTTACTATTGCAGATATAGATGAAATGGAATGATAGAGGGAAACGGGAGTATCCCGAGAAAACTCTTTGCAACATATAATTTGTCTACCACAAATTCCAACAGGACCTGGCCGAGGATCGAATCCGGGCCTCCGGGATTGTAGACAGCATGCTAGCACTTGGGCCCCTCCTCTTATCTCCTGTGTTTCTTCCAGAAAATGAGATGTAATCCGTTGGATATTTTCTTCATTGAGTGTATATAAACTGTCATACTGCTCCCTAACAGTACAGCAACGTAATTTGTAGTATTTTTCACGACGTAATGCGACTGGTAATTCAACGAGATCAGTAAACCACAGAGATGAGTCTGCTACTGACCAGACTTCACTTTTTAGAAGGATATGCTTCTGAATCGAAGGATATGCTTCACTTTATTCATACATTTTTTTCTAATTCTGAAGCAAAAGGTTGCGCTCCAAGCAAATGCTTCTTCCTGTGAAGCAAGTGCTCTTTTCCTATTGCGTCATCAAGAGCAGAAGGTTTTGCTCTGCATTTTATTATTAAAATCTGAAGCACATCCTTCAAAATAGAAGAGTAAAAGGATATGCTCAACTTTATTCTTACGACCCATTATACTTCTCTATCTTAGCTAGCCTCCCCCGCGATACTCCTCCCCTATTTTCATTATCTCTATCGTTTCACTTAACTTCCTATTACACTCCTCTATTTCATTCAAAATTGACACTTTTATCACTCCGTTCTTGATTTTCGGTTCAGTTACTGCTTATAACACATTCCAAGTATTTGAAGCAATCAGAAGATCTAGGAAATAGCCTTTGTTTCTCGACAGGAACTTGAGCGAGGGATGGGAGCCATGTCAAGCAGGTGCCAAAACTATATTAGAAAAACATGGCGGGAAATTTTAGCATATTCTTGTTTAAAATGGGTATGTAACGTACTACCAGCGTCAACTAGGTGTGCCGCGTTCCTGATTTATTGATTGTAAAGAAAGAATAATGCTGAAATTGATCAGGAAGAGAAAACAGAATTGGTTGGATCACTGGTTGAGAAGAAATTGCCTACTGAAGGATGCACTGGAAGGAATGGTGAACGGGAGAAGAGTTCGGGACAGACGAAGTTATCAGATACTGCTCTGTGACTCCTTTAAAAAGTCCAGAATTTATTGGAGACTTCTCTTTCAGGATATTTCGACACCCTACAACAATTAAAGAACAAGGTTAAGAGAGACAACTAAAAGGTACCCATATACATCAGTGTACTTAAAGAAATTAAATATTTACAAATAAATCTAGTTTCTGTCACTGCTATGAAGACTGTACGCTCAGAATAGTGATCTTTTTAAAATGGCAAGTTGATTTTAATTTTAACCAGAATTTCACTTACAGACACTCTTAATATATTTCGCATCAAACGAAATCAATGCTTAATCACAATCTCTCTTCTCTTTTAACAAAAGGATTTGTTTCAGAAGTTATGACAAATTGATTCTCCCGGCTTGTTCCTTGTGTAGGTTATTATGAAGTGGGTAGGAGCTTGAACACGAGATCTGATGGGTAAAGGGAATATCCCGATTTTTCCAATAGTTTCCTCCTGGGAAAACTGCTGGTACAGGAGAGGACATAACCTTTGCACAGGAATCGCAAAGTTTTGATGGAGGCAGGAGCGGTGTCTTACGTACGATTAAAGATTGCTCCAATCTCATATCTCCCCCAGAATTTCGAACTTTTCGATAAGTCCATCATTTTAAAGGCCTGCTTTCTAATTCCGTTAGGAGTATAATATAAAAAAGAGTTCACCGTTGTGGCTGAGGGATTAGCGAGTCTAACTCCGGACCCAGCGGGCCCGGGTTCGATTCCCGGTCGGGACGAGTTGCCTGGGTGAGGCTTTCTCGGGGTTTTTCCGTCACTCCTATGGATGAATATCAGGCGATTGGAACCCCACTCATCTTCGCCACTTCCTTTCCACCCCATCATCCTTTCATTAATCATCCCGTTACTTCTTCTGGTTTTCAGATCGCTCTATAGGCGGCCCGCCGAAGCTGCTGGCTCTCTCGACCGGCCTCCCTGGATTGTATTCATATGATGAATAGCTTCTGCAACGGAACGCGGGGCAGACTTCCTCGGCGGAGGACTTCCGACTCGGACCGTTAAGGAAGCCTTGGGGGGGGGGGGTTGCCGAAGCAGGAGTGGTAATGGACTCTGTTGGCTGTAGGGACCTGTCGTTAAGGGGGTCAAGTGGTTAGGTCGGTGCCCGTAGAGAATCGGTGGCACGCAACTCATCCCATATAGGGGAGTGTACAATAGACTTCAGGTCGTAGTGCGTGGGATCTTCCCTTCCTCCCTAACAAGAAGAAGAAGCAATGGAGAAACCAGCTTTTCACCTGAGACGGAACAGGCCAAATGGTCTAAACCCTGATAGCTATTGATGATGATGATATATATATATATATATATATATATATATATATATATATATATATATATACATAATTAGGCAACTTCCCTGTTCGTACCTGTCCTGATGATGGAACCTGTATATAGTTCCGATACGTTAGAAATTCCAAGCTCCAGGACACGGTGTAAAAACCAAAAGCAGAAATCTGACCAGTCACGGTGAAAGTCTAAAAACTCATACGTACTCACATTGCTTTATAAAATTAACTTAACTTTAGACGTATTGTAATTGAAATAGAGCAAAATGAAACTCTACTTTTCTGTAATAATTTTAATTTTCTGCAGACAAATTCACAAAAGTGCCCTGAGGAACCATTTTCTAAATCCGTCAAAATGATTTCATAAATAGATCATATGGTGGTGTCGTTCTTTCCGAAAAGTTAACCACGTTGAAACAATCACACTGTAAAGTTTATGAATGATATCACACCTTTTACTTTACTTTCTGTGATTATGAAATTTCGGAGTCGGTAAACTCAATCCCTATCGTAAAAATTGCGGTAAACTGAGTCCTGTTTAAAATGGTGTATAGGTAAACTGAGTCTGTTAAAAAATATGTTTAAGGTAAAGTCAGTCCCAGCTAAATTTCGTCACGACAAAATCTTATGTCCCCTTTTCCAGACTTGGAACTCGCAACCAACTAGTACAACTAATAGTTGGTTGGTTAGGTTAAAAATTTTGTCTCATTTTATGATTGAAACACTGTATGGTAAAAACATTTTGTCACTTGATTTTAAGATCGTCTATAAAACTGCCAAGCTCTTCCATTATTTGGAAATGACTTTAAAGAAACTGATATGACGAATTGAAACTTTGTTACATCTTTATTCGCTGTCATTTTTTCCCTTAAAAATCTTCCTTCTCATCGATTGCTGTTTTATTTTTACCACTGTCACTCAGTGAAACATAAGAGTTTGACTGGATGTCTTTCAGTACATCGATTAAGGTAGGCCTATATATATATTCGGATGGTAAATATAAAAGAATGTATTCAAGCGTGAATGGAAAGACTCGCAGCTGTTTGTTGTTCTGTCAGTTGCGGCCCAAACAGAGGTAGAAATAGCACATCTAGTATTATTATTAGTATTTATTTATTTAACCTGGTAGAGATAAGGCCGTCAGGCCTTCTCTGCTCCTCTACCAGAAGATTCCAACTATAATATGAAGAATAAAATTACAATTGGTATTAAATTTACAATTACAATTACAATGAAAATCATAGTACAAAAAGATTACCTCACTAATTAAAGTTAGATAATTTATCAACAGTAATCTCACTAGACGTTTTGATTTATCTAGAGAAAATCAAAACTCGAGTGGGATTTAATTGACTATTACACGATTAGAAGAAAGTATGTAAAGATTAGAAGTAACGAAGTACTCTAATACAATAAAATATTAATTGACTTACGGAAATACAACTGTCTTCAAATGTTTTCTTATACCATCTCAACATTACAAATATTACGCTAGATGCATGCTAGATGGCAGTAGTGAACAATGCCTTCTCGTCGAGATCTATACACGATGGCAATGTTACTAGTCAAGAAGGCTTTGTTGATTCAGTTTCATTTTTATTAAGACAGTTGCATTCCACTTCAATTATCCGAATCCCAGTAATCAACGTCACTTGATAGATGATTTTCAATAAATCTTAATATTAAACAATCTCTGATACGTGACTATCCATAATATCATATAGCAGAAGCTATAACATAACCTAACTAATTATACACAAGTGTTAGCAAAGTTTTAATTAACGACGATGACATAAAAAATAAACATGAATAATTTTAAAAGGAATAATTATTGAATGTACAATTTTCAAATTTGAATGTGGTTGGTGGTTCAATTGATGTTATATTGGACGTGTGCGTAATAGAAGTGGAACTCGTTGGTTTAGGCCTACATGGTGTATTCAACGTATTCAGGATTTCCGAATGGTGTTCTTCATTTAATTGTAAATCGGATTTCAGAAGATGCATAGGTATGATCAGTGATTTTTATTAATTCTTGTTCTTGAATGCCAATGCGAGTCATATTTGAAACTGCTGTGCATCGACTGGAGTGATTTGTAATTTTAAGTATATATATATATATATATATATATATATATATATATATATATATATATATATATATATTTTTTTTTTTTTTTTTTTTTTTTTTTTCACGTCCAGACCAGCGCAGTTTCAAATGTTGGCAAACAAAGAAACAAATGCTAGGGACGCGATAAAATTAAACAAATGCTAGGAACGCGATAAAATTGTGCGATAAGCAGCCATGATTGGTTGAAAAAGTCCTTTCGTACCGTTTTATTGGTCAAAAGTAGTATGACGTAGTAAGAGTGTAATAGTCATAGAAAAACAAAGAATATTTTATATTTACTGAATTACAAATTAAACCTAGAATACCAAATTGTATAGTGATGAAATTACTGGATATTGAAATATTTTGTGATAGATTAAGGAAACTATTTACAAGAAATCAATTACTAACCAAGTGCCTAGTAAGGTTGCGTTTGAATTCAATTTTATTTCGACAGTCCCTGATGCTAGTAGGTAGCGAATTCCAGAGTCTTGGCAGGGCTATTGTGAAAGAGGATGAGTATGAGGAGGTGCGATGGGATGGCACTGTTAGTATTGTTTCATGACGAGAGCGTGTGTTCAGATTATTGTGGGAAGAAAGGTAAGTGAAGCGAGACGACAGGTACGAAGGAATAGAAGAGTTCAAGATTTCGAAGAGAAAGAGAAGTGAATGTAAATTTCTTTTCTTATCTAGTTTAAGCCAACCTATTGCTTCCAGGGATGGAGTAATATGATCATATTTACGAACATTGCTTACAAAACGTACACACAAATTATGAGCACGTTCAAGTTTCGTTTTGTTGTCGGTGGAGAGGTCAGTCAGTAAAATGTCCGCATAGTCAAAATAGGGAAATACAAGTGTCTGCACAAGGGACTTTTTTAAGCAAGAGGGGAGATGAACATTTATCCTTTTTAGCACATGGATAATAGAATATACTTTTCTGCAGGTTTCTGTGATTAGTCTCCATGTGAATGCCAAGATTTTTTACTGAACAACTGAAAGGGATATGCACTGTACTTACTTTAACGAGGGAAATGTCGAGGTGTTTCACAGCGGCGGTTTGCCGTTTGTGTCCTAATACAATTGCCTGTGTCTTTCCAGGATTGATTTTAAGATGGAGTTTCTTTGTCCATGTCACAATCCAGTCAATGTCTTCGTTCAATTTACCTATAGCGTCATTTACTCGGTCTAAGCGGGAAGAGATGTAGCATTGAAGGTCGTCAGCATACAAGTGATAGTTACAATGCCTTACAAGAGATGTAATATCATTGATATATATATATATATTGTGAACAACAATGGTCCGAGTACCGACCCCTGTGGAATACCTGATGTTATGTCCAGCCAGGAGGAGCTTCGATTCCCGGATACAACGCATTCTTGTCTTTCCCCATCTACTGCGATGTATGTCTGAAAGACGTAATCATGGCGTATTATAAACAAAACAACTAGTAACTTTGAAATATTTTACACAACTATAATAGCATAATAAATCAAATATACTCGAATCTCGACGCATTTTGTCCAGATGTACTGAGACTCAGTTTACCTACATAGTTTCTTAAAATCCTAGGGACTCAGTTCACCTACGTGGAATAAGCAAACTACTCGGGACTCAGATTACCTAGTCCCATGAAAATTGTTTTCGTGTGCAGTAGAGAAAACAGAAGTTTGTTATATAGATGTTGAGCTAATTAATTGAGTACAGGCCCACTTTTTGTTGTAGGTAAAAACTACCAGCAGTAGTATCATCGGTAGCATAATAAAGAACTGAAATACTTCAGAACACATACAAAATAATGAAAAATTGTAACCTATGTATTCTTTCTATCACCGACAAAATTTTTATCCTGTATTATCTCCTGGCCTACTTGCCTCTTAGGTGGTGCCTTCTTGGTTTCATTTGTGAGGTTCAGATCTGTCTTCGGACAATTAACTAAACAACAACATAGTATTAATCGATAATCTTGATGGGTGCCGAACCAGTGGCCAGGAAGTACTTAACTTATAAATTATACTTAAGGTTAATTTGGGTATTACAAGTCATTGTAAGTCAAATGAAACATAAACACTAATTAATTGTTAAGTTATTTAAATTAATAAATAACGACTTTACTGTGTCAACATTGTAAATAAAGATGTTATTGTACCTGACTGACTAGTTTCGATGTTTTTCCATCATCAATAAAAATGTTAATGCAGTAAATTCGTTATTTGTTAATTTAAATAACTTAACATTTAATCAGTAAGTATGTAAGTGTTAAAAGATTGTATACAAGACTGAGGAAACATAAACCTCCAAATATTAGTAATAAACCTTACAAACGTAGGCTATGTCTCGACATTTCAGATGTCCTGTTTATTAATTTAATATTCTGAAGTACACAATTCTTTTCATATTTCTATATTAAGGTAAATCAAATTTACGTTTTCACTTGTCTACTCCTAAATTTTCTTTTGTTTCCGCACTGAAGCATGTGAAGTTGACCGCCTTTATATGTTAGACACTTAACTAGAATGACCGCGTTTTTATGGAGCAGTTAAAAGACAATTAACTTATAACAGCGTCCTCTCTCTAACTTGGCAATATAGCCGACCCGAATCTTTTATCACCAACCTATGATTTTACGTGTTACCAACTCCTCTCAATCGATCACAACTACAGCTCGAAATGTAAAAGAAATAACTTCCTACATTTACAGAAATACAGACTGCGTCATTCAGATTCACAGTATTTGGAAGATGTTTCGAAGTCAAAGCTCATCTTGCACTCGACGAATAAAACTTTTCCCACAATTAAACAGCAATATTTCAGTCTATGAATTACATTTCATTCTTTCTTAAATTAAGAGTTCAATATCGCCGACATGTTACCTTTCACAGAACAGCCCGTGTATTCCTACACACAGGGCTACACGTGCCATGACTAACGTGCGTAACTTGAGATAGTACCTCAGATTGTCATGGTAAAAATAGCTCCTATAAACTTATGTTCGATTTTCAACGGTTGCACAATTACCGAAGCTTTTTTCTCCCAGAGAATCGACGTACGTTATTCAAAGTTAGGAAATCTTTCCACGCCGACCAAATACTACTTCGAGAATGGTGATCAAGACTCGAAGTGAACGAGACTCATGAGACTCGACTCGAAAGACAAGTGCAACGAACACAGAGAGCGAGAGAGGCAGGTAGTTGTGTTCATCTCTAGAAGAGATATATAAATATCAATGGAAACGTTCATCCTCAGAGTTATTTTGTTCCATTAAAAACCATTGGTCCGCAGAGAGATTTATGTTCTCTATAGAGACATTGGTCCGCAGAGAGATTTATATTATCAATAGGAAATATTGATCCTCACAGTTATTTAGTCTGAACAGAGGCATTAGTACGCAGAGAGATAAGCTAAGCATAGACATTTCGCTAGCCCGCGCTACCAGCGTGCTAAACTAGCCCCGGCTATTGACTGATTACTTGTACAGGATTCATATCATATCCCTAACACTGGTTTATGAATACGAAAAACGTTAGTTCGCTGATCATCCACCGGAAGCCCACTCTAAGAATGTCTATGAATATGGCCCCAATAGTCTCAATAGAGACTTTGGCCTGTAGAGACATTCACATTATCAATAGAGACGTTGGCCCTCAGAAATATTTAGTCTCAATACACACATTGATCCCTACACACATTTATAGTCTCAATTGAGACAATGGTCCGCCGAAATATTTACAGTCTTAATATGGACGTTGGTCTGCAGATACATTTTTATTATCAATAGAAACGTCGGTCCTCGGATATTTAGTCTCAATAGACACATTGATCTGTACACGCATTTATAGTCTCAATTGAGACAATGGACCGCAGAAATATTTACAGTCTTAATATGGACGTTGGTCTGCAGATACATTTTTATTATCAATAGAGCCGTCGGTCCTCGGATATTTAGTCTCAATAGACACATTGATCTGTACACGCATTTATAGTCTCAATTGAGACAATGGACCGCAGAAATATTTGTAGTCTTAATATGGACGCTGGTCTGCAGATACATTTTTATTATCAATAGAGACGTTGGTCCTCAGATATTTCGTCTCAATAGACACAATGATCCGTACACACATTTATAGTCTCAATTGAGACAATGGTCCGCAGAAATATTTACAGTCTTAATATGGACGTTGGACTGCAGATACATTTTTATTATCAATAGAGACATCGGTCCTCAGATATTTAGTCTCAATAGACACATTGATCCGTAGACACATTCATAGTCTCAATTGAGACAATGGACCGCAGAAATATTTATAGTCTTAATATGGACGTTGGTCTGCAGACACATTTTTATTATCAATAGAGACGTCGGTCCTCGGATATTTAGTCTCAATAGACACATTGATCCGTACACACATTTATGATCTCAATTGAGACAATGGCCCGCAGAAATATTTATAGTCTTAATATGGACGTTGGTCTGCAGATACATTTTTATTATCAATAGAGACGTCGGTCCTCAGAGATATTTAGTCTCAATATAAACATTGGTTCACAGACAGACGTATAGTCTCAGAAGATACATTGGTCCGCAGAGAGATTTACATTAACATTAGAAACGTTGGTCTCCAGAGATATTTAGTCTCAATATACACATTGGTACGCAGAGAAGTCTCAATAGGGACCTTGGTCTGCAGAGACATGTATATTATCAACAGAGACGCTGGTCCTCAGAGATATTTAATCCCAGTAGACACAATGACCTGCAGAGACATTTATAATCGCAATAGAGGAGGTGGCCCGAAGAAAAATTTACACTGTCAACAAAGACTTCGGTTCAGAGAGATATTTAGTTTCAATATAGACACTGACTCGCAGAGATACAGTTCTTAATAGAGGCATTGGTCTGCAGAGACATTTATAGTCTCCATAGAGGTGTAGGTCCGCGGATACGCCTATAACCTAAATCAGGCTTGCAGAGCTGGGCGACAATTGTGGCGTTGCATCACTCATCGAATAGGTCACTCACCCCTTCCTATCATCCAAGCGTCCTTGACTTGATATGGGAGGGAATTTGTATCCAATGTCTGTCTTATGTGATTGCGTACGTGCCACAGATACGTCATTCAACGTCAGTGGATTTTGGACCGGGAACCAACGCTTTCCCCATGCTTTCCACCCCTCTCTCGCCAGTTCTGTATCCTTGACCTAAACGGACATATTGATTGGCAAAAACACATATTCACAAAACGAGAGGATAAACCGAAACAAAAAATTTGCCTGGAGCCATTTCAGAAACGGACGTTCTTTAATATGTCATAATTGTACGATGCGAAACACCCGTCTTTACTTCCCTTCGGAAGTAAATATTGTG
This sequence comes from Periplaneta americana, assembly GCF_040183065.1. NCBI lineage: Eukaryota > Metazoa > Arthropoda > Insecta > Blattodea > Blattidae > Periplaneta > Periplaneta americana. The sequence goes on from NC_091126.1 coordinate 52,749,356, forward strand.
AAGATCTATCGTCCCCTAAAATTCCTCCTCATGATTTGAACCAGTGAACTTCGATCCACAATATAGGCATATTAACGAATAGGTTAATAGAAAAATAAATACCTTAATTTCAGTCTGTAATAGAACCAGTGTCAAGTGTGTAAGTTTCTTGTACGCGTACACTTTTCAAGCGAGGGATCCACAATTTTTCATTCTTAGTATGTGCTACAGAAAAATACGAGCATTTGTGCCGTCTGTATGCAAAAACTTCAGCATAGCTCGGATGCCACAGTTTTTCTTTCTACCGATCGCCACCGGCACAAATGAAACTAACGAGTTAAAGTCTTGTACCAACTAACGAGTATAAAGTACAAAAATAATGATAAAATACAGTAATTGCGTCTACATACGTATTAAAGCCCATTAAAAGTCGTCGGAAAGTTAGGTATTAGCATGTTGGTCCTATAGTTGTGTACTAACTAATCTTGCCCATGTTTGTCATGTCTAAATTTCCCAGACAGTCTGTAGGTTCACGTATATTCCGAACTCTAACAAGGTCTGTATTTTTAATCTGTTATTAAACGATACGTTCAACTTCCTGATTTAACGTCAATACTTTGTAACAATGATATGGTATTTTGCAGAAATTAACACAAAAAAATCGTTATGGAATTACCTCATATTTGTTTTACAGTTGTAAAATAGCCTATTGAAAGAATCCAAGTAACAAATTCAAGTACGATTTGAACCCACGTCCAAGAGTAATCTCAAAGCAAATTCCATCACGACCTCTCCGGGGATCGAACACGGGCAGCCTGGATGGAAGACCAGCGCGCTAGATCTTTAGTCATAGATGCGGCATTATATTGTCTAACTGTGGTGAAAATCTATGTCCGCAGTAAGAGTGGTGGTTTTGAAATTAGCTCAGTAACAATTAGTATTTTAACCTCATCAGTAAGTTCGAAATAAAATGCTAATTAATATTTTCGTTTTACCACAATTGTACTTCAGTAAAGAGGTAGGAAATTTGAATATTCTTTATAATTAAAATTTCGAAACGTCACGCATTGCAATTAAGTGAAAAAAATATATATTTGTAAGATTTTTATATATTTAGGATCGCAACATTCCAACAATGACTAAGCTAATCTAGTCTTTCAGGTGAAGCTCCCTGTAAAGCAGATTTGAATAATTTCAAGGGAAAAATTGTTCCGGGGCCGGGTATCGATCCCGGGACCTCTGGTTGAACGTACCAGCGCTCTACCACTGAGCTACCCGGGAACTCCACCCGACACCGTCTCAACTTTTCACCTGAAAGACTAGATTTGCATAATATATACGTTACTGTGTACGTTAACAGAAAACCACAATTCCAAGTCACACAGAGATTGTGTGCACTCGTTGTGGGTCTCTGGCGTTTCGTCAGCCCACGCGAGTTGTGTGGATATAAAGGGAAAAGTTGAGACGGTGTCGGGTGGAGTTCCCGGGTAGCTCAGTGGTAGAGCGCTGGTACGTTCAACCAGAGGTCCCGGGATCGATACCCGGCCCCGGAACAATTTTTCCCTTGAAATTATTCAATGACTAAGCTGTCTACCCCAGATAATTTATATATTAATACCAAAAATTTACGAAAGTCACCTTAGACTTATATTGGTCCATTGTCCACTCTGGATGTAAAAATTTTCCAGTCTGACAGGTGCGCCGGGTAGTATTCGTGAATACGCTTCTGATAGGCGAGGTATCCTGCATCAGCTCTCGTAGAGCGAGGTGTATCTGCATAGGAGACACTTACTGCCCTCAAGAACTTCACCCCAGTCTTTCTAGCTATTGCAAATGGTCCAATGAAAGAAAGAAATAGGAGTATCCCGAGAAGAAAACTCTACAACGTCTAATTTGTCTATCACAAAATCCTTGGCGATCATCAGATCGGGCATCAACCCGAACCGCCCGGTTGGAAAACTAGCGTTCAACCACAGATGCGTCTATGAAAGTCCTCAGTTGGAAATTCATTAAAGAACATTTAAAGAATATCCGGAAAATATGTTTGTACAAATCGGTGGGAAAAGTTCAAAATAAACTGGACTTCTGAAGATGAATTATAAATCTCTTAACTCGACATACACAAACAGCCTGCAGACTTGTGCCTTCATTTATTTCCGCGTTCATTGAGTCTATTAAGCCAGTGATGTACCGGTATTTAACATTGCTATATCGTCATACGAGAATAAAAAGGTTCTATCTACACTTTTTATCGAACATGAGTTACATAGCAAATAATATTACAGACTCAGATTCATTTCCTACAGCAATTTTTATGTCCATAACTAATTTAGTTTCTTACGTAGACATTGATGAAAAAGATCCCAATTCTGAAAGAATTTTCAATTTGGAATGAAAAAGTTTTATCTACATTATGCAGACATATCAGCCTTTTTACCGTCTGCTACTGGAACAAAGTAATTTAACAGCTTATCAGAATTGGAATTTTTTCAATTGTACACACTTCAATATCGAAAATGATAACAATAATTCATATTTAGTATATTTTCTGAATATTAACTACATTCTCATCTCGTCCATTATATCAGAAGTTTTTATTTCAATGCAGCCAGATTGGTACACCCGCCATACATATTATGATGATGAACAGTCTATGAAATTTCCTGCTCATTATCATGGATGATGTCATTAGCAATGATGGAATTCATTAATCAGTACCCAAACATTGAAACTGTAACAATGAAGTATTCAACGCTAGGTCACTCTTGTATTCAAGAAGTTGACAATGTGCATTTACAGAATGAAAAGTTATGTACGTGTGTGAATTCTGGTCACCCACTTCATTTGTTCAGCTACTATAGGGTGTAAATAAAAACATAAAGTGAATTTGATTTTGTATCTGAAGATTTTAAAGATTTTCACAATACCAGAAAACATTTCATTTTCCAGAAGATTACACTTCAAGTTAAACAAAATGGAGTTAGGTAAATAACGTAATATATTTAATGTGGGATTCAAGTAAAGTTTTAACGATACTGAATTTCATGTAGTAAATTTAAGGTCTCTGAAAGTGGAAATTATTGAATATATGCCACTGGTGATTCAATAAGGCAATATTCTTTGAAATATAAAATCAGTAAAGAGAAGGCTGCAGGAAAAAAATATGTTAAAATGGATGTCTTCCTAAGACATAAAATACTATGAAAATTTGAATGAAAACAGTACATAATTTTCTTGATTAAAAAGACCGTCTAGTTCTTTTTTTTCGATTTGTTATTCTTCATTTCATTTTGTAGAGTTCTGTTAGTAAAGACACTGATGTCATACATACCAACGTTTTACTAAATTCTTAAATTTATTTATTTATTTAAATATCGTTAACAACTAAAGATCCTATGTCATGATACAAATATTACTTGACCAAGGTGATTGGAGCTGCGGGCGTAATGTGAACTATCCCGATTCGCTATTACGAACGAAGGAGCAGTAGCGCCACGGCTCCGGGCTGCAGGACTCCACTGACCTTGGTCGAGTAATACCTAGTTTCATATTTATTTTTTATATTTCAGTTCAAAGGCACTGTCACTAATAACTGAAGTTTAGCCCGTAACAACATTGTAAGTAGATTTTATTTATTATTATTATTATTATTATTATTACTATTATTATTATTATTATTATTATTATTATTATTTATAAAAACAATGAAGAACTAAACAGAAGGCAAATTTAGTGCATTTTTACATTGAAATGTCACTTTTCAGAAATTTGTCGCTTACAACAATAGTTATCAATCTCTGAGAGACCGCGGACAGGTAAATTTTTTTCCTGTAAGACGAGGGCACAGTTCCAACAAATTTACTCGTAAATACGTTTCCAATTTTTTAAAGTTCATACATTTAACTATGTAACACGGTAGTTATGAACCTCGAAATTAGATTCATCGGAATAAAGTACCTTCTTCCAGTCATTCATTATTCAGTTTCTAAGCAATAAAGCGTTTTTTTGCACACACCAGCTGTAAGCAGTTGCTTTTTAATGGCTTACGACACACTTTTGACGTGAATACTTACCCCGGTTGTATTATTAACTAGCGGGTTAAGTGCACGGAAGATAGGTAAAGTGAAATAAATCCTAGTCTAACAAATTAAACTGTCATCTTGTAGTTAAGTCTTCTTTTTCCGACCACAATTTCCTTTTTTCTGGGCCGTAACGGATCTAATCTCTCGGATTTGATTCAGGGTGAAATTAACCGTAGCTAAGCCGACATCACATTCTGCAGCAATTTGCCTTTGTGTCATGGGAGTGTGCTGTGCAAATGTTCAATTTTAGAGCGTTTTCTTGGAGTTGTATACATTTGTGAAGACGTCAGAACGAACATAGCAATTCAGTAATATATCAACAAAACTAAAATGCTTTATCGGGACGAAAATGAGAGAAAATAATTAACGCATTGCAAAAAATATAAACTGCAGACCATCAACAATGAAAGTCTGCTATATTACACAACTCAATTAAGCAGGAATGTGCAGCTGATATGCCAACAATCAAATAAAACGCTGAAAATTGTCTATTTCGGATTAATTTGCACGCTACTCTACAACAGGAAAGTGTGTGCCATTTGCATAACACTGATTTTCTTTTTACTTTATACAGTAAAGTTGCACTGTCCTGTGAATGAAGGATACAGAACTGAGAGAGTTCGCCTGGACAGTTGAATGGGTAGTATGAAGATTTCCCTATTGTTTACTTCTAGAGCTTCCCTTTCAAACGATTCTACTTTTTAAAGAGAAATTCTCTGAATTTACTTCTCAATTCATCAATGGAATCCGGAGGATCTTTTATTAAAATTTCTGGAGCGAGTGTAAGTTGTTCAATAAATATTGAAACAGCCAACATTAGATGACAGCAACAGCCGAGTTTGCCGACCTTTCAAACCCACGTGTCTCTGATGTGCGATTCTGCACATTTAAACATCATTCTTATTGTCGGAAAGTATTCCCATCATTATATGACAGTCATGACATGACTTTGCATATCCCACAAAAATATGATATTTTGCTGAGAATAAGTCGTCATTTTAATACATTTTAAACATGTCGCATCTACTGTATGAGTGCCGAAGATATAAAGGGCCTCGAACTATTGAGCACATTCCATATGCAATACACTTTCAATAAACATTATTTTCATTACATAAAACCAATGACAAAATTTTCATCTTCTACAGGAACATCATTTTATTTTTACTTCAATTTTTATTGTACCTGAGTTATTGAATGTACTTCACTCCCACCCCTTCTACTAATGAAGTTCAACCGTCCTCCACACAGATCCAAGACCGTATATACAGTCATAGTAAACAGTATGTTCCAAAAATATGTTCGCGTTTTCTGGTGACGAAAGAGCTTTCAATATTGTATCATTTTCCATTTGCCTACGTCGCATCCCGGTTTCCTCCACCTGCTTCTATTCGCCTCTCTGTAAATACTAGTGGCTGGGCTGTCTTGGCTATTTTCTGGGAACATTAATTTCTGTTAGGAATTGGACGTCTACGTAATATTATACCCATACAATTGTTTAAAATAACTTAAATAAAAGGGCCTCGTTAAGTAATTAACTGTCACGTGATTTCCTCCCTTTCTACGACGCTGCGACGTAACTACTTGGACGGACAGTAGATAGCATGTCTGAGTAATTTTATCTTTTCGGATAGGGCAGAAGTGAATATTGAATTCACAGTACGTAAGGTCTCTCTTATAGAGTAGGTACAGAATTATTTCAACATGAGGTACTGATACGAAGTACGAACCTGGTAATTGGAATTACGTACAGTAGTCGATAGTGCGATAATATGCACATTAGAACTGAAGCCTGTATCGAAATGAACGGCCACCATTTTCAAAAATGTGTTTAAATATCCATATTTTGATTATTTTTCAATTTAACTTCATTCTCTATATTGTACGCTAATGTGCTGTAGACAGTATAATATACACTGCATAATGAATACGTCCGCATGGATAACTCAGTTCGTGAGTAATAACACTCATTGTTAATACTGTACTGTATTTTGATTAAACAAAAACCTAATGAAAATTATCAAACTCAAAATCGCGATATTTCCTAGTTTATGTAAATGGATGAACTACTTTTCTTCCCTCCTATACCTAGTAAAGTGATTTGTTTGTATATTACGCCAGTATCATCGAACTCCAGTCATGGAAGGAGGTAGCAAACGGTGTTTCCAGATCTTAATCGTTGATCTAAAGGTAGAGCCAGGTTAATATTAGAAATGTCAGTAAAAATAAAATGATGTCCCTGTATACACATGCAGAGAAAAATTCACATTAGAGAAACAAAAACAAGGAATGAAAGGTCTAGCTCAGGGTTGCAGAAATGGGGGAAAGTGGGTGGAAGCATGGAGAAAGAATTTGGTCCCCTGTCCACAAGATCGAAGTCTTCAATGGCGTTTTTGTGACGTTTGGCAAGCACAATGAATACGTATCTCTTCTCCTCCTACCCTACAATGACACGGGGATTGAAGGGAAGTAATGAGTTACGTGTTCCGGCTTGTGGCGTGTGCTACAATCGTAGCACAGTTTTGCACCCCTGCTAGCTTGTTGAATTCAAAGAGAAACCCTTCAAAATTTACGTAATTCATTTAACAATGTTTATTTCCAAAAATTAACCTTTAATGCGGATATTTTCTCTATTCAGTATCAATTGTTTAATTATTTCCTCACTGTGGTGCATGAATATGTATGTTCTATATTAAGTATCGATACTAACCCCTTTTGCTTTATTAGTACATTGTAAAACTCTTCTGTATATATTTCAACTAGACTGTGACTATAATTAAGACTTTGTAGTACTATTAAGATTTTTTTACATGCTCCATATTCCAGCTGTGAAGCGATGTACGAATACCAAGGAATGTAAATAAATACAGTAGAATACAATACAATACTTATTTACTCACTCATTCGTCTACTTTATTTACATTTACTTGCATAACTGTTTCTCGTTTATTTGTTTTTGTCATTTCTTTGTGGCTGGTTGATTTGTGTCCAGTTCTCTGGCACTTCGCTGTAATTTCATTCGCCTACGAGTTTCTCAATACATTTCAGATAATATCTTATCCATTTAATGCTGGACAGATTTGAATTATGGTCTGCGCTCATGTAGGAGTTATCTCGCAACAGCGTGCAGTGTGGAGATTCTAAGAGGTTCAGTCTATGGAGATGCGTTCTGAGGGAGTTGTGGAAAGTAAGAAGTCGAAAGACTGCAACGGATAACTTTTTCGGATACGCTAGTACGCTTATGCTTAGGAAAAGTTCTGACCATATCTTGCTTTTGCTTGACCTTTAATGACATTATTTTCATATTCTTCTTTGAATTTCTGTGATATAATTAATTCTGCAGGGTAATATAATGTTACTTCTGTTGGTTTCTGTAATAGTTGTAGTTTAGTCAACTGCCCGAAGACAGGTCTGAATCTTATAAGTGATAACAAGAAGTCACCACTTATGAGACAACTAGGCCAGGAGATACTGGGGTAGGGTGGCCAGTTTCTTTCTATCTCCACTGCATACATTGCCGATTAGCTACATATAACACTAATCAGACTTTAGATGTATACAACAATTGTTCTTCCTCCGACACATATCTTCAAGTGAGATGTACCGCCAGTGAATCTGCGTTTTCTCTTCGTGTGAGATCATTGAAATGTATTGGAGTATGATTCTTTTCGTTCGGTATTTTAATATTGTCTCGGCATTTGGGAGGTAATGTGGATCCCTTCAAGTTACGCACTCTGGAAACGTGTTCTCAGTATTGGAACAAGGCAGTGATCTACACAAAAGCTCGACTCCCTAATCCGAAGAGAAAGAAATATTTTATTTATTCCACCGTTCGTTTATTCATTTATTTACTCATTCCACACATTAATAAGTTTCCTTTCATGGTTCACATTTTTGCTTTCCGGCTGTATTTTCCGAAAGGACATTGAGATTTACTTTATCCTAAAACATTAACTTCGCCTCTTGTTTTATGATCGTTCTATATTATCTTAATGGGTAGTTATAGTGTCGGGAATCAAGCAACTTCTGAATATCTTCTGACGGGTTATGATTTTCAGAGGAGTGATAATACAGGGCGTCAGAGCTCTAAATTCTTAATTAAGATATTATATTAAAGCACTAACGAGGAGCATGTATGAATGTTTACTTGGTTATTTAACGACTCTGTATCAACTACTGGGATATTTAGCGGTGATAGTGAGATGGTATTTGGCGAGATGAGACCGAGGATTCGCCATAGATTACCTGACATTCATCTTACGTTTGAGGAAACCCTCGGAATAAACCCAACCAGATCATCAACCCAAGCGAGAATCGAACTCATGTCCGAGCGCAACTTCGGATCAGCAGGCAAAAGCGCTACCGCCTGAGCTATGCCGGTGGCTTCCAGGTTATCAGACTGACACACATTTAAAGGCGATTTACAAAATTGATTAATTCAAAGAGTTCGCAACAAATTTAAAATTAATTTTCTTAGGGAAAATTTGTCTCCCTGTCTGCCTACTTCCCGCGTATCAATCTCGTCTTCCCAGCATTGAGAAGTACATGATTAAATAGTGAACAACAGGAAGCAATTTATTTCATTGTACAATCCTGGACATTATATGCATATATGAAAATCTTACCAAATACAAACCTATATGTAAATTTTAATATGAAATGTCACTCAGAATACAGAACATCTGTCACCACTGCAGTATGCCCAACAAATAGAGCTCCGGTAATGGCTGAACAACAAATTTTCCTTCCGTTCATTAATCTTTCCCTCATGTAGCAGCTCTTCTGTCTGCTCCTCTGTTTTGCGAACAGATTGTAGCAACCGGTAGATGGGGAAGAAACTGGAGTAGCAAGAGAAGGTACTTTAAAAGCGGCAGTGCTCAGGAACGACCTGCAGACTACGGGAATAATGACCTCTCTGTACAGCAGAATCGCGGTGAACACGTGTTTTAAACTCAAACCTTGTAATGCAAAAACGTATTGTTAAATAAAATGTTACAATAAGTTGTAATTGCATGAAGAAATATACAGGGTGTCTATGAACTACCTCTCCAAACTTTGTAGAGATCCAGTGGACTTCATGCTAATCATGTTTTACAAATACTGTAAAAGTCGTGAGTTCTTACGAAGTTACAGAACTAAGTCAAAGAAAGTTAAGCAGCGCACTCAACTGTTAAACAAATTCTTGTACTGCATTAAGAAACCAGTTACGATCGTCTCTGATACCTACGTCACAATATTTAACGTAGCATACCAAGCTTTGCGAGTCTGCCCTAGTTCAGAACCTCTAAATTGTCTATTAAATGTACGAGGTCACTCAATTAGTTGCAATTTGAAAGGACAGGGACCTCTCAAATTGCAGATTTAGAATTCACGGCGCCTCTTCCGACGGCCTTCACATGCCTTGTCATCGAACAACAGATGACAGCGTCTTGCCATCCTAACGGCAAACAACAGCCAACTCCTCCTCGCCCCGTCCCGTGATCACTTGATCAAATCTCCGTCCCCCTCGCTTATGTGGTACCTAAGAGGTTATGTCCAATTTCGGCATCCCCTTCAAAATTTTCTAGAGCTCCTTCAGTGGAGCAGAGTAACCCGGAGTGAGACTAGTGGCCAACAGGCTTGGAGCTCACATATTTAGTTTTGTACAGCCCCCAACCCCTTGCAAGGACGCGTTTTGCGTACCTCTTAAATTTGTCCTCCCAATTCTCTTTCGATTTTTTCGATTTCGATTTTTTCGACTTTGCGAGTCATTTATGTTCGTACGATAGAATGGAGCGGTAAACCTCAGCTGAAAACATTGTCATTCACCTTGCCTATGGAGCTGCTTGAGAGAAGAGTTGGGAAGCTTGAAGGATTTATCGTGTACTTCATCCTGACCTTGTGTGTCGGGATCATAAAATATGGCTCAGTGCAATATGTGTTATCCATTTCTAAGGAACGTGTTGTCAGAATTACTGGAAGGTGTGTCCTTTGCAGTCAGAAATGATATGTGGCTTCTTCTATCTCCAAAATTAACCTATGTTGCTAAAGAAATTAATCCCTTAACTTCATAGTTTAGACCTAATTTAGAATTATACCACAGTCTACTATATACAGTCGCGAAGCTTGAGGTGATTTTTTGCAACTCTCGTGATAAAGCGCTCCAAGCGGTTAGCAACTAGAAACAATAGACTGTCCACGGTCGACTTTGGACTGTGTCGTATTTCCATCGAGTGCTAGCTCGTTGCGTATTTCACATTGATGCTTGTGAAATATTCGTTATTGGTTGTAATTAAAATGTTAATGGCTAAAATACAATAATTGGAATCATAATATTTTACTAGAGACGTAGAAAAATTAAGTTTGTTTTAATGAAATTTATTGATCACGTTTTATTTTCAATTCTGGTGGGATTATTATTGCTTAGGCCTACTTTTTTTTTCAAAGGATAGCTGTTAATTTTGTTGTTATTTTTATTCGTTACTTTACTAGAGACGTAGAAAAAGACTGTTACAATAAAATGTATTGATCACGTTTTATTTCCAATTCTGGTGTGATTATTATTGCTTAACCTCATCCCACTTTGTTAACTACGTAAGCCTACACTACAAGTACCGGTACACGTAAGTTACTCCATTAATTCATATTTCCATTATTACTGTTGTAAAGGGAAATGAAAATTAATATTTATTGGTTTCATAGTTAATTATCGCTATAATCTTGAATGAGTGAAGCGATTAAATTAAATTTCAGTTCGTTTTGCACAAACAAATATAATATTAACCAATTTCTTGCAGGTATCTTCGAGTTTATGGTGGAATTTAATATACTTCATTAAAATAATAAATTAACTTTATGCATTTAATATTTCAATAATGGAAGGAAGGTGTTAATTTTTCCAAAAGAACACAACGAAAGTGTAACATATTTTGTCGTCTACTAGGAGAGAGATCTGCGATGAGGCGATAGTAGCGATCCTAGTGGTGGGCAACTACCCATGTTTGCATTTTTACTACATATTGAGCTTCGCGACTGTATATAGTAGACTGTGATTATACAAAGATAATTGTGGACATTTTTTTTTCTCGTAATTAAATAATTTATTCTTGTACTACGGATTTCTGTAAAAAAAAAAACACTTCAGTTAATAACGATTTTGAGAACAATTGCAGAATGGATACCAGAAGATTCTATGAATGCCTAATGTACACGGAGAAATTCGGTAGATTTTTATGCGCAGTGGTGGGTATCGATGAACAAAGGAGGAGCTAGATTTAATTTCTGTTGAAAACGAAAGATTACTTTAACCCGGCATTATGAAATGAAGTCATTAATTTACACTTACCACATTAATTTAAACTACCACAAATGACACTTGCCATCCCATGTCGATAATGTCACCTTTCATTATTCTCTATCCAGGCACAAGCGCAATAATATTTTGAACACAGGACTTACCATCACAAGAATGTCGCTTAAATAAAACATCACATGAACCAACTCCAAGCTCTAATTTATTATCCGAGAAATTATTGGCATTAGAACCGAAATCTTATTACAAAAGCCAACTGCAATTCCGCAGGGTAAGTTTTTTTTCGGGTTATTGATCGATAAGCAACATTATAAAATTTCCCTTATTATCGAAGCATATTACAATAGCTTCACCTGATGAAAAGATAAGAATAGCTTTATAACGAGCTCTGCTTTAGTCTTACAATCTTCCTACTGCAGGAAACAAAAACTGAACTGGCTTGTTAAGTCTGCTCCATCAGTTATCTTGCACGTAGTACCTATATTTACATTTTTCAATTTAATACAACGATAACTAACTTACCTGCGTTTCATTTAAATTCATTATTTCTCGTCAGAATGACAACTGAAATTTAAGTAACACAGAGTTTACTCCGTGAATGGTACTACCTTGCGATTAGAGAAAAAGAATACTTTCATTTTTGTATCAGAGCTTCCCAAAACGTAGTAATTTTATATACAGGGACATCACTTTATTTTTACCAACATTTTTAACATTAACCTGGCTATACTCGGAAACACTGTTACCCCCTTCCATTACAGGAGTTTGGAGTTGCTAGTTCAATATGTAAACAAATCATTTTACTAGATATAGGAGGAGAGAAAAGTAGTGTATCCACTTATGTTACAGGGAAATGCGATATTACGATTTTCAGTTTGTTTATTACTTTTACGGTATTTTATCAAAATACAGTAGAGTAGTAACAGTTTTTTTTCACAAACTCAACTCTTCAGGCGGTTGTATTCATTATACAATGCCTACTTATTCAGCATGTTACCGTACTTTCGGTGACTCTAATTTCACTTCTGCTCAGTCCACACAGATAAAGTTATTCAATCATGCTACACACCGTACCTGTGCGAAATAAGCAGGACAGTTGTTTATGGAGATCGCGAAAATCACGACATAATAGATATATAATATATTTTTACTAATCTTTACGAATTAAGTGATTCTGATTAATAATATGCGGATAAAATAATCACGACAAATCGCGAAATAGAGTTCTAATAGCGAAATATGAACACATTCGCGAATTATTATTATTGTGTCGTTTTATAGCGAATTTCATATTCTGAGTTTTTTTGGACTATTTTTTCTTTTGAATTTGTTATGATATCGAAGTGGGCTACATTGCATGGTATTCCAGGTGTTCTGACTACATTAGTGAACAAGAAAGACTGAGAATTCAACATTTCACCAAAATTTGAAAGTGTTAATTTGAGGGCTGCAAGTTTTTTTTCGTGTTTAATGCATCTGTGTTAAATACAGTCTCAATCCAACAAATATTGTCTATTGGCCATACCGCACCTTTAACAGAATCCAACGAACCTTTAATATTAATTATTTGGAAAGTAATATTCATACTGTGATAATACTCCAATTTCAAAATAATTTTATTTTTCAAAATTTCCATTAATACCCGCCAAGAGTACAAATCAGTCTCCAACAATCTCCGCCGACACCAATATTAAAAAACACAAATGATAAAATTAATCTCCATAAATACCTGCCCCTGGAAATAAGCTTCAACAATATAGGCTCTTTCTTCTATAGAAAAAGCAACCATATTTCTGAAACACACTATACTCTGGACTGTTTACTTCACTGCTAGCAGACTTCGAATGTAACAGCGGCCGTAAGTTTGTATGGCTGACGGGAGCAGGAACATTAGTGAAAGGGGTGGGAGTCAAGTACATTCAGAAACGCAGGTACAATAAAAATGCAAGTAAAAGTAAAGTGATGTCCCTGTACTAACTTCTGTGTACATTTACGCTGGCCACCGACGCGACGTAGCTCAGGCAGCTGGAGTGTTTTCCTGCTAAACCGAAACTCCAATGGGGAGAACATTCGGTTCCCGCTTGGGAGGATTACCTGGTGAGTTTTTCCGAACTGTAAAGCGAATGACAGGTAATCACATGGCAAATACCCGGTCCCATCTCGTTAAACACCATATCGCTATCACCAATTCTATCGGCTCTAAATCACCTCGCAGTTGATACAGCTTTCTTAAATAAATAGCTAAAGAAAGATTCACGCGAGTTTTAGGCGAGTGCTACGCATTTCAAAATTTAACAAAATAAGCCTGAAGAGAAAAATGCATCATCACTTTGTATGTTATAAGAAAATTCGTATTTTGACTTGTGTTGTAGTAAACGATGTTCAAATGATTTCAAAGATTTACTTTGATTGGTTTCCAATGCATACATTTGTTATTGTTATTGTTATTATTATTATTATTATTATTATTATTATTATTATTATTATTATTATTATTAATGGTCCGCGGTAAAAGGGGTGCAAGTCAGAAATTTGTGGCTTTGACTCATGAGTAGAGTACTGTGTTTGGTTACATTAAATTACAAGTTAGGTGAACATCGATCATACTAGCTTCGTACGGAGAGCAAATTGCAAGTCAACATTCACGCTTCAGTGAACCAAGCAATCTTCCTACATGCACAAGTACTGTGTGTCTACATTTGTTTATTCATGTTGCCTACCTGCATGTGTAAGTCAATGAACAACAGGAATATCACTTGGATTTAATTACAACAAAGTAGTATATATTTAAAGGCAGCTTATGTGCAACAGAAGATAATTTTTGCTAGGGATAGACGAAACTAAGTCCCTTTATTTTCAGGAGTCACCAAATTTCGTTCAGGCATGCAATGAGGAAACCATTCGAGCTAAGATAAAGATATATTTACTGAAATATATTAAACATATTTTCATTTCTTATATTCGCTGAATAGCAGACTTGAACTAAGTAGCGTTGGATGCCGTCAAGCTATGTATACTCCATACATACCTACACTGTTGCGGGTTGCTTGGAGGCTTTAGGTAACCAACCGAAGGACTCTACCGATGATGAAGCTGAAACATATTTCCGAAGCGTTGGATGTTCGGCTCTATGGCACGATACATAAACTTAAAATTTGTCGCATGATATCTACACAATGCCGCAAAGTCTCAATTATCCCCTTGCTGGGAATATTTTCTTCTATAAAAATCATCGCACTCGGCATATTTGAATCGAAGAACCACTGACACATTGGATAGAGTGGCGACAGTATAGTATTTTTTTAATATATATATATGGCAGAATTTATTTGATTTGGTCATACATAATTGTATTTATTTGTATAATCTTGTGGAGTTAAGGCCATCAGGCCTCCTCTACCACTACACCAGAATACAAATAGGCATATACGAAAAACAAATACAGAGAGAAGAAAGAAATAGAAATAAAATTGCATATAAAAATACAAAAGAAGGGAGTAAAAAATACAAGTAGAAACTTAGGAATATGTACTCTATGTCTTTTTTGTGTTAAATTCTATCGTACCTGGTTAACATGTTTCGATAAGACATACAATACATATTCCGAAGTGATATAGTGTTAAAAGTTCTGTAATCAAGATGTATAAACAAGTAGAAAAATAAAATCAGAATGGTCACGAAAAGTATTATGGAATATATTAATTGCCTAATACATTAGTCATTAAAGAAAATGACTAAATGTCTAAAAATAAATAACTGATTGTATAAATATCAACAGGAAAAAAGCAGTAACAATTTCGAAACATTTGCTATAATTTAGAATACTTAGTTTACTGCATTGCACTCTGCACAGCAAGGAAATACTTAATAGCCTAAGTTTGTTTTTGAATAGTGTTAAATTCCGACAGTCTCTGATGTCGCTGGTGGGGTTTTCCACAAGCGGGATAGCGAGATTGTGTATGATGATGAATACGATGATGTCTTATGTGTTGGTATAGGTCAGAGAGGTCAAGGTCAGAGCACGCGAAAGACGGTACGTGCTCCCAAGCGCTCTCGGGTTCCAATGAATCTGTTCTACAAGCAGTAGCGGTGAACAAGAAGGGGTGAGAAAAATGAACTATGTTGGCCTATCACTGCAAGATGAATTAAACTGCTCTTAAGTAATAGATAATGTGTTACACTCGTACAATAAAACAAGAAATAAAAGCATATTTTGTAACATGTACCTCTCTAATAAATGCAATTAATTATAAAATAGTAGGATATAACAAATAATAAACATAGCTTTTCTTTAACTTAAGCAGTTTTACATAATGATGCCTATAATTAGCCTAGGCCTAATTATTGTTATTAACTGTTACATAATCATGTACTACTTATTTGAACATCATCACACTTCTAGAAACAAATTTAAATTCCTGACTTCTCGCGTAATTCAGAGGTGTTTTTTTTTCTGATTTTTGCCGACACAAATCCAACTTGGGCACGAGTAGGTCAATATCTTTAAATCGTCTATGGAACTCTTCCCAGAGATTTTTTAAAACATTACAGTATTTTACACTGTTGAACAGGAGGTCAATGGCTGAATGCGTTGAAATTATAAAAATTGTGCTGTGAGATCTGCGACATCCACAATGAAATCTTCATCTGAAAGTTTTAATAATATCTGTCGACAAAAATTAATTGATTCTTTCCTTACGATCTCAAATTCAAAACGTTCAGGAGCTCTAATACATCGTTGAGAAAGTTACGTTCCTCGTTCCATGCAGAGTCAACTAGTTCTGGACTGTCTCTGTTTTTCTATTATGAATTCTGATAAATATTCACGTAATTCAAAATATCTGGACAGAACAATATCATAATAGTGAGAAACGTCGTTAAACTGAGAATTTATGTACGAAAATCGGGACCATTTATAGACACAACTCCTAACTGACATTTAACGAATTTACGCCATTAGCAGCACACACTTTTGTTTGTACTTCATTCTGTAAACATAAATACAATGCTGTGAGGAAGAAGCTCTACAATATTTCTTTACATATATTTACTACTATTTAATATCAATAAAAACAAACTAATTTTAATATTATATCATTCTGTAGATGAACTAATAATTTCAGGCGTTCGACACTGCTTGTCTTTATAACAATTTCCACAAACCAACCTCATCTTTCAGTTACACAAGAAGTCAAAGAGTCTAGTCAGCCTGAAACTTACTGAACGACTTCTTCATCAATGTGTAATGTATACTTAGCGGCAAAAAGAATGGGCCGATTCTTGGTCGATAGAAATGCTAAGTTCTATCGCGCGGTTCACTCGTTTAAACGTAACCCAGTGCAAGGCATTGCTGTGGTGTCTCTTCATTGAAAGTCGTACGTCTATAATGTAATAAACCTTATGAGCTGTGTGTGGCCCAGTGGTAAAAAGTCTGACATCCGTGCTAGAGGTTGTGACTTCGGCTCCAGGTACGGTAAAATTATTTTTTTTTTATTTTAACTTTTACTTAATTTATTAGTTTAAATGTGAAATCGCATTTTTTTAACAAACTTCGTTATACCTGCCTTTTAAAAATATTATTGCCCATCACCTGTGGGCTATTAATAGGTGAGACCTGGCCTGTATAAACAAAAGTACTTGTTTCACATCCTAAAAAACGGACGCATATCAAACACAAATAAATAATTAAATTAAAAAAAACAAACAATTTGTTAATATATTAACAAAACAAGGCTTTGGTGGGGACTAGTATCTCGTCCACAAATCACCTTCGTCAACATCTGCCCTCATTCTGCGCGGCATGGAGTCCACAAGATTATGGAACAGGTCTAAATTCTTGGCCATCTTCTCCCACGCATCTAGAACTCTGTCCCACAATTCCTCAGGTGTCCGAACGGGTGGTTGTTCTGCAGGATCCTTTTGACTGCAGCCCACAAATTCTGAAACGGATTCATATCTGATGAATTTGGAGGCCAGTCGACTGGGTCGACATCACGCCTCCTCGTAAACCATCTTTGAATCCGGTTGGCGGTGTGTATCCGATGATTATCCTGCTGGAAGAAAAGTGTTCCTTCTGGGTATCGTTTTCGGGCGGAAGGGATCATTACATTTGCCAAAATGTGTTCGTAGACTTCTGCCGTTAACAGACCGTGGATGCGTTCCAGAAGTCCTGCCCCATCGTATGACATCCACCCCCAACACGCGACTCTCACGCGAAGCGTATCGGTGGTGATTCATACAATAAACTAGGGCAGTACTATCATTGCTATTGGAGACAATTACCTCGTCGGAGAAAATGACATTTCTCCAATCGAAGTCCTGTCGGAGAGTAGCATACGCAGAATAAACTATGCGAACCAGGGCAATGAGTCATTGTTTCTGTACCATCTTCAAGCGTAATGACAAGACAGAACGTTATATTAACAGATAGCAGTATTGCTTGAAAGAGAGAGGGAGGTTTATTATTTATTAGAGTTTGGGCATATTCTAAGAGATATCGACACATAATTATAGCTTTGCGAGACACATTTAATGGCAATTTTGTAATAAAAATGAAGATTGGGGGAGGTTCGAACCTTGAGCTACTACTACTAAATCGTTCAATATACCAATGTCGTAACAACTTACGCTACTGTAACTGTTTATATCGGCTCGGCATAATACATGGTTTTCCTGTTCATATTCGCACCGGTTGATTTTGAATTTATCAATATTATTATTTCACTCTTCAAGGCCCCTGATGTATCTAGAATCAACCCGCCATTCGATTTTATTACATATTTTAGCCTCTTAAACAAAATACAGCAAATTTAAATGGTTTAATTCTGTGTTACCTAGTGAGCTACAGCGTTGAAGAGACGAGCATGCGCAATGTATGTCTCTGGAAATCAGAAATTGTCGGCCGGCCCATTCTTTTTGCCGCTAAGTGTACAAACCTTGTGTTCACCAGTGACTTGTACCTGCGTGACTTAACGTACTCTGATCAGCGCACACGGGCTATGAGCACGTTTGCGCTCTCGTTGACATCACTGGTATAGGTAGTATGCGGTTATTTTTAATGCGTGTGTAGATATTGTTATTCCCAAGAAACTAGTTCGATTAATTAAAATGTGTCTCAGTGAAACGTACAGAAGAGTTCGTATAGGTCAATTTCTGTCAGATGCATTTCCAATTCACTGTGGGCTAAAGCAAGGAGATGCACTATTACCTTTACTTTTTAACTTTGCTCTAGAGTATGCCATTAGGAAAGTCCAGGATAACAGAGAGGGTTTGGAATTGAACGGGTTACATCAGCTGCTTGTCTATGCGGATGACGTTAATATGTTAGGAGAAAATCCACAAATTATTAGGGAAAACACGAGGATTTTACTGGAAGCAAGTAAAGAAATGGGTTTGGAAGTAAATCTTGAAAATACAGAGTATATGATTATGTCTCGTGACGGGAATATTGTGCGAAATGGCAATATAAAAATTGGAAATTTATCTTTCGAAGAGGTGGAGAAGTTCAAATATCTTGGAGCAATAGTAACAAATATAAATGATACTCGGGAGGAAATTAAACAAAGAATAAATATGGGAAATGCCTGTTATTATTCGGTTGAAAAGCTTTTATCATCCAGTCTGCTGTCAAAAAATCTGAAAGTTAGAATTTATAAAACAATTATATTACCGGTTGTTCTTTATGGTTGTGAAACTTGGACTCTCACGTTGAGAGAGGAACATAGCTTAAGGGTGTTTGAGAATAAGGTTCTCAGGAAAATATTTGGGGCTAAGAGGGATGAAGTTACAGGAGAATGGAGAAAGTTACACAACACAGAACTGCACGCATTGTATTCTTCACCTGACATAATTAGGAACATTACATCCAGACATTTGAGATGGGCTGGGCATGTAGCACGTATGGGCGAATCCATAAATGCATATAGAGTGTTAGTTGGGAGGCCGGGGGGAAAAAGACCTTTAGGGAGGCCGAGACGTAGATGGGAAGATAATATTAAAATGGATTTGAGGGAGGTGGGATATGATCATAGAGAATGGATTAATTTTGCTCAGGATAGGGACCAATGGCGGGCTTATGTGAGGGCGGCAATGAACCTCCGGGTTCCTTAAAAGCCAGTAAGTAAGTAAGTAAGTAAGTGTAGAGATTGTGATACGATGGTAGGTAACTGAGGCGGGAGGCAAGATATGTAGGTGTAGATGTGTGAAGGACTTGGAAAATGAGAACAAAAGAATGAAATTTTTTACTTTCATTAAGCTGTTGCCAGTTTAGAGTTTGTAAGGATAGGGTAATGTTGTCAGCTTGACGGACATCGCAGAAAAAGTGAACACAAGGATTATAAACACTTTGTTATCTTTGCTACTGTTGACATTGAGGTCAGTTAGTAGAAAATCGCAATAATCAAAGTGAGGCATTACTAGTGTTTCCATTAGTATTTTTTGAGTGATAGTGGGAGAAATTTTCGATTGCTGTGTAAGGAATGTAGCATGGAAATCACTTTCTTGATATAAGTTACTTGGGTGTTCCAATTTAAATGCTTATCGAAGTAAATTTGTAGGCCTTTTAAAAAGGGTAACTATGATTTCTTTCAGATTACCATTCTTTCCTTCACATTTTTTCTACCCCATCCGCGTGAGTATTTTCTTTGGTCTCCAACAGGTACTGAATAATGTTGGGTTACATTTAATGTTTTAATAGACTAACGTTAGTACTTATTATTCTCTAGTCCTGCAAAATAAGATAATAAAATTTTTCATTATAGAATGCTGGTCTGCAGTGAAGAACCTGTCCTTGAGCATAAAACTATGAAAGAATTAAGCTCTTATTTCATGTAGGACTCCAAATACAATTAAAGATGTAATAATTATAGATTAAAACCTTCATCTGAATCCCATTCAAAATATTATTAACTTCGCTATTACAGAAGTTTTCTTAATTAATTCGTAGCACACGTTGATATTCTTGCATCAAAAGAAAGAGTTCATGAAGTAAAGCTCACCAAGACTTTAACTACATAAACCCAAAGCTTCAAGGTCAATTCTTTCCCTTAAAAAGAAGTCTAACTGAACAGTTATTTATTCTAAATAATTCTTATTTTCAACTGAATACAAGATGAAAAGTTTATTAATCTTTTATGAGTTGTCGCAAAGTAACAAAATCAATACCCGTTTTTCTCTCAACTTCTTAGGAGAACTGTAGGAATTTCATCAATTCGCTTTCCTCAGCATTACATTCGAAATTTGGTTTCCTTCACAGAATGGAATGATTAAAGGGAAGGAGAGAACATGTGTTAAAGTATTTAGGAAGCACAAAGATAATTGCCTTCATTTTAAAGGGGGAAATAAACCTCCGGACTCATAGCAATTATAACGAACATGGTTCGTACTCCAGCACGGAGCATTTAAAAGGATTACAAGTATTGTAGTGAAGACTTAATTGTGTGACCAGTCGGGAGTTCTCACATATTTTATAGTCGTAAAAATGTTTCTACAACTCAAAATATCAGAGTGAGATGCAGTAAGAGATAAAGTCTGTAACGCGTCCTGGAACTCATTTATGTTCGTTATAACGATGCTGTATCAAATGGTGTAGTTAGTCGCATCAAGACATGCACAGGTTAAAAAAAAAAGAATGTAGAAGGTTAAGAAAATTACATTAGTAATTAAAAGAGAACATGACTGAACAAAGCTCAAAGATCATAACTGACAATAAGGTAGATTTTGGCCTTGAGAAGGGCAACTTGCGGATGAAGATTTAAAGGTGCTTACAGGGCCATGAACGAAACATCCTAAAGCACTTCAGTCCAAACAAGCCTTGTCACTCATTATAGAATGAGTTGGGTGCCGAATGTGCTGCCTTGCTAACAAACATTCTCATGGGAGCAGATAAAATAGTTATTTTTTTCACCCTGTGAATAATGCCAAAACTAGTGCTTGTACAAATTTTGACCACTCGAGTGGAATTACGAGGAATATAAAATATAAGTTTCCTTGAGGCCGTTTAAAGAAAGAAAACAAAGTTTCATTGGAAACATTTATTTATAAAGTTACAACTGTTGAGCTATATTTCAACATATTCCCCACTGGAACTGAGACATTTGCCATAACACAGGATCGAAAGAGAGGTGCAGACGGCTGTCACACGCTGGTTCCGATCCCAGGCGGCAGAATTCTACCACACAAGTATACAAAAATTGATCCCACGGTGTGACAAATATCTCAATTCCGGTGGGTAATATGTTGAAAAGGTAGCTCAACAATTGCTGTATCTGTTCCAATAAATCTTTCCACGAAATTGTGTTTTCTTTCTGTATACGACCGCAGGGAAACTTATTTCTTACGGCCCCCGTAATTGCGCTCCAGTGGCCAAAATTTGTATTAGTACTTATTTTGACATTATTAACATGGTGGAAAAAAACTTTTGTCTGCCTCAATGAGAATGTTTGCTTATAAGCTATCCCAGCCATGAGCCACGCTACGCATTGTATACAGAATGAACCGTAAGTAATGTCAGTAACTTCAGGGGATTATTCTTTCAGATTTAAAAAAAAAATAGTTTAATATAATTTTGTTCGTTTTTGCTTCCTTTCCGAGATAAAAATTGTTTTATATGAAACATTTGATATCGTATTTTGGGAAAGCCATTGATTTAATTCCCAATATGCCCAGTCAATCAAAGAGAGTCCTGCAGTATGATGATGAATTATTGAAAGAATTTCAATTTTGTTCTTGAATTATGTAAAATTTGATCCGAACAAATGTAACATTTAAAAATTCCTTTGCCGAACGAAAAGTCACATCTGTTAGGATCAAATTTCTGCACATTTAAATGACAAAACTAATATTCTTTCAATCATCTATTACCTTAACACATTACACTCTTAACCCTCCAGTGCAGTGGTCGCGTGGATCAAAACAGTGATCCAATACTTTATTTATGACTGGTAATCCGAGATGGCAGCACTTATTGTGTCTGTCATCTGAGTACCTTTCGTTCGTACATTTCTCTACACTTTCAGCTGGTCGCCGTAATTGTAAAGTGTTAAGGAAATGTTTTCTTGGCGTGTAATTAAGTTGGTGCATTCTTGTATCATGACTATGTTTCTCACAGATGTTCTCAGTCTATATATTAATGTTTTACAGCATTTATTACAATATGTAATTGAATAAAGAATTGTTTTGTGAATTTTGAAAGAAAAAAGTAAATATAATTAGATTCTGTCAATGTGCAACCATTAATAATGAATCAAAAAAAGTAATATAAAAGAAGAAATAGTATTATACGTAAGAAAATTACTTAGAACAGGGCTGGGCAGCAAGGGCGGGTTCTACTCTCTCACGGGGAGCCATATTATTTCTCTTCATCCCCTTTCCTTCCCCACCGAACGCCGCGCAGCGTTGATTCAGTGACGGATGAATATTAAGCGTCCTCGTTTAGAGACTGGATCCGCTCCCGATGCCCAGCCCTGACTTAGAATGTGATTCACAACTGTGATCCACGCGACCACGAACGTTGCATTTGAGCGCGCGACTACTGGAGGGTTAAATTGACTGATCAGATTGGGAATTAAATCAATGGTTTTCCCAAAACACGCAATGAAATGTTCCATATAAAACAATTTTTATCCAAAAAGGAAGCAAAAACGAGTAAAATTGCATTAAACATTTTTGTTTGAAATATCTCAAAGAATTCCCTCCTGAAATTAATGAAATTACTTACGGTTCACTCTGTATATTAAACAATGAAAAGAATAAATATGTAGACAAAATTACAAATTGATCGGTACAATTTGTGTGTGATATTCGTCATCCCGTCAGGCACAAACGAAACTAGGGACCTGCGTTTCTAGCAATCTTCTTTGGAGAAACCGCGAGGAACATTTACTGCTACGAACGGCGTCAAGCAATAGAGATGCCCTAGTTTTCAAGACAGGTACAATAATGAAAGGAGAATTGGACGGAGTTACGCAATAATAGACCAACCAAAAATTAAAAGAGAGAGAGAGAGAGATTTGCACAAATCTGTTGATGGCGGGCTAATTTAACTCGGAAAAAATCAAGAATGCGATATCTGAATGTTGCTGGTATTTATAAGCAAAAATTCGTTTATTGCATAAAATTAATTTATTTTGCTTTGAAATATTGATTCAACTGCTGGTCTCTTATTAAAAATCGGTTAGCCCTTTTTGGTATTATTTGTGTTGTTTTTTGTAATAGTTTGAATGTTATAATACTTCTTGCATAAAACTATAAAAAAACGTTTATTTTAATGGCCAATATCTCAAAACAGGTTTTTGGCGCTTGGTCTCTTATTGCGTAACTCCGTCCAATTCTGGAGTGTGTCGTTGGAAAGACTAGAGAAAACAGGAGACCACCGAGGAAAACACCCACAAGCTTCGCTTTGTCTACAACAAGTACACTTCCGTCATCGTCTAAATTTGAACTCGGATCCGCTGTCGTCTTATGCCAGCACTCTACCAACTGAGCTACCAAGGCAACTCAACTTGAAGACAGTAGGTAATTGGCTTAATGACTGTATATCCATTCATTTATCTATATACATACATTCCAGACATACATACATATACATTAGTCTTGGGTGCGACTCTTATGAATGTAAGTGTAGTCTTTTTCACGTTGGAAAGTGAATGCCTGGCATGTCATCTATGAATACGATTCACTCTGCCTCAAAATATATAAATTACTTGGTGCTGTAAAACCGGAGTAGAGATAAACACCACTAGAATTTTCAAGACCTTAAAACTCGTTAAATTACTTGTTTTCTTTACGTCAAAGAGAAAGGCACAAAAGGCCAAAACGGTCTGACGTGCTTAAGGCAAAAGTAACTATATTATTATTATTATTATTATTATTATTATTATTATTATTATTATTTACCGAAGTACATATGATATTTCCGTGCAGGAATTCTGCGTTACCGTATGATGAAGGATGGATAAAAAAGAGAAAACTTCTCTCGGGCTCCACGACTCGAACCCGATTTTTCAGCTCTATGTGCTGACGATTTATCCACTAAGTCAGACCGGATTCCAGTTCCGATGCCGGATCGAATCCCCTCAGTTTAAGTTCTACCTCTCAGTTCTTAGTGGACAAAGCGTCAGCGCGTAGAGCTGAAAACCCGGGTTCGAGTCCCGGTGCCGAAGAGAATTTTTCTCTGTTCTATCCATCCATCACAACTCTAAATTAGTTAAAGCGAAGTTCATCCCACTACTTGTACGTAATGTATATACATTCATTTATCTATATACACACATTCCAGACCCAATACGATCAATAAATCGATTGACAAGTTAAATTGTGACCTAGCCACTGTCTCCACTTGGGCGGCCAATTTCGGACTCGCACTTAATCCAAGTAAGACTCAAGCTATAATTATTGGACATAAGCGTTTAGTTAACTCCCTTAATAACAGCAATCTTTCAGTTGTTACCCTTAACAACACGCTAATCCCTTATTCACCTGTCTTAAAAAATCTTGGCTTCTTTTTTGATAACAATCTAAGTTGGAATTTTTAAGTTAAAGAAACGAGAAAAAAAATCTGTTCATTCACTGTTTGAGTCGCTTGAGAAACTTCTTGCCACAGCAATTAAAACTTACCCTAGTACAAACCCTAGTAATGCCGCACTTCGATTATTGTGACGTTTTGTTAAGTGACCTAAGTTCTGAACTGTCAGTCAAGTTACAGCGAGCTCAGAATATGTGCGTCAGGTACGTATGCAACATCCGACGATATGATCACATATCACCGTCCTTCGCAAGTCTTTCTTGACTCAGACTTAAAGAACGCAGAACTTTACACTCTTTGTCTTTACTCTTTCGAATTCTGCACACCTTAACACCAAATTACCTTTCGTCTCGTTTCTCTTATCTATACTCTAACCACGACGTAAATACCAGATCACTTATCTGTGGCACGCTAAGTATACCTCTTCATAGAACATCTTGTTATTCATCATCTTTTACAGTATCCACTTCGCGTCAATGGAATTCCTTGTCACAAAGTATTAGGGGCTGCAAGACAATAAACACCTTTAAGAACAGCTTAAAATATAACCTTATTAGCATTTCACTCCAATCATACTGATTTAAACTATCACTGACTACATTGTTACTTCTTTCTTTAGACATCATCCTGATAGTGCTGTATTTTCAAAATTGTCTCATAATAATCTCTATTATCTAATATTATTTGAAATATATTAACATTCTATGTAATTTAGCTTAATTCTGCTACACAGTTTATTTCAGTGTTTAATTAATAGTTCATAGTATGTGTTGTTTAATTCGTAAATAACTCTTGCATACATGTAACTCTCATCTAAATCAAATTGTTGAATTCTTTGTAAGTTCATGCATATGCATATACACTTTTTGCTGGTTGAGTGGAAGAGAAGGTCTTACGGCCTTAACTCTGCCAGCTAAAATAAATTATTATTATTATTATTATTATTATTATTATTATTATTATATGCAGTGTGGAAGTGAAATAATCCTCCAAATTGAAAGGAGCGTTAGGGTATACTTAAGTGAATATAAAAACTATATTACGTTTAGTGATTAATGCACGATTAATTAGAAAATTAAGCTGGAAGTTTCAGCACTCTGGAAATATCGTCTCTAACACATACCTCTTTCTTCTCGCAATACATACTGTATGTAAGCGGTTAACGAACAGGGCTGTTTTCCTAGGTGAACGACTTTCCATCTCCCTCTCTGGCTACAACGATGCAATCTGGTCGGATTGTTCTGTGGCTTGAAATTAGTGGTTTTTAAATTAAATTTACACGAAAATCGTCAGTGCTATTGAAATGCGCCAAAGGGATAAATGATTCCTTATTATATTTTTTAACCAAATGGACAAAAATCGCGATCCTACTCGAAATAGTTACCGAATAAGAGGGTGTTAAACATTAAAAATATATATATATATATATATATATATATATATATATATATATATATTCTTTTACTGAGAAAACTACCAATTTTTCACCAATATAGTATTACACTCCTTTTACGTACAATATGAGCTATTCACTCTGAAAACCTGCAGGGTTATTCCACTTCTACCCTGTATTTAAGTATTATTTCACCAATTCCCTACAAATATATAGACGAAACGTCATCTGTTAATCTATTCATTTCCACTGAAAGAAATAAAATATCCATTAATTAAGCTAATAATATACACCTACTCTGAACATGGTAATCTCTGGAGAAATAAGTAGGTCTTATACATTTAACATCTTCTCAGGTATTAAATAAAGTAAAAGAAGAGTAATGTTCGTGAGTGAGATCATCCCATTCGCTACTATAACGGGCTCTTAATCTACCTCCATCACAGTCATAGCGAACACAATATTTTCCACTCAAGAACATTACTCTTCTTTTATTTCATATACTACTTGACAAGAAAAATGTATATGTTCTATTTATTTCTCCAGAAGTCACCACGGTTCTAGACGACCGAACAGTAGGTCAAAGAATTAGCAAAGACTGGAAATCCTTGGAAATAATGTCGAGAAACACGTTCTTGTTTTATATTTAAAGTTGCGTTAAATTATCAAGATTCGAGACAGTGAAAATAAACTTATGATTAATTATATAATTTTTTCTTCTCCGTCCTCTCTTCTAGCACTATAACAAAGTACCGCACGGACATCATGTCTCCAGTCATGAGATTCTCTTTACTCCCACTGAATTGGCTGCAGATACTCCTGCACTTTACAATGCTTTTTATTCTTTGTGTCGTACAAGGATCTAGTTATCTGTTCATATTTCCTAATATTGAATTTTCTTTTATGCATTTCCAATCTACTAGAGAGATTTAAAGACGATCTATGTGACGATAATAATTTTTCTTCCCACAGAATTCTCTGCTATGGTTATTATTTTATTAATAACGGAGAAAAATTGCTCCGGCGCCAGGGATCGAACCCAAGACCCCAGTTCTATGCACTGGGTGCTCCTGTATGATATATATCGAACATGGAGTACGCCAAAAAGGAAAAAAAGAAACAAAGGTGAAGAGTTCGATCTGGTGCCTGGAATCAGTCTCGGCGTAGCTCAGTGTTAGAGCATCCAGTGGTAGAATTGGGGGCCCTGGGTTCGATCCCCAGACCCGTAGCGAATTTTTCTCCGTTATTAATAAAATAAGTATATAAATAAATAATTGCTTCGATTTTCTGAGAGGACCAACAGCATGCGTCATATCCAATGTCGTACCATATTAAAATTATCCAACCACAAGCAACTTATTACAATACCGGAGCCAGTGTCCAGTATACTGTACAGACTCGAGCGTTGGCAACCGTGGCCAAATTCGACTAAACATAGCTTTAATTTTTAGTCGCGTAGATTGTAGCAAAATTGTCGTATCCGAATTGAGATTCGACCGACTTACCATCTGGGAACAGGCCTACTAACTTTTGTGTGTGTAAACATTTTCTTGTATCAAATTTATTTTCACACAGTCTAATACCTTTAAGAGGTAATCAAACAATTACGAAAAAATGTACATCGAAAAATTTGGTTACGGGCTAAATTCCGAAAATAGCGACCCTCATTTAAGGCAAAGAAAGCATTGCTATTTTGTTTTACTTTCCTGCTATGTGAATAGCGCCTATTACCCATTACAGTAGCTGTGCATTTCGAATTGGCGGCTCAAGGTCAAGCAATGGACTGCATTTGCCACACTTGCTTACCCCAATCCTGGGCCATTATCCTCAACTGAAATCAACTGGGACAACCGGAATTACCAATGTTTCAGTTCACAGTTTTCACTTCAGTGACTGGTGCATTGTTTGTACTTTTATACGTAACCTTGATCCGCCAGTTTGAAATGCAGAGATAACCGACAATTCCTGTATTCGTGAATTCGCAGAAACCCGACAGGGTCTTTATTGGGGATCTCCTATCTAACAAAAAATAAGCGAGCCTTACCCCAATAAGTAACACCTCCAATTCATCCGTCATCTGCATCATTGATCGTCAGTTCTTTTTATTATCTAAGGACAAAGACTCTGTAAACAATCTCCAGATGAGTGGGTCTTTACGAATAGAGATCTCTTGACACAATGTTTACAATGTTTGCACTAATTGTGTTACTATAAGTCGACAATGAAACATATGAGTGGAAAGCCAGTTTTTAAAATCAGGGCTTATGTTTCATTGTTATTTGTTTACTTTCTTTTGTGGCATCTGGCTTGGAATGTGGCTTAATTTTTATATTTGTAGCTGAATTTCGGACATATGGCTTAATTTTGTTATTTGTAGCAGGATCGCTCGCGTTCAGGTTCGCAACGCTAACAGATATTCATTCAGTGTCGTGTTTCCTGTATTATAATACTTTTTTTTTTCCATATTTTGAGGCTATGGATTTCATATTTCGTCAAAATTGTCTCCATATCAGAGGTCTGCATCGGACGTTTTCGCTCGAGCGCCAAGTAGTTCATAGCATAATCCGATAGGTAGCGCACATGCATGATGGGTAAATTATCACGAGCGATAAATCCTCGAACGGTATAAGCCGAGCGTTAGACATTCGTTCTTGTTACAGCGATGAACTGTGTAGTAACATCATAGATGTTTATCATTTCAAAACTTTGCAGTGTTTAACTAACCTCTCCATAGTACGACTACAAAACTTGCTTCAAAATGTAATATAAATGTTGTAGGTAATTTTTTTTTCCACACAGGAGTGATTCTGTTTTTGCCACATCTGATAGATGTTATTGGATGTAAATGTAATTATTATAAACGGAGAACAGAATCACTATAATACAAGAACTGTATCAAGTTTCTAGTAATAATAATAATAATAATAATAATAATAATAATAATAATAATAATGATAATAATATCTAATAATTAGTGTATCAATCTTTGTGTCTGTAACAGTTGTGCAGCATGATTATTCGTTTTGTTATATTTTCTGTGACGTTATCTCTGTACTAATATTGTTATTAATCTACTGCTTATCAATAATATTTTGTAAAACGTTTCTACATTGTCGCAGTATATAGGCGGAACACTATGTATGGACCTATCATATTATATATATGGTAAATCAAATATTGAATAATTATTAATTAGCAATAATAACTGTATATCGAAGTTTTTCATACTATTTTATTTATAACTTCATGTTCCTGTTTTGGTACGTTCCATTGACTGTTCCATTAAACGTTTGTCATAAACGCAGAAAATAAAGCCTCATTTTTACCGTGTGAGCAAAACATATGTGTATCTTATCTGTCGCCTTCCATACAAGATAAGACATGTCGGTGAGATGACCTTGTACTGTGCTTCTATTTATTACGAGCGTATCACGACCGATCGTATCTCACTCGAGGGTGCGACACTCGACCGAGTTCATGCGAGCGATTTAACTCCAATGCAGCACTCTGCTCCATATTTTTCCGCTCTTTAATGATAACATAACTTATGAATGTAGTATGAACGAATGTACGTACAAACGCTACTGCAAAAATATGTTAACGATTAATAAATAACTTGTATAATAAAAATTTAATACCGGTAAGTATTATTGTATGAACTTATAATTGATGTAATAAACATGGGAACAACAAAATGTAGGATCTTTACTTTGTACATAAAAATTATAATAATTATTAAGGCAATATCGCATTGTCTAATATCCTTTTAAGTTTTGCAAAGTTCTAGTACATAAACCTAAGTTTCTGTGTAGCATAGGTGCATTAGAAATTTTAATCAGTGGGCACAGAGTGAAAGTCAGATCAACAGTATTATACATCTAAGCCTCAAAATCACACTCCACTGCATTCAATGCGTTCACCCGAATGAGAACAATAAGTGGATACCTAACAATAGATGCGACAATAAATTACATGTCTCTAAATGCGTCTCTTCGATCAAAGTGAAGTGTGGGGCCTACCGAATACGTTGTTGGTAGCTCTAGCATCCAATTCTGGTCTAACACGAGACGGTGCAATTTATTCGAAGGGAGTGATGAAAGTTGTACACATATATCTAACACAACATCAATTAAGTCGTGTAAAGACTCTGCTGAACTTCAATAAATTATTTACATAGCCTAATACTACTTTTATGGGATAAACAAAAAGCTAGAATTTAGAGGAGACTATTAATCTTTTGAGACTGCAGAAGAATTAGTAAAACTTGAAAAGATTTATACATATTTGTCCTTTTTATTCGAACAATTGCGCGGGTGAGTGGAAAAAGGATAACATTCCAACTTCCCTAGTTTGTGGGAAAACAAGATAATAAGTTTACAGGAAAAGCTAAGGTCTCTATTGGAAAATTTACTATTAAGTATTTGTAGAACTAGACATTAAGTGTTTACTCAAACAATCTCAAGGTCAAATATTTATTTAATAATTATTGAAAATTACATGTGTTGGATATTATCCTTTTTCCACTCAATGATTTGACAACAGATAAAATTATTAACTATAATGGTTTTTTGTTACAACAAATGTTTAATAGTACAAAAAAACACTTTAAAACGGTTTTACTCTATACCAGACCTGCAGAACTGTAGTTCCTCAGAGCGACTTCCTTCCTCCCTTTTCTTACCCCACCCACCTTTTCTAGCTGTGCGGTCACGCCGTTCTAGTTACGTTCGGCTGCATCAACATTCATTCTCGCGGCGGAAGTCGATCATCCCCAATAGAAGTGAAGTGAGGCTGACGTCATATTTCCCCTACTTGCGAGTTCTGCAGGCCTGCTCTATACAATGAAATTCATAATGTGAGTCTTTATGCATCCTTATCACTATCTGCTGTATTTGAAGTTCGATGTCTTCATAGAATGAGTTGTACTCATCAGGTATGTAGTGCGTGACTTTTGAGATGTCCTCTAACATGTTGGTAATGAATCCAAGTTTTCCATTATATGCTGCAGTAGTGGGCAGCTCCACACGATCTTGTTCCTTCAACCTGAATGTACAATGGTGCACCACCAATGTACTCTGAAGTCTCGACACAGCCTTTCATCTTCTAAGTGAATATGAGTTGCCTGTAATTACTGATGTTGAATGTTAGGTTTTTATTCTCAATATCTTTACATGTTTCTTAAAATACTGTGACATCAGTGTTTGAAGTTGAGTACCTGATTGTTTTGAAGCTTCTTTACTTGATATGAGGGTTGAGGTTCCTGGCATTCCGAATGATATCATCATGCTTTTTATTTTATTGGGTTATTTTACGACGCTGTATCAACATCTAGGTTATTTAGCGTCTGAATAATATGAAGGTGATAATGCCGGTGAAATGAATCCGGGGTCCAGCACCGAAAGTTACACAGCATTTGCTCGTATTGGGTTGAGGGAAAAACCTCAACCAGGTAACTTGCCCCGACCGGGATTCGAACCCGGGCCACCTGGTTTCGCAGCCAGACTCGCTGACCGTTACTCCACAGGTGTGGACGTCATCATACTGATTTGGGGAGTAAATCCGAGCTAATCTTCGAAATTGTCGTTTAATGACTGAAAATGTTCTGTCACATGGCAGAAAACTGTGACTTTCAATTTATGCGAATGCAATATTGAGTAGAAAAAAGATAATTCCTGGAATGTTATCCTTCTTCCACTCAACTAAAGCTTCGATGTGGTTTTAATAATGATGTGAGGCTGGAATATTCCTCTTTTTACACTCATTGGATAGCTTAAGCCAAAATCTACGAAATGTCTATTTCAATTTTATTTCTCTATTTTTTGGAATGTTATCCTTTTTCCAGTCCCTGATTCAATTATATTTAAAGATACAGTAGGGTCTCGAATATCCGAGTTAATGTGGACCAAGAATACCTCGAATAAGCAAAAACTCGGTTAAAACGGATGGTTACTGAAAAACTGTGTTTTTGGTTATAAAATAGACAAACTCTTTACTTAATAAACTAAATATAATGAACAAATCAGGTTACTATGAACTCTAGACGTTTAAAAATAGAGTACCTATACATTAAAAAAAAGCAATTAACAGGCAATACTGTACAGTTTTTAAAGTAAATTTTTTGTATCGGTCTCGAATAACATGGAATACCGGTTAATCGAAACTCGGATAATCGAGACTCTACTGTATTTACGAATTATCTTTATTATATACGTCTGCTGAACATAATATTTTTTCAAGCTATGAGAAAGTGTTTTCTTTTTTCTTCCTGTAACTAAATATGTAACTACGAAATTACGAAAACGAAAAGCCTGAAATGAGCTGAAGGTCTACTACACTTGGGGAGCCAGTCCAAGAGAGCTTACACTATACACTTACAAACTAAACACATAAACAAATTATACCAACTAAACACGAAAAACAATACAGACTAAACATCCACAAAAAATATGAAAACTGAACACATAAATTATAGTCTGAACACAACTGTCCACACTAAACACACGATAAAGAGAAAAAAGAAAAAAATTGCACAAACTGAACACATGCAAAGTCTTAACTCACACACAAATTAAATATACAAAAACCTATACCAATTGCACACATAAATTGTACAGCCTAAACGCACAAACTATCTAAACTAAACGCACAAAAACGATACAATTGAACACAAAAATTATACTATCTAAATACATGAAATATTCGAAGATAAAGTGAAATTCAGAGTTGCACAGTAAATAAATTGTAGTTATAGTAGTTAGTTAGAAATGTGTAACTACAATTTATTTACTGTGCAACTCTGAATTTCACTTTACCTTCGAAGTTTGGCAAGGCATGTTATATGAATGAAATTTATTCACCGTGATAAGAAGTTACAGACTATCTAGAGAGGTCAAAAACAAAATGAGGATTAGAATCCATGTCCGGCAACGCCCCTGTTACGAGTTACAAGCATGATATATTCGCTATTATAATGTCGGGTAGTTAAGCAAACCCTCTTGCATACATAAAAAGGAATATTTAGAGAACAGTGTAGACACTGCAGAGAAACTTCTGAGAAGAATCCTCACTTTCGTACCATATCATTCGAACGACTCCAGAAACGCTAATGGAATAATGCAATCCACACTACAATGCCATGTCTCGTCTCTGAGCTATAGACTGTCTTTTTAGCAGCCTTTATGCATTTATTCATGTTTATCAGACGGAGTTCTTTGATTTTATAATTCTCTGTGAAAATGCTCTCTTAGAATAATAATTCCAGCGCGGGATGGTCGAGGTGATATCTCAAACTTGCATTCGGGAGGTCAGGATTCAAAAATTCAAACCCATCTGTTTGTGTATATTTCCGGAGTATTCTCCACTCGCAAAAGCGAATGCTGGATTGGAATTTACTTTCCATCTACCCCGAACGTACTGTCTGTTGTCTAAGTTATACAGTGTGTTTCAGAATTCAATTTAAATTTAAGGGGTTGTGGAGAGTGCTAGGAAAGTATTTCGAGACAGTGAACTAGAGGTCTGCGGGTTTAAACTTGCACGTAATGGCATGAAAGTTTTTTTGGCCAATACGCCACTGATTGAACCTGCACTTGGAAATGTGTCTGATACAATATTACTATGTCTCTGAGGCACAATCCGTAATCATTGTAGATTGTTTCTGTCAGAGGATGAGCTCGAAAGTTCAAAATTCAGCAGGTACTTTTTTTTAACTTAAGGTATGAAACTTTATATTAGTGTTGTAACATTAAAAAGCCAGCTCTAGTTATTTTGTAATGTACAGTAGTGGCAAAAAACCGGACCGACCCTTGTAGCTGATTTCAGAGCCTTGTTCACTCCAGAGCACGATATACTGGTAACTAAGACTTTCGTGGTTCGAATTCTGTCTAAGAAGGAAAGTTTTTTTGTTCCTTTATCAAATTTATTCCCAATACTCTTCGATTGCTGGTAAAATTCATGTTCTGGGAATAATAAGTTAATTAAGTAGTAAAATATCGCTGCAATAGAAAAATATTGGGAATAAATTTGAATAAGGAATAAAAAAAAAAGTTTCCTTCCCAGGCAGGATTCGAACCACGAAAGTCTTAGTTACCAGTGTATCGTGCTCTGGAGTGAACAAGGCTCTGAAATCAGCTACAAGGGTCGATCCGGTTTTTTCTGCCACTACTGTACGTAATAATGATAATTGTTTAGAAGGATGAAGAAGGAACGTAGTCTGAGAAATGCATATCCATTACTCTGGACAAGTCACAGAAAGTCTGTCGGTACATGCATTGTGCTAACTATTATTCTGTTTAATAGAAAATATAAAAAATGAATAAATGAGAAGAGAGATAATTTTTCTTTTTCGTCTTCCTTAGAGGAGAAAGTAAACAACATTCAGGAATTGTTGTATAGCACGTACAGTCTTAGAAGTAAGTTTTGTCGCACAAATACTTTGTGGGTCGATTTGTAAAACGCGGTCTAGACCATGGCCATGGCTTTAAACCGCGTCTGGATTTATAAAACGAGGTCTTTTTCATTTTTCTGAGCCATGGCTCGAAACCATGGTCTGAAGCAGAGACCACGGCTGGGGCAGGTTTAAAACCATGATTTCACGTATACACTATGGAAGTAGTAGATCAGCTGGATAATTATCAAAGGAAAATTTGTCTCTACGGTATTAAATCCCCGGATTAGAATGATGAGAGTCAGGAATAATCCTTTGTAACTATGTAACGACGATAATTTCAGGCGAATATTTCGATTTTCCAAGGAATCGAATCAAAATTTAGCAAGAATGCTAAATAGTAATCTGCAACGAAATACAAGAGGTGGCAGGTTGACACCTTCTTGTTGCTTTGAGGGAAGTAAGATATAATAATCTTTCATATTAATTATACCTTTATGCCTATAAGACGATACATCTTAATTCTTAGTCTTTAGAGTAGTTTTGGACATTTTATTTAATATTCCAAAATGATGTAGGTCTACAAGAATATGAAACAAACGTGATTTTGTCTTCTCACTTTAAATTGTATGCTACTGGGCCTTTCCACGTAGTACTAGCCGATTATATGTGGAAATAGAACCATACTACATTTTAGTTTCAATTGAAATTTTAATCCAGTTAATATTTTGGTTATTAATTCCTTAGAACCGGATTTTCAGGTAGTTAATGTTGATACTAGTTGTAAACAAATGATAAGCTTCAACATAAACGCTCGACCTGTGGTAATTATTTGGGCAATATCAATCTGATACCTAAAATTCCGTTCCCTATTAAATACTAAGTAATGCTGGTATTTTAAACGCACATAATTATATTCTGTAAATTAGAAAGTATAGCAATACTTAGCTGAGAACAAAAGAATGTGACTTACTGCAGTTCAATAAAAATATTAATATCGACTATTTACAGGAATAAAAATCGATTCTTAGCTGCGTTGTCATATATAAAACCCACGAACCTCTGTTTCTTCTCAAGCCGAGTCTCGACTTCGTTTTATAAATCGCATAAGGATTCAGACCTCGATCGCGGTTTAAAAGTCGAGGTTTGGAACCACGATTTCGTCCGAGTTTTAGAAATCGACCCTGTAAGTCCCAGAAAGGAGGCAGTGCGCATGATCAGAGAACGAGAACCTGGTTCACAAGAGAACGACTAGTTGCGATAAAAAAAAATAGTTTTGTTTCGTTGTATGTTTGATCATTCTGGGACTTATAAAGTATCTGTGTGGTAAAACTTTTTTCTAAGACTGTACGTATACTGTAATAAAAGAAAAAATATTCTTTGACTACTGTCAGTTGGAAAAGAAATGACACGAATTGTTCAAAGCAACGACCTCCGCCTTAAGTATAGTATTTTCTGTAACAAATCAAGTAGGCCTACTTTGTCTCAATTGTTTAATTTTATTATTCTGGCTTAATCGTTAGAAACTATGTATAACGCATTTCATACAACATTAACATGAAAAATGGGACCATGTAGATAAGCAATAAATGGAATCATTAAGTGATCTGTCTTTCCTTCTTGCCGCTTGCAAATCTTATACGTAGCATTCAAATAGCGGTATTTCCACAGCCGATGAAAACCGGACACATGTTTACATTAACTTTTTCGATCAGAATAGTGCATATTACCATTTCCTAATATATTTACTCTTCCCCCGGAATCACTCAGTACCAAAATATCGTCGTTGTTTCTGCAATAACTCCTATGTGCAAAATATACAATTTTTCAGTAGGAGGAAAAACACATTAATTCATCCTATGGCAGCCGTACATAGGGGATTGTGAATTCTTACATTTTCGAAAAAAATGAAATATAATTACATATAGGAGATTTTATTATTTGTTGTATCACTATTTAAGTTATTTAATAGAGAAAAAATCTGAAAATCGATAATTATGTCACATACGAGTTATTGCAGGAACAACGACGATATGAAAATTATTTATTACCTCTCTATCCACGCGGAACTCAACGGCCATGGCAGTGCAGCTTTAATATTGGTAGAATCCATGGATGTTTGCCAATTGTCAGTGTGAAGCTGCATCTCATTTCTTGTATTTATTAAACTAACGAGTATTTTCATGCAAATCTAATCTTTCAGGTAAAGCTTCCTGTAAAGCAGATTTGAATAATTTCAAGGGAAAAATTGTTCCGGGGCCGGGTAGAGTTCCCGGGTAGCTCAGTTGGCAGAGCGCTGGTACGTTCAACCAGAGGTCCCGGGATCGATACCCGGCCCCGGAACAATTTTTCCCTTGAAATTATTCAAATCTGCTTTACAGGAAGCTTTACCTGAAAGATTATATTTGCATAATATATACGTCACTGTGTACGTTAACAGAAAACCACAATTTCAAGTCACATAGAGTTTGTGTGCACTCGATGTGGGTCTCTGGCGTTTCGTCAGTCCACGCGAGTTGTGTGGATATAAAGGGAAAAGTTGGGACGGTGTCGGGTGGAGTTCCCGGGTAGCTCAGTTGGCAGAGCGCTGGTACGTTCAACCAGAGGTCCCGGGATCGATACCCGGCCCCGGAACAATTTTTCCCTTGAAACTAACGAGTATTTTAATCGGTTATACAACTATCTCCCAACCGCAAGGTTATTATAGCGTCAATGAAACTGGTGGTAGCATGATGGTACTTGGCGAGGTGAATATGAAGGATCCACCACTAGGAAACCTGAAATTCATCTTACATCTGGAGGAAAAACTTGAAAAAAAATCATTCAATCGCGATCCGAAAAAATATCTAAACGCAGTCTTAGATCACAAATCTGAGTCGCTTAGAATCAAAGTGCACTTTATCACAAAATCTGATTTTTCAGGAAAGACGAAAAACTAATTCTGTCTCGTCTGAAAGTTATTGGAAGAAACCAATATACATCCAATTTAAAGTGTAAGCTTCAAAAGTGTACCTAAAATGGAAAAATTCCGATTTCTTTGATGTACAGAAAAATTTTAAGCGACTTTGTTAGGAGAAATTTCACTTTATCGTCAAGTTGTGGATAAAGTACAGTTTGATTCTGAGCAAAGTGGATAAAGTGAAGTTTGATTCCAATATATAATTTTATTTTTAGGTGGTACATGCCAGAAGGATGTACCACTGCATTAAATGAGAGAAAAAATGTAACAATTTATTATAAAAAAATCAGATCTTCTCTCAAAATAAATTCTTCAGCAATTTTATACAAAGAAATATTATCAAAGTGCACTGCACTTCAGCACATTAACACATTTTTTAAATAAATATTAATTAGTCCAGAAAATATTATAGATTTATTAATTTGTCCTACAGAATTTATCCGTAACATCTAAGGAGGAAAGTTCGATCCGGTCCTGTAGATTGTGGATTGAATTCGGCGTAGCTCAGTGGTCAGAGCGCTTGGTACGTAGAACCAAGGACCCGGGTTCGATCCCCGACGCCGGAGCGAATTTTTCTCTTGAAATATTAGTCCAGGAAAATTAAATTTAAAACACTAAGAAAGATTTTAAATGTAGCATCTTGGAATTGAATGCCTGAATGGAATAATGGTCCATTCCATTTCCAGTACATTTTCAAATCTTTCACATTACTTATTGAGAAACCCCACACGCCCATTTCTTTTACGAAATTGAGTTATATATGATTTCGTATTCTAAACACATAGACTCATGATATTATGAAGAGTAACCCCACATACTCC
This sequence comes from Periplaneta americana, assembly GCF_040183065.1. Classification (NCBI taxonomy): domain Eukaryota; kingdom Metazoa; phylum Arthropoda; class Insecta; order Blattodea; family Blattidae; genus Periplaneta; species Periplaneta americana. The sequence continues at coordinate 52,787,786 of NC_091126.1, forward strand.
CATCAACATTAATTTTAGCTAAAGTGATAAGAAAAAAAAATGAACAAAAATCTAGGACCTGAGATGTTTTTTGTATCTCCTGAAAAGTTTGGTTTTCTAGACATGTGAGATTTCACAATATTCCGATTCAAATATACTAATTTATCTGTATAAACATGCAAGTCATACGTTCTTTCTTTGTATAATACATTGCAATACAAATTTCCCATTATTTGAAGTAACACTTAAGTACACTTAGTGGCAAAAAGAATGGACCGGCCGACAATTTCTAAGTTCCAGAGACATAACATTGCGCATGCTCGTCTCGTCAAAGCCATAGTTCACTAGGTAACACAGAATTAAACCATTTATATTTGCTGTATTTTGCTTAAGAGTCTAAAATATGTAATAAAATCGAATGGCGGGTTGATTCTAGATACATCAGGGCCATTGAAGAGTGAAATAAAAACAAAATTGATAAATACAAAATCAACCGGAGCGAATATGAACAGGAAAACCACGTATTATGCCGAACTCATATAAACAGTCACAGTAGCGTAAGTCGTTACGGCATTGGTGTATTGAACAAGTTGATAGTAGTAGCTCAAGGTTCGAATCTCCCGCAATGTATTGTTTTAATTACAAATTTGCCATCGTATGTGTCTCGCAAAGCTATAATTATGTGGCGATATCTCTTAGAATATGCCAAAACTCTAATAAATAATAAACCTCCCTCTCTCTTTCAAGCATTAGTGCTATCTGTTAATACAACGTTCTGTCTCGTCATTACGCTTGAAGATGGCACAGAAACAATAAATCATTGCCCTGGTTCGCATAGGTTACTCTGCGTATGCTACTCTCCGACAGGACTTCGATTGGAGAAATGTCATTTTCTCTGACGAAGTAATTGTCTCCAATAGCAACGATAGTACTGCCCTAGTTTATTGTATGAATGGCCACCGATACGATGAACGCTTCGTGAGATGAATTAATAACAAGTCGGTTTGCGTGAGGGTCGCGTGTTAGGGGTGGATGTCATACGATGGGGCAGGACTTCTGGAACGCATCCACGGGCGGTTTACGGCAGAAGTCTACGAACATATTTTGGCAAATGTAATGATCCCTTCCGCCCGAAAACGATATCCAGAAGGAACACTTTTCTTCCAGCAGGACAATCATCCGATACACACCGCCAACCGGATTCAAATATGGTTTACGAGGAGGCGTTATGTCGACCCAGTCGATATCACCAGCCTCCAAATTCACCAGATATGAATCCGATTTAAAATTTGCTGGCTGCAGTCAAAAGGATCCTACGCTCTAATTGGGCAGAACAACCACCCGTTCGGACACCTGAGGAATTGTGGGACAGGGTTCTAGATGTTTGGGAGGAGATGGCCAAGAATTTAGACCTGTTCCATAATCTTGTGGACTCCATGCCGCGCAGAATGAGGGCAGTTGTTGACGCAGGTGGTTTGTGGACGAGAAGATACTAGTCCCCACCACAGGCCTTGTTTTGTTAATACTGTATATTAAAAAATTGTTTGTTTTTGTTAATTAAATTATTTATTTGTGTGTGATATGTGTCCGGTTTTTTTAGGATGTCATATTTCCTGCTAAATTCTGTAATGAAAAAATATCTTAGTCACATTTTTCTTTTGGAGTATGTGCAGATTGATTCGAGACTATTCAACGCACCCCTGAACTACGTCGATGGTTCAACTAACATTTTAAATATTTACCATTCGGTTCCTCTTCTCTTAATTCTGTGGTGTTATGGCATAAGCTGATATCTACAGTAGTAAATTTTCCTTATTTTACAGGAGAGCAGTTTTGAAGTATATTCTTTCAGGCAAAATCAGGGATACATTAGAGGAAATAATTTTTATTAGTATTAGCGTTAGCTGCTAATGGGGGAAGACATATCACGTTTTACATAACGTTAAAGCCAACATTTTTTAACATATCTAGATAGTAAAATATTTTTGTCAGAATTGCACATATCAGCTTCTGCCATCACACCACAGAATTAACATTACGTGTCAGATTAAAGCGTTCACATTATATTGTTTACTGCAGGTGACAGAAAATGTATACTTAACCGCGATCTTGGTTAATATTTTATTAGTTACTGTATGAGATTGGACACTTTCGTGTGTTACCGAATTCCCAATTGATCACGAGCAAAGCTATGCAAAGAGAAGAGTGCCATGTCAGTGAGAATTACCGTCACGGCAGAAAGTTGCTACATAGGTAGCTATTCAGTTACAGAAATCTATTGCTAAATTTCTTTGAAAAAGACCGTAAAGATTCGCCACCTATGCAAATGAAGTTGAAAGCTGGAAACCTCCCTGTAACAAATTTCGACAAGTCTATTTACAACCCCTTCAAGGTTTTTCAACCTCAGGCAATGACCTCTCTTTTCCTATGCGAACAAAATACAATCCGATTCACAAGTAGGGTATCCGGGCTGTTGTTCCTAATCTTAGGAAGAAGTTCAGCCATTAGAAGATGACGATCTTTTCAATCTCTTGTGCAGTGCTGTTAGATTACAACATCCCTATTGTACTGTTTATAATAATTTCGAAATTCATAGAAGGATCATTCATTTACATGATAGGTCACTTGCTATACCTACAAGGAAAACATTAACCTAGTAGCTTAGAACTGCAAGCGTGCATCGTGACACTTCATGTATACAAGTTTAGGGAAACTACCCATTCTGCCCCTACTACTACGCGGAGAGCAAAAGTGCAGACTAGAAAGCCACCACCACCACCACCACCACCACAGCTGCTACTACATTTTATTTTAGTTCGTTATTTAACGACGCTGTATCAACCACTAAGTTATTTAGTTTCGATGGTATTGCTGATAGTGAGATGATATTTGGCAAGATGAGGCCGAGGATTCGCCATATTCCCTGACATTCGCTTTAAAATTGGGGAAAACCTCGGAAAAACCATCCAGGTAATCAGTCGAAGCGGGAATCGAACCCACGCCCAAGTGCAACTTGAAATCGTGTGGCAAGCGCTTCACCCGACTGAGCTAAGCCGGTGGCACAATTATCATTTTAGTAGTAATAGTAGTAGTAGTAGTAGTAGTAATAGTAGTAGCAGTAGCAGTAGCAGCAGTAATAGTAGTAGCAGTAGTGTTCGTTGCAGTGGCGTTCTGCCCGACATCACATTTTATGTTTTATTCCTTTCCTTTAAATTTTTTGTCTAAATATGTGAAATTAGCAGAATGGCTGACAGATGTTATGGCAGTGACATCGTATAGTTTATTTTAGTGGTCTCTAACGTAACATACAAGCTTAAAAATGAAAGTGAGTTTTTCTAACATTTGACCGAGAATCTACAAACAAGTTTCAATCAAGTTTTTTGACAGGCAGGAGAAGTGGACTGATTAATTCTATAATGTAATTTATAAATGTCACGGTGTTTATTATATGCACTACATTTATTTGTAAAAGTACTCTTCAGTAAAATGAAACACAGAATTCTCATTTAAATTAAAATTGCTCGACAGGTTTGTTATATATTATTTATTAATTCATCAACGATTCTACGTAATTTTATAATTCCAATTATCCATTAATTATTTATTATTGTTATTAATTTTGTTATTTATTTATTTTTTATATACTTACATATTTATTTATTCAATTATTTACTTATACATTTCTTTATTATTTAACTTAAAGTGTTTATTTACATAATAACATAACCACTTATTCACCTACTCACCTATTATTTATTTATTTATTTATGTATGTATTTAATATGTATGTATGTATTTAATATTTATATATTTGATATTTATTTAATATTTATTTATTTAATATTTATTTATTTATTTAATATTTATTTATTTATTCACTTCCGTATTTACTTATTTCATTTATTCATTTACTTAGTTACTATTTATTTAATACCTTTATTATATTGAACTATTACAACCACAGCTATATTCGCTTAGCAACTGTAAATATTTCAGTTATTACTTCCATGCTTATCTGTTTATTAACTTTGTAGAAATGACTTTACTTTAGTTACAATGCTTAAAATTAAGAGAAAGAGAAGTTTGAAGAAAAGAGGCAATGTTTTGTAGGGTATAGTGAGTGGAAGTGAAATAACCTTCCACCTTGAAAGGGACGATAGGGTACACGTAAATGAATAGAAAACCTACATTACGTTCTGTGATTAAATGCACAGTTAATTACAAAATTAAGTTTGAAGTTGGAGCAGTCGGCAACATCGTCGCTAATACACTCTACTCGTGATGCAGATGTAAGAGGTCAACGAACTTTGTGAGTCTCCATATGTAAGCTGCATTTTGCCGAGACGTTGCCACTCGCTCGCTTCGTTTAATGGCTTGAATTTAGGGTTTTCGTTTAATTAAATTTACACGAAAACCGTTCACGCTATAGAAATACGCCAAAGGGATAAATTATTATTTATTAAATTTCCTATCGATATGGACAAAAGTCACGATCCTACTCGCAATACTTACCCAATAAGAGATTGTTAAACATTTGGGAAAAAAAAAATTTTTTTCTGAAAAAATAAACGTTATTATAGTTTTTGTTATATATAACATGAGCTATTCGCTGTGGAAATCTGCAAGGCTATTTCACTTGCATCCTGCGTAGCGACATGTAGTTACTCTTGTGTCTTGACAGAGTAGGCCAGTCATGTCAATTGATGCCCATAGGAGCAAGCGCGGGCTTTAGAGCTCAGGAGAGCCTGAGCGCTTGACAGCGGAAAGGAAAGAGACTGACGAAAGAGGTAGTATATGCCGCTTGGTCGAGCTATATTCAAGGATGGCCAGCACTGATTCAATGGATGAAGGGAAGAGAACTTACTAAAACTGTATCCATGTTAATTTTTAGATTTGTCTGAGAAGTATAAGTGCGTTATAAGAATGTAAGTTTCAATTTTAATGCTCATTTTTCATAAGTTTAATTTTTTTTATTCAAAAGAAATATTTTCCCAATTTTTTATAGAAAAGTGAAATTTTCAAATATAGGCCTATTTATTTAGTAGCCTTACAGAATGTTTTCGTAAATCTAATATACCGTAAATATGTGTTACTGAAAATAGTTTATTGAACATTTTTAAAATATTCACATGGAAATTGTTTGTAAGGAAATGAATTAACAAAGAAACTACTGTTACATAATAAGCAAAAGATACGTACCCATGTGTTGTAAAAATGACAGCTCTATAACTTCAGCAGATTTCGAAAAAATAATTTAATATTCTGATGACAGGAAGTTGCTCATCAATATCACCTTAAAAGCATAATGCGATAAGAGTTTTGTTATGGAATATTAGTTACACTTAAAACATATACAGCACCTAGGTAACTTTGCTTTGTACTGTAACATTATTTTGATTGGTTTATTGATTACTTTTATAAAGCTAAAGGTACCATCAATATTAATTCCAACTTATCATGTTATACTTAATCTCTTTTTTTGGGGGGGGGGGAGGGGTGGGATATCACTTTCTTTATGAATGTGTTGTTTCATCCATTTAGTACAGTATAGTTGTACTACTATGGAATTTATGTGAATATTCCTTCTTAACTATTTATTATGTTATTAACATTTAAAATAAAATTGCAATATTAAGAAATTGGTATTAGAACTTTTGTTTTACAGACAATATAGATAATATCAAACAGAAAGAAGCCATATAAAAATAACGGCATAAAATTTCACGTTCCGTTTGAAGTTTGTGCACCACTGTTTTCTTAATCCAACAGGCTGCTTATTAATATACACGACCCTTCCTCTTTCCATACTTAGCGCTTGATGCCCGCGCACGACGTCAAGGTCAGAAAAATGCGCTTGCTTTGACATTACTGGAGTAGGCTATAGAAAGGTTGGGAAAGAAAACTTTTGCTGCAAGAAGACGAAGTTCACATGGGAGCTATGATTTCGCAATAGCATTAATGCAAGTCACTGTACAATGTAAATCGAGTACCAATTTTCCCAAGCTTGACGTTACTTCATTTTGACATGTTTCAGTCGACGATGAAATATTCAAATAACTGTACTACTAATCAGCATTTAGTGGCAGGTTGTGTAAGCACACACGCCTAACAAATTATTCTGCTTACAACAAACAATCTGTTCAACCCCACTTGACTACCACTATCAGTCACAAAACCAAACACGTGTTGTCGCCATATATTACCCGCTACAGCAATGCCAATGATTCGAAATCAATAAAGCATTAACGCTATCTAATACCGAAAAGCAATGGATCCACGGCAACAGAATAAATACACTTGAATGAAAAGTAGTACTGACTTAATCTAATTGCACACAATTTGGTAACTTTCTGTCTCTATTTTCCCTTTCTCCTCTTTCTCTGTCTCCACATTTATTTGACTCTTTCTTCCTCTTTCCTTATAGTTTTCTCTCTACTTTCTATTTTTCTCTATTTCTTTGTAATACTTCATTTCCTCCTTTCATACAGGCATATAGTTCATTCAGTATCGTAAGCGACATTGCACCTTGCGCAGACTCTAGCACAGCTGTGTCCAAACTGGGTATCGTGATTACATCATGTAATCAAAGATATTCATACTAGTAACACAGTCTAGTATATACAGTCACGAAGCTTGAGTAGTTGAGGATACTAGAAACAATAGACTGTGCCGGTACTATTTCGCATTGTCTGTAGTGAGACGATAGTAGCGATCCTAGTGGTTAGCAACTATCTTTGGATGCATATTCCCTGCGTATTGAGCTTCGTGACTGTATATATTAGACTGTGTTATTAAGGGGAGTTTCCTGTACATTGCTTTCTGTCACGCTTACGTACTCAAGGTAAGCAGTGTCGGTACCACGTCGCTCTACAAACCCTCTGTCTCTACGAGCAGGAACAGAAGGTTTCGTACAGAATGGGAAGAGGAATTTATTCGCTGTTTGTCGGAGAAAATGTAATATGTTGCTTTGCTCAACGGTTCAATTAGTAGTAGTATATAGAAGCGACATTACAGGGCATTACGCTGAATACGCAGGCATAACAATTATTATTATTATTATTATTATTATTATTATCATTATCATTATTATCACAAGTGTTACCATAATTCTTATATACATGCCTCAATATATAGACCTACATCTTCCCTTGAATGATAAAATAATTACGTCATATCTCTATTTTAATTTCTTTTTCAATCTTTTGATGGCTATTATCAGTTATTTACTAGTTATTGATTTAATAATAATAATAATAATAATAATAATAATCATCATCATCATCATAATAGGCCTAATAACAATACTGATAGCTCTACCAGTAGCAGCTGCAGCAGTAGTAGTTATTATTATTACTATTATTATTATTATTATTATTATTATATTATGGAGAAACTGATTGAATAGTCTACTACGTGCTAGTGTAGTAATGAAACGAGGTATTAAACTCCAAGAACTGAAATCAGCCTTAAATCATCGTCGTGAAGAGAAAGATGACATAAATAAACGTAAGGAAGCCAGCTATCCAGTGACGAACGAAACAGCACGTTCTCTGACACCTTTCAACGAAGGAGAGTTTTATAAGAGCGTAATGATCAAGGTGGCTGAAATAATTTGTCCAATAAAAGTTCATTACTTTTGAAAATCTGCACATTTCTCGACTAAATATCCAGAAGAGAATTCAGGAAATTTCTGATTGTGAGCATGAGGAATATTTAAAGAACGCAAGAAAATTTTATGTATTTTTAATTGGCTCTAGATTACAGTAATGACATTACTGATACAGCAAAGCTTGCGATTTTTATTCGCGAGGTTGATGAACTCAATGTTAGTGCACGAACCAGCACTGCTTGTAGTTTCCATGCCATGTACAGTACGATTATTTAGTCCTAACAGTCCCCGGCGATATGCGCCCGAGTCAGGCGAGTCCATTTAGTTACGCCAAGGGGTGTTTGGGTTATTCACTCGCTTGCCTTCGGAGCGATCGGATGTCATGCGTGCGGTAGAGCGGTATGTTTCCAGTACAATTAAGCTGTAATGCATTCCTTTACCGACCGCTCGCCCTTACCTCTACTCCGGAACTCTCTCCACTCCTCCTATTACTTCCCCTCTTTCGCGTCTCTGAGCTGTCAGGACTAAATAATCGGTCTGTACCTCTTCCCCGTCTCCTTACTTCTGCCTCTCGCGTGCAATCACTGCCATTCGAGTGTTGGTCACCGCTGCTCTAGCAGAAGTAACTGCACTCAAGCGAAAGTAACCCCCGACCTCCACTCCTATCCCAGCTACTTACACGTACAATGTAAGGGCTGTTCAAGTCTCTATACTTGTTGCTATTCTTTGGTTTTTTCATCAGCTACGGAATGAATAAAATTGATGTATACTGTAACTTTCATTTAATTATCCTTTTATATCGTATCGCATATACAATATGTTACATAATACTATACATTACGCCGACTCCTGGACATAAAATACATAGTTTACTTGATAAAATTAATAATATGAATCACCAAGATTTCATTAACCCTCTACACTTACCTGCGGTCTTTTCTGACCACACGCCATATTTTACTGTTAATATGTTCAACCATATACTTCGAAACGTTCCAGTAACCTAGATATACTATTCTTGGTTATTTTAGTTTCCTTTAAAATTAAAATTATTATTTCATATTTATAAATCGATTATTTTTCTCATGCTTATTTCTTGTGTTCGTGGATGGCCCCAGCTATAGAACACTTCTTTATTTTCTAGTTAGAATTGTTTTGCAGTGATAGTGTTTGTTGTAAACAAAGTGAACAAGTCCTTCGAAAGTGAACAAATTAAACAAATACAGCATAAATTTCCATGTAGGCTATGGGTAAAATGTTGTACGTTCAAGAGTAATAATTTGTATTTGTAAAATTAGCATCTTGTTCTTTCTACTCCAGCAAGTGATTAGACTAAATTAATTAATTAATTAATTAATTAGTTGCATAAACGTAATAATTAACACTTGAAACACTAACAATTTCCTTGTTATGTTATATTTCAAGAAAAGTGAATGTGTTCTGTGATATATATAATTGAAATAAAAATAGAAATACAGATAGAGATTAAATGGTATGCCATTAAACTAATTCAATTAATTAATTCTTTCAACATAGTGAATAATTCTAGGCACAATAAAAACTTCCAATTTACTTCCACTGTATATACAAATGTATTAAGCTATAAAATATCTTAATTATTAACAACAAATATTCTTGGGGTCAAAAAATACCCCAGGTAAGTAATATGAAATTCTAGAGCAGCTAAGTTGCGATGGTTAATATACAGAATGTTTCAAAAATACGAGGCATAATTTCAGGTATGTATTTCCCACATGTAGACAATCAAAATAGTACATTATAACATGTGTCCGGAAATGCTTCATTTCCGAGTTATTGCCTTCACAACATTGAAATTCACCGGAACGTTTTTCTTCCCGCAGGTCGTTGTCATTACAGAAGATGTTCAAAATGTCCACCTCCTGCTTGAATACAGACCTCACATCGATGTCTCATTGACCTGCGAACACGATCCCAAACTCCAGGAGTATTGCGTATGTCCTCAGAACATGCCACAATTCGATTCCGAAGGGATTCCAAATCAGGCACCGGAGACAAATAAACCAATGATTTTAAATGGCCCCACAAGTAGAAATCGAGATCAGGTGAGCGTGGAGGCCAAGCAATTGGGCCACCTCTACCTATCCATCGATCAGGAAACCTTCGATCCAAGTACCGGCGAGCCGTACGACTGAAGTGTGCAGGAGCGCCATCATGCAAGAAGTGAATGTGTTGACGATTGATCAGTGGAGTGTCTTCTAAAACATGAGGTATGGTGTTTTCCACGAAGTTTGTGTATTCCTGCCCCGTAAGTCTGTTTACAAGTACATGGGGTCCAACTAATCGATCACCAATGATACCGGCCCACATGTTGAGGGAGAACAGCACCTGGTGATGAGATGGAACAGTTGCAAGTGGGTTTTCATACGCCCATACATGCTGATTGTGGAAATTTGTTATGCCATCTCTTGTGAACTGTGCTTCATCTGTAAATAATACTAAGGCAGGAAAGTTCGGATTTACACCACACTGCTGCAAGAACCACTGACAGAACCTAACTCGTGCAGGGTAATCTGCTGGTGACAGGGCCTGTACACGTTGCAAATGATAAGGATACAATTGATACTCTTTCAACAGTCTCCACACAGTCGTATGAGGAACATTGACTTCGTGTGCTGATAGGAGTCATGTTCACAGCATGTTGCATCTCCTCCTGTACTTCTGGAGTTGTAGATCTTGGTCGTCCCCTTCCCAAACCAGGAGAGTTAAATTTTCCATACTCGCACAGACGGTAATGGAGACGTACAAATGTCTTCCGATCTGGACATTGTCGCTGTGGGTACCTCTCCTGGTACAAACGACGAGCCAGCGCAGCATTGCCGTCCGCCTTACTGTACATGAAGTGTATCTCTGCCAGCTCTTGATTTGAATACATGTCGCACAGTCTAACGCCTACACAACACTGAATGTAACCTTCGCCTCGGAATGAACTGTCAGAGTGCCCTCTTAATATCTCCTTTGACGGTAATGACCTGCGGAAAGAAAAACGTTCCGGTGAATTTCAATGTTGTGAAGGCCATAACTCTGAAATAAAGCATTTCCGGACACATGTTGTAATGAACTATTTTGATTGTCTACATATGGGAATTACATACCTGAAATTATGCCCCGTATTTCAAACACCCTGTATATTAGGCATTAATGTAAACACAATAAATAACATTATACATAATATTAACGGAAAACATACTGTATATATAAAATATGTCTTTCCTTCTTGCTACTCGTCAGGCTTGTCTATTTCAATCCAATATTTATTGTAACTGTGGGAGTTAAATAAAATTTGAACATTATTTGAGCTCTCCAATAACGATCTAACAAACAAATGTTATTTCTAGAAAGTGTAAATAATTAAATCGACATTTTGCGTCATGTGTCTGGACACTTGTCGAATGGGAGATGGCATGTTTGGCACTCACTATTACATAATTTTAACGTCTGTACGATAACCAGAAGCATTCGCCGTCAACTGTCCCAAATAACCTCAAATCCCATGAACGCATGGGCACACATTTCTCGGTTATCAACTCCTGCGACTGTATGGGTACACATTTCCCACAGTCACTTCGAGTTTTGTGATTTGCAACGCATGGATGACGGGAAATATGAGGTACTGGGCAAACCCATTGCATTAGCATATAGTTTGTTGCATATCGGACAACATGCGAAATGAAATTATTTTCCACTGCTGTCGAACACAGATTTAAAAACTTTCCCAATGGTACTTTTTTAAATTTCCATCCGACTCTGTTGTTTTAAACTCTCTATCAGCGATTTACTCCTTCACTACTTTGTCTCTATATTGCTCTATATATGTTTTTTTTTATTTTAGTCGGTTATTTAACGACGCTGTATCAACTACGAGGTTATTTACCGTCGATGAGTTTGGTGATAGCGAGATGGTATTTGGCGATTTGAGGCAGAGGATTCCCCATAGATTACCTGGAATTCACCTTACGGTTGGGGAAAACCTCGAAAAAACCCCAACCAGGTAATCAGCCCAAGCGGGAATCGAGCCCGCGCCCGAGCGCAACTTCAGACAGGCAGGCAAGCGCCTTAACCGACTGAGCCACGCCAGTGGTCTGCTCTGTATATTTCATTCTATTGAGTGTATCAGGGATAAAGGCTGGTTCACAATAAACCGGAAACGGGAACGACAACGAGAACGGAAATGTTAAAATAAATGTATTTAAATGTGAGCATTCACAATAGGTAATTGTGAATACTCACATTTAAATACATTCATTTTAACAATATTTCCGTTCTCGTTCTCGTTGCCGTTTCCATTTCATTGTGAACCAGCCTTAAGAAGTCGTGCTTTCCCTTTATTGCGCATTTCATGGATGTAGCAGAGCATACGAGGTCTGACAATAAAGTAATGAGATTGGTTAAAAAAAATAATTTTACTTATATCTTTAACCAACTACAATGTGGTCACCTTCAAAGTAATTCCCTTGAAACTGCACACACTTGCTGTCACTGCTGGTAGCAGCTGTGAAACTCATCTTCTGAGGCACTGTTTAATGCCTGGGTTACAGCCTTTAGGGCAGCGGTCATCAGCATAGAGCACGCTCGGGCTAGCGTCTCTTGCCCCAGGATAAGAGACTTGCACTATGGTGCACCATAGCTGCTGGAGGGTATGCTCTGTCCCTCTCTGCCTGCTGCACGACGGTGCATTTGATGTTGCTCTGGATAATCTTTACCCATTTCAGCGAGTGCTGACGACCACTGCTTTAAGGCATTTTCTGTTGTTTGAAAATTGCGTCCTTTTTACAACTGATTTCACTTTTGAGAATAAGAAGAAGCCGCATGGAACAAGGCCGGGTGTATATGGAGACTGCGACAGTGTTGAAACAGATCAGCAGCCACATTTCTCTATTCATCTCGCTGTTGCCCGGTAAGATTTTTTGGAAGAATTTTTGCACAATTTTTTTTCGTACCAAGGTTTTCAGTTAGAATGAGGCGAACATGTTTCCGATTCATGTTCAGTCCTTGTGCTATCATTTTGGCTGTTAATGGCCTGTCATTTGTTACAACTTTATGTATCCTGGCGATTTTGTTATCTGTCTGTGCAGTTGTTGGTTGTCCACTCTGGTGTTCATCTCCAACGTTTCTTCTACCGTCAGAAACATTTTATACCATCGTAAAGTTTGTTCTCGTGGCATTTTCACCGAGTTTCGCACAAAAGAAAATGGCATACCGCTGCGCGATATTATGCGATTCCATTGTATTGACGAGGAACAAACACAACTCCACTAGTCAAGCATCTACACCACACTGGCGGCTTGCAGGGTGGTGCCAGTTAGAATTCGGATGGAGGAAGGACCAAGCTCAAACATTTCTTTGGTAGGAGACTGTAGGATTGCCTCATCAAGTGGAAAAAGAAATCAGTCTCACTATCTCACTATTTTATTTTCCAACCTCGTAATGCATGGCAGCTCTACAGACAGTATGGTGGTAAATTGGACCACCTCTTCCGTTGACGAATTGTCACCGCAGTTCTGGAATCGAACTGCTTTGTTGCCACAAGAAGAAGATCATTTAAAACATCAAAGATTTATACCAGATATGACAAGATTGATTATTACGTTGCCGATTTATTAGTGGATCCTGTTACGGGAAAGTAGAAGCAATTGCACAGCCGCCAATGTCAGAAAAAAGGTATGACACAGCGTATTAAATCCTGTGTACCATTTCATGTTTTATTCACTTTTTATGAAATATTAACTCGCTGTTAATTTGACAGTCCACTAATACTAATATGCAGAGTGCATGTGTTTGCAGCAGACATCATTCCTGGAGAAATGGTTGTTTTTCAAAAACCAGATGACTGGAAAGTCTAAAACAATACTGTATACTGTCGGTTTACAAGCATAACACATTAAGTCAAAAATAATATTTCTGAGGAAAAAGCGTATATAATGCACATAACGTATGTCTATAAACTTCTTGGAAAACAAACACAAACAAATTACTAGAAATAATAATATTTTGAGGATTCAGTTTTGACAGAAAGAAACGTCTTTTTCTCAGAAGCAATAATTTTGAATTAATGTGTTTTACTTGTAAACTGACGATATGTTACATTGCTTAATGCAGCAGTCATCAGCAAAGTGCACCCTCGGGCTAGCGCCTTCTACCCGCGGATAAGAGACTGCACTATGGTGCTTCCGTGGCTGCTGGCGGTTATGCTCTCTTCCTCTTCCTGCTGCACGACGGAGCATATTATGATGCACTGTTTACCAGTTACCCTTTTCAGCTAGTGCTGAAAACCACTGGCTTAATATTTCATTAAAATGTTAAGAGAAATTCATACAAAAAGTAATTCAGCCTTATTTGGGTTAATTGATTATTTTACGACCCTTATTAACTGCTATGGTTATCTTGGGACTGAGTAAGGTGGAGATAATGCTATTGAAATGAGTCCAGTGCCGAATGTTTCCCAACATTTGCTCTTAATAGGTTGAAGGAAAACCACTGAAAAAACCTCAACCACGTAACTTGTCCCAATTAGGATCTGAACCCGGGCCCGTTCGTTTTACGGTCAGGCATGCTAACCGTTACTCCACAGCGGTGGACCACAAGATTTTAATTTAATCGCACAGTATCAGTCGGATCAGGTCTATGGCTGCAAGCACTAAGAGTAAGATTTATATCTGAATTGATTAGATGCAACGAAGCAGTGAATCGCGTACTTGTAGGAATGCTGTCCTAAGGACTTCAACGATCATCTCACAATAAGTAGGTCGGGACAGTAAGCTTCGGGGTGCGGTGCAAGCATACGGACTCTCCTCAGAATAAAAATAAGTCCTGGGGAACCTCTAAAAGCTTCTGTTCATTACTTTCTCAGAATCTGCAAGGAAACTAAACTCGATGACTTCAGTGAGTAGTCGTTAAGACAACCATCATTTTTGGCAAGCCTGGAAGTGAGGCTTGCTGGAAAAACTGAAGAGGCTGGAGATATCTCTCTTCATCGCTCTGTTCACCGCAACACTCGCAGGTGATACAGGAGGTTGAACACTGATACTTTTGATAGGAGACTTCCCTTTGCTCTACGCACGAACCTACGTTTTTAAAGTAAGGCTTTTTAGTAGTAAATGGAAGCGTCTTTGAATATTTTCTCGATATACAGTAAACTAGTGTTCTCCTTACGATAAAAACGTCCGCCTTTGTGTCTCATGCAATGGATGTCTGCTACAAGCAAGACAAAGCTACGTGCAAGCCCGGGGCCACAGCTCAAGTGAACAACTTCAAAAATGGTGGAAACTTGTCTTTGTGCTGTGGCCGACAAGGCTGCGCCCTGCAGGTGTACATAACACTGTTCAGATACCAAGACATGCTCATGCAAGTGACGTGTCAGTAGACAAACATTTCTACTCGTTTATTTTTTTATTCCTTCTTGGTAGGTTATTTTACGTCGCTTTATCAATATCTTAGGTTATTTAGCGTCTAAATGGGATGAAAGTGATAATGCCGGTGATATAATTCCGGGATCTAGCACCGAAAGTTACCCAGCATTTGCTCATATTGGGATGAGAGAAAACCCTGGAAAAACCTCAACCAGGTGACTTGTCCCGACCGGGAATCGAACCCGGGCCACCTGGTATCGCGACCAAACGCGCTAGCCGTTACTCTACAAGTGTGGACTTCGCTTATTCAAAGATGCTTTAACTTTCAATATCATTAAAAGTCCGAAAACAGAATGACAACTGATAAGATAGTATACGCATTTATTTTTACTGGTTAGGTACTGTGCGTCCTTTGATTCAAGTACCACGAGTTCAAACCCAACTGAGAGGGATAGATTCTTAAGTGGTGGTGGTGGTGGTGGTGGTGGTAGTAAATGCTAGTGGTGGTGACAGTAGTACTACTAATAGTAGTGATGGTATTACTGATAGTAGTAGTAGTAGTAGTAGTAGTAGTAGTAGTAGTAGTAGTAGTAGTAGTAGTAGTAGTAGTGATACTGAGCGCCTCGCGGTGTAGGCAGTATGAAAAGCTCTTGTACCATTCGGACTGCCTTATTATTAGATTTACCGAAGGCTCGATTTCTTTCACTCTCTTCGAGGGAGGGTGGCTGCGGCTTTCGTATATAAAACGCAGATCACGTCATTGAGTCATCCAGATATTACAGTTATCTATCTTCAAGAGCAACAACATCCAGCGTAAAATTACATCCATCAGGAACCTGAAAGTACATTTTTTATTGTTAAAAATTATGTTATTTCTTAAAACTGATATTCTATCTTCTTAGAAATGACTTCTTAATGAAATGCATGTGCACTTATAGTAATTAAAAAGCATTATATGAATAACAACTTCTTTTTAGGTATGCACTTTCATTTTACTAATAAACTATACTGGGTGTTCAGTTCAAAATGTGTCATGGCTCGCTGTATGCCGTCATGTGGCTAGCCGATGAGCCTAGAGAATTCAATCTTCCAACACTTCCGCAGAGGTGTATAACCTAAGAGGCAGAGAAGTTACCTAGCAAGTACGGAGTTCATTCTGAAGAGTACATACCGATACGTACGGTAACGCCGGTAGAGGCAGGAATGTGAACTGTTTGGAAATACGTACTGTCGGGATATGGGGAGAGGGTTAAGACGATTACTTACGTATTTGTTGACATTAACTTCGACGGTCAACATGGACACGGAGCATTTGATTTGTGTTGTGGAATGTTACCGTACGCAACCGATGATAAATACCCTGCGTACGACTTGCCGGCGCAAAACACAGTTCGAAAGAGATTATGGTAGCATACAGACCGTACAGACCGCCATCTGTTGCTACGACGTTCAAGTTATACCGTACACGTTCTCAAGTTCAGATTGAAGAACGCCTTAAATAATAGGCAACTTCTCTAACATATAAGCTGAAACTCACTTCAAATCGGTGACCCAACAACAGTGACGTCATGACACACTTTGAAATGAACACCCAGTATACAGTATAAAGGTTATACCGGACTTGTACGCCGTTAGAACGTAAAACCTCTCCCTCTCTCTCCCCCCCTCTCTCTCTCTCTCTCTCTCTCTCGTGTTAATTCATTTATTTCTGGCTGCGAAACCAGATGGCCCGGGTTCGAATCCCGGTCGGGGCAAGTTACCTGGTTGAGGTTTTTTCCGGGTTTTTCCCTCAACCCAATACGAGCAAATGCTGGGTAACTGTCGGTGCCGGACCCCGGACTCATTTCACCGGCATTATCATCTTCATATCATTCAGACGCTAAATAACCTAGATGTTGATACAGCGTAGTAAAATAACCCAATAAAAAATTCATTTATTTATTTGCATAAATATTGTTTATTATTATATTTTTCAAGAATGTTAATTACATATCATCCAAAATCCTGACACTAACTTAGTAGGAAAAAGATTAATTAATAAAAACAAATTTCTTATACACAGAATACAGTGGCATCAATGTAATTATTTCATGAATTAGTTCTATATAATAAATCTAACGAACGTTTGACGTTTTCGGCTACAGTACTGCAAGATTTTGATTTATGTAACGGAAAAGCACCGCTTCTAACACGTAACAAAGTTATTATTATGAAGGTTTTATTTGTTTTACTTCCGTCACCGCAATATATTCTTGATACACACATTGATATTACCGTCACAAACTATCATTATTATTATTATTATTATTATTATTATTATTATTATTATTAATGGTAGTAATATATCATTATTATTAAGCCTATATTATCAATAATAATAATAATAATAATAATAATAATAATAATAATAATGATTATTTAACCCAACAGAGTTAAGGCCATACGGCCTTTTACAACACTCAACCAGGAGTAAAACTGTGATAAAAAAAACACTACAACTTTACAAAATACAGCACACAAAAAAAATGAAGGAGATAATCATAATGCAATGTAAACAAGTTTCTAGAAATGGGACGTAATATGTAACATATACAAATAAAGGAAAAGGCCTAATAAATTTTGAACCGTTCCCGCCCATTTTCCCAAATCCACATTCCCGAATATCCAGTTTCCTGAAAAACTGTTCTGAAAGCCTGTTTCTCGAATCTACAGTATTTTTCCGAATGCAAGTTCCCGAAACCATGTACCCGAATTTCATTTCGTATTCACTTTCCCGAATATGTCTAAAAATTCCCCAAAAAAAGAAATATCATTCTTTGACAATGGAATTTTTCGAAATTCAGCATGAATGATAGACCTATTATTATTATTATTATTATTATTATTATTATTATTATTATTATTATTATTATTATTATTAACGCTTTATACAATACCATTATCACTATTATTGTTGCTTGAATTGTATACAAGTATTGTAAACCATACAATACAAAATAATTCTATTCCATTTCGGCTTTGCAAAGTATAGCATGGAGGATGAAGAACTACGCTCTCACTTGCTGCAGGGGACCAACTTTAATCTGCCGAATATTATGACTGTATCACGTCCTGCCTAGACCTTTCCGTTTAATCGCTTATTTATACTGATTTTGTAACACGTAGAAAGTAATTTGGCAATATGTCGCTAAATATGAAATTCACAATGAGAAATAAGTAAGTCCTCACTCCTCAAATCCGAAGTCCCTCAATTTTATTCGCCTGTTGAAGTCACAAATAAACCACGGAAGGGAAAGATCTGCTATGTCACCAATATCTCTGAATATAGATTTCAATAAGAACTGCCCAGTAAGAAGAGGAAATATTCGTGTTCCACTGCAGCAGACCCTTTATCCCGCTCAATACATTCAAGTTTATTACCAATAATCTGTGCGAGTGGTTCAAATCAGTGGTCCACGCCAATGTGATGCTGTGGGTAAGTAGGATGGGCAAGAAATTATCAACTGAGTCATGTATTTAAACTCTCTCTTAAACTACCGTATATAGAAACTGTTCAAAACAGAAGCATGGAGGTAATGCAGCAATGGCGGAAGGAGAAGTAGTATTTTTAATGGGGTGAAGTAGTAGAGGAAAATCCTACCTCACAACCTCCTTCAGTGCACCAAGAATCGCATTATCTAATAAATGAAGGGTACACTGGAATAACGATCAACGTCCATTTTAGAAAGTTTTGAGAAAAACGAATTTTTAAGTTTAAGCACTTAATAGTTTGTTACGTGCGTATTTAATAGAAATTGACGTAGTGGAATGTAAAGAACGATGATTTCTTATTACCAGGCTTAGAGACTTTAGACCCGATAGATGAAAACAGTGCGATTTCAAGTTGGATAGCTGGACTGTAGTGGGTGGGGGCAGTGATGGTAGCGACCTACCTGTTGTCCCATGTGCTTTATTTACTCAGTCATACTCATAAGGCAGGGGGAGGAGGTACTGTTCTGACAATAAAAACAGTCCCGTACACCTAGTTCACTTTATCAGAAGAGAGGACAGAAGATAGCTAGTAGTCTAGTTTTGATATGTACACCTGTAAAAAAAGAAAAAGTGGCCGCTCTCCTGAAATTAAGTTCCCTTCGGGTATCTTCGCTATAATTCGGAGACAGGCGATGTTACATGTTGTTGGACCACGTTGCCTGATATCTACAGTTATAATTGAAGTATTCTCTCTGTGATTCGATAGCGTAATGGTAGCGTTCAGGCCTCTTATTCATGAGGTCCTGCGTTCGACTACAACGTCGTGCTTTTTATGTTCTTTTTTGTTATGTTTTTGAGAGAGACAAACTATACATAATGGCTCCTTTCTCTTTTACGATTATTTTAGTAATTAACATCAGGTTCATTAATATATTATGCCATGACTTTATCATTATGATATTGTGGCTGCAAATGGAAAGAAAAAAGATTTTATTCTCAATAAAAATATCTTTCGTGGCATAAACAAAACTAATTTGCTGGCGTCGGCCTTAAAACATTCAAACAATTAAGCGTTAAAAAAAACAAAACAAAAAGCCACAATTCATCTTGCAGTCGAGTGGGCATGGAATCGACTAGTCTTTGCAAATAGCGACTCTTCTTAGACACGATATTCCAGGCATTCTGAACATAAATACATAAGTGTTCTGTCCATGGGCAGGTCTTTCATTGCAAACCCAGCAATCTCCAACCTTTCCTATTTTCTGCCTTCCTCTTAGTCTCCGCCTATGATCCACATATCCTAATGTCGTCTATTATTCTTTTCAACCAGAGACCCAACAAATTCCTTTTCTCTTTCTAATCAGTTCAAGCATCATTCTTTCTTCACTCACTTTTTGAAACACAATTTTATTTCTTATTCTGTCTGTCAACTTCACACGCACCGTTCTTCACCACATCCACATTTCAAATGCTTCAATTCGTTTCTCTTCATTTCGTCGTAATGTCCATGTTCCTTCCCCATACAGTGCCACACTCCACACAAAGCACTTCACTAGTCTCTTCCTTAGTTCTTTTTCCAGAGGTCCGCAGAAGATCCTTCTTCTTCTATTAAAAGCTTCCTTTGTTCATGTTTGCAGTTTTTCTTGGGAAGGATAGGCCTAAATGCGGTAACATCTCGTTGCTTTCCGCACACCACTATCTCTTTCGCATCTTATTAAATTCCA
The DNA here is from genome assembly GCF_040183065.1 of Periplaneta americana. NCBI lineage: Eukaryota > Metazoa > Arthropoda > Insecta > Blattodea > Blattidae > Periplaneta > Periplaneta americana. The sequence goes on from NC_091126.1 coordinate 52,807,957, forward strand.
GGGGACCCAAGCGTGGAGATGAGGAGAGTGGATTTGACTAATTGGGCCCTCCGGACTTCACCGAAAGTCACGGCAAGGGTTAAATATTAATTCTATCAGGATGTTTGACCCGGTCAGAGACCGGGAAATCTCAATTAGCCTTTGCCCCCCGCATCCTGGACTAGCTTCTACGAATCATCAGAAAATCTTAGAGTGTGATTGGGCCAATTTTTCCGAAAATGTTTCCACACTTTTGCCCTCGTAGCTCAGCGAACGAACGTCGAAATTTAGATGTCAACATCTCAGGTTCAATTCCTCGTTACTCGTTTTCATTTTATTGTGGTTCAAGATAGTATAATGTAATAATACAAAAAGAAAAACTAATACCAGTATTATGCAACTGGATTTTTCCAAACCTAATATTAAATTTATGTTATTTATATCGCTAAAGAACGATTACAATATAAATAACTTGAATATTATTTATACAGTATCACTAAAGAACGATAACATAATATAAATGATAAATATCGGTTTGTTTAATTAATATAACATTTTATATAATACTTATTTAATTATCTAAATAAAATAACTTATTTTACAAAGAAAGATGGTTATTTGTGTTATAATAATTACTTACATAAAATACAGATTATTTATATTGCGAAAGGACAATAACAATATAAATAACTTGAATATTATTTTATAATGCTAATGAAGGAAAACAGAATATAAATGATAACTTGAATATTATCTATATCGCTAAAGAACGATAACAATATAAAAAACGTGAATATTATTCATATCGGAATTTCACAGATTTATTACAGATGTATTTAAAAAATTGTAGAAGAATAGTAATTAGTAACAGTGTCCTATTTATTCTTCTTGGAGCCAAATTTGTAACTTTTAAAAGTGTGGTTACTATGTTGAAGTGTATGTGTTGTAACGAATGCTTGATTTATGTATGTGAGTCAGTTATGTGATGCTTGATGTCGTCGCAATGTCGTAATTATAGTTTGATTGTGTTTGTGTGACTATTGTGTATTAATTTATGAATTATGGTACGGAAAGCTGCGTATGTGTGTTGTTAATGTTTTTGTATGTTTCAAATCGATACCTGATATTTATTTTGCAATCGCAATGCCTAATTTACGGTTTGTTTATGTTTTGTTTACATCGCGTAAGCTAATTTAATTTTCTTTCCTATTTCTCTTCATGCTTATCTATTTTGTGTATGAAATTATAGCCCTAACATACATATGTAAAATAGGGCTAACCACTATTGGAGATACAATAATAATAATAATTGTTATTCATATCGTTATAAAACGATAACAGAATACAAATGATGACTTGAATTTTATTCATATCTCTAAAGAACGGTAACAAAATATAAATAACGTGATATCCATAAAGAACGATAACTGAATATAAATGATAATATGAATAGCATTTACATCGCTAAAGAACGATTAAAAATAAAATGAAAACTTGAAGAAGGCCCGAAACCACAACCTTTGAATCATTAAACAAGCACTCTACCGCTGGCCTACGAGGCGCAGACATGGAACACTTTCATAGTTCGGGAACTGCTTGTACAAGCAAATGCATCGTGTAACATAGCCGCGACCCGAAGTGGACTTTGAAAATATTCGCTGTCCACGAGTGCGGCCACTTTTTTTTTTTTTTTGACATCTGTACATGTGGTTATCTATGTGAATATATGCGATATTCTGTGACATAAAAGACATGCTAGCAGGGAAGAAGTCTACGGACACTGCTCGGGTAGCGAAGATAGATTTCAATGACTTGGTGTTTTTTTTCGTTTTGCATTCGTTACATCATCCACACCTGTGGAGTAACGGTTAGCGCGTCTGGCCGCGAAATCAGGTGGCCCGGGTTCGATTCCCGGTCGGGGCAAGTTACCTGGTTGAGGTTTTTTCCGGGCTTTTCCCCTCAACCCAATATGAACAAATGCTGGATAACTTTCGGTGCTGGACCCCGGACTCATTTCACTGGCATTATCATCTTCATCTCATTCACACGCTAAATCACGTAAGATGTTGATAAAGCGTCGTAAAATAACCTACTAAAATAAATCCATTACATCATGTGATGTAGAGCGGATCTTCTCCCAATATAAACTTTGTCTTGCCGACTACCGAAGAAAGTTTAGTTTTGAGACCTTCGGAATGTGTGTTGTAGTAGGCTACTTTGTAACAGTACCATGTATTGTACTTCATAAGCTGTGTATGTTGTGTAAAATTATTATGTATGTTGAGTAGGTATTGCACTTGTGCTTATGACAGAAGCCGAAAGGAAATGCATATTAATTAATTTTGAAAATTTCGCATGATAGGTTTTTTATTTTAATCTATGTAAAGATTAATTTTTTGGTCCTATAGAATTTTTCTCCTCTAACAATCATTTTATTTTAATGTTTGATAAATTAGTTGCCTTTTTTTGGAACGTCACTACACAGTACCAGCAGACTGGACTGAACTTGGTTTCGTGCACACATGTCTCTTCTTCTGCCGACTCTAACACAATGAAAAAGCTACCTATAGTACGGACGTAGTAAACTTATTCTATCGGGTCCAAAATCTCGATGTCTGCTTATTAGTAGCTACACCACATGATAGTACTTCCTTTCCACTATAAGATAGCATTATTAACTCAATTTCGATTTTTGATGGACCTTGATCGTTTTTCCCGTGTACCCTTCAAATGTCGTTATTGTAAAAGAAATCGTTAAGTTATGCGACTGAGCTACGGCTGACAAGCAAACATTCTCACGGGGGCAAATAAAAAAGTTATTTTTTTCTTCCACCATGTTAATAATGTCAAAACAAATGCTTATACAAATTTTGATCACTGGACCGCAATTACGAGGGCCGTAAAAAATAAGATCGCCAGAGGCCGTTAACAGAGAAAACACAATTTCATTGGAAAAATTTATTGGAACAGACAGCAATTTGTTGAGCTATTTTTCAACATATTCCCCACCGAAATTCAGACATTTGTCATATCATGGGATAGAAAGAGAGGTGCAGACGGCTGTCAAACGCTGGTTCCGATCCCAGGCGGCTGACTTCTACGACACGAGGATACAAAAATTGATCCCATGGCATGACAAATGTCTCACTTCCAGTGGGGGATATGTTGATAAATAGCGCAACAATTGCTGTATCTGTTTCAATAAATCTTTCCATGCAATTGTGATATTTTGTCTGTGAATGGCTCCAGGGAAAATCACTTTCTGGACGGCTCGTAATTGCGGTCGAGTGGCCAAAATTTGTATAAGCACTTTTTTGACATTATCAATATGGTGGAAGAAAAAGATTAACTTTTTTATCTGCTCCCATCAGAAAGTTTGCTTGTAAGCTCAAGTTTTAAAATAGAAAAGGTTAAAGCGGACAAAATTACGTTCATTATGGATATTAGAGGAATGTTAATTAAAGTAAGCTTAGCAAAATGTATGTGTATGTGCGTGACCTATGTAATTTTCAAGTAATATAATAACTATAATATGGGTAAAATTACGGCATGTTAGCTCATAATGCGGGCCATCACAAATACCTGTGACTGTCCCTATTTCTTTAGGTATGTTATCGGAAAATTGCAGTGAAAAATTCATAGTTAATTTAACATAGAATGGCTGTTAAAATATTTCACGCGAAATTAAAGTTATTTTCATAAAAGAAGAGTTTTTGTCATCAGGTATGCCACATTCCAGTTATTCAATTTAAACAGATAAAATCTCCAATTCGTTAAGTTTACTGTTCTCTGATTGTTCAAACCATGTCGTCTCACTAAAAATAAATAAATCCTTTAGCAAATATAATTCTTAAAAATGGTGAAGTGTAATCTCATTTATTGTCCCACAATCATTAGGGAATTTGTGTATTACGTAACTATAATACTGTATTATAGCCTAACGCAGCATTTCTCAAACTATGGTCCGTGGACCACTTGTGGTCCTCGAGGTCTGGCTTGTGATCCTTCAAAACAGACAGAAGAAAAAATAAAATTAGAACGAATTGCGTATCACACTGTAGCTTAAAATCTCAGAGTTTGGAAATGACACATGGCAATCGAATTTCACTTTTTCTCCCAGTACAGACATTTTATGAAATTTATTACCCTACCCGTCTATCGACTTCCCACTCTGCTCTCAGCAACAAAAGAGGGATTTAAAGCACTATATGTGTGGTGTTTCTCGACATCTTTTCCCTGCACATCTGGTGCCGCGCCTGTAACCCAGCCAGGGACTACCCGAATTCATAACAGAGGACCAAGGTACCGAATCCTAATTCAATTTTAAAATATAAGTATACTGGTATTAAAATATGCTACGAAAATAATAAATTTTCTTTCGAAGGGAACAAGAGTAAGGTGGTCCGCGGAACTGTTCTGACTTTAAAAAAGTGGTCCCCACTTCAGAAAAGTTTGAGAAACGCTGGCCTAACGTATCGAGGTAATGATCCTAAATTGAAAAATATACAGTTAAGCTTCAGTTTTAGCCTGTAATAACACGTATCTTGCACAGATCACCTTACGTGTTATTAAGGACCTGTTCCATCTATAATCGACTGTAGTAATATATGCTCTTCTTCCGCTAAACACCTAATCATAATCCATACTGTAGTTCATATCAATATGAACCGATATATGACGTAATATTCTTTGGTTAAAGTATGTTAGGACTATATTTTAGCATCAATGTGTACTTATGCCATTCCTCTGTAGCTCAAGAACAAGCGCGCTGATGATCTTTCGGCCAGGCGGCCCGGGTTCGATCTCAAACCAGGTCGTAATAGAATTTGTTGATGGACAATCAAAAATTAAGAAAGTTTTTTGGGGTACTCACGTTCTCATCTCTAATAATTCCACCAACATTCTTTACCATCTCATTTCAGCCATCAACAGCTATAAGAGTGATGACAGAAGTGAGGAGAGGTAGAAGTGGTTGTAAATTGGAGATGAAAGTGGATGATTATAGTTAAGTAGTGTTAGTAAAATACAGAATACAAATTAAAGAAATTTTAAGACAGAAAGTACTTATTATTATTATTATTATTATTATTATTATTATTATTAATAATAATAATAATAATAATAATAATAATTCTTTATTTATACTGGCAGAGTTAAGGCCATAGGGTCTTCTCTTACACTCTACCAGGTCACAAAGTATACAAGCAGTTAAAATTTAACAAAAAGTTAAAGAACAGAATACTAACATATTATATAAGGAAACAAGAAAAATGGTGAGGTGATTACTAGATAAAAGGGAAAGTTTTCAAGGTGAGAGGTTAGATAATAAATTGAGGGTATGTGTTCTAGCAGTGGTCGTCAGCACTCGCTGAAATGGGTAGAGTGCTTGGAGGGTAAGGAACTGTGCTCCGTCGTGCACAAGTAAGAGAGAGACAGCATAACAGCAGCCACGAATGCACGCTAAGGCAGTGTCTTGTCCGCGGGTAAGAGATGCTAGCCCGATAGTGCAGTGTTCTGATGATTTATTTATTTATTTATTTATTTATGTATTTATTTATTTATTTATTCTGGTGTAGTTAAGGCCATCAGGCCTTCTCCCACAACACCAGGAATACAAATACAATAATAGAAATAAACAGAGAAAAAAATACACTATATACAAAGTAAAGCTACACAAGAGAGAGAGAGAGAGAGAGAGAGAAAACACTATAAACAAAGTAAAGCTACACAAAAATATACGCTGTGTTATAGTAATAGTTATAGGAGTATAGTAATATGTTATAGTAATAGGAGAAGTAAAGGTAAAATAAGATGTCTGCACACGTCAATGAAAGTTCGCATATGTTATTGTAATTACAGTAGAAGGTAATGGGGAGCACGAATACAAAGATGTAGCTTCGACCCATTACTAAATAAGAGCTGTGGAAATAAATATACGAGATATCATCATTTATAGTTTAAAATAGACTTTAGTGAAGTCTTGAGGGTAGTACGAATTTCGGATGCTGATATAGGAAGACTTTGGGACCCTGGAGCCTCGAAAGACTTATCAGATATTCGTCCGAGGATGAGATCTGGTTTTCAGGGCTGAGGCAGGATCGGATTAAGGAGTGCAAACCAGGCCACAATCGGACATCGACAATCATTATTAGAGCATTCATTTTAGCCCCATAACACGACAGACAGCTAATGTTAAGTTAGCTGTACGGAGTATGAATGACGTCAATTGACCTTGCGTACGTACGGATCACATAAAAATAGTTGCGGAGTTTTAAGACAGACCGTCCACGTAGAGCACACAACGAACGTACCGTGTTAATTATCTTTAGTTGTACAAGATCAGTGCATTTACAATGCCGAAAACAAAACGTTCTTTACAGTATCGATTGACTAAGATTGTGGAGGATTTAGGAAATGAACATAAATATAAAGTCACATGCCGACTCTATAATATGTGTTATGTGTAAGACGTCAATAAGGGAAGTAAAAGTAAATAGTTGAAACAAAATTGTAACTCGAAGAAACATATTTACCACGTAAATTTGTTCACCAGGGTAGGCAATGAACAATCGTCCATCTCTACTGAATATCAGGTTGAGAACTCGGAATTTTACAGAGATTTTTATGAAGTGATGGTTAAATGTAATATACCAGTTCACAAGCTCGAAAATAGTTATTTTAACGACTTTCTGGAAAAATATACACAACGAATCGTTCGCTAAGTGTTGCAGGTCTTGATAGTTTCAGGGTTCTCGAAAACAATTACACGTTTAGCAGCTCACGATCTGAAAATGTCAGACTCCCTTAATTTAATAGAAGAACTTGAAAGAAACGTGAATGTTCTAGATGTACAGGGTAATACTGCTGGCGAAAAAGTTAAGAATAAACTTACAGGCGTCCTACACGAGATCCCTATGTTATTCGGCATTGTGGCAAAAAAAAAAACTGGCACAAGGGGGAGTAAAAGACAGTAATGTTCCTTATTTCCTGTTTGCTCCAGTAACGTCTTGTGACATTGAGAGACGTTTCTCTAAATACAAACTGTTGAGTGATTGCAGGAGAAGCTTTAATTTCGATACTTTACGCATGTACTTAGTTATAAATTGCAACAGCTGAAATTAATTTGTTTCGCTCAAGAATGATTAACACAAGTAACTCACTTTTATATTAATGCGAGTGTACGTGTCCAGTGTGTCCCAGCGGGTACTCCACCCCTTCGAGATGCTGTCAACAAACAACGACGTGAACTCCATGTGCACACAACTTAAAGGTAAGGGGCTAAAAATGAATGCTCTAATCATTATATATTGGGCGCACAATGCGCCAGTGCAAACTTAGATGCAAGGATCTGTCCCGGCTTCGACCCTCGAAAATCCATGCAAAACCCAAGTTCTTTCTTTCTCTTAACCTTCCCTGTCACAAAATGGCATAGAGATTCTTTTTTCCGAGTATAAAAATTGTCTACGTTCGAATCACACGTGATTTATCTTTCATACATTCAGAAAACATATTGCCGTAAACTGTTGCACTTGCATCCACGAAGCAAAAGATGAGACAACGTAAAACAGGTGTAGACATTGTATATTATATGTGTATAAATTGTAAGTTGAACACTTACGCACAATGAGTTAACATAATCATATATTTCATATTTATTGTCTTTCAGTTAGTTTTAACTGCTTCTGAAGCAGCCTGTACAGTTGTCAAAAGAAAAAGTGGCCGCACTCTAGAAGCAAAGTTTCCTTCGGGTATCTTCGCCACAATTCGGAGACAGGCGACGTTACATGTTGTTGGACCACATTGCCTGATATCTACAGTTATAATTAAAGTATTCTGTGTGTTATCTCATAGCGCAATGGTAGCATTCCGGCCTGGTATTCGTGAGGTCCTACGTTCGAACACAACCTATTGTTTTTTTGTTCTTTTTTGTTTTGTTTTTAAGAGAGAGAGAGGGGGGGGAAATATACATAATGTCTCCTGTCTCTTTTATGATTATTTTAGTAATTAACATCAGGTTCAAGAATGTATTATGCCATTACTTTATCATTATTTATTATGACATTATGGCTGCAAATGGAAAGAAAAAGATTTTATTCTCAACAAAAATATCTTTCGTGACATAAACAAAGCAAACTTACTGGCGTCTGCCTTAGAACATTCAAACAATTAAGCGTTCAAAAACAAAACAAAAAGCCACGATTCAATATTTAGTCTATCTTGAACAAGGTCCGAACTCACAACCTTTGAATTATTAAGTGAGCACTCTACCGCTGGTCTACGAGACGCAGATATGGAATAATTCCATAGTTCCGGAACTGCTTCTACAAGAACATGCATCGTGTAACATCGCCGCGACCCGAAGTGGACTTAGAAAATATTCGCTGTTCACGAGTGCGGCCATTTTTTTGACAACTGTACCTGTGAATATCAGATTTATTGACCGATAAATCTGCAAAGTTAACGACTTTTCAAGGTTCAATATAGTCCAGATCACTTAACATCTCTGTATACATGTACTATACTCCCTCTCCCTAATCATTATAAAAGGAAGTACCTGAAATACTTTTTACATTAGAAAAATATTACAACAAATTAATGTTCAAAATGTGACAAGATCAAAGTAGTTAAAAGAGTGAAAAAATTCCAAATCGATTCACAGAGTCACACTTGAATCTCTTTCGACTAAGCAGTAGAGATCCCTTAGCGAATTGAAAGTATCTACGCACAAGGTAACAGCGCTCTATGACAGCCAACCTCACTTCCAACATTTCCACACAAAAGAGACATTCGTTTCAGCTGTCACTAGTCTAGCGCAGCATAGCTTTCAGAGATGCTAATACGTGGTTCTTTTAAAGCCATAACCTTAGATCATGGAGGCTTCCATGTGCAAATGGGATCGAGAATGAGACGTTGCTGTTTGGGATGCGCATAGTTGAGGTAGAGTTATTGCAAGCGGGGCAAAATATACTACTGCTACTGTTGCTGTTGCTAAACTACTGCACTGTCATTACAAATTTAATACTGAAATAATTCTTGCTATGTATGATTTATATTCATTTCTTAAACTAATACTTCGCTGTTTATTTGAAGAATTCGGCACTCATGTGAAAATTTTGATCCAAAATTTCCAAGCGGCGAAACGACGAGGTCGGAATTGTTAGGGTTGTCATTCGTCTTAAAAATTTTATTAGGGACTTTTCTTAAGTTTTGGACTTCGAAACGTTTCCTGCTTGAAATTTGAAAATTCTACCTAAGAAAATAATTAATTTCCTAAAATCCGTTATAGACAAAGGACTCAAAATTCGGAAACCTACAAAATTCCGTACGAGTATAGCGAAGGTTACGTTGGTCAAACAGGTAGTAGTTTTTTAAACACCAAAAAATATGTTCGATACATTATATTATATCAACCGAACAAGTCTGCAATAGCCGGGCAAATGCAACATCTGTGAACACATCTTGTTTGAAAGACCAGCATCGTGGCTAGGAAATCAGACTATTAGTAATGCGTAATTACAGAGGTAATTCAAATTAATGTATGTCCCAAAACAGCGGTCGTCAGCACAGAGCACCCTGGGGCTAGCGTCTCTTACCCGCGAAGAACACAGTGCACAATGGTGCACTCGTAGCTGCTAGAGGGTATGCTATCTACCTCTTCTTGCTGCACGACGGGGCACACGGGACGGCTCCGCTTACCATTTGCACATTTCAGCGAGTGCTGACGACTACTGTCCCAAAACATTAAACCGAGGGCTTAAATGGAGGGAGACATGGAAACATTTCTACATGTTCTTAAAATACAGACAAAATTTGATATGGTGAAGAATGGGTAGATCGGAGAAAAATTCTCTCCGGCACAGGGACTCGAACCCGGACTTTCAGCTCTACGTGCTGGCGCCTTGTCCACTAAGCCACATCGGATTCCAGTTCCGATGACGGATTAAATCCCTCTCAGTTCAAGTTCTATCTTCTTTGTTTCCCTTAGGTGGCCTAACTTAATGTATTGTGTCACAGAATTAGAGACAGTGGCACAATGTCCAACACACTATGTACAGAGGTGCACTCATTACGAGTGACTAAGTGGCCGGGATCCGTTCTGCCCATTCTTCACCATATGGTAACGCAGAATTCCTGCACTGAAATATATGTACTTAGGTACATCATAGTAATATGATAAGCGTAAGTAATCACTTTTACTCAAGACTGCGCTTATTCCGTTGGATCCCAGCCACTTAGTCACTCATAATAGGAGAGATGGCGATGCACAACTTCTAATCACTAGATTGTGCACCGATATGCCTGGGTTAAAACCCAAATCTCTCCGCAGTGCATTTGAAGAGAAGGTATATGTCACTGATGATAGTGATTTATCCGTCGGATTGGGACGTTAAGAATGGCGGCCCCCTTAGTCTTATTCGACAGGAGTAGGCTACGTGCCGGCACCGAGTTTCTCCTTTTCCCTTCCTCATCAACAGCACCACCACTCATTCCATACACTACACTTTCACGAACACTTACACATACACTCACCCTAGAACAAGACATAATACTCCACACATATACATCATTACAGCGTGGCCCGCCGAAGTGGTGTGCAACTATAAAATGGGTCACAGTCCTGCCCTGCCATCTATCCGCAATATGCGGAACTCGAATCACATAAAGTGAAGTGGGTTGGCATTACATGCATACATTACATTACATTACATACAATTTCGTTCTATACATAATGTAAATATATTGTAAAAGCAGTGTAATTTGAAAAGACAAATTGAAATCAAGTAATGAAATATATGGCCAAAGAACCATAGAAGAAAATGCAAAAGCAAACATTTTGTTGCGTAGATAATGTAAATATAATATAAATACAAATCTGATTTCAAAAGACATGTTGAAATAAAGTGATACAATATTTATGTACACTTATATTTGAATATTGTGTATTCCATGAACTATGTAGCCATCACATTACATATATGACATAATATTCTTGTCAATCCCACTAGGACAGTGGTTCCTAATCTTTGCTGGGAAACGGATCCCTTCGAAAATCTGGTCAAAGCTATGGACTCCCTCCCTAGAAAAATGTAGAAAAACTGTAAATTTTTATGTAAGATTCTGTTTTTATGTTACAATAATATAGTGTTATGTATGAATTTTTATGAGATATTCACAGACCCCAGGTTAAGAACGCCTCCACTAGGGATTAACGACTGTGTGGGCGCCATTGAACTTCACTTGCCTCATATTAAGACCAACGCCTGCTCAGTACTTGCCCACCTAACCCGGGGCATGCCCGATTCCTGACCACCTGACCTCCTGTGTACTATGAGATATGCTAATAGAGACAAATGACAGCTGTCAGCAATAGCCTATGGGATAAGGATAAATGCAAACAAGATGAAGACCATGTTCATCGGAAGAAAAAATAAGGAAGGTAAACATGCGAATTCCAAATATGCAGTGGGACAAATGCACAGGGGATGTGCTGTAAGTAGTAGCAGAAGCTGTTTCCAGGAAGTCAAAAGGAGGACAGAAATAACAAAGAAAGTCTGTAAAAGAAAAAGGAGAATCTTCTGCGGACCTCTGGATAAACAGCTAAGAAAGTGATTAGTAAAGTGTTTTCTTTGGAGTATGGCATTTTATAAGGCAGAAACATGGACATTACGACGAAGTGAAGAGAAACGACGAAGCATTTGAAATGTGGACATAGAGAAAAATGGAGCGTGTGAAAGGACAAACAGAATAAGAAATGAAGCTGTGCTAGAAAGATGAAGACAGATTAATGCTCAAAGTGATCAGGGAGAGAAAAAGAAATTGGCTGGGTCACTGGCTAAGAAGAACCTGTCTACTGAGAGATGCGTTGGAAGGAATGGTGAACGGCTGAAAAGTTCGGAGCAGAAGAAATCAGATGATAGACGACATTAAGAGACTAAGAGGAAGACGGAAAATAGGAAAGACGGAAGAATTCTGGGTTTGCAGTAAAGGACCTTCCCTTGGGCAGGAAACTACGAATGAGTGAATGAATGATGTGCGAATTGATATTTTTATGCAAATGTTTTCATTAATTGCAACACCTATTTAAACTGTAAAATATAGAAACACAGTTTAAAAGCTTCATTTTGTGCTGTATTATCTATTTCACGTGAATTTCTGAAAAAGTAACGAGATCTATTAAATTGTACAATTTAAAAAATATGATACCAAATAAATTAGAGTCCTTTAGACATAATACGAGTAACATTACCTTGTTTCGCAATCCAAATAACTAAAACTCATCTCCTTGTTTGGATTAAGTTTGACTTTGAATTAAAATAGTAGCACGCTAGAAGTGCGTTAAATACATAAACGCCTACAGGGGTTGTATAATTTTGTAATTATACTAAAGTGAGTTTAGACAGTAAGTTTTACAAGCTAGTAATGAAACAAGTGACGTCTGGAATAGACAAAACACACAGAGGGAGTTGCAATATTTGACTACTAGGTCCATGTACTACACATCCAGCTCACATTTCTATCACGTCCTTTCCCCACTAAATCGATGGAAAGCGCTCAACCACAATATTTTTTTCTCTTATATAAATTTCATATCCTTCTGTCTCAGTGGAAAGTGATTTAAGAAAATGGTTCTTTATAGCGAGTTTCCAATTTGCGAGAACGAAAATAATTATTACATAGAGTGAACATTTTGAAAAGTTACATTTTACATCATTTCTCGAATGATATACCATCAAGGTCACAGTGAAGTAGACCGATTAGGCAGAGTTATAAAGTAACGTTTATATTCATATCAACAGAAAAGTTAACCGAATACAGTATAACGATTTTCCATGTCTGTTATCTCTGCGTAATTTCATTTCCCTTGCAACTATTTTGCCACATCTCCCTTGGAAGGTTTTCACAGTATTAACTAACACAATCATTAATTCTGAGTTTACTAATGAAACATTCTGGTATATTATGATGTAAAGGTCAATAATGTACTGTACTTTCGAAAGTGTCGTAAACGTAATGCAAAATGTTCTAGATCATACCTGCACAAACAGCGCTCAACGAGCGCGCGCGCTCCGTCGGAGCGGGAGAGCTGTGTTTACCGCTCGCCGAATCGGAGAGGAAGATACGTCAGAATGACATACTGCTATAGGTAGAGGAGAGGCAAACGACCACTCAGCTATCTAGTGGAGTGCAGTGCGTATTCTCAGTAACTGTTTCACGTTGCTTACCTACTGCTACAGTACAGTATGGAGGAATCTAAAAGAAGGAAATGTAGTGATCAGGCAAATTCTTTCAATGTTGCATGGGAAAATGCTTATTTTTTCATTGCTGCTTTATCTGCCACAAAATTTTGAAAGATAGAAAGAAACATAACATAATGCGTCATTACGAGTCCAGACAAAGCTACTAAAGCTATTAATCTTCAACAATTTAAATATTTCTCTTCAGGGAAAAGGGCAGCTCAATGTTGATATGTTGAATAAATTACGGGATTTCAGTCGTAAACTTACACTTTTCGTAAGTCAGTTTCAGAAAGGTAATATGGCTTACTTTCGAACGATAGAAACTGCTCGTGATGAAGCCATGTTAAACGTTTATGTGCATATATTAATTGAAATTCAAAATGAATTTAATTCTAGGCTCCAAGATCTTGTCTTAAGGTCCACACCTGTGGAGTAACGGTTAGCGCGTCTAGCCGCGAAACTAGATGGCCCGGGTTCGATTCCCGGATCAAGTTACCTAGTTGAGGTTTTACCGGGGTTTTCCCTCAACTCAGTATGAGCAAACTCTGAGTAACTTTCCGTGTTGGACCCCGGACTCATTTCACCGGCATTATCACCTTCTTCTCATTCAGACGCTAAATAACATAAGCTGTTGATAAAGCGTCGTAAAATAAGCTACTAAAAATCTTGTCTTAATTGGAAAGAAGTTTAAGGTTATCATAATAAATTCTTCAACATCAGTTGAAACAATGTCATATAAGTTACAGGTGGGCCTAGTTGGCGCAGTTGGTATAGCGCTGGCCTTCTATCCCCGAGGTTGCGGGTTCGATTCCGGGCCAGATCGATTGCATTTAATGTGCTCATATAAACTCGGCAGTTGCGACCGTCGTTAAATAATACATAACATTTAACGATTTACAGCTCGGACTTATTAATCTTCAATGTGGCCTAAGGGCTAAAGATCGTTTGAATAATACTACTAGCCTGGTTGAGTTTTACAAGACTAAACATTAGCAATAATATCCACGACTACACAGGCTGGCTGTGAAAATGATTGCTATGTTTGGCTCAACATTTATATTTGTGAGCAACTGTTTTCTATAATTAACTTTAATGAAGGCAGGCATCGAACATTTGTAACTGATGTTTCATTACGATCAGTAGGCTACTGTTCCTTTCAGCTGCCAACAGCATAAAACCTCGTTTTCATGTACTGATAAATAAAAATATAACAAAATGATATTGTACATTTAAGTAGGTATAACATTTCTATTATTTCTGTAAAATAAATATTTCTGTATTAATTAATAAGTCCAAGATAGTTTTGCAAACACTGAATGGGAATTGATTTCTTAAACACTCGTACTAGTACTTCCCTTTTGTGTATATTTTGTACGAGATCACCACTTCTTCAGTCCACCCTATACTGAGCGCAGCTAATATCTGCATTCCGCTCATGAACTGTGAGCCGGCTCGGAGAGCGGAAACCTTGTGCAGGCCTGTTCTAGATAATTTACAAAATCGTCTAACAGTACGAGACGTAATCCATTGTTTTACGGATTCTTTTCCACCGTACAGGGGAGCCAGAACAGCAGCCTTGACTGGGCTTATTATACCTTACCCCTCCTTTGCTTAGGAATGTGAAATGCGAATGGCCGCTTTCTTTGCGGATGTCGAACTCACTTACGGGGTTAGATACAGCTTACAGCAGTAAAACGTTTGGAAATATTCAACATTTTTTCCCCTCCATTACTGCATCTTGTACAATAATGAAAATTGGTATGTGTAAAACACTGTCCTTCAGCTATACGAAAATATGTATATAAATTTTTACGATTTAAAAAAGTTATTTATATTCTTTTTTTTTTTTTTTTCAACATTTAAAATCGTGACAGTTCACTGTGCAGTGATGAAGCCTTTCCCTCATAACTCATAAACTTGTTAACTTTTTCATGTTCTCTCACTTTTATTTTATTGCTGAAACTCATGTTTATAATATCATGCTCTTTCAACTACATTCCTTAGTAAATAATATTTTTTTTTACTTTGTGTTAGAAAAAATACTGATATTTGCCATTTTTAAATTAATTTATTTTTATCAGATAATCTATTACAGGTAGAGAAGTGATCTTGCGTCATATTTTAGATATGACATGCATAAATACACACAAAAAATTTCATCACAGAATGTTTTGTAGTGTTTGAGTTATGTGGGAAACGCTGAACTGCACAGTGAACTGAATTTTGAAAAAAGAAAATGTAAATAATTTTTTAAATCGTAAAAATATTTTTTTTTCATACAGCAAAAGGACAGTGTTTTGCACATACTAATTTTCATTATTGTACAAGATAGAATAATGGAGGAAAAAATGTTGAATATTTCCAAAATTTACTGCTGTAAGCTGTACCTAACCCCTCAAGTGGTGTTATCTGTCGATTCATACATTTAGTCTTAGAGTTCCGATGAAGTCCCACTAGTGCGCCATTTCCTCCTCCGAAAGAGTTCTACGACTCCCCAGATTGATATTATCTGCATGCCAGTCACAATACATCACACCGCACCGTTTTTTATTAAACATATTGCAAATATGATAATGAATACTGAAATGGAGAGTTTACGGTGAAATGAAGAGAAAAGGGAGTACCTCGAGAGGACCCATGGGAATCTTTGCCGTTTTTCCATCACAAAAAAGGCTCCGCCATTACCAGAATTCGAAACTGGTCCACAGCCATCGTGAGCCAGTACTCTGCTAACAAAGATAATAGGGCTTCAATTGTATATTACGATACAAGTTTGAGAAGTGCATTTTACAAAATCGAAGATAAGTTTGAAAAACTCGCTCTCCTCGTTTTTCAAATTCCGAGATTTTTAATGCACTTCAGAAACGTATATTGTACACAATTTTTTGCACGATCATATTTTTAAAATTGCATTGAAAATTTAGAGCAATATTATTCCAAAGCCTTCGCAAAATTATATTCTAATGGTAACTACGTAACAGTAAATGTACTGTAATGGGTCTATTTCAGTAAAGTTTTATGTTATGAAGAATGGTTACACTACCAACAAGTTTCTGTATGGGAATTCTAAATTTCAAGGCGTAACAACAATAGTTGTAAATACAACAAAAAAACACGATAGTGCGAAAATATATTTACGGTTACTATACTGTCCGGTGGATCGGAAGTTTTTGGTTTTATACACGGCCGAGAAAGGAGGATTTTGAAGGGCAATAAAATACTTCCTTGTTAGAATGGCTTCCTCCGAGAGAGAAGTAAGTAAATGTGGGAAACCCCTTCCGTGGGTTTACGACACGTGTAAAAAATCTGCCCCTGATAAGAGGCTTACATACAAAATTTGTCGGTAATTTCTAGTCCACGATGAACTTCAACGCTGAACAATTTCTGCAGTTGAAAACATCTTTAAATAAATTACTACTGCTACTACTCTCACAGAAAAGTAAAAATGTCCGTCCGTCCGTCGTCACTCAAGCTGCAGTTTATTAACGTATTCCACAATTTCTGAAAGAAGGGTGAGATCAATGGACATTCACGGGTGGATATACAACTTGGGGGGGAAGAACAGAAACGTGACGTACGCGGTTCCCTAACGGTGATTATTTAACTACGCTGTATCAACTACTGAGTTATTCAGAGTAGATGGAATTGGTGATAACGAGATGAGACGGAGGATTCGCCATAGAACACCCGACAATGGCCTTAAGGCTGGAGAAATCCTCGGAGAAACCCAAACAAGCAATCAGCCCAAGCTGGAATCGAACACACGACCGAGCGTAACTTCGGATCACCTAGCATACGCGCTACCGCCTGAGCTGTGGCTAATCAGGTATTAGAGACCATCCCCTTACGCTGGAGCAAAGACGTTGTGGTTGTATATCCGCTGGAGGGTCTAGAGCAGTGATAATCAACTCGACCGAAAGCTCCCGAGCAGTGCAAGCAGGCATTTCCTCATCCTCGGCATTATGCAACCCTATCTCCCGTTCAGTAGCGACTCTTGGCAGAAGCTAGCTGCGATGTTGAATAGAAGTAGTATGTCTCAACGGTCTTCTCCTTCGAGAGGAATTTCATTCACGATTTCAAGACTTGGCTTATGGAGTCAGATTTTAAGATTTTCATAGCATAATGTTGGGAAAAGTCTCTCTCTTTTCCGAGTGCTCACGATCGTATTGTTCATGTTATAGTTGTAATCCCCTGGTAGAGGGGCAGAGAAGGCCTGACGGCCTTATCTCTACCAGGTTAAATAAATAAATCTAATCTAATCTAATCTAATCTAATCTAATCTAATCCAAGAAAGTATTAGTTCCAAAGAATAGTTCCGAAATAACAGCAAGTGTCTGTCGATGTAATAATCACCAAAATATTATATTGTTTCGGAACTAGTTCCGTTTCCAAAAATCTTAGACCATAATGCAATTCGAAACATGGCAGCTGTTATAGTCAGATATAAGTGCAGTAATTTATACATACTATAAAACATCGCAATGGTTTAATCATTCCTTCTGCTAAATAAAGGAAATTACAGTAGAACCCCGATTATCCGTCACCCTATTAAACGATTGGCGGATTATCCGATTGTCTATTTCTGGCTTTTTTTTCTTCAGAAATAAATAACTTACATGGAGTGCTGTTTTGTACATCATATTAGTAGTCTCTACATATGTTTTGCGAGAGAATGTTAGTAAAAGTCTTTATCGTTACACATCATTGTCTACTGTTCGAATTGCCGTTCTATAATATAACTTGTATATAAAATGCCTTCCACGAATGTTAACAAAAAACGTGTTTTACTAAGTATCGAAAAAAATGGAAATAATTGAATGGTTTGAGAAAGAGAAACTGTTGCTCATCTCGCATCAGAATACGAGATTGGAGTTATAATTGCGCAATTTAATAAAAAAAACAAGGATAAAGTGTAAAAAAGTATGTAAATCTACAATGTGAGACCTCCTTTATTCCTATCTTTCCTGAGACAGCCATTACAAAGGGCTTCGTTGTCCCTTAAATACCCGTCATTTACAACCAGACTTAAATTAGTGAACATCAGATTCATTACAAAGCAAGTTAAATAAAAGACCATGGAGGAAATTACAAAATATTTCATGGTACGGATTATCCGATTTTTTCGATTAACCGTCCAGTCCACCCCCTTCATTACCACGGATAATAGAGGTTCTACTGTACTACATTACTATTACTATATTAGCCTGTATTAAAGCTTTATTATTTTATTTGTAATAAACGTTGATGTTAGTTGTGCTACATTTGCACTGTTATAATAACAATTGTTTTTGCATAATACAATACGCTACATAAATTTGTATAATTCTTTCTTAATTAGATATGATAAGACAGTGATTTTGGAAAAATAATAACAGACACAATCTTACAATTTGAAATTTAATCTATTCTTGTTGCTACTTAATAACAAACAATGCAAATAAAGCTCATTAGCCAATCAGGATGAATGTTTAATAATGAAACGCACCCTGCAAATTCATTGGAGTTAACAATTTCGCGCTCACCCCATCCTACTCACCTGTGAAGAAACTATTGTACATCCAAGGACAACACTTTGGCTGGAATTGTTATGATTGGTTGGTGAAAAGAGGGTCCAAAAATTCCGAAAAATCGCTGCCATTGTTCAGTAAACTTCTATTCGTGTTTCAAAAATAATATCAATATTTTTTACTCTTCTTTCATAAACAATTTATAGTTTCTCATTTCAGTTATTTATCTCCTTTCAAACGGAAAATAGTACCGTTCATTATGATCATGGTTTAGTTAATGCATGTATGTAGTGATAGTGACAATCAGTGTTTAATTTAGAAATACATACGAGGTTTTTATTAATTTGATTATTATGTATATAATTTAAATTGTACCAGGAATACGTAACAATTGTGCTACCTCTATTTAATGTCTTCTTCTGTTCGCATATGTAATATACAGGCATCGGCCTAGGGATACAAAGTACCCAGTACACGGAGTATAAATGACGTCATGACCCGTGTGGAGGGCTGAGTGCAAGAGCACAGGTGGGTCCATAATGTGCATTACCGTTGTGTGTATTGCTGCTTGGCTGCGTTACGTGTAACAGGCTTCGGCGTAGGGACACCTGATTGAAGGTTAGAACTCACGTTAATACTTTAATGGTAGACATTTGAAGACCTCCCTCAAAGAAGGTTGTATATCATATGAAAAAGTATATGATATACAACCTTCTTTAAGGGAGGTCTTCATTTATTTTCTACATAGGAATTTACTGTACTGCGTGTTCAGTTCAAAGTGTGTCATGGCTCGCTGTATGCCGTCATGTGGCTAGCCGATGAGCCTGGAGAATTCAATCTTCCTACACTTCCGCAGACCTATGTGCCAGAGAAGTTGCCTGGCAAGTACGGCGTTCATTCTGAAGAGTATGTACCGATACGTACGGTAACGCCGGTAGTGTCAGGAATGTGAACTGTTTGGAAACACGTACTGAGGTGAGTTTTTTTTCTTACTGTCGGGATATGGGGAGAGGATTAAGACGATTACTTCCGTATTGGTTGACATTAACTTCGACGGTCAACATGGACACGGAGCATTTGATTTGTGCTTTGGAATGTTGCCGTACGCAACCGATAACAAATACCCTGCGTACGACTTGCCCGCGCAAAACACAGTTCGAAAGAGGTTATGGTAGCACACAGACCGTACAGACAGTCATCTGTTGCTACGATGTTCAAGTTATACCGTCCATGTTCTCAAGTTCAGATTGAACGCCTTGAATAATAGGCAACTTCTCTGACATAAAAGCTGAAACTCGCTCCAAATCGCTGACTCAACAACAGTGACGTCATGACACACTTTCAAATGAACACCCAGTATACACTGCATCTATACAGGGTGAAATATATTTTGTGCCGTACTATGACGGACTGTTTACATGTTGAGGCACAAAGTAACGGCGCGCTCCATCTCCCACTCCACTCGACCAACACAACAGTATCGTCCATGCGTTCTGAACTACATGCATTTCTGTGCCCAGGACCGAAGCCTGGTAATATATAAATATTCTAATGCAATAATAAATTTAATATTCGTTTGTTCAAATCATGTCCAATGTGTTGCTCTTTAAATATAGAGACACCGCCACAGCCGGAACCTCTGCTCCGTTACTACACACTCGGTTGTTTGGGGCAAGCAAGCGAGCTAGGGAGGTGCACAGTGCAAATCAGTTGATGGCCACTGGTCTAGAATCTACATTACTGGCCTCTCCGACTGCCACTGCGATCATCATCATATTCCAATGTTTCGCCAACTAAGCGTCTTGGAACACTCCTCTACTGCACTGAACTTGGTCAACGGGGCGTTCCGTTTCACGGATATACGTATGCGTCTCACGAATGATAGTGGTAATTTAATTTTTAATTTCAGTAGGTTATTTTACGACGCTTTATGAACATCTTAGATTATTTAGCGTCTGAATGAGATGAATGTGATAATGCCTGTGAAATGAGTCCGGGGTCCAGCACCGACAGTTACCCAGCATTTGCTCATACTGGGTTGAGGAGAAACCCCGAAAGAAACCTCAACCAGGTAACTTGCCCCGACCGGGAATCGAACCCGGGCCACCTGGTTTCGCGGCCAGACGCGCTGTTACTCCACAGGTGTGGACTGAAAGTATTTTTCCTAGTCCACTTAATTAGGCATTACTGAAGCTCGTATCTCACTATATGCAATATCTCTTTATGAAATGAAGAATGTTGGTTGAAACAAATTTCCAATGGAAGGAAGCAAGACAACCTCGGAAAAATCCCAATTCTATGATCCTTTTAGTAAGTGCCATTCCAGTCGACGTGGGAGATCGAATACGAATCATCCGAATGACATGGTTGAATTCCAGCGTTGGCAAGAGAATCTACCAAACGGAATCTCCCACATGAAAAGTCAAGACATAAAGTACTGTAAAGAAAATATGATACAAAAACTAGTCACCTTTGCGAACTGTAATGCACAAAATCAGCTCAGGAATTTGGTTTAAAATGTGCAGCAGAATAGCTTCTCTTTCCAGGCTGTTTTAAGACGTATTTAACAGAGATCATTATTAATTAGATGAAATACAATCTTTCTGTGTTTAACCTTCTACTATAGTAGCGTGAAAATTAACCAGAACGAGCCATACTGAGTATATTACAAGACGAGTACACTACTCCGTCGAATAGTAGAAAGCAGAAAACAGTACAACGTGGTCTGTTGTTGTGACGAGAATCCAAGCCCCCACATAACGGTAAGGCATCATGTCACAAAACGTTCACGTCTCAGTATTTTTGACAAAGTAAATATTATTCAACGCCTAGAAGACGACGCAAATTTTAAGGATATTGCCGAAGAGTTTTAGGTAATATTTGTTCCGTATTTTCCGTCCGTTGCGTTGTTTGTTTGTTTTTTTTTTGTTTATTTATCTATTTATTTATTATTGTATTTTAAACATATATTCTAGGAAATAAGACTAATTTGTGTTAACGTTATATCAGATTCATTTTTATAATGAATTAACAACACTTAAGATATATATGTACACCCACAAAACGCAAAAAAATGATGAAAAATTAGAAGTTTCAAAATATAACTATTTTAATAGAGAATTTTCTCCCCTTTAATTTGATATAAGAATTTTCGAATTATGCCTTATGGTTTTTCAGACAAGTCCCATTTTCCAAAATTCTGCGTCATCAGCCACTGTCACTTCTACGAAGATCACTCCAAAAGTAATGCACAACATTTTTTTAAATTTATTTTTTTATTCTAAACTTTGCAATTTATGGAGGTCATAGATACATCCTTCCCCCTTGTATTCAAATTTAATTTAAGTCGTTCCCGTGAGTGGCGCCAAAGAGTAGCTCAGACGTGTTGGTTCAGACTTTTATCGTGCAGGTATACAGGCCCTCAGTCCAAGGTGGCGTAAGGCAGTTGAAAGGTGCGAGGATTATGTGGAAAAGTGACGTATTGTTCCTGAAGGATGTATCTACATTCTATGAAAATAGCAAAGCTGTAGGCTAAAAATGTAATTTTTAAATAAATATTGTGAATTACTTTTGGAGTGATCCTCGTAGCAGTCAATCCCCTCGTCCAGCATTGCTTGTAAAATAAACTTCTTTCTAGTCCCAAAATAGATGCATAGATATCAAGACATGATCATTAGATTGAAAACACGTTTTTACATAATGAAGTAATTTATAATCTTTTTACTGTTAGTCATAAAACTGTAAATTTGTGTGTCAGTGATGTTGTATGTCATTTTAATAAGTCCAAAAGGAGAAATTAAAATTCTGAGGAGGATGAGCATAAACCCTGGGACAAGCACCATCGCAGGATTTGTTGCATCAACGGAAAATAAGGACAAAAATGCCAAAAAACATTCAACACCTGAAGTTAAAACAAGGAGGAGATATTTGAGAGGTAGAAAGAAGCTGAAACAGGACCGACATGAGGCTGCTTAAGGGGTGACATATGATGATGCAGTCTTCTTGACTCTGAACGTTTGTGGTTCATTTCCTGTAAATAGTAATTTTAGAATATTTACTTCTTTTAAACATGGTATCTCAGTCAAATATGGTGATACCAAGAAGATATTGGTGTCATTTTGAAGCTTGAAATGTCCCCTAGTGCCTGACAATGGGTAAGATAACATTAATGTAGTTAATAACTATCTATGGATTTTTTACATGATATATGCAACATAAAATATTAGTATAAGTTACATATATGGTAATATTTAATTAATGTAAATGAAAATAAAAGATAGCTCTATGTCGGGCACTAAACAATAGTTTTAGCTATAAAACAGTGAAAAAATGTGACTATCTTAAAAACTGCATGAGCCATCATGTTTCAAGTTGTATGTCAAAATTATAAACAAAATAATTTTTATAAACAATTTAGACATAATTTCATGGGACTTGTTCACTTGATTGTCTTTCTGGTACCATTCTCAATTGTATAAAAATTATACAGAGCAAAATTATGCAAAACAAAACGTTTTGTATGTAAACGTGTACATACATATACCTTAAGTACACATTCCAATATGATCGATGTTTTCCTGTCCATAATATTCCATAATTACACAAAATTTTCCCTATTGGACTCTCAAGCATTTTAAATCGGGTCTCGAGCCTGGAAAATGGACACTTTATTCTTTTAAAGAACAGTGCCTCACAAAGCAATGTGATTCATTTGAAACGAGTTACGCCGAGTGCAGAGAGAGTGAATTTATTTTCCTATCATGGTGGTCCATGTAAACACACGATTTAATTCGCGCTGTTCTCTACAACGGAGTGAACTATTCCCTTGAGTTTATGAGTTTAGTCACACTCGACTCTTGACATGTTTGATTACACCAAACACAACACAATGACATGGTTTGTGAAATACTACTGAGTTAACTAATCGATTTGTAACTGCAAACATTTTTCTTTTAACTGGTAGGTGACATTCTGTGTAGGCTGAATCTTCAATGTAGTCCAAGGTATTGAATTCTTCTGATTGATTTCTAGATCACTTCTATAACAAATGTAAGGAATAATAGGCCTACATAGTGCGGCAATTGAAAACGCGACTAAATAGTTTTCAGAGGCATGACCTAGAACTGCCTTCTACCAGAAATAAGTCTGAAAATAATTACCAACCAACGACCGATGTGCAACAATCTAAAAGATTTCAGGGAATATGAGACACATAGAAAGGAAACTATTAGAAAAATATTAATTCAGGATTCCAGAAAAACTAAGGCCTAT
Source organism: Periplaneta americana (assembly GCF_040183065.1). Lineage (NCBI taxonomy): Eukaryota > Metazoa > Arthropoda > Insecta > Blattodea > Blattidae > Periplaneta > Periplaneta americana. Next base: position 52,831,952 of record NC_091126.1, read on the forward strand.
ATTTTGTTCCATATTCATAACAGGATTAATTGAGGCGTTTAATTGCAAAATCAGATACATCACTAAAACATAATTTTTCAGTACGAAAGAAAAAAGTTTGCAAGGAACCAAGGATTTGCAACTAATTCTATTCTTTCATCATACAAATTCATGTGCTGTATCTGACTTCGGAGCATAACAGTGCTACAGCAGTTGTAGAATCATATGAAGATATGAAATATAACATTAATTCATTTTCGAAAAAAAAAAGTGATGTATCTGATTTCGCAACTACACACTTCAATTATCAACACCACTTCAGATTCGAACACAGTAGTGTATAACTGAGGCCAATGGAACAAGATCATCTTCCTGAATTATTTTGTTACTGGTAACATGCGCTTCGGAAGTCGCCAAATGCTCCCCAAGCCAAGAAAGTTCTCCAAGAAACAAAATAAATCAAAGCAATGTTAATCACATCCTACGATAGTAGGGCAAACGTACAGAAAGAATTCGCACTCAGTGGCCAAATTTTTACTACTATCTACTACCTCAGAATCAGTCATTCACGGCCTCAGTAACGAGAATAGTGCAGTTGGTTCCTATTTCATAACACCGCACCAAGGCATAAGGTTTTTAATATTAGAAAATCTTTCGCCAGCAAAGAAGTTTCTGTCCTATCGCATCCACGGTCTTCAACGAAGTTAGGACCGTTCATTTGTTCCCAGAATCAAAGTACCAATGAGAGGCTTATTTTGTTAATGTGCATAGACATTATTCAAAAGGCTGTAACGAGAGTACTGATCAGAATTCCTGATACAACCTTCCGCCATTCCTTCTAGTTGCTTCATCAGAACGTTGTGTATGTCTAAGTGCACCAAGAAGCTACTTCGAGTAAACAATACTCAGACTATCCTTATGCGGCATCATTTTTCATCATTAGTTTCGATTTTTAGTTGCCGCACTTCCTGCAATTACGAAGTCTGACAACCCTACTAGAGTGACTATGGGACGGAACTTTGCTGTTCAGACCTAGTGCATGTCCTCTCGCACGTGAGCGGGCGACGCGCTGTTCCCAAACCACGCAGACTTTCAGCTTAATTTTATAATTAATCATGCACTTAATTACAAAACGAGTAATTATTTTTCATTTATTTTAATATATTCTACTGTCCCCTTCAATCTGCACAATTATATCACTTCCACTCTGTATAGGCCTAGCAGTAAGGAGACTAGTGGAAGAAGTCACATCAGCTAAAGGCTGGTTCACAATAAACCGGGAACAGAAATGACAACGAGAACGAGAATGGAAATATTGTTAAAATAAATGCATTTAAATATGAGCATTCACAATTACAGTAACTATTGTGAATGCTCACATATAAATACACTTATTTTAACAATATTTCCGCTCCCGTTTTGTTGTCGTTTCCGTTCCCGGTTTATTGTGAACCAGCCTTGACATTTACAATCATAACTAAAGGCCCATTTGAGCTCCACAAAAAAGCACACGTTTGTGAGAAAAGAAAAAAACAAAAGAAAAAGAACAAAAGAAAAAAAAAGATATTATTATGGATAAGTATCACAGTAGAGATTCTTAGAGCGGGCTTTCGGTGGATGATAAGCGAACTAACGTTTTTCGTATTCATAAACCAGTGTTAGCGATATGATATGACATGACATGACATGATATATGATATGATATGACATGACATGACATGATATATGATATGATATATGATATGATATGATATGATATGATATGATATATGATATGATATGATATGATATGATATGATATGATATGATATGATATGATATGATATGATATGATATGATATATGATATGATATATGATATATGACATAAGATATGATATGAATCCCGTACAAGTAACCAGTCGATAGCCGGGGCTAGTTTAGCATGCTCGTTGCGCGGGCTAGCGAAATGTCTATGAACAGCACCCTAAATATCTTGAAGAAATATTTGGTGCGGAAGATATACAGTAGAACAGACGTCTTATGAAAAATAGATAACAGTCGACCGTACAAATTTATATTCATTCGTTGAGGATTTCCTATATAAATTATCTACTAAATTGTTAGCCTTGTTACCTCATACATTCATAGCTCAACAGCACTCTTCGTTTCTGAAAGAAAGAAAAGAGCAATTGGAGTCAGGAGAACGCATTGTAATTGGTGACTTCTCTGAAAATTATGCTTTTGTAATACAATATTGGTACCGAGTTCAACCTCTGCTTACTGTATGCACACGCACAGGTAGAATATTTTTAGTTGGTTATTTTTACGAAGCTTTATCAATATCTTAGATTATTTAGCGCCTGAATGAGATGAAGGTTATAATGCTGGTGAAATGAGTCTGGGGTTCAGCACCGACAGTTATCCAGCATTTGCTCATTTTAGATTGAGGGAAAGTCTCAGAAAAAATCCTCAACCAAGTAACTTGTCCCGACCGGGAATCGAACCCGGACCACCTGATTTCGCGGCCAGACGCGCTAACCGTTATTCCACAGGTGTGGACGGTAGAGTATTTGTAGAGGGAGAAATTAAGGGGTGATGTATACAGTACCCGTGCGGGAACATAGTGCCCGTGCCTGTTCTAGCCCTTGAATTTTAGTTAATACCGACCTGACATAATGGGTTCAATCATTTAGTAATCAATGCTTTTCTATAAGATCAGCGACAATAACATTGCAATGTAAAGTATAAGGGCACTGACGTGTGATAGAAAATGCTTTGTGGAACAAGAAATGTCTAGTACATATTTTTTTTTTTTATTCATCCAATGGTTTTCTTGAAAAGTGACTATGATTTTAGACCAACATTTTCAGTTCAGATAGTGTACTGTACTTATGTATTTATTGGCAGGAATTGCTTAAGGTTGGTCCACAATAAACTGGAAACTAGAACCAGAACTAACTAAAACGGGAAACGAAGAACGTGAAAGTGAAGATATTATATTCAAGATATTTGTTTTTATTTTACTTTTACTGTATGAACTATGAGGTTATTTAGCGTCGACGGAATTGGTGATAGCGAGATGATATTTAGGATATTTAGCGAGATGAGGCCGAGAATTCGCCATAAATTACCTGACATTTGCCTTACGGTTAGGAAAAACCTCGGAAAAACCCAACCAGGTAATCAGCCCTAGCGGGAATCGACCCGCGCCCGAAAGGAACTGCGAATCGGCAGGCAGGCGCCTTAGCCGACTGAGCTACGTCGGTGGCTTGTTCACAAAAAACCAAGGATGGAAACGGCTATGCATATCGATATGCATGTCAATAACGATATGTAAAGTCAATATTACGCATTCTGATATTATATGTGTATACTTGACCAATGGCATTCTCTCATTAGTACAAGCCAGCCAACATAAACACAAGTTACCCAAATTCGAAAGTCAAGGCACTGAATATTTCAGAATTCAATTCACGTGGTAGTCTGGTCACATATACACGTAGCATATATGGAAAGTGATTCTACTGAATTTCTGCGTTAGTTACAAGCAATGAATAGACAAGGTATTATGTCACGGTCTCCTTGCTACAAAATATACGACGGCCAAATAGCTTTTTGATGACAACAGAATGAATCTAGTAGGCTGCGATCGGAAACGAGAACGGCAAATTTAAAACTTTACCAACTCTCACGTTCCCGTTTCCGGGTTCCGGCAAGCTTCTCATTAATTGTGAATGCTCACATTTAAATACATTTTAACATTTTTTTGTTTTGGTTCTCGTTGTCGTTTCCGTTCCCGGTTTATTGTGAACCAGCCTTTACTTTTTGTCACACTCTAACTGCTGCCATACGAATCTCAATTTTCCTGGCGAAAGTACGTCCTAGTGAAAAAAATGCGTAGCTTAAAGATCAGCTAATTTCAATCAGTGATTCTCTTTACTTTCTCGCCGCCGTGGAAACCATTCGAGCGGGCCTTAAAGTGCTTACTGAAGTGCGCACATCGTGGATTTTCTGCTCTCAAGAATATGTAAGAGCAAATGGCCTGCTTTTCGAACACATTCTTTCAACACGTGTACAGTCATATTCTAGATTCTCTGCCACTTGCTATGTTTGAGTAACTTCTGTGCTACTATTTAAACACTCTGACATCTATCTTAATATGTCTTATTACGGTCTTCTAAATCTACCAGAGAATATATGAAAATATTTACAATTTGGTTCTCGAAATTAAATATGAAAATTTACAAGTATATTAATGTGGTTTGTTCCAAGACCCTTACACTTCAATTGTTATCTTTATATTATTTATAGTACTGTATTTATAGTTTAGAACAGCGGTAACCAAAACTCGAACTGCAATGATTACATGCGACAAACAGCCTATGAAGTAAGGAGACGGAGGAAAGGTACTTGGCATGAAAACTACAACCAGTGGTGGTTCCTGTACTAACATCTTGATCAATCCCGAGGATAAAAATCTCAAGCTTTGCTGCATATGTCACTGCTGTCATCAAGAGCCAGTACATAATATACGATTTTTCTTGCTTAATTTTCTTAAACTTCCTCTTGAATACAATCAGGAATTTTCTAAATTTTTTTCTCGATACTTGGTCGAGAAATTCGTAGTTCTTCGAAATTAAAACTTTCTTATGGACAAGATATTTAAGCTATTTTAATAATGACTCTTTTGAGAAATTCTGTTATATTAAAAAGCTTTAGGGCACGAGATATTTCTCTTCCTAGCTATGATTTAAGACATGTCAATTCTTGGCGTTTAACAATCCGTTGGCTCATAATATTGAATCAGTTTTTTCTACATAACTATTATTAAATGAATAAATAATAAATAGTTACCCTCATCTCAAGATTAAGAAGATTAAAATTGAGATAAAACCTAATAATTTTATCCTTCTAGGGAGAAAATCTAAAATAATAAATATTCATGCACGTACAGAAGAATTATAGAAACACATACTTAGTGGTCAGTAATAACAATAAAGTAATAATAGTAATAATAATAAAAATAATAATATAATAATGATAATACATTATTCAGCGTGGCAATTAATGTTTCTATACTCCTAATTGAACTGTTGACCAAAGTAAACACATTACATTTTGTCCGACAGAACAACAAAGAAGTTCTCATTCTTTACGAAACCACCTCTTAGTGCTTGTAGCGACAGAGTTTGTAGAGCGACATGATACCGCCACTGCTTGCCTTCAGTACGTGAATGAAACACAGCAATGTACAGGAAACTCCTCGTATCCGTTTGAATGTCTGTGATTACACAATGTGATCACGACACCCGCTTAGAATATATAGCCCAACTGACGGAATGTAGCTTATAATATTATATCACGATACAAAGTTGGAAAGTGCTCTTTATAAAATCAAGGAAATGTTTGAAAAACGAGCAGAGCGAGTTTTACAATTTCTGAGATTTTGTAATGCACTTCACAAACTTTATCGTAATATACTATTACAAGCTGCAATCATCAGCTGAACTATACATTCTTTGTAAATCTAGTTTGCAGGTAAAGCTCCTGTGAGTCAGACTTGAATAAATTCAAGGGAAAAATTGTTCCGGGGCCAGATATCGATCCCGGTACTTTGGCTGAACACAACAACGCTCTACCGGCTGAGCTACCCAGGAACTTCACAACGTCTCAATCTTTCCCTTTATGTCCACATAACTCGAGTGAGCTGACAAGACGCCAGAAACCCACATCGAGTGCACACAAACTGTGTGTGTCTTCAAATTGTGATTTTCTGTTAACGTACCTATAGTAACGTACTGTATATTACGCAAATCTAGCTTTCAGGTAGCAGACTGGAATAAATTCAAGGGAAAAGTATAATTGATCGAGACATCGTAAGATGGCAGTCCGGCTTCTCACCCACTAAGAAAAAGAGAAAGCATCTTAATACAGATGACAGGATTTCTAGGATTGTGGAACGCCATGAAAATTATAAGAATAGTGACGATATTCTCGGTTATCTGCTAGCGATTGGGTACAATATTACTGGAAATTTTTCCTTGGAAAATTGTAGAACCCACTCTGAAAAAAAAAAAAAAAAAAAAAAACAAATATTTATCTGTGACCATCTATGCCTGTGTTGAATTTCCCAATGACGAAAACCACCATTGTGACATTTTTCAATGTGACTACTTGCCCAACGTGACCAAAACAGTGTGACCACAGTCTAGTATATACAGTCACGAAGCTTGAGTTTGTGAGGGTACTAGGAACAATAGACTGTGCAGGAACTATTTCGCATTGTTTGTGATGAGGCGACAGTAGCGATCCTAGTGGTTAGCAACTATCTATGGATGCATCTTTACTACGTATTGAGCTTTGTGACTGTATTACTAGATTGTGGTGTGACCATACATACTATGACTAAAACAATGTGTCTATTTATACCTGTGACGAAATTTCCGGTGGCGAAAAACACTAGAGCCACAGTTACTCCTTAGTGTAATGTAGCTAGTCGGCGAAGTATTCAATGTAGGGGAAAAGAAACTGGACACCCTACCCCATTATCTCTTGGCTTAGTTGCCTCATAAGTGGTGTCTTTTTGGTACCACTTGTGAGGTTCAAATCTGTCTTCGAACAGTTGACTGAACAACATAGGTACTTCAGAATCTTATATACTTAGCCTACAACACACATTTTGCGTATAAATCTGGGTTCTTACCATTAAATACCTTATAATCCATATACATTACATCAGCACCACTTATATTCCAGTCTGATTGATGTATTCTACTTGAAGACGAACAATATACCCCTTTCGTTACATTTCCCATTTCTTTTCCCTTCCGTCAATTCTTAACTTCAGAGTCGTTGTGCTTCCATCTATACGTTTCCATATATATGTAGCTTATTACAAATTCAAAAGTTTAATAAAAGCAAGCAGTGCTAACAAGGACGAGAATTCTGATTTCATTATGGATCCCAGAATTATACCATGCATGACCTAGCTGAGTATTGTGTTTGCATTGATACTGTTCCATCAGCCATCTCGAGGAGATATTCGTCGGAGTTTCCGAAGTAATTTAAACGCTCTTCCCACACATGGCAGGGTCATTACTTTCATACGCAAGAACAAAGATATTCTATCCTTATTTGTGGTAATATTTTTCTTTGTTAGTTCTTTCTTTCGGAAGATCATAAGTCAGGAAAGTCTTACTTACTTACTTTTAAGGAACCCGTAGGTTCATTGCTGCCCTCACATAAGCCCGCCATTGATCTCTATCCTGAGCAAAATTAATCCATTCTCTATCATCATATCCCACCTCCCTTAAATCCATTTTAATATTATCTTCCCATCTACGTCTCGGCCTCCCTAAAGGTCTTTTTCCCTCCGGCCTCCCAACTAACACTCTATATGCATTTCTGGATTCGCCCATACGTGCTACATGCCCTGCCATCTCAAACGTCTGGATTTAGTGTTCCTAATTATGTCAGGTGTAACTTTCTGTGTTGTGTAACTTTCGCCATTCTCCTGTAACTTCATCCCTCTTAGCCCCAAATATTTTCCTAAGCACCTTATTCTCAAACACCCTTAATCTCTGTTACTCAAAGTGAGAGTCCAAGTTTCACAACTATACAGAACAACCGGTAGTACAGGGTGATTCAAAAGTCGCGCGACAAAGGACATCTCCGTTATTATTGTAAGTACAAAAAATAGTTTCAAATAAATGTTTTAGATATTGGTACGTGTAGTTCATGTGCAAAATTTTAAGAAAAGCGTAAGAGCCATTTTTTAGAAAATTGCAACAAACATGTTCGCGTTTCAATTAAAGTACCAGTTTGGTTAGGAAAAACGCGTCCAAAACTGAGATGTCACATCTCTGGAGCGTACGAAACTTAAATTAGAAATGTGGTTAAGTTCTCATCCATGCGGGAGGCCTGAGTCTACGGGAAGCAGCACAAGAATATCACAGACGGCATATCAACCTGCCCCACATCACGGAAGCATTGGTCGTTTAATGGGAAGGTTCAAGGCAGCAGGCAGTATCCACGACAAAAAAGCGTTCAGGGCGGCCTCGTACAGCAACAGGGGATGCAAACGCAGCTAGTGTACTAGCTAAGCTGGTAGTCAGTCCATCACGGTCAACCAGGGAAGTGGAGCAAGAATGTCGCACCAGTCAAGCGTCCGTGTCCAGGATACTATCCGTCAATCATTTCCATCCCTATGATATGCACTTTGTGCAGGAACTGCATGGGGATGACACAGATATGCGGGTGCAATTCTGTGAGTGGTTTCTTGAACGACGAACGCACCAGCCAAACCTTGAAGCTGATATCTGTTGGAGCGATGAGGCCTGTTTCCATTTGAACGGAACAGTGAATCGACAGAACACTGTGTACTGGGCAACCGAGAACCCCCACATAGCCGTAGAAGCTCATAATCAGTTTGACCCAAGATTAAATGTGTGATGTGGCATACACGGGGATGTTGTCATCGGTCCCGTGGTTCTGAACAACAAGCTTATTGCTCCACTGTACAGATAGCATCTCGAGGCTGCCCTACTTGGATTATCTGCCCCTAGAAAGAAGACGTGAGTTTTTCTTTCAGCAGGATGGAACACCACCGCATTTCAGATTGACAGTTCGCGAATTGCTGAATGAAGTTATCCCTGGGCGTTGGATCGGTTGCAGGGATCCAGTGGAATGGCCGCCTAAGTCGCCAGATTTAACGCCACTTGACCTTTTTATCTGGGGACATCTCAAGTGTGTAGTTTATAGTAACAGACCCCAAAAACTGGATGAACTACAGGAAAATATCAGGAGAGAATGTGCACAAATAACACCTGCAGTGTTACTTAATGTGCGGAGCAGTTACTTCAACCGTGTATGGATGTGCCGTCAACAAAATGGCCACCGATTTGAACACTTATTCCATTAGTGTGCGTGTGGAACAATTACACAGGTTGTGAAAGTTCAAGTGCTAAAATGTTTCAATTTGCCATTGTGACTCTCAACTTACTCGTCTACACAAAAAACACAATTTATTAATTACGGCGCGCGACCCAAACCACATTTATAATTTAAGTTTCTTACCCTCCAGAGTTGTGACACCTCAGTTTTGGATGCGTTTCCCCTAACCAAACTGGTACTTTACTTGAAACGCGAACATGTTGCAATTTTCTCAAAAATGGCTCTTACGATTTTCTTAAAATTTTGCACATAAACTACACGTACCAATATCTAAAACATTTATTTGAAACTATTTTTTGTACTTTAATAACGAAGATGTCCTATGTCGCGCGACTTTTGAATCACCTTGTATAACTGTTTTATAAATTCTAACTTTCAGATTTTTCGACAGCAGACTGGATGATAAAAGTTTCTCAACTGAATAATAACAGGCATTTCCCATATTTATTCTGTGTTTAATTTCCTCCCGAGTATCATTTATATTTGTTACTGTTGCTCCCAGATATTTTAACTTCTCCACCTCTTCAAAAGATAAATTTCCAATTTTTATATTTCAGGAAAGTCTAAAATAACAAACTGAAATCCTTATAACTAAAACGAAAATCAAGAAAGCATGTATTTACTACAGTATTAGAAGTATGTCTTTAACGCTAATTAAAATTACAGGCAGAAACATCAATAACATTGTTACATAATAAGGTAGGCCTACTTCTTCAGTACTACTAGCAGTATGTTGCTGTGCTTGAAACATTCTTTGCACCGAGAATGCACGATCTTAACATCGAAAACTTGTGGACCCAACAGGACGGAGCCACGTCACATACTACTCAACAATCGATGGAAGCCGTTCGTCAGTTGTTTGAAAGGAGCGTCATGTCACGTAACAGTGACATTCCATGGCCTGCGAGATCTCTTGATCTCAGTGTTTGCGATTTCTTCCTGTGGGGACATCTTGAAAGCAATGTGTACCGCACACGTCCTGCGACCATCGCCTTTAAAACCTTGAATAATAATAGGGAATAAAATTATTGGCGTCTACAATATAAATTGTTTCATTAGAAAATAAGACATTTTTCCCGTTGCTCTTACTGAAATCAGTAGACAGAAATCTATATAAACTTAACGATAATAATTTTGGCTGCATAATTACTAAATTAACCGATTCAGTTGTAACAGAATTCCAGACTACAGAAGGACATTCGAGTTTCGTTCTCACTAATGTGAAAAGAGCAGAGAAAGAATAAGTTACTGATTTTATTCAATTCCATATTCTAAATGCGTGGTTACTGTAGAGGGTGATTGAGTGACAGCGTACAAAATTTAAACAGGAAATAGTGGCTGCTCCACATAATGTTTTGAGATAAGGTACTTGGGATCTGCGAAATCACATTAAAGAGATACGAGCCTAAGAGGACACTGAGTTTTAAAACTTCTACAATTTTCATCTAAAATTTATTAATTTTAAACTACATAAACATGCTGACATCATCATCTGTAAAAAAAAAAAATTGGAAGCCTTAGAGCTAATAGTTTCGAAATTATATTTTTTAAATATATTTTATACTGACGTCACTAAAAAGGCTCATTTCGACAAAGTTTTCAAAATTTTTTAGTTCATATTAGCTCAAAATCTTGGAAATAGTCATGGAAATACAAATTACAGACGGATTATTTAGTCTTGACAGCTCAGCAACGCGAAAGAGGGGAAGTAATAGGAGTAGTGGGGAGAGTTCCTGAGTAAAGATAAGGACGAGCGGTCGACAAAGGCATGCAGTACAGCTTAACTGTTCAGAAAAAACAACGCTATACCGCATGCGTGACATCCGATCGCTCTGACTATAGGCGACAGAGTAACCTGAACATTCCTTGGCGTGACTTAATGTACTCGCCTGTTTGGCGACTATCAGGACTAAATAATCGTAATGTAATTAGATTTTTCTGCTCAATCTAGTGTTCACAACAAATTTTAAAGTGAATTTTCTTAACTTCCACCATTATTTCACCATAGTGTCCCCTTAAATATGTCTTCTATCGCTATCGCGTATCGTTTTCCATTTTATCTGCATTTACTGTATCACTTACATACATTTACAATTATCATTTCAGTTTATTTACACTTATTACTTATATTTATTTAATTTTTAAATTATTTTCATGTAACTTACAAATCTAAGTAAACGTAAGATTACTGTATGTAGGCCTACTGTGTGATTAACTCTTCGAATGGCACGGGAGGTCCTATCGTTGTTTTGTAATACGACAATGTAAATATGATGGGTAGAAACACCTTGTGGGCGAAAGGGCAAAAAAAATACTGGATGAATTGCCTACATGTAAATAATAAAATTTATTATATTTAATATGAACATTAAATGTAAATAAATATATAATTTAAATATAAATACTAAATGCTAGTGGCCATTGTTTCGAGCACTTTTGTGAGTTACAATACCGTACGTTTTTAACTCATCTTTGTAAATGATACGAAAATAATTTTATAATGCAAATATGTGAATAACAGTTGTAAATAAAATAATGTAAATAAAATAGCTAATTGTAAATAAATGCAAAAATGTATATACAATACGGAAAACAGTAATCTATAGCGATAGATATGTTTAAGTTCATACCTTCTTAATCTGGCTTCGCAGGATCGAACTTTCCTACCCAAAATGTTCCGTAGAACATCCTCTATTACCTGTTAAATGTTTGCACGTTCTTTACTTAATCATCCTGTATGCAAACAACATGCTTGTGAAAATATAGCTTACCGTCAAGGCCTTCAATAAAATCTGTTCTGTTAATCTGAACATTATTTGAATAATTTCGAGTGAAAAATTGTTCCGGGGCCGGGTATCGAACCCGGGACCTTTGATTAAACGTACCAACGCTCTACCAAGTGAGCTACCCGGGAACTATACCAGACACCGATCCAATTTTTTTCCTCAATATCCACAGACCTCAAAGTGGGCTAACAACCGTCAAGCAACCAACAATTTTTCCCTCGAAATTATTCAAATCAACTTTACAGGGAGTTATACCTGAAAGCCTGATTTGCATAATACACGTCACTGTTCGTTAACAGAAAACCACATTTTAAGTTACACAGAGTTAGTGTGCACTCAGTGTTGGTTGCTTGACGGTTGTCAGCCCACTTTGAGGTCTGTGGATATAGAGGAAAAAATTGGATCGGTGTCTGGTATAGTTCCCGGGTAGCTCAGTTGGTAGAGCGTTGGTACGTTTAACCAAAGGTCCCGGGTTCGATATCCGGCTCCGGAACAATTTTTACCTCGAAATTACTCAAATCAACTTTACAGGGAGTTATACCTGAATGCTTGATTGGCATTGAACATTATTTCAGTTTCGACTATAGTTAAATGTAAAAAAAAATACTATTCCTCGAAAAGGTTATAATATTAGTATTGGAAACTATTTTCATACATCAATAATAATAATTATTGAGTTATCGCAATAATATGTGTTAAATTTCCATCATTGTCTTATATCAATTAATTATATTATCACATTATCAATATTGCACAAGCTAAAAGAATGAAATGTTCGACATAGCACATGTTTATTCAAATGACTAAAAATCTCCAATGAAAACAATAATGGAACAAATAAGTGATTTTTCTTCCAAAATGTACAGCGACTATTCAAGCTTTGTTTCCTAACGTAGTAACCTTCAATGTGAGCACGACTTGCAGCTCTATAGACATCAAGGCGATACTCAATTATCCTTAAGTACGCTGAATCAAATCAGGCGTGATGGTTGCTATTGCGACAGTGATCCTTTCTTTCAGGTGATGCAAGTTACAGATTTTCTCCAAGTAAACAATTCTTTATACTTATCTTCACATGAAGAAATCCACTTCTTGGATCGATGCAAGCGTTAAAAATGTGCAAGAAATATCTAATTTAAAGATCGTCCAAGACTTGTCAAACTTACGAACCAAGTTCTCAGTGAAGTTGACAACGATGATTACTAAAATTACTTCATTTTCACAGATGAAACTGTTTCATGTCAACGACTGCGATAATTGTTACAATATTGCAGAATATCGGGCTCACAGCAAGCACACGAGATTCATGAGAATATTAGGGATGCGCCGAAAGTGAGAGTGTGTGTGTGTGTGTGTGTGTGTGTGTGTGTGTGTGTGTGTGTGTGTGTGTGTGTGTGTGTGTGTGTGTGTGTGTGTGTGTGTGTGTGTGTGTGTGTGTGTGTGTGTGATGTCGGTTGGTGCACGACCTTATGTTATGTTAGGATAATTCACACCTACGGACTTCAAGTAAGATTTGAGAAATACATTCCTCAGAGTAAATCCATAACCTAGATCGCCTAAAAGGGTCACCAACATAACAACCTCACTCCTCACACGATTCGGCGCCCTTGAAGGGAAATCTAATACCGCCTTCATGTCTAAAGCTGTTAATGGCGCACACATCTCAACTTTACCAAAGTAGTAAACAAAACTTGGACATGTGTTACAGCTACACATTTAAGAAAATCACTTTTCTTCATACTTTGTCAATTATTTAATTATGACTTCCATGTGATATTATTCGTGAAATTTATTTTACATAAATAGTAGTCTACTTAATTATAGTCTATAAGTACTCTACATATCGTCGGCTTAGAGTGTAAATCTGCAAACCGCCAAAAAGAAAGTCTTACAAGGGAAGGAGAAAACTGAGTTTAATTAACTCAGAAACTTTAGGACCAAATCCAAATTACAGGTACAAATGCCACCTGTACTTTGGATTTGGTCCTAAAGTTTCAGAGTTAATTTAAACTTACTTTTTTGCTTCCCTTGTAAAATTTTCTCTTTGGCGGTTAGCAGGTTTACACTCTAAGCCGACGATATGCAGTATATAACACGCTATTAATCACTCTATATTCATGAAAATATAATATCATAATCATGTAAAGTGTGACTGATAAAATATCATGAAATTAGATCTACAAACCTAATAATTAGGGGTCTTATTTTACGGTGAATAAAACTTTCAAATTTTGGTATAAACATTTGGCGTTATTTCATGCAAAAGTCCACACCTGTGGAGTAACGCTTAGGGCGTCTGGCAGCGAAACCAGGTGGTCCGGGTTCGATTCCCGGTCGGGGCAAGTTACCTGGTTGAGGTCTCTTCCGGGGTTTTCCCTCAACCCAATATGAGCAAATGCTGGGTAATTTTCGGTGCTGGACTCCGGACTCATTTCACCGGCATCATCACCTTCATCTCATTCAGACGCTAAATAACCTAAGATGTTGATAAAGCGTCGTAAAATAACCTAATAAAATAAAATAAAAAAGTCATGCAAAAAACATACAGTGTTATTTCACATTTCAAAAATATATCTTTTTGAATCTTGTGCAAAATGCATTACAGAATATTCCTACAAAAGACTAGAGTTCTATATCATCAAGAGTATCTTAAGATTCTTTGTGTATTTTAATACTGAAATTTTCCTAGCGGCACTTACATTCTGTGTAATATTACATACTGTGTGTGAATTAGTGTCATGCACAACAAGTTACGAAAAATATAAATTATATATTCCTATTGAACGCCTGACGCTATAGTCAATATGCAAAGCTCTCCCATCTCGCGGAGTGTCTCAGGGTCGGTTTATCGAATATTCGTGTTGTTTCTCATTCTTTGTGGATGGACGGCAAAGACAGACCACATTGAGCCATGCAGAAGTTACAAGAACCCTTGCAAGAACGCATTTATCATCGTGTAGGCCTACCATTTAATTTATAACTCTTCCTCTCTCAGTACATTCAATCAATCATCCATCGATTCTTGATTCATATATCGATTAATTTATTCACTCATGTATGAATTGATTGATTGATAATTTATTTACCGATTGATTAATTCATTGATTCATTAGTTGATTCATTCACTCAGTTAAGTTATTACAGTTGAGTACCTTCAAGGGCAACAACAAGCTTCGTGAAAGTACAAGCATTTGAGCTTCAGAGTACTTTTCTTTTTGTTAATAACACTATCTTCTTAAAAATGATTTATTAATGAAATAATAATGCAGCCCTTTTGAGTAAATAAAATGCATTATATATTAACAACTACTGTTTTAGAGGTTTGCATTTCGAGTTTAAAATGTAAATATTACACTAGAATGTAGACATGTGTATTTATTTGCTCTTCTCTTTAGTAACAAATAGTATTTTATTTTATTCTTGCATTTCTTTACGTACCAGATTTCATATTCTGCATTACACTTATTTCCTTTGTTCTTACCGATGTCCATTTGTTCATTTATGTGTAAGTTATGAAGATAATGCATTAACGTGTCCAATCAATAATTGTATACCTATATCAAGCAAACAATTTTTTAATAAAGCAAACTAAATTTCCTTCAATTGTTACTCCGTTTGTGTACTCAGAAAATGTCGGTTTCATGTATGATAAGGTGCGCCTGGTGTTCTGTCTACCAGCGAAACATAAGGGGTAATCGGTTTAAAATCGAATATTCTGTCGGTTGCCCAACCTTGACGGATTTTCTCTAACCGGCCGAATCTAAACCGGTTGTAAGAGCTATTATGCAGCTCTCTGGTGTGAATAATATAAATTAATAAACACTACTAAACATACATGCTATTTCTAATTTATATTTAAAAACAAATTCACTGGAAAAATGGTTTGAATAATACATTCAAAATTTTGCACACAAATGCAAAACAGATTACATTTCAATCACAATTTTCAAGAAAAGTCCACTACAGCATCTGAAAATTAAAATGAAGTCATAAATCCAGTTACGAGTAACTCCAATTATTTTCACGCGTGCCAACAGTATAGCGCGCAGTGAACTTTTCACCAAAGCGTATTGTATTAATTCACATACAAAGCCTAGTTATGTGAATAGCAATGAATATGTCGTTTGGGCACTTTAAATTAAAATTTCATAAAAAATAAATAAATAAATTCGTCTCGGAAACACTAATTTGAAATGAATTCGTACCCGAAAAAATAATTCGTGTTTACACAAAATTTCGCGTTATTTCGCAAGTTTGAACTAAAGATATTCTGACCTGGAAGGGCTTGAAACAAAATTTTCTCTTTTATCAACTAAAAACGGTACTTCGCGAATTCGTGATTTGCGAAAACTAGGTAATAATATAATATTCTACATTTCTCCATTATAAGAGAAAAGACCTCAATATCAATTTCATAATTTTTAATTTAAACGTGATCATAACTTTCGCAATGGAGATCTCTTCAATTGTCCGAGTATTATATGCCTTCCAAATATAATCAAAATCTACTCTCATATAATAATAATAATAATAATAATAATAATAATAATAATAATAATTTATTTTAGCTGGCAGAGTTAATGCCGTAAGGCCTTCTCTTCCACTCAACCAGCAAAAAGTATATATACAAATGCATGAGCTTACAAAGAATTCAACAATTTGATTTAGATGAGAGTTACATGTACACAAGAGTTATTTATGAATTAAACAACAAAATACTATGAACTATTAATTAAACCTGAAATAAACTGTGTAGCAGAATTAAGCTAAAATACATAGAATATTAATATATTTCAAATAATATTAGATAATAGAAAGAGATTATTATGAGACAATTTTGAAAATACAGCACTATCAGGATGATGTCTAAAGAAAGAAGTAACAATGTAGTCAGTGATAGTTTAAATCAGTATGATTGGATTGAAATGCTAATAAGGTTATCTTTTAAGCTGTGTTTAAAAGTGTTTATTGCCTTGCAATCCCTAATACTTTGTGACAAGGAATTCCATTGACGCGAGGTGGATACTGTAAAAGATGATGAATAACAAGATGTTCTATGAAGAGGTATACTTAGCGTGCCACAGATAAGTGATCTGGTATTTACGTCGTGGTTAGATTATAGATAAGAGAAACGAGACGAAAGGTAATTTATTATAGGAGAAGCTACTCTATATGATCACTTATCATTTCACAAAATTTGTTTTCTTTTTTGTAATCCAACCTAAGGACACCAATTTACAACTATAAATGTAGCTACTGCAAAACTGTCGGCTTTCATACATTATTTGGTACATAACAGAAATATAATGTATCAGTAGTAAAAATTAACCAATAAGGCCCTACTCCACACACACACACACACACACACACACACAGGTTTAATCGGTTAGGAAACCAAAAGCTTGCCAAAACAGTCTGTTATTTATTATACTGCAATCTACTGGCAAACTATAAACATGATATTGCATCATAATATTTTACATAATATTAACACTTTAAATTTTCCAGTAATTGTTCTATTTACAGTTGCTTTTAATTGGCGTTAATTTTAACACAGAAACAAACGAATTACATTTACGACTATAATAAATAAGCCATCACATTTTGGACACCATCCAGTTACCAGAAGGAAGCCTGTGCTGCACGAGTCGGCCAGAGCAACGAGCTATGTCGCCAATGCTCCCATTCCCGGACGCTGTTTTGAAAGTGAAATTCCCCAGTTCATACAAATAATGTCACATTTATTCCCTTTACTTGTTTTAATATTTATGTGGTACTTGCAATGCATAAAAAATATGTTTTATTCTGAACGCAAGTATTTTTCATTTTTACAGTGTGATTTGTCTCTAAAGTCAGAAATCCTATTTTAAAGTTTGCACACTAATGGAAAACTTATAAAAGTGACCTCAAGTTGTAGTTATCAATACAACGATTCTTTAAGATGCAAGAAAAAATGCGTTTTAATATGATGTCAAATGTTCCGTGATACTTTAATATGAGTAACTTTCCTACTTGTTAACGTATTCACGACAAAGTAAAAGCAATTAAACACAAATAGTTCAATTAATTTTAAGTTTCTCGCTGCAAATATAGAATCGCAATCTCATTTCAGAATTGAAGAACCTGCATTAGACGCACTAACTATAGGCCTACACTTACCACACTTGAACTTGATTCTGACACATGTACTACTAATTCAAACGCCATTTAACAATGTTGAAATACCCGCACAGTATGATAATGGTATGCCCTGCCACCTTAACAGTTATGCAGGAGAAAAATTGGGCAATACTGCTAACTGTATTTCGAATAAACCTTGCACCCGTATTTTTAGTGTATTTCGGAAAAAAATGTGTGCAGGGTATTCGAGAAAATACAGTACTTTACTGTACGCTGTGAACACTAACCTGTACGTGCTTGACACATCGCTGTCTATGTCTATAGTATTTGACTGTAATATCAGTACGGATGGAATGTGCCATATTGTGTGAAAATGGAGAAAAGAATATTATAGTATACAAAAATAATAAAGCATAAATTCCTTTCAACAGGCGGTTCACAATGTTTGTACAGGGACATCATTTTATTTTTACTTCAATTTTTATTGTACCTCAGTTTTTGAATGTACTTCACTCTCACCCCTTCTACTACTGAAGTTCAACCATCCTCCACACAGATCCAAGACCGCATATACAGTCATAGTAGCCTTACGGTCATAGTAAACAGTACGTTCCAAAAATATGTTCGCATTTTCCAGTGACGAAAGAGCTTTCAATATTGCATCATTTTCGCACAGGTACTGTAGTCCATTTGCCTACGTCGCATTCCGGTTTACCCCACCTGCTTCTATTCGCCTCTCTGTAAAGGCTAGTGGCTGGGCTGTCTTAGCTCTTTTCTGAGAACATTAATTTCTGTCAGGAATTGGACGTCTATGTAATATTATACCCATATAACTGTTTAAAATAACTTAAAAAAGGGCCTCGTTAAGTAATTAACTGTCACGTGATTTCCCCCTTTCTACGATCCTGCGACATAACCACTTGGACGGACATTAGATACCATGTCTGAGTAATTTTATCTTTTCGGATCGAGCAGAAGTGAAGATTGAATTTACAGTACGTAAGGTACTCTTTTACAGAGTAGGTACAGAATTATTTCAACATGAGTTACTAGTACGAAGGACGAAACTGGTAATTGCAATTACACACATTAGAACTGAAGCCTGTATCGAAATGAACGACCACCATTTTGAAAAATGTGTTTAAATATCCATATTATGATTAATTTTCAATGTAACTTCATTCTCTATAGTGTTCGCTAATGTGTTGTAGACAGTATAATATACACTGCATAATGAATACGTCCTCATGGATAGCTCAGTTCGTGAGTAAAAACACTCATTGTTAATAGTGCACTGTATTTTGATTAAACAAAAACCTAATGAAAATTATCAAACTCAAAAGCATGATTCTTCCTAGTTTACGTAAATGGATGAACTACTTTTCTTCCCTCTTATACCTAGTAAAGTGGTTTGTTTGTATATTACGCCAGTATCATCGAACTCCAGTCGTGGAAGGGAGTAGCAAAGAGCGTTTCCGGTTCTCAACCGTTGATCCAAAGGTAGGCCTATAGTCAGGTTAATACTATAAATGTTAGTAAAAATAAAATTATATCCCTGTACAATCCCGCTATCTGTCTGAACGTGCGTGTTTGCGTGCGTTATGTGCATTCCTGAAGTCACTACGCCAACTTCACGGAAGAGTAATTTTTGTCTGACACTAATCATCAGATTCCGTTGTCGAGGTACGAAGGAGCTAGTCTCGGAGCGGATGAGGTTGCCTGCTTCGAAATCGGGATACTTGGCGAATTTTAATGTGGCTAGCTGGTGTAGGTTGCGAGTATGCCTAGCTGGAGGGTAAGAGTAACAGATCTACAAGGTTGCAGTGCAGGGTCGTAGTGACCTCCATAATAGTGAAGTGGAGGTAAAGTAACTACATTTGCCGAAACTGAAGTCGAACTCTGTAATAACGAACTAAAAAATTAACAATTTCACTACTATACGGCACTGGAAACATTGTGCTTTCTGTACGTGAAATATACAATTTTCTCGGCGACTTGGAACTTACGGAAATATACAAACCACATTCAGACAGCAGGTTCTACTTTAATGCGCAACATTACACTAATTTTACTGAAATGTTTCCTTGGACACGAAATACTGTACGTAACTCCACTCCTACTTCAAATAGTATGCAATCACCGACTCCTGTAATTGTTTTATGAGACTGCGGTCTGGTAACTCAATAGATAAGGACGGAGACAAATGCAAAGCGATTCTCCTTCCGACAGCAATAAGTGCATTAGGTATTTAAGCTATTATTCTCTCGCATAATTTATATAATTCGTAAAGAAAATCGTTGTTGATTTTATGCAGCCGTGGCGAAAATGTGACACGTGAGCACATTGTGGCTCGCAATGATAGCTATGCATTTCTCTTGCTTCCTACCTCTCCCAACCCCCACCCTCTCACTCACCGGAGTCAAACTCCGTTCCATTTGTATTTGTGACCTGCGAGTGGCGTATCATCGCAATGTCTATCTCGAAACGAAAGAAAAAAAAACAAAACAAAGTTTCAAGTAGGATGCAGGACGCATTTTTTTGTTGCCAATATGATGAGAATATTAAATGTATGATTTGTTCACAAGTATTACGAGGAAAACTCTTGTACTGTATATCAAAACGGCATTATACTACATGTTACTCATGAAACATTAAGAGGTTGTGTTGTTATCATCATCATCATCATGATCTCTGTACGTCGATCCTTTTTCAGCAGATGTACGAATAATGCGGTTAGATCTTCAATTTGAACTCGCAGATTTACAATGTGATGTTAAATAAAAGCTAGATGTAAGGACTTGACAAATGTTGAACTTTCAAATCTTTGCCAAAAAATAAATATCCGAAGCTTCGTTCTTTCGCTTGCTCTGTTGAAGCCATGTTCGCTACAACTTACGTTTGTGAAAAATTATTTTCAACACTGAAAATAGTAAAAACCAAATATAGATCACGACTGATAGACCTTCGTGATCAACTACGACTGGCAGTAAGTGACATAATTCCTGATTTTGAAACTCTGTCGCAGAGACATTCTGAAGACAGTTAATTTTAGGTTGTGATAATGCGTCCTATGTTTTATTGTTCATTACTTTCTTCGTTACAAGTACTAAACATTAGTTTGTAATCTTATACTCTATAATATTATATACGAGTGCTTGACGTAAGGAAAATGAAAATCCGTTAATAAGTCAGACAGTTGCTTCACTTCCTCTCCGGTTGTCCGCCTTCCTCCATAGGTGCTATGCACGTTGCAGGTTACTCAGTGGCTCGGCGCATGATCACATTTTCGCCACGGCTGATTTTATGAAACCTCCTATGTGACAGTACAGAGCATAATTTTTCAGGAGAAAGAACAAATTAATTAAACATCAATAGGCCTACACTGATCCTCGATATCATATTCACCAACGTTTTCTACGGAATTATCTAATATTCAAGGCTGCGTAACTTATAAAGAACAACTACTTTCAATTCCTACAGACGTAGTCAATATTTTGGGAATATTTCATTAGGTTATTCCGGAAAGCTAATCCTGAAAGGAGCCATTAATTTATCCACTTCTTTTAAATACGTTCTCATTTCAGACAAAATAGCACAATGTAACAATGAAGCAACTGTTGTGGGTGGTTGTCGTTATTGAGTTCCCACGTTGGACGCCATTTGAGGGTGGTAGGTTATTGTGACTACACGTTGGGCGCCAGTTGAGGGTGGGTGCGTCTCGGTGTTGCGTGAGATTCACTCAGGGTAGCCGAGGTACGGTTGTGGTGTAGGTTGATGTCGGGAATAATACCAAGCCGGCTACTTAAATAAAAGGCAGCGTAAACTTCAAAACTATAAGTTTATTGTCGTATCCACTTGGTAAACCCTAGAGTATGTATTTCCGGCTGACTTATAATTCAATCGTTGGTCGCAATTCTGTATCGACTCAGTTGCAGCTCTGAATAAGCTCTATCCGATACTATAAATTCAATACTCTGTCCCGTACACTACGACACGAAGCGAAATAGTAGTCCTGTCGACACCAAACGAAGTAGTTATTCTGCCCTGTATGTAGGGCCGCCGACACGAAGTCAAGTTGTTTTGATGATCTCCGCTCCGAAGCGGAATAGTAGTCGTTTTGATCTCCGCTCCCCGTCACCCTTATTTATAAAAACCTATCCTACGCTAAAACTATCCTATTGGTTAAAAACTACGTCACTAACTGGCCTAAAATCTATTCCCTATTGGTCCAAAGTGACCTCATAAGCTGGACCAAGATCTCTTCTTATTGGGCGCGAAATATGTCATCTCTAAATTTAGACTTTGGATTTCCCATAACCTCAAATTAGTTTGTATATCTCACAAGAATACCCGTTCTTTGGGAAACCCAAGCTTGGCAGTATCTTTCCCACGGGTCTAGTCCGACTCCGGCTTTTATGCTTCATCGAGTCTATACGAAACCCCGCTCAAGGTGGCCCTAAATCTGTCCGATGCTGACAAGTGACGAAACACCTGTGTGAGGAAGCTAATTCTAACGAAGTCGCCAGAACATCCCCGCGAATACATGTAATAAAAATATGGAGATATCACTTTGCTAATAAATCGGTCTCTCCCTCTCCTAATTACTGCTTCACTGTGTAATAAAATGTCGTACCAGGAAAATGGACATAAGTTATTTGGACAACACATGTTCCATAATAAACCCCGGTCTCTTTGGAAAAAACCTTAGATAACTACAGGAAGACAAAGACCTACTACACGGAAAAAAGTTTCGTCTGAGGCTGAAGTGCTAGCGTGCTGGTCTTCCATCCAGGTAGTCCGGGTTCGATCCCAACCAGATTGTGATGGCATTTGTAATGGAAAAAACGATTCAGAGGGTTTTACTCGAGGGAGTCTCGTTTTCCTCTATCATTCGCCCAACACTCTTCCCTCCCCCTCATTCCAACTATCATCTGCAATAGTAAAAATAAGCTGCGGTGAAATCTTAGGGGTATTAGGAGTTTCCGATGCTGATACAGGAAGAGCTTTTGGCTCCAGTTCCCTGGGACTTATCAGACTACTCATATTTCAATGAGAATGGCTCTTTCAGGAGCTGAGACAGGATGACCCACTTTTCAGCTTCGCCTGATCAGGAAAGGCTTGGGGCTCATCAGGCTACTCATCCGTGAAATGGGACCTGGCTTTATCAGGGGCTGACTCAGAATGGTCCACCTGTCAGCTTCGGATTCACGAATTCCACCCAGGCCCAGGACTTTGAAAATCGTCGCATAGGGCCTATACAGTGAGGGTCACATAAGAACAGTTCCTAAACAGCAAATATTGCCGTCTTGTCAATGTTGCCAACTGTTACCAGATATCACACGATCCTACGTACGAAATGACTTATTTACTTACCGTGCTTTATGTTTAAAGGTATTCCATATAATTCAATAATAAAATTAGTAACATATTTTCGTAGGCAAAATATACGAGAAAGGGATCAACATGTCAAGTATTTTGTCTAGCAATACGAAATTAATTGGTTTGACTAAACAATTGACTCAAGAGACCTAACCTAACAATGTATTTTGTTTGACCAGATGAAATTATTAATACTAACTCCGAAAACTTACCTGACTATAGTCTTGAATTATAACCACAACGCAACACATAAAATAAATATTATGTATTAATATTAATACTGATATTAATTAATTACTAGTATTTTCAAATTTCACTAGCTTCCAGTAACCGGCTCAGAACTCTAGTACAATTTTAATTTCATGGAACTCCAGTACCGACAAATAATGTTGATATTTGTCTCAGCTGCCAACATACCAGTTACAAAATCTCTACTATTTGTAGTATTTGTCATATCGAAATTCGAAACGAAGTTGGCAAAAGAAAATTCAACCTTCAAACTAGAAAATCACAACAATCCACTAGCATATGTAGTAATGGGGGAAAAATGGTTAGGTTTCACCCTTGAGGTATGAAGTAAGCTGACCCGGACTATATATAGGGAACAAAATGGACCAAAGCGTGCCTAAGTGTACTGGATCGGGTGGCCCGTCTCGGCCCCAGCCCTCGTAGTCAAGAAAGTACATCAAAACAAGAAGCGTGTAAGTCCTATATTCACTGTGCTCGCTTAGAAAACTTGTACTTTCACGTCTTGAAGAATAGTACAGAAAATTCAACTCGGCTCCCGTACGAGATCACGCGCACCAGAAATGCTTATGTTTGTGAATCCGACGACCCATATGTCGCGTCATATTACTCTCATTGTCAGGTAGAGAGCAAGCCAAACGCTTTTCGATATGAGGGCTGATGAAAACGTGTAATATATTTTCTTGAAAATTTCGAAATCGATTTTTGCAGTATCACAAGTCTTCTTCTAATGAGAAAGCAAATGATTTTAGTAAATTGTAGAATAGGTTATAAAATCGCCTTTTATTTTCATCCATGGT
The DNA here is from genome assembly GCF_040183065.1 of Periplaneta americana. Classification (NCBI taxonomy): domain Eukaryota; kingdom Metazoa; phylum Arthropoda; class Insecta; order Blattodea; family Blattidae; genus Periplaneta; species Periplaneta americana. The sequence goes on from NC_091126.1 coordinate 52,856,195, forward strand.
GGTCAACTGTGTAATAAATATACACAAAAATGATTTGAAGATAGCTCAAGCTCAGTTAGTAAACCGAAATCCCATCTACAAAACTCAACATCTATTTCACAAGGTCGGAGATTGCGAAGTTGATACGACGAAAACAAGATCTCAGAAAATCGTTAAACACTTGACATTCGTCAACTTGTCTTGACCATGGTTGGTGAAACCGGCCGATAGAGTTCTGTTTATAACTGCACGAAGTGTCTAACTTCTGAAATGTTTTTATAGCACTGGGAGAGCAGTGTCCGCCAGCCGGGCTGCCTGTGCAACTAGAACCCATTTCAAGTTTGTTGTGTGTGTGTTCTGTTCCTGCCTTAGAATTGGTAAGGTTTTTTTGTCACATGTTCATCTGTGTCTGTCTAATACAGCACGAAAACAACTGAACAGGAACAATGAAACCCAGCATGAAGAAAAAGAATAAAGAGCCTTGGAGCAGCGCGTCCGTATTTCTTACTTGCTCGCATTTACAATGGAGGGAATATTTATTCCATTCAATATTTCATTCGCTTAAATGTTTCACATAAGTGATATTACATCCGCACAATAGAGCCGTGTGCACGCCCCAACTTAATGTAATTACTCTCGTCACTTTTACTCCTTATGTATGTCAAAATTAGCCGCGTCTGTGATTATAGTGCTAGCGCGCTAATCTTCCATCGAGACGGTCTAGGTTCGATCCCGGCCAGGTCATGGTGGAATTTTTAGTGGACAAAGCAGACGTTGCAGGAGTTTTTTCTCGGGGTACTCCAGTTTCCCTTCATCACTCCAACACTCCACCTCCCCCTCATTTCATCTATCATCCGCAAAAGTAAAACTAGGCTGGGGTGAAGTCTTGGAGATACTACGGTTTTCCGATGCTGGTGGAGGAAGGGCTTGGAGTTCCAGGCCCCTGGAGTTTATCAAGCTACTCGTCCGCGAGGCGGGACCTAGCTCTGTCAGGGACTGTGGCAGAATGGCCCATATGTCAGACTTGGACAATATCGCATGGGCCTAACCGTGCCTAAGTGTAAGTACCCATCCCGGATCCAGCCCATGTAAAACTCAAGCCGATTATTCACAACTAATGCTGAGAATTATATGCACTTAAAATCCTAAATATGCATACAAATATCCACTTCAAATGCTGAAATATGAATTAATGTGCACTAAAATCTCAAGCGGAGACAAACTTACAATTCTATAGAATTCAATCGAAAATAACACAAATATTCAAATTATTGGGCATAAAACTTTATAAAGCAGTAAAACTTTTTCATGTTTTCAGGATCCAACTTGTTTCTCCTTGCGTAAAATTTTACATACATAGAAAAGTTCTTCCTACATAGTATGAAGTGAAGGGACAAAACACATTATAATCTGGTAACACGATAGGATTAACATCCACGTTACTAACATATCCATGAAGCACTCTACTAATTTCTCTCATCTTCATCATCTTTACTATCGCTGACGCGTTTCCGCAACAAAATTTATTCAGAACTTGAGGAACCCGTACAAACTACTGAAATTGAGCGGAAAACATTGTTTCTCAATTTCCAAAAGAAAAAATGGCAGACCAACTCATTAATACATCACAACGCCCTCTACACAAGAAACATCAAAACAAACACACCAACTTCAGTTGCTCTCCCTCAACTATTAAGTGTACTAAAGTCTACCCAAAAATACGCACCTCTAAGACCTAAGTACCAACTACACAAAATGAAAATTATTGCTTTCCGCTCAATTTTAGTAGTTTGTACGTATTCCCAAAGTCAAGTCACAGAGTTCCGAATAAATGTTGTGGAAAAACACGCACTGTCAGCTAAAGTAAACAATTACTACATGTTTTACCGAAGTCGAGAAAACTAGAAAATTTTTTCATTATAAAAAATATCCATGACATATGCTCTTAGTGTCGAAATATGCACATACATTCAAAATATGCACATACTGTATATGCGCAAACAATCATGCGTCAATCACCTTAAAGTCGGCCTGGGTAGCGCTGGTCTTCTGTGTTCGAGGTTGCGGGTTCGATCTCGGCCCAGGTCAATGACATTTAAGTGTGCTTTTAAATGCGACACGCTCATGTCAGTAGATTTACTGGCATGTAAAAGAACTCCTGCGGGGCAAAATTCCGGCACACCGGCGACGCTGATATGAGGGGCTCACAACCAGAGTGGATCAAGTCCACCAGTGGTCAGTTTGTGGATTAATACAATCTCGGATGAAGAAAATTTAGATTTATTCACTGCCATAACAAAGTCCACAACTCATTTGTTACTCCACAGAAGGCAGAATTTCCTATGGAAGGTGAAGATTGCTAAGCGTAAGCTATTAACTTTAAGACTCAATATCTCAGAACTATTCTAGATGGACTTGGTCCACTCTGGTTGTGAACCCCTCATATAACCTCGGCAGTTGCGAGCGTCGTTAAATAAACCATAATTTAAAATTTAAATTTCAATCATCTTAAATAAACATTGAACATATAATTACTAAGTTTAATTAAGATATGCAACTCCGATATACATTTCTCATAATAGTCACAACAAAGCAAAAAGACATCGTTTTTATTTTTAGTAGGTTATTTTACGACGCTTTATCAACATCTTAGGTTATTTAGTGTCTGAATGAGATGTTGATAATGCCGGTGAAATGAGTCCGGGGTCCAACACCAAAAATTACCCAGCATTTGCTCATATTTGGTTGAGGGAAAGCCCCGGGAAAATCCTCAACCAAGTAACTTGCCCCGACCGGGAATCGAACCCGGGCCACCTGGTTTCGCGGCTAGACGCGCTAACCGTTACTCCACAGGTGTGGACAAAAAAAAAAGACATCGTCCATTACGACAAAACAGGGGTGTGAATTTTTTGTTTTAACGATATGTGTGAAATGCGAGTATTTTCGCGAAATTGATAGAAATCTACAAAATGTCTTCATGTATGTATTTATTCACACTGCAATGGGTATATACCCGGTGGCAGTGGTAACTAATTACACTCAATAATGACAATAATAAACTTATTAATTAAAAATACAATTAATAATAATACTAATAATTAATACTAATAATAATAATAATAATAACAACAACAACAACAGGGAATATATTAAATTAAATGAAACGATCACTTAAAATAACATTTGAAATATTCTAATTTGTATCTTAAAACTAAGGTCGATCTAAAACCCACGAGTATATGCTCATATCTGCACAAGTACCTTTCAACATTACACTCATTTCGCTGTCAACTCACTCACTGCACTGGAACTACGACACATTTCACAGATTCTATCCTGATTTCACTAACACTTCAAAAACATTTCACTGTTCAAATTCTTTGCACTGCCACTATAAACTATAAAGCTTCACTGACAGGAACACGTTTCACTTACACAGCACACTTCACTGACACGACATACAGTACTTCTTCACTGATACAACACACTTCACTGACACAACATTTTTCTTCACTGATACAACACTTCAATAACAACATATCATTTACACCCTTTAACTACTGTGTATAATTACAGTCTATTAGTAAGGTCCTTAAGCCTATTTTTAAATGCATTTTTGGTTGTTGGTAAAGCCTTTAGTAAGTCTGCAGGTAAAGCATTCCAGTCCCTGATAGTACGATTGAGAAAAGAAAATTTTCCAGTGTCCGTCCTCTGCCTTCTTTCCCTCAATTTATATGAGTGGTCGTTCCTTGAAGAGTAATTTGGCGGCTGCAACCTATTTTTTATTTCTCTCCAGGCAGGCTCACCTCTGTATGTTTTGAACAGTGCGCATAATCGAATTCGCGTTCTCCTGTCCGTGAGTGTGTCCCATTTTAATGGTGAATTTTTCCGACAACACTTAAGAGCCCGTTTTTTAATCTTTTCCAGTGTCTTAATATGTTCTAATCTGTAAGGATCCCAACATGCAGCACCATATTCCATTACTAGTCACGATATTAAAAGAAAAACAGATTTTTATGGAGAATCCAAACGAAAAATGATTTTCTTACAAATAAATTTGTTTTGTTATAAAATATACATGAAAATTTCTACATATCTAATCGTTCACCATTACATGCTTGTGATATCTGGACGTAGTTTCAGGGACTACTTTCAAGGAGCAGCGCAAGCAGAAAACGGTTATTTCTCTTTCCCGCAACAACTACCTCCGTGAGATGATGAAGGCGGTGTTGTCGCCCATTCATAGTCGAAATTGAAACTGAATTATGAATTTATTTAATTAATGATACAAACTATTTTCTGTTGGCTTTAAGGGGATTGTTTCAATAATAGTTTAAAAAGTTTCATGTTATTTTTAAGCTTATTCATGAAGCGAAATATGCGCGAAATTCCCTGTTTTTTATTAAATAAGTCGAAATTAAACCATTTTAAAATCACACCCCTACCAACATAAATATAAAATTATTCATACAAGTTTTATTATTTAGAAATTCAGCATCGAGGTAATGATGGACGGCATGATGAAAATGAGGTGGAGCCTCATCTCCTGGCTATCTGGCTGTAATTGTGGCATTCACTACTGTTGAAGCATATCCACGTAGATTGCACCGGCAACAGTTTGCTCCGCAAAGGAAAGTGTGTCATAGGCCTAAACTTTTGAAAAATGAACAACACAAAACACACTCACTTTATGGGAATCACGTACATCTTCCACCAAAACACAAAAATTTTCCGTACCCCAGATGCGTACATTGCATAGTAACGATTCACATAGGCAGCTGCTCTCTATACGCTTGTTCCATACACGAATTGTTTTGACTGTAGGTGGTTATTGGTGATATTTCGTACGAAATCGAATCGTCGTTCTGTCACAACCGACTCACATTTACCAAATTCTATACGTAGAAAGCTTTGTTTTCACCAGTGAACGCTATATTTTCGTTATGATTGCCCTCCAGCGGCGAAGTCTACAAGTACGCCATAGAGCCTATTACGAACGCAAACTTGGAGAGATATTCTATCCACTGATACAAGCGTTTCCGCTGTCTCTCTCATGGTTACTATTCTATCGACCTCAAAACCAGGTAAAGACTTTAGAATCGCCCTGTACTGCCTAGCCTAAACAACTGGTTATTTTTCAATAACGACCAATCTTCCACTGGCGAGAAATCTTAGCGAGAGAAAGGTAATTTCGCAAAACTGGAGTGAAATAGAATCTAAATTTATTCATATAAAATAAATTCTCCTTTCACAATAAAAAAGAAACTTTTACGACAGTAGTTTTTATTCCCGGCAATCGAGCTGATGTTACGTAACTGCAAAAGGAAAAGTATTGTGTTCCTATCACAGCACCTTGAAAATAATTCTACAGCAAAACATTTAACTCTTATTAAAGGAACAGTTTCAAATTTTCAAATATGATACTAATTATGACATTTTAAGAGGAGTGTATCATTTCTACGCTTCTTGTAATCGATTATTTAACATTTTTCGTCATCTAAATACCAATACCTATATAAAAAATTATAATTTTGTTCAGAAAATTTTATGAACTCTAAAATATTACGCAGGGTGTTCAGAAATTTGTTCTACCCAAAAAATATTATAATAATACGGTCCAAAGAGAATAAGGTGGAAAATATCCCAAACTTTTAGATGTTTTTCCTGCTTTTCTTAGGAACTAGGAGGCTTCAAACTACTGCTTGCAAACCCCTTATTAATCACTTGCATAATCAGAGCAAATGTTCGAAATCTTTCTCCTCCTATATCGTTACAAATGCTTAAACGTCGAGGTAGTGACTGGCGAACTCTTACGAAAATATCCGACATTGTGCGAGCATCACTAGCTCCGATGGCGATCTTGCTACCAGATCTTGCTCACATTCAATTAATCTCACAAAATCTACAATACATTATATTAGTTTAAAATTTGCACATATAAACTTATTTTTACTTGTTTACCTAACAATTTTAACTTAATAGTCCTTCTTCTTACTGCTAAAATGTAACACAACTTTGGAAAATACATTTATCAATATTTAAAAACGTATTTAATTTATTTTAGCAATATAAACTGCGTTATAATGTTCTCAATCTATTTCCTTACACAAGAAAAGATATACTGTTTGTATGTGTATATATATTTAAACATATAGCAATTTTCTACATTGGCAGTAAATGTTAAAGTTTCGATAAATTTTATTAGTTTTTATAGAAAAAAGAGATCATTACAAAAGTTGCTAAATCTTAGTCAATTTTAATGTGATTTCAACCAAACTTTTGCAGGTGATACATTAAGAACCTGTGTGCATCACAATAGCCTTACTTCATTGCTCTATCTATATAATGTGATCAGATTCATAGCACTGTATCAGAATAGCCCTATAGGTGATTCACAATAGCAGACACAAAAGGCTATTATGATGCACTGGTTTTGTTTTAATTTTATTCATTATTACAAATAAAAAATAAATTTAACTCCAATTGCTTTCTATATGTCTAAAGTAGTATGTCTTATTTTTTTCAAATTTGAACAGTATATCCTTTGACATATAAATTATAACAAACGATTGAATTTTTGCATCATAATAGTCCTACTTGACCCTGTATCAAATATGATAAAAACCTGCATTTGGTGAAAATCTGTAAATATAATTTTTGCAGCGTCAACAGTACTTTTCTCTTTATACATGGACATTTTATTTTTACTTCAATTTTTATTGTACTTGAGTTTTTTAATGTACTTCACTCCCACCCCTTCTACTGATAAAGTTCAACCGTCCTCCACACAGATCCAAGACCGCATATACAGTCATAGTGAACAGTACGTTCCAAAAATATGTTCGCGTTTTCCAGTGACGAAAGAGCTTTCAATACTGAATCATTTTCGCACAGGTACTGTCGTCCATTTGCCTACGTCATATCCCGGTTTCCCCCACCAGCTTTTACTCACCAGCTAGTGGCTGGGCTGTCTTAGCTCTTTTCTGAGAACATTAATTTCTGTTAGGAATTATATGTCTACCTAATATTATACTACTATTTAAAATAACTTAAATAAAAGGGCCTCGTTAAGTAATTAACTGTCACGTGATTTCCTCCCTTTCTACGAACCTACGACATAACCATTTGGACGGACAGTAGATAGTATGTCTGAGTAATTTTATCTTTCCGGATCGGGCAGAAGTGAAGATTGAATTTACAGTACGTAAGTTATTCTTTTATAGAGTAGGTACAGAATTATTTTAACATGAGTTATTAGTACGAAGGACGAAACTGGTAATTGGGATTAGATACAATAGTCTATAGTGCGATAATATACACATTAGAACTGAAGCCTGTATCGAAATGAACGGCCACCATTTTCAAAAATGTGTTTAAAGATCCGTATTATGATTATTTTTAAATTTAACTTCATTCTCTATATTGTGCTCTAATGTGCTGTAGACAGTATAATATACACTGCATATTGAATACGTCTGAATGGACAGCTCAGTTCGTGAGTAAAAACACTCATTGTTAATACTGTACTGTATTTTGATTAAACAAAAACCTAATGAAAATGATCAAACCCAAAATCGCGATATTTTCTACTTTACGTAAATGGATGAACTACTTTTCTTCCCTCCTACACCTAGTAAAGTGATTTGTTTGTACATTACGCCAGTATCATCGGACTCCAGTCGTGGAAGGGGGTAGCAAACGGCGTTGATCCAAAGGTATAGCCTGGTTAATATTAAAAATGTTAGTAAAAATAAAATGATGTCCCTGTATATCGTGCAATGAAATGATAAAAAGAAATACGGGAGATTTAAGTGATTTACTACATGTTAAAAATATCTACGTAAATAATTTTACTTTCGCAGTCATTACTGATTTCCACGAACTTTGTGTATAGTGGTACCAGCTCCTTTACTCTTATTGAAGTTCGCGTCCATTGAGTTTGAGCCTAGTTAACTGCAGTACTACAAAAGTAGCTAATATGTTTCTTATGATCATAATGTTATATAATAATTTCATTTTCTTCAAAACGGGTAAACCGATGTCCATGTTAAAAACTGCATAGTATCCGGTCAAGTATGGTAACAATTTGCTAAAAATAAACAATTCGTGATAATCTTTGCTTTGGAATATCCGAAATTTCTATTACATTCCTTGAAATTTGTTCTTGAAATGTATCAAGAAAAGCTAACACATTTCAAACTTCTCATTTCCAAGCACTTTACTGTTCATGTTACTATTATCAGTAAAGGCACTGCAAATGAAAATAAAGAGCCTCGAAGTCTCCTTGTAAAGAAGTTCATATCTGGCTTAGAACAGGAGAATTATATAACGGATTCTATAAGGTAAAAGATTGCCGAATTCACATACAAAAATAGTACTAGTCTATCACTTCGTAAGTCCAACAGGAATTTCTATCCCAGTAGGCTATGTCATTCAGTCAGATATGTTGGATATATTTCACTTACCTGAAATTAAGAAATGTCAACTTTCAGTAGGTATATCAAAGTAAATTTTAAAATAGAGAGAAAGAAGTCGAAATAAATATTTAGTTAGCTTACCTATTTTCTATGTAGTTTTGTAAAGTAAATATCCATTTCCGGTGACAATATAAGTGTTCATGTTTAATATCCCAAAAATTTATAGGTTTCCTGTCAATGAAATAATATATTTTTCAATTCATTTGTGATTGATTACTGTAGTAAAGGTATAGTTATAATTTTTTGTACTCCAGCATTATAATCAGTCTTTATCGATAGTGAAAATCATGCATAATATTCCACATTATTGTACCATAGCCGTAAAATATTACCATGCGAACTGAAACGTCATGACTTCTATTATGACAGCATAACTTGTGCCATAAAGTTAACATTATGAAACTATTTGCCATGCTATAATATTTAATACATCATTGTTGTCATAGCAATCTCTTCATATCAAACTACCCATCATTACAAATCTGGTGTTTTCTTTATTAATTGTCTTATAACACTGTTATACTCGCTTCGTTCGTTCCCTAAAATATGTCTCGTGCCGCAACGTATAACATTATGAACTTGTTTCGTAATATACTATGTATTTCCGTTTACAAGACTTTACTTGCTGTTCTCAACTCTTTCCAATAATTTCTTGTTATAATAATGTTTCGTAAGTATCATATATCATAGTATTATATATTCAACACAATTTACCACAAAAATAGTAAACTAAAATGTCATTCCTGCCTCTGATTGAGGTTCTGGCTGATATGTACGTATATCTACTGGTTGTTCAGTTCAAAGTGTGTCATGGCTCGCTATATGCCGTCATGTGGCTAGCCGATGAGCCTAGAGAATTCAATCTTCCTACACTTCCGCAGACCTATGTGCCAGAGAAGTTGCCTGGCAAGTACGGCGTTCATTCTAAAGAGTATGTACCGATACGTACGGTAACGCCGGTAGTGGCAGGAATGTGAACTGTTTGGAAACACGTACTGAGGTGAGTTTTTTTTCTTACTGTCGGGATATGGGGAGAGGATTAAGACGATTACTTCCGTATTTGTTGACATTAACTTCGACGGTCAACATGGACACGGAGCATTTGATTTGTGCTGTGGAATGTTGCCGTACGCAACCGATAACAAATACCCTGCGTACGACTTGCCCGCGCAAAACACAGTTCGAAAGAGGTTATGGTAGCACACAGACCGTACAGACCGCCATCTGTTGCTACGACGTTCAAGTTATACCGTACACGTTCTCAAGTTCAGATTGAACGCCTTGATTAATAGGCAACTTCTCTGACATAAAAGCTGAAACTCGCTTCAAATCGCTGACTCATCAACAGTGACGTCATGACACACTTTGAAATGAACACCCAGTAGTATCAGGGAGTACTCTCAGTTGATGACACGTGTCAGGGAAAGAACAATTACCGTTTCTATGCATCTGAAGTCTGATTAGTGTAATATGTAGTTAATCGGCAATGTATGCAATGGAGGAGGAAGGAAACTGGTACCAGTGGAATGGAATTTACGGTAGGGGGCACTATGGCTCAGCACTGCGATCTGTCACGATCTAGTGCGCTCTCAAACTAGGCGCATTCCCAAACCCACACCGGCTGTCTACACGAAGGTTCGATGAGTACCCAGGTTTCGAGCAGGGTCCCTCCGTGCGTCGCCAGCCAGTGATCGGGTAATGCTATGGAATTATGACGAAATGAAGAAAAGATTACGGAATGATGTAGATGCCTAATATAGGGAAAAGGGAGAACCCCGAGAAAACCCCCAACTGTGACCTTGTCCGTCACAAATGTCACTATTAATTTTCAATGAAAAATGAAAAATTCCAGATCTGACCAGGACTCCGCCTGCGTGACAGGCTGGAGGTCTGACCACTTAGCCACCGCAGAGATTCTTCTTCGTATCACTTGTGAGGTTCAGATCTATCTTCGGACAGTTGACTACACAACAAACAAAAATGTCATTCCTGGGACCAAGAATCCCCTACTGAAATCCTTTGTTGGCAGCGTAAATTATGATAAAGAGGCGAATTGTGTGCATAGAAGGTCCCTGCAGGTGCATATCGTCGTTGTTCCTGTAATAACTCCTATTTGCAAAATATACAATTCTTCAGTAAGAGGAAAAAACACATTTATTCATCCTATGGCAGCCGTACATAGGGGATTGTGAATTCTTACATTTTCCAAAGAAAGAAAGAAAGAAAGAAAGAAAGAAAGGAGATTTTATTATTTGCTGTATCACTATTTAAGTTATTTAATAGAGCAAAAATCTGAAAATCGATAAATATGTCACATAGGAGTTATTGCAGGAACAACGACGATATAATAGTTCCCCACTTCTGGTTTAGTATATGTCGTCACCGTCTCTTGTTGTATAGCCCGACAGCAACACGCAGTTAGCGTATCGCTGCATGACGTCACTGCTTCCTGGTACACAGAGAATATGATATGTTTCCAATTTTTACCTCTATTTAATAAAGACGTAGTCAAGTGAAAAGAGGTAAAGAAGAAATACGGAAAATTAAACTTAATTGGCGACGGACTTGCTCGGCATAGGTATGCCAAACTGGTACCACTAAATACAAACTACGTGGAAGTAAGTGATACACCGTGTATATATATATATATATATATATATATATATATATATATATATGGAAAAATATAGCTTTATTTGGATATTTCAGCCAGTAATAAATTACTTACAGTATATCCATTTCTTCTCTGACAGCAGTTTAATTTCCGGGCATGACATGCATGACTACAATGAAACAGTAGAAATTTAATTACCCGAATAAAACCTGCTCAACATTCGTTGTATTCTTCATAAATGTTTTTACATTCGCCGGGAAACGAATCGTTGCCAGTTTGACGGGATTTATATACAGCGAATACCCCATCCCTTTGAATAATATTCCGCATATTTACACGGTTGTCCCGTTATCTTCTCGCTAATACAACCTACTAATAAATCGCTGGTCTACCACACTCATATCAATGCTATTACTCTTGTTCATAGTGGCGTCCGTGCCCGGATGAGGAAGAAGAGTTCGAAAGAAAAAGAGAAGTCATGTGAACAGCTAGTGTGTCAACAGAACAGCGATACTGGTCCTTGCTGCCTAGAGCATCCCTTTACGAGTCACTGGGTCTCCGTGATTGCGTAGTTTTAACAACAAACGTGCAGAATATTGCTGCACTTGAAGCCGGATCCGGAAAAAAACGTTGCTACAATCCGATGCTCGGGTAATGTGTGCAAACGAGTGGCAAACTGTGACATATTGGCGCTGAATTCTCAGTTTACCATTCACTCTCGAGTGCAGGTTTCATAACAAAAATCGTAAGAACTTTGATTACTTGACGTCTGACATAAAACAAGGGTTTCAGTTCTGACCAAGTAGGCCTACTGGCGCTAAACAAGAATAAAGAAATAAAATGAAACAAAGAAAGTGAAAAGAACGAAAAAGAAAGGACGGGATGAACGTTAACAGAACAGAACACAACAGGACGGAGAGAAATGGAAAGGAACGCAACAGAACGAAAAAAGAAAAAAAGAACAAAATGGAAAGCTACTGAACGAAACGAAACAAAAGAAAATAGAAAAGAAAGAACGAACAGATGAAAAAACATAAGTAAAGCTAACAGAACAAATCGAACAAAGGGAGTGGAATTAAACAATATGTGAAGTAACAAAACAGAATTGAACACGAAAACAAATCAGAGTGGAAAGGGACGGTACGAGACGAGACAAAACAAAACAGAAGGGAACCAAATAAAACTTATTTTTCATTAGTCGTTTAACCTTCCCTATTTTAGGTCTTGCATATCAATGTCTGTGGACGATTTTACGGACACGCACACTAAATGAGCTGTTCAGAGCAGAAGTGGTGTAAGTCAAAAATGAGTAATGAGGGTTAAAGTAAATATTCTGTAAAATACAGCGCAAAGTAGCAATTAATAATGAATTTATTTAAACTATTAGTAGTCAGTGGATAGCACGAAGGACATATTAATTGATATTTTGCGCTGTATTTTGCAGAATTTTTACTTTAAACCTCATTACCCAATTTTGACTTACACCACTTCTGCTCTGAACGGCTCAAATACTGACACATTTGCGGGCCTCTTTTGGTCTGGGGTCGGCAAAGCTAGGGGCTTCCACTGAGACACAGAGGACAGAATATTAACAAGGGACATTCATCAATGCCCGAAGTGGGATTCGAACCCACAAACCTTCGGACCGCGTCTCCTAAGAGAAGCGCTATTTAGACAGCATAGCCACCTTGACCTGGTCCAAACAAAACATAAAGGAACGAAATCGGACAGAGCAGAAAGGAAGGAAACTGAATTAAACAAAACGTGAAGTAACAAAACAGAGTGGAACAAAAGAAAATAGAACGGAGTGGAACGGTACGGTAAGAGACGAGACAAAACTAAAGAGAACAAAATAAAACTTTTTTTCATTGGTTGTTCAGCTTCTCGTATTACAGGTCTTACATATCAATACCTGTATGGGACACACATGCACAAAACACTGATGCAATTGTGGGCCTCCTCTAGCCCGGAATCGGCAGAGCGTAGGAGTCTTCACTGAGACACACACAGAACAGAACATTAATAAGAGACATAAATCCAACCATAACAGTGGCGAGATTCGAACTCTCAAACTTTCGGACCGCGCTGCATAAGGACAGTGTACTTTGCTCCCCGCAGGTACCAGGCCCGACCCAAATAATAAAGGAACGAAATTAGACTGAGCAGAAATTAAACAAAAAGTGAGAAAAATAAATAAAAACTAAATAGGAACGGGTTATATAGACTGATGTAGAACAAAGCAAAGCAAAGCAAAGCAAAAGAGAGAAAAGAGTAGAGAAGAGCAGAGAAAAAAGAATCAAGTAGAACAAAGAAGTGCAGAAGAGGAAGAAATCGAAGTGGAATCACAGTCTAGTACAGGCATGTCAATTGATGACCACAGGAGCAAGCGCGCGCTTTAGAGCCCAGGAGAGTCTGAGCGCTTTACAGCGGAAAGGAAAGAGACAGACGAAAGAGGTGGTATATGCCGCTTGGTCGAGCTATATTCAGGGATGGCCAGCACTGATTCAATAGATAAAGGGAAGAGAACTTATTAAAACTGTATCCATGTTAATTTTTAGATTTGCCTGAGAAGTATAAGTGCATTATAAGAAGGAAAGTTTTGATTTTAATGCTCATTTTTCACAAGTTTGATTTTTTTTATTCAAAAGAAATATTTTCTCAACTTTTCGTTTAGAAAAGTGAAAATTTCAGGTATAGGCCTATTTATTTAGTAGCTTTACAGAATGTTTTCGTAAATATAATATACCGTATATACGTATTACTGAAGATAGTGTATTGAAAATTTTGAAAATATTCGCATGGAAATTGTTTGTAAGGAAATGAATTAACAAAGCAACTACTGTTACATCATAAGCAAAAGATACGTGCCCATGTGTTGTAAAAATGCCAGCTCTATAGCTTCAGCAGATTTCGAGAAAATAATTTAATAATCTGATGATAGGAAGTTGCTCACAAATATCACCTTAAAAGCATAATGCGATAAGAGTTTTGTTATGTAATATTAGTTACACTTAAAACAGATACAGTACCTAGGTAACTTTGCTTTGTACTGTAATATTGCTTTGGTTAGTTTATTGATTACTTCTGTAAGGCTAAAGATACCATCAATATAAATTCCAACTTATCATGTCATACTCAATCTCTTTCTTTGGAATATCACTTTCTTTATGAATGATGTGTTTCATCCACTTAATACAGTATAATATTATACTACTATGGAATTTAAGTGAATATTCCTTCTTAACTCTCTATTATGTTATTAAGATTTAAAACATAAGTGCAATATTAAGAAATCAGTGTTAGTACTTTTGTTTTACAGACAATATAGATAATATTAAACAGAAAGAAGCCATATGAAGAGTCCGCTGCAAGAATGATGGATGTCACTTTTTTGTCGAAAATGAACCAAGACTGTCAATGCATAGCTTAAGACATATAGAATGTATATAGAGAGTTGCATGGCATTAATACTGATAGCCATTGTCCAGTAATGATCGGAAAATCACAGTTAAGCTTTGAGCGCTAAGCATTTCAAACTTTCGATCGCTTCTCCTGCAAAATATATTCCAAATAACATCCATCATTTTTGCAGTGGACTCTTCATATAAAAATGACATAAAATTTCACTTTCCGTTTGAAGTTTGTGCATCACTGTTTTCTTAATACAACAGGTTGCTTATTCATATACACAACCCTTCCTCTTTCCATACTTAGCGCTTGCTGCCCGCGCACGACGTCAAGGTCAGAAAAATGCGCTTGCTTTGACATCACTGGTCTAGTATATAGTCATGAAGCTTGAGTTGTGAGGGTGCTAGGAACAATAGACTGTGCCGGTACTATTTTGCATTGTCTGTAATGAGGCGATATTAGCGATCCTAGTGGTTAGTAACTATCTATGGATGCATATTTACTACGTATTGAGCTTCGTGACTGTGTATGCTAGACTGTGGTGGAATACTGCAGAAAAATGCAAAGAGGAGAACTAGAGAGGAGAGAAAGGAATGGGAGAAGAGAGGAGGAAGGAGAAAGAGAGAGAAGAGAGGAGAAGTGGGAATAAAGAGGAGGGAGGGGAGAGGAGAGGAGAGGAGAGGAGAGATAATAGTTAATCTTTCACAATTTTAATTCTTTCACGTTTCGAAGCATCCCAGTGCTCCGCATCGTCTCTATCTGCATGTGCGTGCTTGTGTTCGTGAGTGTGCAATAAATTGTAGTATACGAATGAAGTTACAGAGTTTCCACACCTTTAGAAATCAGAGTTCTTTAAAAAAAATAGCAAACAATTTCATCATCGCGCTACTTCTATTATAAAAAAGAAGACTTTATATCAGAATTAAATTATAATTTGTTTGAAGGAAATTTCATCAATTATTAGTGTTATTTTTGTTACCTACATAGTACGTAAACATGAAAGAACTTCCGATAACCATCATTATTAAAGACATTCGTTCAGAGGCTTTAGTGGACCTGACTCCGCCAAATCTGTTGACACACTACGGTATTTACCACGTTGAATCCTGTAACATTTCTATATTGACCCTCCTCATGCATCAAATTATTTTCTACGGTTGAACTGAAGTTCATCCAGGCTTTTGTGAAGTCCCATGGCCTCAATTTGCACAACGATGCAGCCAGGTGAATCCTATGAGATTTGTGTGTATAGGAATGCTTTTAGAGTATGAAAATGTTTATAAAACATTCTATTCATGTCCTTTTAAACCAATTACTAGATATTTTGCAATAGTCGTTAATGTTTTACAAACAGTTCGCTTAAATTCAGGTAAATCACCAAAAGTACAATATGATAACAAACTTACATTTTCTCTTTTGCTCTCAGAAGGAACTTTATTTCATGGGTAAAAGCAAGCCGCTAATTTAATATGGGCACTATACTGTATATGTTGCAGTTAAGAACCGAAATCACACTCTTCCTATTATTTTAAGGTCCTAAATACTCTCCACAACGTTATACATGTTACGTTATAATTAAATTCCCTGTCGCTGTTGTTTAGTCAACTGTCCGAATACAGGTTTGAACCTCGTGACACCAATAAGGCATCACTCATGAGACAAAAAAGTCGGGAGATAATGGGGTAGGGTGGCCAGTTCCTTTCCCTCCTTTGCATACATCGCTGACTTGTAACATATTACACTTATAAAACTTCAGATGTACACAGAATTGTTCTCCCTCTGACACATATCGTCAAGTGAGATATACTGCCTGATAATAAATGTACAGAGCCAGAAATAAAATTTGGGACACCAAAATTTTCCAAGTTTCAGTTATAACATACTGCGCAGGCTCAGTAAGCCCAAATTTTGTTTCTGGCCATCTCCCTTCGTTTTATATCTTGACTTGAAGTGGAACGTCAAAAGCCTTGGTAGTTCAGTTGAAAAAGCGCTAATTTATAACAAGCGCCGACCCAAGCTCAAATCCTGCGGAAATGTATTTCTGGTGGACAAAGTTGTCCTGTTTTCTTCGTCATTCCATCAATAATCTCCACAATTCCCCTTTCAATATCATCTCCGTTTCTAAACGTATTCACATCACTTGTGCTTTTGTGGCGCCGTATCGGCCGTCCGTCGTGGTGGGTGTTCTTTGCGGTTTTTCCAAAGATTGGTAGTTGACAGTTTCTGTTGACACTCTATACGACTTATAGAACTGCACTTCCCTTGATCTGACTCCTGACGTAGACATGATGGCTCATGTAAATCTATGAGATACTGCAGATCAGTACCAGAGAGACGATATTCGAACTTTCTGGTTGGAGAGGAATGAGTGTTCCGGCGGATGGTGGAGCCTGCTTAACTTGGTAGCACAATAGACACGCAATTCATTCCCTAATGAGTGCACAAAAAGCAGAAATGTACTGAAATATTTATGAATTCTTCTCGTCACGCCCGATAATTACCAGTGCTAAAATTATATGTAATGTTTAGATATTAGGAGTTCTATTGTTTACAAGTCTTACGCCTACTATTTTGCTGTGAATCATGGTATCCAATGCCTGATCTTATTACTCATAGGTGATCTACGCAACCGAATTGAGCGATGTGAATCTTTATTTTGAAAGCTTAGTGACAGAGCAAGTGGATAGAACGGGCATCATACACACCAGAGTGCTGCATTGGAGTTAAATCGCTCGCTTGAACTCGGTCGAATGTCGTATCCTCGAGTAAGGTAAGATCGGTCGTGACACGCTAGTAATAAATAGAAGCGCAGTACAAAGTCATCTCACCGACATGTCTTATCTTGTATGGAAGGGGACAGATAAGATACAAATATGTTTTGCTCACACAGTAAAAGTAAGACTTTATTTTCTGCGTTTTTATGACAAACGTTTGGTGGAACAGTCTAATGGAACGTACCAAAACAGTAACATGAAGTTATAAATAAAATAGTATGAAAAACTTCGATATACAGTTATTATTGCTAATTAATAATTATTATTCAATATTTGATTTACCACATATATAATATGATAGATCCATATATAGTGTTCCGCCTACATACTGCGACAATGTAGAAACGTTTTACAAAATATTATTGATATAGCAGTAGATTAATAACAATATTAGTACAGAGATAACGTCACAGAAAATATAACAAAACGAATAATCATGATGCACAACTGTTACAGACGCAAAGATTGATACACTATTTATTAGAGATTATTATTATTACTAGAAAACTTGATACGGTTCTTGCATTATCGTGATTGTGTTCTCCGTTTATAATAATTACATTTACATCCAATAACATCTATCAGATGTGGCAAAAACAAAAAATAACTCCTGTGTGGGGGGGGAACCATTTACTTACAACATTTATATTACATTTTAAAGCAAGTTTTGTATTTGTACTATGGAGAGGTTAGTTAAAAACTGCAAAGTTTTGAAATGATAAACATCTATGAAGTTACTACACAGTTCATCACTGTAACAAGAACGAATGTCTAACGCTCGGCTTACACAGTTCGAAGATATATCGCTCGCGACAATTTTACCCATCATGCATGTGAGCTACCTATCGGATTATGCTGTGAACTACTTGGCGCTCGAGCGAAAACGTCCGATGCAGACCTCTGATACACACTATGTTTAGTTTTCAAGGTCTGTGAAAGCGCTAGCAGTAAACAACGCTATGGATGGTGTCAGTTACCGCTGGGTTTGCTTGGTGTTTAATGTACGCAATGCCATCGTAATGTACACATTTCACAATAACACATTTCATCAAAAACAAAATATCAAAAACATAATGTGAAATGCTAATTGTTTCTTCAAGAACACACGGCACACACGTGGTACGACGAACTAGATAATTGTTGTGGTTTAGTTAAATGTCCGAAGACAGGTCTGAACCTCACAAGTGACACCAACAAGGCACCATTCATGAGGCTACTAGCCAGGAGATAAGAGATAATAGGGTAGGGAATAGATAATTATGACTTAGTTTTATGAACTACATGCACAAACTTTATTTTGCGATAGCGTCCATAACAATGAATCAGAAATAACATATAGGCCTATCATAAGGACACATTTCACAAAATTTCACCAACAAAAGAAATGTACGTAAAGTTTTTTTTTTTTGGTCCTACAGGAATGAGCGGTCCTAAGGACTTCAAAATCATCCGAATAAAGGAGGTTGCACAATAAGCCTAAGGCTGCTGTGCTTGCCTACGGGCTCTTCTCCGAAGGATATATATATATATATATATATATATATATAGAGGCCTATATAATTTGAATTTACATCAGCATTTCAAAACAAGTAATTTATTATAAACGGATATCTTATACCTGTACGATGACGATGACGATGATAAAATACATGGTTTGGAAGGGTGTCTTTTTTAGTTCGGCAGTGCCCTGTAGTAGACAAATAATAAAATAAAATGACAAAACTTGATACGCTGCGATTGATATGTATTATGTAAAATCTGAAGTATCGTATCACTACGGCAGAAGTCCCTAAACAAAAATAATATTCCTTTAGCGCATTATAGGCTCGGTTCATATTGCTCAACATTTAACACCAAGAGGCCTTCTTTGAAACGAAAGTATTTATTTTAGATGTGTTGATTAGCATTTATACAGATGGTCCTGTAAAGATAATTGCTGTTCTCTTTAAAATACTTTACTGAGATCGAACATTACCAAAAAAAATTTAAACAGCAACAATTCGACCTGGTTTGAAACTATCGTCTGTATCACGGTTATCTCCCCCGATTCTTTTTACAGTGAATGAATTGGTTTGTAGTGACATTTGAACTTGGCATCACTGGTATAAGCCTAAGCATCCAAAATCACTGTTCCGTTCCAGTGAACGAAATACGATTAACAACAAAGGTCGATATGGCTGATGCACAATTTCAAAAATTTTAGTTTGTTTCAAAAAGTGTAATACTACAATATTCCACCCTCATTGTATTGTCTGTGTTTCTTTGTACAATTTCCAGTAATTACATCAACACACAATATGCGGGCGATAGAATTTATAAATTGTAAATTTCAGGAATACCTTAATATTCCGCAGGTCGTTTATGCCTTTCTTGCAAGTAACTGAATGGCATATTATTAAAAAGAATGTGTGATGCCGCACATTTCATGATCATGTAGGCCTGCTAGCGTAGTACTGTTTATTCTTCAAGGATTAACAGTTACAAAAAACAAGATAAACTACGTATACTCTCTAATATACACTACCTAACCCAATCTCGAGTACCACTACATACCTATACGTCTAGTGACAAAAAAAATAAATAAATAACCGTAACATTCCTAGTCTAATTATGGGTCACGGGCAACGGTACGTTGTTACCAGAAGAGCGAATACAGATTAATACCAAAAATTGTCAAATTACGTATAAAAGATTATAGAGTGTTAGTTGGGAGGCCGGAGGGAAAAATACCTTTAGGGAGGCCGAGACGTAGATGGAAATATAATATTAAAATGGATTTGAAGGAGGTGGGATATGATGATAGAGAATGGAGTAACTTTGCTCAGGATAGGGACCAATGGCGGGCTTATGTGAGGGCGGCAATGAACCTCCGGGTTCCTTAAAACCCAGTAAGTAGCTAAGTAAGTATGTATAAAAGATGGTATCAGTAAATTCAATTACAACAATTTCAAGCAATATACAAATCGATTTGAATACGCTTACCATATTGAACTGCGATCCGAAACGATCTGAGTTTCAATACCGATACACCGAAAAAGTTTTATGAAGTCTTAGTCTATTCAATACGGATTGAGTTGCATGAAAATGTGTATCGCATTCAAAACGATTTCAGTACAAGTGCATGAACGATCGTCATTTGTTTGATCTGTCATCTGTGTTACCAAGATCGAGCGCAAATTTTTGTGTTGAAAAGTCGTGTTATAACTAGAGACAGGAATATTAGCAACTACTCTTTGAAGTTAAGTGAGTACGAAGTTTGTGCAATGAGCCAAAAGACTTGACGAAGGGCAGTGGCACGCGGCGTTGTACGATGAAAAGACTATTTCCGCAACAAGGACACCAACCACAGTAAACACACAAAAGAATGATTTCAAGATTAGGGCTTGTTGTGAAGTATAATATACTGTAGGCTAGTCTTTGCTGTGAATTTTTTAATTAAAATGTTACTCTATCAGAAGCACTACTCTTAACATGTTTAAGCCTATATTACAATTATCTTTGATTTAAAAATTTTAACTTAAATGTTACTGTTTCATAGGTTCCGCTCTTAATGCAATTTTAAGCCCATATTACGATAATATTTGTTGTAACATTTTAACTTAAAACACCTGTAGGCCTACAACTGTAATACAGGTACCACTCTGAATGAAATGATTAAACCTATATTACAACAATTTTTGCTGTAAAATTTAACTTAAAATACCGGTACTACTGTAACATAGGTATTCCCCTTGTGTACAAGTGTACTTTCCAACAACATATTTAAAGTTGAAAGAAATGTTATGCACCATCATTTCATACAGATCCCTAATAAATTCGTCCGCTGACACTGAATTACTACAGTAGTTGAAGGTACTGTAGATCATGAGACTCACTTCTATCGATTTCAAATGGTTTATTTATTTCTTTAATTACAGTGATGCTGTAAATGCTATCTTTTCAGAGCAGATTATGTCAGTCTTACATAAATTACAAAACTATTATGTCGCCACTTACACAGACATAAGCCTACTGTTTTTCGAATTCCTTTACTCACTCCTATACTTTCGCACTTGTTTTAGGCACATTTATTTGAACTAATAGTGCATAATATCATAAAAATTGCTAAACTAAAGCATACTGTATTTGTTTCGGAGTAAGGAACTTGTTTTAGAGTGACCCTGTAGTGTGCGTTACTTGTGTTTGTGATCAGGGTGTCTACTGAACTTGAAGGACACGTGACAATGTATACCCCGTACACACTTATACTCATTCAAATGCTGTTGGACTAAGAAAACTGTCTTTAGCTATAACACAATGTTTTGTATTTTTCTAAAAGCCATTATTACCATTCTACCGTACATTAAGAGCCAGAATATTGACCATGCGTCTCATTAGAAAACGCAACGTTGTTTACAGCCAAGGCCTACAGCAGGGATGTCGAACAGCGCTCTCGAGCTGTGAACTGTAGAGCCTTCACTCCTCCCTTACCGTGCAACGGTTGAACACAGGTAGCAGGCTGTCCTGCCGAACGATCGTAAACAAAAGCGAAACTGCGGCGGCTGGTACTTTGATAACTTCTATACATCTTACCAAATGATTAGGAACTCAGTTTAGATTTGCACTTGATGAACTCTGATAAACAAAGAATGTAGCCTACATGAGGATGAATTATGATGGTGGTGATGATGATGATGATGATGATAATAATAATAATAATAATAATAATAATAATAATAATGTTTTATCTACTGGGTCATTCCATGAATGTTGTTCGTTAGTGACGGAAATAAATCATAATAATAATGTTGTTAATATCATGTTTAAAATATCAACTTTGTGTGTATGTGTTGTAGCAGTGCAACTTCAAGTTCAGAAATATAAAATGTTTTGATGTATAAAATTTATTACTTTTCGCGTAACTTGAAATTTGTTCATAGTTTTTGTTACAGATTCAAAAATATCTCCTCCTCCTCCTCCTCCTCGAGTTCGATCCTTTAGTGAAATGACATCTACAAGATCTCCATGAACATTGAAATCTGAATCGACACTCATGAACATATTGTAGCTAGCTGCGCCGTATCTTTCTGGTCGGTATTTTCATCAAGAGCTATAGTGAGTAATACGTGAAAGTTTTCATTCTTGCTATCAGTTGTTCCTCCAAGTTATCTCCCATTTATGGTACGCGCTCTGCAAAAATATTACGAGACAAACATATAGATTTAAAATCATTAATGTATTCCGGACATATCCTTTTTGCAACAGCTATGAGACAGCCTTTCACAAATTCTCCGTTAGTAAATAGCTTTGAAGCCGTTATATATACAAGGTTATTCTACTAACACCCGATGATGATGGAAGGTTTTCTGAATTCAATCTTTATTTTAATTCTTCTACAGCCTTTTCACGAGTGAAACCGGATAACTTTTCTGGTCCATAAGCTCCAACATGACGTGTGGAATTAAAATGCCTTTTAATATTATGATGGCTAATGTATCCAAGTTCTTTTCTACATATTAAGCAATGTGCCTTTCCGTCCTTTAAGATAAATAAATATTTATCTGTCCACTCACTATTGAATCGTCGTTCCATTTCCATACCAGCCGCCAGAGTTGATAAACATACTACGTACAGAACACTGGTACAGCGAGCTGACTTTCGTTTCAGCTCAGCTAGGGTAGGAAACAGTATTAATCGTTTCACAGTTTGAGAGCGCTGTTCGACATCCCTGGCCTACAGGATGATTAACATGCTAACATGTCGAGGATATGTTAACCAACGTAACTAGGCTACTTTCAGAATTTCATCTTATATATTCAAATCGTTTTCAATATGTAGATCGGGGGAGGGGGGGGGGTTATATTCAACAGGCCTACGTAATCGTATTCAAATCGATTTGAATAGGCTTGCTCCATGAAATGTACCTAGTAAATGTAAAGTATAGTAATTTCAGAACAACGCAAGGGTACGTAAAAATGGTGGAATGGATAAATTTCGTAAAATACATATTCCACTTGTGTTATGAATATTGAGGTACAGGTAAAGTTTTAATTTAGCCTATTTATATCTAAAGAAACAGATACTTTCCTAGAGACACTGTAAGAAACTGGTAGATTTGGTACCAAATAGATATGATAGAAATTATACCTATAGTAGGCCTACTGTATAAAAAGATAATAAGGACAGTGTCAAGTATAATGTGGGGTTATTTAACGAACTCGCCAATTTCAATCTGAGATAAAATGTTTTTATACATTTCCGTCGCATTACTAAATAGCTGATTCTGGATGGTCGAAAAAATCTTGAAAAGACTTATTATGAAATGGAAAAGTTTCAAAAAGCGAAAAATTGCGAAAAGGGAAGGTACCGGTAATCTAAAAAAGTCTAATTATGAAATATTATTTTCTGTACTACAGTCTCCTGAAACAGTTGAATGTAAGGTTAGGTGAAATTAGTTTCTAAAACCTCCCCAGAATTATTTTTAATTTGTTTTCCTCTTAGTGGATAAGACATTACTTTCATGTAAGGTATTGCATGAACATAAAAAATGTACCACTTGTCTTTTCTGCACACAAATGTGAGAGTAAAATTAAAAAAAAAAAAAAAAAAAACGAAATTTTCATAAAAATTAACCAAAAGCCATATATACATTATTATTATTATTATTATTATTATTATTATTATTATTATTATTATTATTATTATTATTATTCATGAACCTCAAGAATAGCCCACATTTACCAGGAGTACTTGCGCCAAAAGCATAATGAACCAAGTAGAAGTACAGTTTACAATTAAACAAGGATCAGTTAGAAATAAAGTCCTGCGTTTGATTACCAAAGCCTCCCAGCAATTCGCAACGGTGTAGGTAGGTAGTACAGCTTGACGTCATCCAACGCTACTTAATTCAGGTCTGCTGTTCAGTGAACATATGAAAACAAAACAAAACAAAGCTAGAAGGTTAGAAATGTGGTCCCCAATATAAGAATTCGGTAGCAAGCACGTCATTAGGAAAAAGCAAAATATATTTTATCAGAAAGAAGAAACTATTTTTCATTTGAAACACTTAAAATTTTTAGTTATTGATTATAATGTGTAGAAATTCGTAAAGCATGCGTTCACATTTTGTTTTATTTTAAGTTTGTGGTGACATTTATATCATTTCATTTGTTAATTCCAAATTTTAGTTAGATCCAAAGTATCTACATTCGTTGTACTTATTGTAAAAATCAGGGTTAAACAAATTCTGGGCACCACGTAGCCATGGCAGCTAAAAAATTATTCAGTTCTTTCCTTTTTTTTTTTAAGATTTGGATTTCTTTTATGTCACTATGGCTAATGTATCGTGTTAACAAAAGCGGTTGTAGGAAAAAATCCGGAAGTGATGTTTTAATTATTAATATCGCTACATTTGTTGCACATCTCAAAATATTGTCCTACATACGTAGCTTCAGGGAGTTTCTGAGACCGTCTGTTTGCATTCCATAGATATTTAATATTGTTTAATATATTTCAGTAAATATATCTTTATCTTACCTCAAATGGTTCTCTCATTGCATGTGTGGCCAAAATGTGGTGCCACCTGAAAATAAAGGGGCTGGCTCCTGATTTTTTTTTTTTTTTTTTTTTAGTTTTGTCTATCCCTAGTAAAAATGATCTTTCATTGTATATAAGCAATAGGCCTCTCTCTCTCTCTCTCTCTATATATACATATATATATGTATATATATATATATATATATATATATACATACTTCGTTATTGTTATTAAATCCAAGTGATATTTTGTACATGATTCCTATTCCTGTTAATCGGGTTATTACACACATATATACGAATAAATAGATGTAAACACAAGGTACCGGAGCGTGCGGCAAGACTGCTGAACTGCAGCGAGAATTGTTGACTCGCAACTTGCGTTCCGTACCAAGCGAAGCTAGTATGATCGATGTATACCTAATTTATATTCAAAATAACCAAACGCAAGATTCTTTTGATCAGTAAGGAAATGCATGGAATGAAATGTGTTGCCGCTCCCTACCGCCTAAGTCTTCCATCTCGACGGAGTGATCCCGCCTGCCCTCACTTCCACAGCAACTTTCCATCCATATTTCGATACAAAAACTGGTGTTCGGCACTCAATTTTTCTTTTGTTTACGATACATAAGAATCCACTAGAAGCCAAGTACCTAAATACGTATGTACTTTAACATGGTAACGCAATTATAAAGAAATACTCCATAAATCAGTAAATGAGACAAGAGTACTTTCCTAAAATGCGATGGTGACCAATGCGAGTATTTCCACTGGACCAAAAATGCAATATAAGTGGAATAAAAATTAGTATTTTACCGCAGACAAAAATAATAAAAATCGGAATATTTTCTCTTGATGCGATTACCAGCATGTTATACAATTTTGAAGTTCGAAAGTTATAGCGCCGATTACATTCGAACAAAAATCACAATGTTAATTCACTTCCTCAGATGCAATGTAGACCCACATTTTAATGATTAACGAGGCTGTGAATTCATTCAAATAAAAATGAATTACGTGTACCTGTAGGCCTACCCGATAACTATGAATACCAGCATAGACACAATAAATGTTTAAATTACAAACTAACCCTATTTTTCAGATAGGGAGACTGGCTAACAAAGTCACTTACCAATGTTGCGGGCTGTCCTATTCCTGCCTGAAATTCATTGAAGTGGACGATGCATTAAGAGTGTTTCTGCGATATACTGTCTCTTATCGAAATTTCCCTCAGCCACAAAAACTTTTTCCAAATTGTCTCCTTACAATAAAACTGTTTTACATTAAAAACACATTTATTAAGAAGTGCACATTAAGCATAAAGCCGTGGCAATTTTATTTTATTTTCTGATCATATATTTGAAAAAGATGTTGATATAAGACAGCCTATAAACATGTGTTTAAATGCCGCTTTATTTTTTTATTATTGCTATTTCAATGAATTGCTGTATCATTCTCAAACAACTTAATATTTGTAAGACAAATACAGTACACTGTATTCACTGAAGTTATAATTTTACACATTTGTTGCGTAATATAAACCACACACACGCTCTGCATACTTTCTCGTTTGACTGAATATTTACAACCTTAGCAACAAGTATCATGACATTAACGTTGGCCCAACACAGTACTAGAACATCATCTCCGAGAGAGGGAGCAGTACTGTCAACGGAAACTTAAGAATCAAGTTAAGATTACCGCAAATTTAGGAACACATTAAGATCACTCGTATACCTAGCTCTATATGTAGTGTGTGTAGTAGAGTTTTGTGGAAATATTAAATAATGCAATAATGTTTTTATTATTGTATTAGTTTGACGATAGTAACTATTTTAATATAACTAATTCATGCAGTTTCAATAGTAATTAATGGCGTTTCGACCATCAACCCCATCTAGCGGCTATATAGTTCAATAACTAAGACTTGTTCCGTCAATTGATAAATAAAAGTTTCCATACGGTAATTGTCAAGATTTTGTGTAATACAAAGCAAAGGATAAGCTTATTTTACAGGAATATTTCACCCCTTACAGTAAATAAAGGAGCTTCTTCAGATGATTAAAGCTGGGACATTTCTTGCCGAGTCTCATTACTTTTCCGGAATAATCATTAATTTATGAGGCGTCATAAAACGTATTAAATAAAATAAGTCTCAAATTAAAAACGACAAGTTTCTTACTCGGTTATTTAATGACGCGGTATCAAATACTGCGTTATTTAGGGTCGATGAGACTGCGTAAGTGAGATGGTATTTTAAGACATGAGGCCTAGGTTTCGCTGTAGATTACCTGACATTTGCCTTATGGTTGGGGAAAATCTCGAGGGGGGGGGGGAAATCACGCGGAAATCGAATCCATGTCTGAGTGCAACTTCGGATCGGCAGGCAAGCGACTCAGCCGAACAATATGTTAATTATCAATTCATTTCTTTTGCTCGTATGCGTTAAAAAGAAATTTGCATCACTTAAATAAAAAAGTAAATGACAGTAAACAAAGAACACGGTATACTATATTAATTTCTTATCCATGGCGCAACAAACCATGAAGGACCAAGGCCGACAAGCAGGCCGCTGACCTCACGTCCACATGCCTCAGCAGAGGTGAACGATCATCCAACCAGACCGGAGGTATCGTGTGTTTAGCACGATGATTTCCCCCAGCCATCACAGCTGATTTTCCTAATCGGATTTTGCTACCTACATTCATCATGATGCTCTGTGGTCATCGATCCCATACACTTGCTGATATTTCATGAGAAAATCCCTTCCTCATGAGGATTTATCTTCTTATAGCCTCTGCTAATAACAATATCAATTTTCACGGAAAGGTTAGTTTATAAATAAAAATTTTACTATAGAATGATATTGTTAAATATATGAGTTTTCTCATTAAAAAAAACTGATATAAATCGGTCATTACCGTATTGTAACATTATGTATGACCATCTACTTAGAGAATTCTTATGACGTGTATGCAAAAAATTAATTATCCAATAAGTTATATTACCAAAACCATTCATTACGTAACTAATAAATTTGGACAGATGAATAACTTCTAAATAGTATTTAAAAATACAGTGCAATACTGTGTAAAATTACTGCTTCCATCCATCTCCAACATAATAGAAACAATTATTTAATAGTTGACCATTTGCAATGTAATGGGAAACATAATACAGACACATATAACGTAACTAAAGCAGCTAGTCAAACTAGCATTTTTTTCTTCCAAAGATCACTTTTTTTCATTTTATTGCAATTCTTCAAAAGGCGCGTCTGATTAACAGAAAAAGGACCCAGTCATAATTATAATTACGGCAGAAAACACATAATGAATATCTCGTTTAGTAGAAAAAAGCCCAATAATTGCTTTTGGAACCTTATTGTAATAATAGCTTATTTCAGTTTCTAGAAGAATGGTCCAGTAGTTTACAGTTGGTCCTCCTGCAAGTTTCGATTCATAAGATTATTATTTCATTAATATACATCAGTACAGGGATAAATTAAAAATATAGTACATTCTACAGTTTAGAGTTGCAGTTTTCTTAGTATGTCTCATTTGTTTGAATTTACTTATTGCAATTGCTTAGAATTTAATTTATGTTCAAATTATATTAATAGTAAATATTTATTCCTAAGGGAATGGTATTGCAGGAGGGCCTAATTCTTTAATTTAAAATTATAATTAAACCCTTTTCAAGCAATTACAGAAAAAATAAAATTATATCATATCCTCTATGACGTACTTTAAACATATAACGTTAAAGTATTAACTTTGTGTCCGTATTTGATACTGAGATATTCAGTTTTTTGTTCACCTGTGAAAGTTTAAAATGCCCATCTTTGAATAACCACTTCAATTTTGAAAAGAGTTTCATTTCCTGTAGACAAAAAATAAATAAAAGGGCATAATGTTTATCAATGCTAGGTTTAAAAATGTGTAAAGTGAACTGTGTCTATGATTTGTTTGTATGTTCAAAAGGTCATCATTTAACATCAGATAACATCTACTCTCTGATAGTACTGGGAACATTGGAAAATTCTACCAGAAACCTAAAAATGAGAGGAAAATAAAAAAAAAAACAAACAATGAAAATAATTCATACAGAAGATATTAAGAGTCTGCAAATGGGGAAGTTATAATAAATAATATGCAATGCAAAGCTAAAGAGTCAGGAAATAAGGAAAAATAGTATGGATGATGGAAGAGCAGGGCAAGATATGAAGTGCATGTAAATTAGTATAGATACTGCATATTTCAAAATATTCAATAACTAAAACAAATAACAATAAAATATATTGTAACTTACATAAAATGATAACATGAATATTACAGAAACTATAAATCTTTTGAACTTCTTTATGGCTGAAATATCATTACACTGCTTTTAAATTAAAACATACAGGACAAACTTTTAACTAAACCGATCACAGACCTAGAAGTTGTTCTTCTACTCAGAATATGTGCCACTAGCAGTCGAAGTCCCATTGAGAAACTCTGCAAATAGGTACAATATTAAAAGCGGTTGAACAACCATTGTTATGATTGGTACCAGTCTTTCGTCAGCACCATCTAGTGTTCAAGTGAAGCAACAAAATCCGATAGTATGTACTGTTTAAAGCAAAATAACACAGTTACCAAATATATTTCAATCTCTACAGCCTGTTCTAAATATATAACATGGTCCACTTGTGAAGCACTAATAAAATCACTATAAATTACGTTAAACTTCATTCAATTTCTATACAAAAATATTAGTAACTAATCTGCACTTCTTGAAATTGTGTTCACACTGAAATGTAATATTTGGCAAGAAAAAATTCAGTTACGTGTTTTCTAGGACTTCTATTAACCACTTACCGATATTCATGATGACTAAATGATTGTAATTTCCCTTAATCTTCAGTTTACATTACCCAAATATAATTTCTTATGTATATTGTTAAAACTGTTATTTTTAATATGGCATATAAAGTCAACATTTTCCAGAGAAAATAAACATCTAGATATCCCACTTTCATCTGGAGAAGAGCGACATACAATGCATAACAATTCAAGCACTTTTTCTTATAAGTCTGTGTAAAAATATATATTTTTATTACATTAGACTTAAAAATACACTGATATTCATAGTCCTAAGAATTCAAAACTAGACATCATCAATTGAAATAAGTCAAGAAGCAACACATTTAATCATAATGCACTTGTAAGTTTAAATACACAAGGTTTTCGTAATAGATTTTATGTAAATATAACATCAATTATATTTTCCATTTAAATTGAAAGTCACATACACAAATAATGGGAAATACAATCCAGTAAAATTTGCACCTTAGTTATAAATAAATTCAAGTACAAATCGAAGCTTTTGATAAATATTCTTCATTGAGAATGCAGCACTTTGAAGTATAAACTTGAACCAATATAATATATTTGTACATTTCCTGTAACTTAAAAATGCGTTTTTTTTTTTCAGAGAAAAAAATTAAAGTCTCAAATTACCTAAATGGATATATTTTCCAGTAAATAATAAATTGGATATAAAGCCAGAAATAATGTTGGATCCATTTTATTTTATTAATATGAAGTTGGCAAATGCATAAGCTCGAATTTTACATGTTACAACCAATGTATTATTTTTATTTATTTTTTCTTTTATTTTTTGTGTTCGCAATAATTTACTGATCACTTTGGTAATAAAACATATTTTTTTCTGTCATGGTTTGATAATTTAAAATTAAAATACACTTTTCAGACAAGTGTAACACTATGTAAATTTGTTAAAACTAGTAAACTGAACACTTTGGTGATACACAATGGAATTTACTATGAAGCTATGCCATGAAAAGAGAACACTTTCCATGAACAATTAGAAATGCACATTATTTACAAGCATAGTACAGACTGAAATATATTCCAATGTGTGTACAGTTCCTCTACACATGGAACATCCATTACTATTAAGTCTACCTTCACTTATCAGTGGAAGCAAAGAAGAAACTAAGATCTCGATGTACCTTAATACAACTACCAAAATGGAATATCATTTCTAAAATGATCTTTCTTTCAGAAAACTTTTCTCGCTTGTTCCTTACTATACATGTATTTACATTTTTGCCTGTGATTAAATATGAGAAATTATGTTTTAGCATAGTAGTATATGGAAGTGAAACCTGGACTCTATCTGAAAGGGCAATAAAGATCTTAAATGCCTGGGAAAGGAAAGTATTATGGAAAATCTTTGGGCCTACCTATGAGCAAGGGTTTTGGCGAATCAGAACAAATGCTGAGTTATATGAATTATATAAAGATATTAACATTGTTGTTGACATAAAACTCAGAAGGTTAGAGTGGCTGGGACACGTAGCCAGGATGGAGAACAATCGCACACCCAAAGCTCTACTAGATGCATTGCCAGTAGGAAGAAGGAAAGTCGGACGACCTAAATTGAGATGGTTGATGTTCAGGCTGACCTAACAAAAGTTGGAATTAGAAGATGGAGAACACGAGCATTAGACAGGAGTGATTGGTCGGATGTTCTGAGAGAGGCTAAGGCTAAACCACAAGGGCCATAATGCCAATGATGATGATGTTTTAGCGAAAATTTTGTTACATATGCTAATAAACATATTAGACATTTTGAAATCAAAGCTTATTAAAATTGTCTATTGACAAGATCTATGATAAGGATATCCAAGCAGTCCATATAAGAAAGTAACTCCTTTATTATATTGCAATGTAACATACCGGTATAAATCTCTTCTCTACATGCCAAAAGAACAAAGTTCTAATAATTATGTGATTCATATAACTTTCCAAACATTTGAAAGGTAATAAAAATATAATTTTATCACGCATTTAAAAATACTGTATCAAATTTATTGAGAAAATAGGATGGCAATATATTTGTTTAGAATTAAGTTTCAAGCAATTACAGCTTTCAATATTCTAAACCCGAAATTTTCCTGCAGAATTTTTCAAGGTTACTGATCTTGACAGTAAGATTCTGCACAAGCTTCAAAGCATGAATATAATATATAAAATTGTCATTCAACAAATGAAGAAGTACTGAAAGTTAAACTTCGAACAATCAAAGGAAGGGAAAAGGAAAACTGTATTTTCACAGAAGAACCAAAGAAAGAAACCATGTAATTATCTTAAAGGCAATATCACAATTATCTTAGTCTTCACTGAAAATTCTAACATATTTTCCACAGTAAATCATAATTAAGAGGATAACAGAGAGACGGCAATAAAAATATTCTAGATGCAAACATAATAAACACACCTTAAAATCATGAATTCATGAAGCACATTAAGTGTAATAGATTATAATGCATACACAGTGAATATTTAATGCAACCTCGAAACACCAGAACGTGACAGAAGACATCGCAATGATGAATTAAATATTAGAAGTATCAAGCTAATATTATATTAAGGTGAAGAATACTCAGTAATTGAATGGTTACGAGGTACATTGATCCATAACATGATGTAACAATTGGAGTTAAAGCTCATGAAATGCATGAATAGGAGTGTTTATGATATAAAGTACTGCAATAAATGTAGTCTACGGAGTATAGTTGTTTCGGTGAATTAATACCCAGCCACTGACAAAGTAGACACTTTCTTTTGAAGAGATGAGATAAGAGTTCGTTTATTGATTAGGCCTTTTTCAGATACCACTCCACTCACAAGAAGTGGTAACACATGTCTACCAATGATGTGTTAGCAGTTTCAAATGACAATGTGCATGTTAATTCCACGTGGAGTATAAAACAACATTATCATATCTCGAGTTAATTGATGACAACTAAAAGATTTAGTGATTTTAATTTTAATTAAAACTCATGTTATAGTTTAAAATTCATTCATTGTGGATGGTTGTGATAGAAATCAATATATTGATATCAGTAATTGTAACTGGGAATAATTTTTACAAAGAAAACATGACAATACCACTTCACATTACACGTATCAATGCGTGAAAAGATATATAAAACACAAAGCTTGCCACTGAGGAATTAGTTCACCATGGAAATAATGGCAATTATTGACCAAAGTCAGACTTTTTGGAATCTCACCATTTGTTGGCACTAAATATCACCAATGTTTCAGAACTACATACAGGTTTCATTTCAGGAACTGGATCTGGAGGGCCATCTACTCTGTTGGACCAGTTATGCCTGGTTACTACAAACAGCATAATAAATGTAAGCACTCTGATAAAAATAACTGTCAGTATAGTTAGTTCTGCACAGGAACAATGACATGCAGTATAGTCAGTTACCCAAGAAACTGTTCAAAACAACCATTATCTCTAGATGTGCCCTAAATCCATACACGGTGATGAGAGGCTGGGATAGATTACGAGAATATGTGAGAAGCAGAGTCCCAAGTTTGAGCCAAGCATTTAATCCCATATATTCGTGAAGTTCACATTGCCCCATTTGATTTTTGGGGGGAAAAATTGAGAGATGAAAGGTATATTTCCAACCTAATTATGCTTGTTCTGGCACTGATAGTATGTCCTAGTGTTCGCAGATAGCAATTAATAATAAAGTTATGCATTTTGTATATAAGGGTAGAGAGTTTCATTTCTGCTGATCACACAAATTGCAATGATTGATATTTTTGATGTACTTCAAATTTAATTCCATTCATGAATGGCTGAGTCCTAAAGCATATCACACCTCTTTATTGTGGCCCTCTTATCTCATTGCACACAGAATGATCTAACGTGTATTTCAAATTACCGTTAAACAACGTGGAACTACATGAACTAGGGCAATAAATAATTCTTTTAATGCAGTGATATTACAGTAAAGTTTAACTTCAAGATTAACTACAATAGCAACTGTCAGAAAGAACATCATTATCTTCGCCTTATTTGCTTCCACTGCAGAATGTCTTCATTCTACTTCTGCTTTCTGATCTCACTACGATACATAGGTATGTATAATGTAAATCATATAAATTTGTGACCAGTTGGAAGCAATGTCATTACAAAGGCCACATTTATATTAAAACTACTACAAAATTTACTATTCTTTGCTTACTGCTTTATTCAATTTTTTGTTGGAATTGGGTTCTTTTGGAACATCAATTATAATTAGGTAATATATTAAAACTGAATAACAAAAAAAATGCAAATAATTGCTAACAAAAATGGACTTTCTGGACGGAAAGTACCGAGGTTATGGAGAAAAATATCTCCCTTTCAGCATAATATTCAATAATTTTTATGCCAATGCTACAAAATTTATGCATATTTGTGACCATTAATAGTGATTCAACATTCAATACTGATATGAGAATTATGACTGCTAAAATGGACCCAATTTCGATAAATATACTCCACTGAATATCATGCTTTTGTCCTTATCTCATCCAATGAAGTGCAAGTGAAGGTATGGTTTCACAAAATCTTTTAAATAAAGGAACGAAATCAACAGCAGAATAGTAGCTGTCATTAAAAACTTCATTTGTTTAAAAATTACAAAAATATATAGGCTATTGGTTCTCACTTAATTTATAATAATCTTAAGTTTGCAATGGGTCTACTTCCTAACATTGTCATTAACACATCAATAATAATAATATTATTATTATTATTATTTTGTTTATATTATGGAACAAAAATTATTACAGTGACAACAATAAGATGGGTACATCTGCAAGTCTTTTATCTCATCTAGGTGTTCACAATTCTGTTTAACAACTGAAGTGTTACAGATGTATTTACAATTTTCTTTTTATTTCAGGCAGCAACAATCAATAATTATGATGAAGTACACATTTTATTTTGACTGAATACTTGCATTTCAGAACCCTCAACATAATGGTGTGTTATGTGGCGTTTAGTGTATGTGTGTGTGTTTTTTTTTTAATCTTCACAGGGAGCTACATTGCGATAATCTTTCCATAAATACTGATTCAGGCTGAAAATTACTGTTTAAAATGTTTTGAAATGCTTGTTCTCTAAACCAGTAACTCAGTGTCATGATTTCAAGAATTTAAAAATGCTATTCACGCTCAAAAATGAAGCATAACATTTTAAAAAGTAATAAATTTAAATCCCAATTTACATTCCATTTTAAATATGAGAATGACCACAATTATAGCTTGAGAAACATATAAATTCTGTATGGTCAAATTTTGATAAACGCACAATTTGTGAATATAACTAATACACCTAGCAATCTTCACTTGCACATTTCTTCGAAGAGACTTCAAAATCCTTCTCTTTTTCAAGAATTCGGCCATCAATGTTTCTGAGAAAGTATATCTAACTAAACACATTTACACAAATCGTCTAGTCGTTCGTTCGTTGTAATGTAGGATATATTGGTATTCTTCTTGTTATGGGACTGTTTGGCTCAGACTAGTCCGTGTTCTATACAGTTTATACATTTAGACAGCGGTTTTGTTATTTATGATCGTTAATCCAATTTATTTTTGGAAGGAAAAAAGAAGAAAATATAATTGAACTCTCCTTTTTTTTTTTACTTATTATGAAATGTGTACACTGCACAAAATAAAAGTTATCTTAACCTTACTAACCTCTGTGTAAACTTGAATATATGTTCAAAAATATGCAGTCCACTTTGATTTTTTTTTCTAGTAAATTAATCCCTCGATTCTGTTTTTCATCAGGGAAGGAAGAATAAAATACAGAGGGTTACCTGTTGTAAACTATCGAAGAGAAGCCTTGTCAATCAATAAAGAAATTGAGGGCTTGATTTTTGTATATCGTTTCTATAAATTAAAAGACTTTGGTGTTAAAAAAAGAAAAACCCTGGAAAAAAGGGAGAGAAGAGAAGTTCAAGATACATTTTGTTAAATGTGATAAAACTGCGCAAATATAAATCAGGGCCAGCATATTTTCGACATTTTACAAAGAAAAAATTACATTACATTTTAGTATTTCATTCTATAAAATGAAGTGTTGCTCTTTGTTAATATGTTAACAGACAAATCACAAGTTTTCAACTTGATTCTTTCTCGTAATTACCGCATGATACAAATAACCTCTGTGCTCTCATTTAACACATTATTCGAGTTGACTTTTATAGGGGTAAGTGATGTCTTGAACATTGAATTTATTTTATTAAGGAGCCGGACACTTTGAATGTGTTAATCATATTTCAAACTGATTTATAAGGCAATTCTCATATGTCAGACCTACAATAAACTTTCTTTTATGCATACATACAATAATCCGTGGGGCAACAGTTCTAATAGAACCATAGCCTATTAACTGACTGCTAGCCTCATGCCCACTTACATGCAGTAAAAGTAGATGACCATCCAACTAGTATGGAGGTAATATGTGGTCAGCATATTCATCCCTCTTCCCCATTGAAGCTGGATTGTTGGATCAGATTATGCTACTCATTATAGCTTCCCATATGCCAATCATGATATTGGGTCGGCACCAGTCG
This sequence comes from Periplaneta americana, assembly GCF_040183065.1. Lineage (NCBI taxonomy): Eukaryota > Metazoa > Arthropoda > Insecta > Blattodea > Blattidae > Periplaneta > Periplaneta americana. The sequence continues at coordinate 52,892,411 of NC_091126.1, forward strand.
TATACACTAGCCAAAATTCATATCAATTTTTTTTTTTCCACATGATGTTCCGAACCAGTGTACATTCCATGGCACAGAACTAGAATATGAAACCACCACAGATATATAATTATTAAGATAGTTTGATATTTAAAAACCCATAACTAATAATAAATAAAAATAATATTGTAAATTTTGAAAATGCATATTTTTCATTATAGTAGTCGATGTAGTAAGGCAAGCATATCAAAACACTTGTAATGTATCTCCTTAATATATGGAAGCAAATGTCTTAAGGGGGCTCATACAGTAGCGGTGCTGCAGATTGTAAACCTTTCACAAAATTTTAAATATCTCAGAGTTAATCATTGGATCTTCCTCATTTTTTGTAAAAAAATAAGTGCTATTTGGGCCTTTCATTTGGAATCAACAAATTTATAATTATCAAATTAATTTATTACTTTTATTTACATAATTTAAAGAAAATAATTTGCTGCTACATAAGAGAAAAAACATAGTATCTCCCCAACCAATTGTCAAATTCTACATTTCTTTTTTGTTTCTGACTCCAGAAATGCAGTGTTAGAGGATGGACCACAGTGAACTTCCTATGTTACAAAGTTTTTGAACTACATTTTTTTAATTTTGTGATAAGGAAAAAAAGTCATTTTTATTTTACATTATTTACTTAAAATTTATATATTTAGGCTTATATCTCTACAAATGTGGTACATATCCTCTAGAGTTTAAATGGCTATAAATAACCTGAAATTTGAAACAATTTGGACAATTAGTTCAAGAGATATCATGTTTTTAGTTTGAAAAATAGCAGCAAATCATTTCCTTTAAATTTTGTAAATCAAAATAATGAACTGTTGTGATAATTATAACTTTATTGATGCCAAATGAGAGGCCCAAATACCACTTATTTGTGTACAAAAAATGAGAAAAATCCACTGAATTACCTCTGAGATATTTGAAATTTTGTGAAAGGTTTACAATCTGCAGCACCGCAACTGTATGAGTCCCCTTAATACACATTTACAATGTGCTCTCTGTGACAATTGTACAATGAAAATATTATAGCTTAAACTGAAGAAACAACCATTAATACATAGTTCAATATTAAGAACTAACAAAACATTTCCTCACAAATTTTACTTTCGCAATTCCAAAATAGTACAAAAAAACGTTGCTTATATCATGATATGGCAATATATGTTACATAAAATTCCAAAATAAATATTCATTAAAATATAATCACTTCAAAGATACTTATGTTTACATGTAACACATAAATTAAATATGAAAACATTCATATGATATATAACCCAGACCTAAATTATGGAACACTGTTTAATCTTAAAATGTTTTACCAATATATGTGTGAACACATTTATTTTGAACTTAGAGATAGGGGAGAGTACGGATGATTGACAGAGAGGAAAGTGTGATACATTTATTTTCTACCTTTTTTTTCCTATTAGTTGACTACGTTCATCTATAACCATAGTCAATTGCTATGTCTCATTACCATTCTTCTTGATAATGAACTGAAGACTGCTTTATAGGAAGGAAACAAGCTCAAATTTGTGATACCAAGCTCAAAAAACAGACAAATTTTATCTCCTTAAATGTATATTAAAAACATGCGAATGAAATAAGTTTAAAATTTTCCTGCTGTGCCACACACTTAACTCACATAATCTATACTAATGCCTGTTCACACATCTTAATTTTATTACAGCGGTTATTTAAGTTTTTTTCTTTTTAACAATTATAGTGGAATCCATAACCCATATTTCCTGCTTGTTATTGTGAAGTTATGCAACATGCCATTTATAACAAATCCATGGTAATTAATTTCTATAAATCATTTATGACATGAAAAATAAAATACAACACTTTTGAAAAATTTATACATTAACATGCGTAACTGTTCATACAGTGCAGTAACTGGTTCGTAAATGTTGATAGCTAATTCACAATATTGAATTTTTTACAAAGTCTAGTCTCAGACATTTTTATAAACTCTAAAGGAAAATATGAATATAGTACTAATGAGTGTCTAAAGACAAAGTATCATATGTCATTAAATTCCCACATTTCCCTGCAGCTGCAATACCTGTTACCGAGAGTAGGCAAAAGTGAGTGGTGTTTATTTTCTCTTCTCTGACTATGGTTTCCAATGTGTGACATACAAATTAAACAACCAGTCTCTTTTCTTCAGTTCTCGAACGTCGTGCAATAATGGTGAGAAAGAGTATCGCACAATATGTATTTATTTTCTAGATATTTACCAAAACAAAAATGTCCTACCATAAATGTGTTGACAAATTCAGACTGCAGGACTATATTTCTCCTATTCTGACAAGATGTGTTACTTTATCTCGCTAAAAACTTGTATAACTCTTGTCTTGTTCCACAACTTAAAGCTATAGGCCTATGACTGACAAAACTCCATTGTAGGAGGTTACTAAACCTTACTGCTGTGCTGGAGGCGGAGTCTGGAGCTTTCCTCCATTAATCTGAACCATTGTCGCTACTGACTGACAAGTCATCTGATGCATCACTGCTATCAGTACACGCTACTATTGGCTGACAATTAAGAAAGAGGAGGTGAATACTATATTGTGTCACTCTATAAGATTGACGCATGTGCAGACCAACGGAGTTTTGTAATTTGTTCCCCTATAGCTTCAATGCCAATGCGAAATTTATGAAATGTAATAAATGAAATGAAAATGAAACAGAGTTGTATGCTAAAGAGAAAGAGGTTCTATTTTGGATAATGTGGCACCAATGCATTTGAAGATCAAATCATCAGCAGACGACTATGCCTACCTTTTCCCAAAATATGAATATTTATGATGTTTGTCTATGAGGAGCGCTAAAGGCCTTGGAAATGAAATCATTAGTGTACTGCAGAAAAGTATGGAAGATAACTTGCAACATACTTCTCACAATTCATTAGGAACAAGTGAAATCTGTATAAATGCTAAGAAACATCATTTCAACAGCTTCTATAAACACATGTAAGGAAAATTATGAAGATTGAAAATGCTTTCTTCCTATTCACCAAAAAAATTTATCTAAACAAAATTTCTAGGCTTAACCTTGTTTCCAGTACAACTTTTATTCGCGTACAACACTTAATGTGAATAGTATCAACAATAAGTATGAATACAATTACTATTCCTTAGGCCATGTTATGGTGATAATCCAGTGTCATCTAAGTTGAAAATGTTCTCAGCAACAGGTATTGCATTTTCCGGGAAATGGAGAAATGTAATGATATGATACTATCTCACAAAACATTGTTTATTTTGCCTTGAGTAGATTTTCATAGTAGAACAATGAATGTTTCACAATAAATTTAATTACATTATATCAAAATGCATTAAGATGTGAAAAATAAATCTGTGGGTCCGAAATTAGGATGTACTTTCAAACAACATGACTGTTATAATTTCCAGAATATTACACTTTGCCAATTTTATGTCACTTGTCAAATACTGTAATGTAAAATTTAACATCATAAAAGTAGGAATGATTCAATACCTATCATAAATTAAATCATAAAGACTTAAGAAGAATGACTGGGATACTATTAATTATGACATGTTATTTTTATAAAGCCAATACCAAAATACTTCATTTGTTAATGGTGGAGCAAAATTTTCTCCGTCATTAACAAATATTAACCATAACAGATAATTCTGTAGGACCAAAGAAATTAATAATCTTTACATAGAAATACTTCATGTTTTAATTCAGTGTCCCATGACAGTCACTGCTAATGAGCTGATGACCCATATATTCACTTGACATATGGCCATGCAAATTCTTTGAAAATTGAGCAAAGAGTAAGTTATTACAAACTAATAATTATTAATGAATATTTTGTCATGACTGATGTTATACTTTCAAAATATAGTGGTGTTATATTTTGAAATATTAATTACTTCTATACTTGATCCTGCCTTGAAGAGTTACATACAATATTATTTAATACCGGGTAACAATCTTGTTACACATGCTACTATGTAGAAATTTACTCTAGCACTATGATTATATAAACTGAAAATGAAACAGTAGAAAGAACAAAATAACTCTTAATTTGAACTTCATGCAGCAGTACAGATCTCATTACAAAATATGTATGATAATTAAACATTCAATTTGTTTGTTCCATAATTTTTATCTACAGTAATACATAAAATTATATTATTTTTCAAACCTGCAACTTTAAAGACAATGCCATGTGTTCTTCCAAATTTCTAATGGAGTTACATGAAAGAAGTTCAATTATGTTAGCATTTGCATTTGTTATATCACTTATGGTACATGCTGAGAACTTAAATGGAGGAAAAGAAGACATCTTAAACAGAATGAAGTAGACATTACATAATTCATACAAGTAAACTAATAAAATAATTTAGACAGAATTAAGGAAATAAACATTTCAACAATAAATACATTATTGAACAGGGAGAACTCCAGATCATATTCCTGATTTATTTTACGTTAATATCACCGTAACTTAAGAATTAGACTTCAATAAAGTTGGTATACTTCACCAATACTCAACAGAATACAAAGGAATATGTATTTTAAAAAAATATTTATGTGACTGTAACTTTTTTATTTTTATTAAGTGATTATTACGTACATTTAATCAATGACGCCATAAGAACTGAATGCATTCAATGTCTTAATAGAACATTTACTACAAATTCAGAACTGAAAGTATAAGTAAGATGTAATGTATTATAAAGAGTGACAAGAAATTACAGAATTGCTCATATGTAAAACTGAACCTCCAAACACGTTTCTTGTTTCTCTCTACTGCTACAAAATACTGTTCTATGTATATTTTTGTATATTGTATCATATTTTATCACATCTAAAATACACAGTTTTATAACAAACTACTCGAAAAATAATCCTGCAACTTTTATTTAAACATGTATATTTCCATATATTAAGTTAATAAGTTTGTGGTGTTACCAATAGGTTATGTGGTCCAAATCCAAAATTAAAACTTAATTTTTTTATGAATACATTGCACTTGGCAGCGTGCGATAACAAAACTAAAATATATTTACTTTATTGTTATTCAACAGGTTCAAACTTCTGTAAGTTATTTTAATGGATTAAATATTATAAATAAATAGCAGAAATTTAAAAGTGTTGTTGGTTTCTTATTTGAGGGATCTGCGTCTATACTCTATCTCAAACATCAATATTCGATGCAAAAAAAAAGTTTAATGTGTCAGTAAAAAGTCTACAAAATTTATATTTTTTATGGCCTGAGAACCTAATTATTCGTTAACAGTTAAAAAAACACCAACAAACGAAACATGATGTAGATCATAATATATGCTCTTGTACTAGCATTTTAACTGATGTATATATGGAGTAATACTTTAACTGTAATTAATGAAAGGAAGCCAAATATTTGCAGCACTACATTTTTAAAAAAGATAAAAAAATAAAAGGAACCAAAAATTGAAATTAAACGATTGTCTTAATTCCTTTGGACAAAAGTGGCAGTAGGATCATTACGTATTTTCTATAACTCTAATATTCAAAATATAAATTCTGATTATCACCTGAACAATAATGTTCATTTCACAATACCGTCGTGTTCTGACTCATCACACAATGCTCTGAATACCCTGATATACTGTATCTAGCACTTCAAATTTTCACATTTACTTCTGAAGCACTATAAGTGAAGCAGATTATGAAGTCAATAGTATAACTTTTGCATAAAACTATTCTATTATTCACGTATTTAATTCTTTCTCTGCATTTCTTTAAAAAAATATTCACACAATTTCAATAGTTTGTAAGAAGAGAAACTGTAATTTCCTGAGAATCATTCATTAAACGTATATCTACGACTTAATATTTTATGCAGATGGAAAGGAGTATCACAATATTCTAACTGGCAAACATCTTGCATATTATATTCTTAAATAAAATGCTTTTGTATATCCATTTCTCTTTTCCATTGTCCCACTTATTAGTAATTCACTTATCAATATAACAGTAATTGTTACTTCTTACAGTACAGTTGAAGGGAATGTAAATTTAAATATATGTTGAACTTCATATCTCCTCAATATACAGAGTGGAAGTGAAATAATTTTGCAGATTCAAAGGGATGATAGGGTACACTTAAATAAATGGAAAACCAATATTACATTTTGTGATTAAATGCAAGATTAATTAGAAAGTTAAGTTGGAAGTTTCAGCTGGTAACATTGCTGGTAACAGATGTAATACAGATGTAAATAGTCAACAAAATCAGGTCTGTCTCCATACGTGAACTACCTCGCACCTCTGTCTCTGGCTACAATGTTGCAATCTGATTGCACTGTTCACTGGCTTCAAATTAGTGGTTCTTAAATGAAATTTATACAAAAACCTTTCACGTTATTCAAATACATCAGAGGGATAAATGATTCTGTATTAGATTTTCTATTCATATGGACAAAATTGGCGATCTTACTCGCAATAGTTACTGAATAAGAGGGTATTAAACATTTGGGAAAAGGAAAAACAATTTTTTTTCTGAAAAAACTATGAACTTTCCACCAAGATGGTATTACACTGTTTTGTTACATACAAAATGAGCTAATCGCTCTGAAAACCTACAGAGTTAGTTCTCTCCCATCCTGTGTGTGTGTCTATATATTACCACAAATATTTTAATGTCTCCATTCTATACTCTCAGCAATGTGATAGGGTGCATATCATCATATAAAAATCGTTAATTCCAAAGAAAGAGCAAAAAATAAGTATCGTATAATTAAATTTAAAAATAAACATTACGATTCCATATTTTGAAAATTTAGAAATATTTTTGAAATGTTTCAATTCTCTTGAATTTACGTGGCTACATAATGTATTATAACATACGAATACTGAAATTTAAACATATTAAGTTTTCTTTTAATGAAATGCAAAAGAACATAGTTAAGATATACCTAGGATAGTTGTTGAAACACAATATTTTTATAATTATGCTATTTTCCATGTTTATTACTAAATTTTAAGATACACTTGAAAAACGTGACGGTCACAAAAAATATAAAACTGATATCAGTTTTGATTTCTACCCACAATCCTCATGCAGTCCAAATACAAACCGAATTCATTCAAATACAAATATTCACAAAATAATTAACTTCTAGAACAAAATTCCTCAACTAACGCAAATGTTGCGAAGTCTGCAAATTAGGCATGAACAAATATAGCGTAATTAATCCCTTAATGTTGTGCTAACATGTCTCAAATAACAGGCAGGCAGGCAGAACCATACTCCAGGGAATGCCGACCTATGCACGAGCAGCTATTAGAATATGTTGAATGTTTAGTTGTGATAACGTAATTATTAATTTTGAGAGTTCATTAAACTGCACTTTCGTTTAAGTGTGTGTTTGTGTTTTTGTATTGCATACTGAGAGGTCACTGGACTGAAAACTGTTTAAGAGTTTATTTTTACTTAATAATGGTAAACTCTAAGTAGAGTATACATTAGTGTAACAAGTGCATTGGAAGGAGTATGTATAAACAAAGTCGGCTAGAGAAGCAAGAAGCCAATTTTTTAGATTTTACTGTGTGGCGTGCTGTAAGTGCTCAAAGAGTGATAAGACCTATTATCTTCAGTGACACATCTACCCCTGAAAGATACAGGCAACAAATACTGACTCTATTTTACGAACACATGACTGATTACGAAAGTCGACATGATGTCTTTTATGGAAGGATGCATTACTGTTCATACAGTCATAGCTTCAATAAATAAAATGAGAATGTTGCTTGAAGATCGAGTTACTAGTGCTATATTAATGCTGCTATTCTTTCCCAATTCAACCCACACAAATTTTAATTTCAGGATTTACGAAGTTTACAGAAGTATTTCCCACACTTGAGAGACTACTATTAATTCCACAATTTGGGACATTTGGCCGACATCTACAGCTGACCACTAGGATCCAGAATACAAAGCAGAGGTTAAATTAAAAATTTAAAAAATTTCAAATTTCGCCACGAGAACATAATATTTTACAAAGGCACCACGATTTTATACGTGCAAATGGGTAACACTTCCAGAAATACGTGTGTGTTGATGTTGCAGGTTATGTCTGCTTCATTTGCCAGGCACATAGATCAGCACTCTCGGGAGTGTGGCTTGCACTACCAGACACACGAGAACTATTGGCAGCAGAACAAGGGAAATAATCACAGTATTTATAATCTGAGTTTATCATTGTGTTCAATTAACTGTAGTAAGAATTGTTTACTACAATAATACAATTAACAGCAGATAATTTCGGATAAACTGCTATGCTATCTGTACTCTTCTGTAGTAACAGATGCGCAGAATGGAGTGGTTCAGCAATATGTGAGCTAATTCACACAGGTTTAACGGTTTTATTAAATTTCTGGCATGTTTACAACAATGAAACGCGCTTTTTTAGCCTCGTGTTATTTTATTAGATTTAAAAGTAATCTTTTGAAACTCATTCAGGACCCACGATTGTTTAATTAATTCTGTGCTTATATAAAAGAGGCAGGTCCAATATTCCTGTGAGACTGAACTGTTCAAATTTAATGCATCTCGTTCCTTTGATCTCTTGAATATCTATTCTACTGTAATAACTTGGAGATATTTTTATTTTTATGAAATTGGTTACTTAACACTGTTGTGTGAACTGCGAGGTTACCTAAATTCAATGAAATTGATGACAGATTTTGGCAGGATGATAATGATGATTCGTCATGAAATTACTTGACATTCACCTTACAGTTCTAAAAAACCTCGGAAAAGTCTCAACCAGATAATCAGATCCCATGAGACCAGTTTTTACCCTGAGCTTTTTATTTTGTTATAAGCAAGTTAATTTACTTTAAGTGACTGAGATATTAAATTAATTCAGGTTGCTATAATTCAGTGATGAAAATAAAATAGTTATTTGGAATATAACAAAAGCCAGTACTACTTATTTCGCTTATGGATTAACTCAAAGTCTGCTGTATGACTCTGTTATCTTCTGATGAAGAATAATGAGAATATTGTTCTAGAATATCACAAATTTAAATGTGCACATGTTCGGTTCAATTATTTACATGCATCCAATGTAATAATGCGAGCAGGAGGATATTTGGTAATAACAGATGGCACAGAGTATGACGAAGTAGAATTTTAAATAATATAACTTATGAATATCACAACAATAAATTTCTTTATTGTATCTGAGAAAATAAATCATGTCTCTTAAAACATTTCATCCTTGTCATAATTAGGTCTTTAGTTTTTTGGCAATTGTAACTTCAGGGACTAGACAGACACACGTGGTGAAGCTCCCATGATGTGAAGTCAGTACGACGGATGCTATGTCTGTATCTGACAAAACACTACCATTATTTCCATCCATTTTCAACAATTATATATCCACACATTAAACAAATAAGCATTACTTATTCTCAAGGGTAAGTCTGTTCGAACTATTCCAACCTCATTAAGGTGGAAACTATATAGTAACACTAGATACAATGTGCAATACAGTCATGGCACAAATATACCACCTGAGACAATACAGAACATAAGACAAAGGGCACAAAGGATGGAAATCGAGACTAGGACTCCTGGGTTTGTAGCCGTGTCTATTACCACTGTCTCATGGCAGTAAATATAAAAATATCAAAGTGACAAGAATTTCATTATTTAGCTTTTTATATCTCATATAAATCTTGGTTAGTTATGAAGTCTGGAAGTAAATACATTCAGAAGCACGATTCAGCCCATAAAGGTGAAATGTTGTAGGAAACAGACGATCATCTTCACAAAGTTTTCATGTATCAACACACAATATAAGCCACAGTTAAATTGGTACATAAATGGGTACAATGGCTTACCAACAAAGAACTAAATTCTTTTGTTTACTAGTAATTATTTCAGCCAGTGTACTAACCTACTATATACTCCAGCTCCAATCACATGATACTATAATTTTCAGAGTCCTATGTCGCACAAGAAATAGCACATAGTGGAGCTTCAACTATCGCCATTAATTCATTCCACAAAACTGCTATGATTATAGACATGACAACAATATGTAGGCCTACATGTTATAGCGATAATTTATTCTGAAAATAAAATGTAAAAACATATAAATATTTTTAGTTTAAGTTATGTGTCAATAAAATGATATCGGTTAAGACTACTGTATTGCTTTAATGTAACAAAAAATTATTAAATTCATGATATAACCACCACATTCCTCATAGACCTTCAACAGAAAAGCTTCATGAATGTTGTAAATTTCAATGAACACGAAATTTCCTGTTTCGATAGTATGTTTCATTTTCACTATTATGCTATCACGAGCTTTCATTACTTTAATTGTTCCAAGAACAGCAAATAATTTAGCAAAATTTTTATAATTTATTTTTTCGTCAAAGATTGTTCAGGTCACACTATCATCCTGCTGCTTAGAACATCAGAAGAGTTTTTGTATGTCAGAAAATAAACTACTCTTTCCTACTTAATTTTGGTGTAGTAATTTCAAACATGCCAACAAAAAGTCATTATTGGGTACAGTTCTAATTAAGTAAGATACACTTAATTTTAGACATGGAAATAAACAAAAAAATACCACTATTACCTTTAATGCCAGTAAGGCAACAATGGCGCTATTACCATATTCAGTGAACAGCTACAATAATCGACAGTCTTCTGTCAACATTTCTCTGTGTCAATTGAGTCAAACTTTTCTGTCTGCATTGTGCAAGATGAAGCCAGGTGTACCGAAAACATGATCAAAATTGCGCATGTGTATTGTTATTGCAGGGTTTCACTTTCAACATCATCTATGATGGTAAGTTAATGCATAACTTTCTTCTGTATTTATTTCTATTTATAGCATAAAAGTATTTTTTATGTACTCTGTGTGAACCCGGGCTACATTTTCATGCGCCACCCAGTATAAAAGAAACTCATCAAGGAAGCACTTTTAATTAAAGATAAATCTCTTACGAATTATTTTATCATGCAATGCTTGCATATCTTAAAATGTTGAAATTAATTTGATTTGGTTAAGATTAACCATATTAGGTAGAATGACAGTTAAAGAAATGCTAGCATTTCAATATCATGGTATTTTAAGTTTAAGAAAGTATTAATAAAATAGTCTTATACATTCCAACGGATATATCATAGAAATGAAAAAACTGATGCTGTTTTCCAATTCAGGATAGATTATACCCTAATCACATATTTTTGTTTGATACAGAAAAAAACTAAAATTTGTTGCCTAGTGTCATTGTATGCGGAATGCTGTATGTACGAGTCATGTCCAGAACTCATTAACCTGCAGCAGAATCACTAAAAATACAGTATTTCACTTAACTTCTGAAGGAGTAACACTTCTAAATTCTTTTACTGTTTTCACACCTGTAAACATTTTTGTAGTCATTTTGTGAGAAATAAAACCAGCACTCTGACTGCAGTCAATGAACTTCACTAATAGCTATGATTCAATTCTTTGCTATTGAATAACGAATGATGGTTAGTAGAGACTATGAAAGTCGAAGACGGCGATAATTTAAGCTCCACTATATAACCAAGATGGAGTCACAATAAGAACAATGTAGGTTAAAGGGTTAAGCACTTGCTTATTGATTAGTGTATCTCCAATCTTGTTTTTGGTACCTCATATTGTATGTCACACATTAGACAATTTCTATTTTTTTTTTCCGAACTGTAGCTTTATTCAAGCAACAGTCATCATTTCTTAACACTTTGTGCTACAGAGTCCATATTCTGAACAAATGATTAACAAAAAATTTGAACTACAAATAACATAGTTTTAGTAGTAGGTCCACTTCAGTATATAAATACACGAAAATCCGTTTTTGAAATGCAATTACATAGAACAATTATGTTTAAACAGAATTTGATATATAAATAATTCGAAACTAGAATCTTATTGCTCCAAAGAAAAAAATAATATTTCCTAATAATTTTTTTGTTTCGTTTTCAAAGTATAAACTAATTGTTTTGTGGCAAAGACAGAATCAGTAGCTTGTTCTGAAATCTTCGGTCTGTATCCTCTGTGATCAAAGCTTACAAGGGAAGCATTAATGAATTCAAGTCGAAATTTACCATCAAACTGACCACAATGTCAGATCTTCATAGCTGATAGAGAAGTACAAAGAAATTAGCTACCCATACTAATGGTAACACTGCGAATTGAAAGATTATCAAAAAGCTGAGTAGCCTCTTGTCTTGAATGGATGCAGCGCACTTACCTCGTGTATCATAATACGAAAGGGGAGAAAGTTCATGGAGGCAATTCAGCTACTCTTTCCAAGGACGTGCTATTGATTTTAAATCAGCATTCCAAAAAAAATTTTCATACCCTTACAGTCAGAACCAGCAGCTATATTTTTTATGTTTGTCTATCTGCTATGGAGATTTTAGTATGCAGTTTGAGGGGAGATTTCGACTGTTCCCCAGTTAGTATAAAGTAACTTGCAACTTTAATATTTAGTAAACATACATTCACTTTGTGCAGGAGTTTCCTGAGTGATTAAGGAGGTTCTTGTAACATTTGTCTACAATTGAAAAATACACATAATAATTAGACAACCACCTTCTTCCAATATAATTATTCACTATTTAGGTAATAACTTTCAAAGTTTAGATGTATAAAAATCTACTCGATGTATTATCATTTCTTTCCTGGGCCATTCCATGTCAAATCAACACAAAAAAGTGCACTTTTCAACTCGACCACCTCAGATTTTCATTAAATTTGGTGGGATGGTAAAGAACCTTAAGTTAATTAATTATGTAAAATTTTAGCCCTCGATAATGCACGATATGCATACAGCAATTCTGTCAATACGAGAAAAAATGTAAAAATGTCGCATATTATGTCAACAAAAATAATTCATATCATCTCTTCTAATTGAGGTAGAATCTTAAACTTGGGCTTATTTTAAAGCTAAGGGATCATACGTTTCAATAAAAATAGGTTTGCATCAAAGTAATGAATTCTTTATTGAATGGTCATGTGAAACACATTTTAACATTGAATATCTATAAATTCGGGACATAAATTATTTCGCGAAAAATGTATATTATAGAGGTAAGAGTATTCTTCCCTTGGTGTAAGTTTCATTTTGGAAACGTTTCAGGAATATCAATAAAAAAATATATCAATGTATTGGTTTGTAGCACTTAAACCCATCTTACACCAACACTGCATGAGCATGAGTTCGAACTTGTCTGATTATCTGCGTCTTCGATCTGTCAGGCCGTCATGAGTTGCAGTTTATACAATCTTCAATTTATACAAAACGTGTGATCTGTTTCAAGTGCAGTGTCGTTAGTTTTTGTAGTATGTGGTAGTTTTGTGCGATGTAATGGAGTCGCGTTTTAAGTTATAGGCCTATGTTTGCTGCAATACCTTCGAGAAATCAGGGCATTGCAATTAGAGGAAAAATTTAAGAAGTGTTATATCGTGGATGCTTAATGTATTTCCTGATTTAAAACAGGAACAAAAGGTGTGCGCTATGTGTCGCAAAGAAATAAAAATATAATATGATGCTATTACGCAGAATCCTCTGACTGACTCTAGTAATGAAGAATATGTCAATTCTACAGCAAATGTAAGTTCATTAAATACAAGTCTTTTTGACCAAGGTGTGGTCCTTATTAAACAAAAAAGGCTACAACAAGAGAAATATAAGAGACAGAAATTTGAAAATATTGTAAAAGATAAAGTCTTCGATATTAAAGACACCGAGGAACCAGGACCTTTCTGATTCTGCAATTTTGTCTCAGTTGCAGGACAATTTTCAAAATTCAGGTAAAAGTGAGAAAATCACCATTTTAACACTACTACTTAAAAGCTGGAGCATAAATAATATAAAAAAGAGTTTCTTTCAGCTTTCGAATACATAATTCGGAAAGCCAAAGTCCTGGCAAAGGGAAAGGGAATGGGAATTTTGTGTTCACCAAATCCGAAACCTGGAAAACTCTTGCTCGTGGCTGTTGCCAGTAAAGTTAAAGAATTCTGTTGTTCTGACGAGATAAGCAGAATGATGCCTGGTAAGAAATATTTGTTGTGATTAAAGAATCAGGGAGTAAATCACATGAGCAGAAATGAATTATATGCAGTGTTTAACAATTCTAACCCTGAAATGAAGGTAATATTCTCCAAATTTTCAGCTTTTAGACCAAGAAATTGTATTCTAGCTGGAGTTAGTGGAACTATACTGTCTGTGTTTGTGTCCTTATCAGAATGTAAAATTTATGCCGGAAGCAATTTATTAAAGTTTCAGGTCTACGTGGATTTCTAGAAAATTTTTCTTTATACTTTGCAACTTATCAACATTTCTTGGCTACTATGGTGTGCAATCCTCCTCATATAAATTGCTTGTTCAGGAAATGTACAGAATGTCCTGAATCATTCAAAATAAGAGAGGGTTTAGAGAAATGTTTCGAATAAAACTTCAGTGAATCAGTGACCTACAAGCAGTGGATGACGACTGACCAATCAATCAACGCTTGAGACCATAATGAAACCCAAAGACAAATTTTTCGACTGTCTCTTGGAGAAACTTCGTGATCTACTGACTCACTCATTTATATCATCTGAACAAAGTAAGTTTCTACGTGATATGAAATCATTTCTACAGCCATGCCAGTTTGTGCTATACAACTTTGCTGAAAACTATTATTTCGTAATCCAAGATGAATTTCAGTCATATCACAGGACTAATGTGCAGACAACCATTCATACTTTCGTAATATTTTATAACGAATCGTCATCCGATACAGTCTCTATTAAAAATCTGGTAATAATTTCACACTGCCCGAAATATGACATTACAGCTGTACATCTGTTTCAAAAATATCTAATGGAGTCATTAAAACAAACATCTATAATTCACCACAAAAATTATGTATTTCTCCGATTGATTTTCTGCTCAGTATAAAAATAGGAAAAAATTTCCTGAACCTCACATTACATGAAGAAGATTTTGAATTTCCAACAGAATTGCATTATTTTTGCATATCGCATGGTGAAAGAGCATGCGACGTTGTAGGTGGGACACTTAAAAGGTTTGCGGCTTGTGCTAGTTTGCAGAGACCATCCGATAAACAAATAATTACACCTAGGGAATTGTACGACTGGACAAGGGATCATCTCCCAAACATTAATACTGTTTATGTGACTGAAAAAAGCTATACTGAAGAGGAAAAAATGCTTGCTCTTCGATTTGCAAAATCCACCGCAGTGCCTGGAACACAAGTTTCATACAGTCCTGCTGTTAAGGATGGGTATTATACTTGCTAAGAATTTTTAAAATGCAGCTGAAACAACGCAGCATCCTGTCTGGAATGATGATCAGGCTATTTCATCTCAGCAATGAAAGGTAAGCATCTCTTACAGAACTTCAGGTTTAACAAAATCCATGTGACAATAATTTATTTGAGGTAATAATTAAAAAATTCGAATTATGTACTACATGTTAAATTACATACCGACATTCAAGAATATGATCAAATATAATTAAATACAACGAGTGTATAGGACATAATTATCGCGACTCATACAGTTAGCTTATGCTTGCAGTGACATAATAATTTTTATCTTTGTAACCTATGATTATTCCAAGTTGAAACTTATCAGTTCATTATATCACTAATTGAGGCGTACTATATGTTTTTTTCCTTAAAATAGAACCCCCGCATTTTTAAATATGAATATATGAAAATTGTTTCACCATGTTTTTTTTTAGTGTAATTGAATACATGCAGAAAACAATATAAGCAATAAAAACTATCACATATTAAGAATGTATCACCCAATTTTTGTAAATTTATCTGGAGACGTTTTTGAGATATATAATTTTAATTGAAGCGGCGTGCTTACAAAAATATGATTTTTCTTCATGTTTGAAACGCCACTGACAGAAAACGAAAGCACAGGACATATGAAACTCGGCAGTTTTAGTTAGCGCGGCAGGTAAAACAAACCCTCAAATTTTGAAAGAAATCTGAGTCGGTCGGGTTGAGCGCCTTGTTGATTTGATATGGAATGACCCTCCTATAAATTTAAGTTCAGAAAGACATTTCATCGAATCCTTAAAATACTTACATCACGAAAATGTATCATAAACGAAGAGTTCTGGTAATCTATTTCTGGCATGATAGAACACCATATTCCAACAAATAAGAAAAAGCAATGAGCAATTTGTATTTCATAAGGCCACCATCAAGATCAGTAGTTAGGTGCAAGGATGTTCAGGAACTTCATGCATAACTCAAACCCAATGAAACAAGCAGCATTAGCTGGGAAGGCTCGTAACATCACAGGAACTACGCCCTTGTATAGTGCCAGAGGTCCTTCTTCTTTCATCAGGTTTTTGAAAACGTCACGAATACCATTCGGAAATGTTCCCTCAGGAGCTAGAACAGTAATTTGTTAGAAAATATGAGTATCAGTTTAATTTACTACAACTTTGAATTTAGAGATGTGAAGCTGTGGTAGGCAGGGGTCTCCAACCAACAGCCAATTAGCACTTTAGTCCAGCCCCCAAAAGAAAAGAAAAATTGAAGCGTTTAGTTTCATAAGGGTCTAAGTGCACGGTACTAGGTTTGTGGAAAACAAAGAAAAAAACATTTGAAATGTAAATTTAGACAATTATTTAAGACATTTTGTGCATCATATTACTTTTGCTAGGTGAAAGACAGGTCTGAAGATGATTCATATCATATTCATTAAAAAATTAACATTTGTCAAATTATTAAAGTCTTTTGTAAAAAGAGTTGCAAAAGGGTCTAGGTGCCAACTCAGAAAAACCCAACATGACATGACATTGGAACATATTTCAACTTTGAAAAATAGAAAAAAATATTTTAAAGGCTCTCAACAGTGAGAACACATAAACACTTACATTAAAAGATATGCTAAAGAAACAATAAAGAAAATACGAAACTAAATGAATTTAATGTCATTTTTGTTGGTTACAAAAACTGTACTTTTACAAGACTTTAGCTGGACCATGCCGTTTAATAATGTGCAAGTAAAATCTTTTTGTTTCTTATGAAATGTATGGGACCATATTTTCGACGTGTTTTCCCTTCTCGCAAATTTCTCTTCTGCTTTCTTCAGGTATCCAAAATTCCTTCATATCTCTTCCTCCTTTTCAAGGCTTTTCCTCCATTTCAGGGGACTCTTCGAGTCTTAGCATGAGTAAAATATCACGTAACACACAACTAATATGTGTAACACTAATCACGCTGTTGTACAAAACATTAATAGTGACTCGGGAAGAGAGTTGACAACATAGCAGGTTATGTGAGCATTGGCACAAAGACCCAAGAATGAGCAGCAGGAGATAGACCCAGTGCTATCTCTTGGAATATACTGGTACTAATATAGCTTTCGGTAGTTCATATACCCTTCTGAAATTCATTGGGCAGGGCACATGGATCCATTTAAAACTATTAGTTGTGAAATCATGACAGCTGCAGACATGAATAGTAATACATTCTGCCTGACTGTGCACAAAATAAAGTACAGCTCTAAAAGAAATTCCGCACTCAATTGTTAAATTTACAGACAAACCATAAAACTATTACAGTAAGAACACAATAACACAACTAAATCTTTTACAGGAAAAGTTGGCATGGTGTTTCTATTTTGTTACTGACAGACTATGGGTCAGGCTATTGTAGCCCCTTGCAGGAATGTTCTGCATACTATGAATACAGTAAAACCTCTATTATCCATGGTAATGAAGGGGTGGACTGAACGATTAATCAAAAAAACCGGATAATCCGCACCATAAAAGATTTTCGTAAATTTAGTGAATAATGCTTACACTTTCGTAATTTCCTCTATGGTCTTGTATTGAACACACTAGGTAGTGGATCAGAAAATTCACTGATATAAGTCTGGTTGTTAACAATGGGATTTTAGGAGACAAGAAAATTTCTTGTAATGGCTATCTGTGGAAAGATAGGAATAGTGGAGGTCTCATATTGTAGATTTACATACTTCATATATGCCATCCTTGATTTTTATTAAATTGCACACAGTTGTGACTCCAATCTCGTATTCTGAGATGAACCACAGTTTCTCGTTTCCCGAAACCACTCAGTTATTTGCACTTTTTATAGCCTACCTTGCACAACATGATTTCTTTTGATACTCATGGAAGATATTTTATACAGAAGTTATACAGTACGACAACTCGAATAGTAGACCACACTGTGTAAGGGTAAAGTCTTGTAATAGCCCTCTCTAGAAAATTAACTTGCTAATATAATGAACAGTAGCATACTCCATATATTTCTGTAGGAAAAAAGCTAGAGAAAGACAGTCGGATAATCCACCAATCAGTTAATAAGGTGACGGTTATTCAGGGTTCTACTGTATATTGATCTGTAATATGTAGTTGTAAGAATAATAGTTGTGGCAGGGTTGGTGCCTGAAGTATGTAGCAAGTATGTGCTACAACCAAAATTTCTGAAGCCAAAAACTGTTTAAAGAAAGAATTGAAATAATTTAGTTCTACCAGATCATAGGAACATGGTTAGTTTGCTTCAGGGAATCGCGCGAATCGTTTGCAGGACCCTCATTGTTGACTCACCAGAGTAAACAACCGTGCTTCTTATGGGGACAGAGTGGATCTAGGGCGAAGACATGAGGAGATTTTCTAGCACAACATAAGAGTTGTATCTTGATTACACAACTTTTAACACTGTATAACTTCAGAATATATGTGATAAGACTTTCTTGTGTTAAATTCTAACGTTATCTTGTTTACATTTTTCGACCTATTATGGGTCATCCTCAGAACTGGTCGTTGCTGGTCTTGGCGCCTCTTGTTTTGTTTCTTGTGAGGATGTGTTTGTGTGGTGTAAAGTGGAGTCAAAGAGTGTGTGTGTTCTGAAATTGAGTTGTGTGTTGAGAATTTCTGTGTTTTTGTGTGTCTGTATATTTCATATTGTTCTAGTGTGTTTAGTTTCTGGCTTTTTGGTTGGATGTGTAGTATTTCCATGTCTGTAGGTGTGGTTAGCATTTGTGATGTGTTCTGCATATGTGGAGGTGTTTTGTAATTTTGTTATGGCTGTGATGTGTTCTTTGTAACGTGTTTGAAATGATCTGCCTGTCTGTCCTATGTAGAAGTTGTTGCAGGTGTTGCATTTGAGTTTGTACTCGTATACTCCTGTGTGGCTGCACACACCCTCACAGGAAACAAAACAAGAGGCGCCAAGACCAGCAACGACCAGTTCTGAGGATGACCCATAATAGGTCGAAACATGTAAACAAGGTACGTTAGAATTTAACACAAGAAAGTCTTATCACACATATTCCGATTTAATTAGTACTAATTACAGTAGCGTGCAAATTAATCCGAACAACGTAATTACTTATGCAAAAACACTCAAACAGGATAAAAAAAAGGATCTAAGACATACCTCAGTAATCTATGTGGCCTCCCTTGTTCCTAATAACAGCTCTGAGACGATTTGGCATGGATTCCACTATTTCCCACAAATATTCTTCATTTCTTCATCGCGAAACCATACACCAATGAGGGCAGAAATCATCTTCTCCTTCGTAGAACCATCCATTTTTTGCATTCTTCTTTTGCAAATTGACCACAAGTTCTCAATGGGGTTGATGTTGGGTGAGTTGCCTGCCCAGGGGAGTACCTGAATATTCTTCTTGTTGAAGAATTCTGTAGTTTTTCGAGACGTATGGCATGGTGCCAGGTCTTGTTGGAACACACCTCTGCCATCCGGAAATGATTTTTGCAGCTGAGGTACGATTCTGGTTTCCAAATGAATATATTTGTCAGAATTCATCATTCCCTTGATAGGTATTAATGCTCCAGGCCCTTCATGTGTAAAACAACCCCAAAACATTACTTTAGGGGGGTATTTGGGTGCTTGTTGGAGATGAGCTGCTGTTACTTTTTCGGATCCTTTCCGTACGTAAGAAACACGGTGGCCGTGGACCTCGAAATGAGACTCATCGGAAAAAAGTACATTCTTCCAGTCATTCACTGTCCAGTGTTGATGTAATTTTGCCCACATTAAGCGTTTTTTGCACATAACAGGGGTTAGCAGTTGCTTCTTAATAGGCTTACGAGCCCTTCATCCAGCTTCCAAAAGCCTACGCCGCACTGTTGTGACGTGAATATTCGCCCCAGTGGTAGCCATTAACTCGCGGGTTAAGTCGACAGCAGTTAGTCTAGGATTTAATTTACTTTTCCTGACAATTAAACGATCATCTGCAGGTGAAGTCTTCCTTTTCCGGCCACAGTTTCCTTTTTTCTGGGGTGTGATGGATCCAGTCTCCCTGTATCGTTTTATGATCGAATTAACAGTAGCCAAACCGATGTGACATTCTGCAGCAATTTGCCTCTGTGTCATAGAAGAATGCTCTGCTAATGTTATAATTTTAGACCATTTTCGTGGAGTTGTATCCATTTGTGAAGACGACAGAATGTACACAGGATTGCAGTATTAAGTCTTGAACACAACTGAAATGCTTATAAGTACAAAACGACAGGCAAAATGTCACATATTATAAAAAAATAATAACGACAGACCTTCAACAATGGAATTACACGTACTACAGATGTCAATTAAAGCGCTATGAGCAGCTGTGAGGCCAACAATGACAGAAAATGTAAAAATATGTCATGTTCGGATTAATTTGCACGCTACTGTATTGTGTTGAGTGCTATAAATGTTTGAAGGTGACCAAATTAAAATACATATGAAAACACAGGGAAGTGAGTGCACTGAGCTGTAGCAGTGATGTTACTTTTCATAATGGCGTATGTGTCAGGGCCTGTATCTTTCATTGGCCTAATAACAACAATAATAGTAGCTGTAGCAGCAATAGCAGAATTAAAAGTCCGATTCCATTTATTAACGCTGAAAAAATGTAAGCATGATTATGATATATTCCGTCTTATTTGGATCTTACAAATTAAATTCACACAAACCTGTTTGCAACCTGCTCTTTAGAACATCTGCAGGCATTCCAATCAGCCAATTGGCAATGCCAGCACATCCTCCTCCAATGATTGTGGCAAGTAATCCGATCTGTCCATGCTCTGAGTGCTCTAAGAAAAGTCTCTTCACAAACTCGTACGTCATGAAATACATGCCTGATGCAGGAACATCTGTAAATATTGAAACATACCATATTGCATTAGTTGAATAATAATCAAATTCATAACAACGTTGTATCAAAATCCAACGTAACAATGTAGTATGCATATTCCTCTGTAAATTAAACTATGAAAAAAAGAGCTTTTATAAACTGATGCATTCAATAATTTACTACACAAACCATAAGTGAAATCTAATTGAAAAATAAGACTGATGTATCAATTATACAGCATCAGTGGACTAGGTGATAGTGAGATAGTTTTGCAGAATGAATCTCGAGGATTCATCACATTTCCTGATATTCATTATAGAGGTGGGGAAAAACCAGCCACATAATTAGTCCATGTGACATTTGAATTGATGCCCAAATGCACCCTTGGAGCATGAGTCCTGTCCACCATTGTAGAACAAACCAATGGCAGCTACTAATGTCACCCCACATATTGGAGGAACAGAAAATATTCCGAGGGATACAGCACACAGTTTCAAAAATGAACTTTGTCATGTGAACAACATTTTTATAAGTTGTCAAGAATGCGTGTACCGAGCGAGGTGGCTCAGTGGTAAACACTGGACTTAATAACATAGGTAGCATAATAAACCTAAGGCTGCGGTGCATCCAGAGAAATGACGGGCCTAATGTGGAAGAAAAAAAAAACACTGGACTTGTATACAGGTTGTCCCAGGTTCAAATCCTGGGACTGGTCAATCAGGGTTTTTAGTGGTTTCCTCCATCACAAAATAACTACGAATTCAATTATTTAAAAGGTAAATGCCGGATTTATTCCCCATTTTCACTACGAAAGTTACAGAAAATGTTTTGCAAGATCTCAATTCCTAATGGTGGACTGGCCATTAGATGACATGACATGACATGACATGACATGACAGCAGCATTGTTGTCGATATTTAAATATAAAACGTTATGACAGCACCATAATTAATCGTTGATTCAAAATTTAGTATATTAAAAAATAGTTACATGCTGGACCAAGGGGGGGGGGTCATTTTGTGTCCACACATTTTTAATTTGGCTATTAAAATTGCAATAATATTATTTTGAAGTTCATATTCCATGATTGTGTCAGAAAAACTTCAAATTGTATGAATCTATAAGAAAAAAAATATTTTCAAATGATCTGCTTTATTTATTTTATGAAAAGTCTATGTGGACACAAAATAACCCCCCCTTGGTCCAGCATGTAACTATTTTTTAATATACTAAATTTTTAATCAACGATTAATTATGGTGCTGTCATAACGTTTTATATTTAAATATCGACAACAATGCTGCTTGTATACTACATAAGAACATGTTTCACCGTTATTGGTAGCAGGAAACGTTTTTAGTAATTTAGTTGTTCTTGATCTGTGAGCAGTGTTAGTTGTATGATGATATAAATATCCAGAAACTATGAGTGATAAAGACCTAAGTGTTGTTACTGAAGAGGGAGAGGAGGAAAATTATGATCAAAGTGGAGATGACAATGAAAGTGAAAATGAAGACACAGTGTATGATTTAGAAGAGATAAATGTAAGCGAAAGTGAAAGTGATACGACTGACGATTCGATTGATTATATTCACAACAGAAATACCAATGTAGTTACGTATGTGGCAAAACGTGGTAGGTGTACATACCCACTCCACTTCGCCCTGCTCGAAGAACCATTGCTAATATAATTCGTGGCAAACCAAGACTATGACCAGCAGGTAGAGTAGACAATTTATATTAATCCTTTATGAAATCCATGGATGATGATATAGTCTCAAAAATTCTACAACACACAAATGAAGAGGGAAGAAGGAATAATATTGAGGAAACAAATATGACTGAATTTCTTGCGTTTCTGGGTATTCTGATATTGATAGGTGCCAATGCTTGGACTATCATAATTTCTGGTCTGGAGAACTTGGCAGATCAGCATATATTGCAGGCATGATCCGAAACAGATTCCGTGATCTTTTGAGGATAATCAGATTTTATGATAAAGGTACAAGGGAAATTCGAAGACAAAGTGACAAATTTGCTCCTTTGCGTGAAATATTCCAACTCCTAAATACAAATTTTTCTTAAATTCTATTGTGCTTGCAAAAATACCATTATTGATGAAATGCTGTCCCTTTTTAGAGGAAAATGACCCTTCCAGGTTTTCATGAAAGATAAGCCGGGAAAGTATGGGATCCTGATAAAGAATGCTTGCAGACTGTAAAGAAAGATACGTTCACAAATGGAAATGTATGCCGGTAAGCAGGAAGGCACAACTTCTGAATACAAAGGACCTAAAGAGACTGTGATAGGGCTTGTTGCTACTATCAAAAATACAGGCCGAAATGTAACAGACTATTACTATACATCTGTTGATCTAGCGGAGGACCTCTACAGTGTCTATAATCTGACTTTAGTTGAGACTATGCAAAATAACCGAAAGCACATTCCAAAAGAGCTGAAATCTGTAAAAGGAAGAGAACTATAATCCGGCATCTTCGCTTTTACCGATTCATCCTCTGGAAAACCACCTGTGACTTTGGTATCATATATACCAAAACCAAAGAAGGTCCTAATTATGCTATCATCTCAACACTGAGATGCTTGTTTCTGATGAAGGACCTAAGAAGAAATCTGACAATTTATTTTATAATTCAACAAAAGGAGCAGTTGACACCATCGACCAAATGGCGAGAAAAATACAGTACAAAAAGAAGTACTGGACGATGGCTTCTCTCTGCATTCTACACTTTTGATAGATATTGCCTGCATAAATGCATATGCATTGCACACCATGAACTTTCCTGAATGGAACCGTACTAAGACAAACCGGCGACGTCTTTATCTCCAACAGTTAGAATTGGACCTCATCAAACCTCAAGTTGAACAATGAGCTGAAGTCGTAACTGGGCTCCAAAACAACATATTAGCAGCTGTCCTTGAGAGGAAACTTAGGAAAAGAAGTGAGACTCCAAAACTTTCGACTGGAAAAGGAAGATGTCATGTATGCTGTGATGAGGCTCACACTAAGAACAGAATAACAAATTGGCAGAAACCACCATTGTTTGTGCAGTATGTGAGCTGTTTGTGTGTGGTAGATATACCAAGAAGACTAATGTGTGTTACAATTGTGTACGTGATGATTGAACAAGGTACAGACTACAACATACCAAAGTTTAGTCTTTTTGGGTGCTATGCATAGATATTTCGTTAGCACGCGCTACGAGCGTGCTAAACTAGCCCCGGCTATCGACTGTTTACTTGTACAGGATTCATATCATATCGCTAACACTGGTTTATGAATACGAAAAACGTTAGTTTGCTGATCATCCACTGGAAGCTCGCACTAAGCATGTCTTTTGTTTTATTTCCTTTTATATTTCAATAGAACTAATGTGATGGTGAGTGAAATGAGAAGGTAAACTTCGATTTATTTTAGTTCAGTAGTAGGAATAAGATGCTAAGTGAAATTAGCAGGTATACAATATTTTGTTTTAAAAAATGTGTTGCAGTTCTGTACGTAGTGATTGAACAGGTACACACCATAACATACCAAAAATGTTGGTGTTTTTATCTTTTTGTTTTTGTTTTATTTTCTTATATTTCAACGGAACTAATGTGATGGTGAGTGAAATTAGAAGGTAAACTTCATAGAAAGAAATCACGCGCCATGGTCTAAGGGATCCTGCCTAGGACTCGCGTTACGGAATGCGCGCTGGTTCGAGTCCTCGTGAGGGAAGAAATTTTCTCATGAAATTTCGGCCAGTGTATGGAACCGGTGCCCACCCAGCATTGTGATGCACTTGGTGAGCTACGATAGGCAGCGAAAATCAGGATTCGCAAACCAGCTATAACGGCTGGGGGAATCATCATGCTGACCACACGATACCTCCATTCTGGTTGAATGATCGTCCACCTCTGCTTCGGCATGTGGACGTGAGGCCAGCAGCCGGCTGGTCGGTCTTGGCCCTTCATGGGCTGTAGTGCCATGGATTTACTATTAAAATGCTCAGTGAAATTAAGAGGTGATGGCTAGAATATTTTGTTTATTTTTTTTTTCCATTTCAGTAAAAATAATTTCAATTTATTAATAAATTAACACACCATTAATTAATTTGTATTAAAGAGATGTCAAATGGAATTATAAAATCGATCTATGTGCATTATATTCACATTTGTGCCAATTATTCCTAGTGGATACTTTTTAACCCCCCTTGGTCCACGGCATAACTAAAAAAAGCTTGGTCCAGGTAGGGTTAAGATCGTTTTGTAAGGCGGCGATATCAGATTCATAATGATGAAGATGATTAATGGAGCAATGGTAGAATGTAGGTAAGGAAAATGGACGTGTCCCGAAAAACCTAGCACCTACTGTGTTTGTCCAACAAAAACTCCACCTAGACCCACAGGGATTCGAACCCAGGTTACCAGTGTGAAAAACTGACGCTCTAGCCATTTGGCTAATGGTGTGCCCCTGAAACAAACTGTTTACTTATTTAAAGCCCTCTCATGTGGGTTGATTATATCCAGTATACAAATCAGAAAGACACTGGTTCAATTACAAATGCAGAAGAGATTTAACTCCATCCTGTATGAAATAACGCATGGTTTTGTCTTATTAATACTTCATCTGCTTTGATGACCACATAATCAGAGAATGTCACAGCTTATGAATGACTATTACTGATTTCATAATCAATTACATGAGAAGAAAAGATCCAACAAAGCACTTCTTGAAAGAATGTAAGGAAAACGTATCCTCTTTAGGTGCATGGGGACATAAAGGTAGACAGCTCCACTAGAATGAAGTGTTTCATAAATTACTTTTATTTAATTATTTATTTATAGAGTATATTTATTTATTTACTGATGTATGTATTAAATAACTGACTTCACGTGGCTACACGGTATTTACTTCTCTGTAATGAAAGACCTTAAAGTTATGTAATTCCAACAAGCTCACAAAACTGATACATTTACAGTAATCATTAAAGAGTAGTCGGCAAGCTAGATAAAGTGTGCAGTGCAAGATGCTATGGGAAAGAGTGGGCTGCAGCTCTCAGGAAGTGATAGAATATCTCCTAAACTTCCCTTCCCCACCCCACCCCCACAGTCCCTTCCTGCCAGCTTGTGAGGGACAGAAAATTCAGTTCAAGCCTGTAGATCATGATGAGACAAGGGGTGCTACCCAGCACTGTGATTTCTCTCTTGCTGATCTTTCTGCAAGTACCGAATCTGGTGAGTCTAGTAAATTTAACTCTCATATTCTTCTCTTAAAAAATAACACCGCATAAAACACAAATAATACACAGAATAAAGATCGATTTATTGGATTTTATCTACTGGACGTGAGTCAGTCTGCTGGCTCCTTTATTTGGAGCATCCAAGGTCAATTCCATAATTGAAAATTCTGCTTTAATTCCCCATGTTATCCCTCATTTTCTTCAGAAAAATATCAGGATATTACCTTACATATACCCCGACCCCTGTCTTCCAAATCCCTTACAATTTCCCAATAATGCTGAGTAATACTTGCATTTCATAACATTCTTAAATAAATTACTAAGAAAACTGAAAGGTATCCTTACAATTACGTTTCTTATGATGTACAAAGTGTATTAAGAATGAGTGCTATTATATGCCAGTAACGAAGTAATGATCACGGCAAGTTCATTAAATCCGCCCTATTAAGTTTAGAAAGATAGATTAATTTTAGCCAATTGTGTCTATCACATCTCAGTTCCGATATATTACATTTTATATTCTACCCTATATTTCCTATCTCATAAACCAGTTCTGGAATGAAGAAGATAAGAATTCGAATTTCGGTTCATTTTGTGTAATAGTTTAAGAATAATTTCAATATTACACATGATAAACTTCATAAGGGAAATATATTGTGTAATATAAGTTAAGAAAGTTTGAAATTCATTTGTATTTTTTCTAAAATGTATAAAATAACTGTCAATTTATTACCTACATAAAATTTTCATTATTATTCTAATTCTACATTTCATTTGGTAGTTAAAATAAGACGACTAGGTAATGTCTGAAATTATATTGGGCGCATTAATACTACGCACTCTTTAGAAACGACAATAGAAAACAAAAATTTTAAGAAGCTCAATTTGGAAGGCATTAAATAATGAAGAAATTTAAATTCTAAGGCCATTCGTCCATTTCTATTTCACGTAAATAAATCGCATTACATGTAGTACAACATTCTCCAATTTCACGTAATGCAGTATCCAGCCTTTATAGTCAAGATCCTTAAACATAATAAACATTATTCTTCAAATTTCAACTTCACAGACTCTTAATAAAATTCTAAATTTGTCAGTTTATATTTGGGTTTAGTAACCACAAGATTATATTCTGTAATATAGTAGTAGTATAGTATATCGTCGTTGTTCCTGCAATAACTCCTATGTGCAAAATATAAAATTTTTCAGTAGGAAGAAAAAACACATTTATTCATCCTATGGCAGCCATACATAGGAGACTGTGAATTCTTACATTTTCTAAACAAAGAAATATAATTACATATAGGAGATTTTATTATTTACTATATCACTATTTAAGCTATTTAATAGAGTAAAAATCTGAAAATCGATAAATATGTCACATAGGAGTTATTGCAGGAACAATGACGATATATTTATTTAACCTGGTAGAGATATGGCCATCAGGCCTTCTCTTCCCATCTACCAGGGAATTACAACTACAATATTAAGAATACAATTATAATTATAATATTACAATTAATATTAAATTTACAATTACAATAAAAATCAAAGTACTAAAAGATTGCCTGATTAATAAAAGCTAGACAATTTATTATAGAAGTTAAGAACAAAGAAAGATTTTTTTACTGAAGTACAAATTAAACCTAGGATAACAAAATTATATAGTGATGAAATTACCTGATAATGAAATATTTTGTGATAGAATAAGAAAACTATTTACAAGAAGCCATGTCTGAACGAGTCTCAATTATTGACCAAGTGCCTAATAAGTTTGCGTTTGAATTCAATTTTATTTCGACAGTTCTTGATGCTAGCAGGTAGCGAATTCCAGTCTTGGCAGGGCTATTGTGAAAGAGGATGAGTATGAGGAGGTGCGATGAGATGGTACTGTTAGTATTGTTTCATGGTGAGAGTGTGTGTTCAGATTGTGGTGAGAAATAAATAAATATATAATCCGATTCTCAAAATTGTCATTAGTGAAATATAATCTAAGCTCGATAGATATGTACTATACAATCTGTACCCTCTATCAAAGTAAGATAACACGAAGCCTGCACTAAAGATAACACGTTTATAACGAAGTGATGGACATTAAGCAGTAAAAGAACTACAGTAGTGAGAATTGCTATTGGAAATCTTTAGATCACTTTAGCATATACAATTCTCAACACTGTACTGCTTTACTATCATTAAAATAATATCAGATAGCTGACGACTGAGAATAAAACTCCGAAATGGGCATGCAGCAAATTCAAGTTATATCACTCTTGTACTGCTTTAAAACTGTGAAGTTTTTAAAATTTTCTTTCATTTTATATATTAAAAGTGTCATAACAGGAATCACAATCAAGAAATGAAAACAATATCTACGACTAATTCTACACGAATGAATTGTGTATACGTTATAAATCTTCCAAAATAATGGGGCTCAACAGTTAAGTCAACAGTACGACCATAAATTATATTAGGAAATGTATGTATAATGGCTCATTAATCGAATACTTTTATTACAGTGTAATCATAATTGCTGATTTAAAAAATTCAAAATTCTAGAAAGAATAGAATCTCCATAGGGAATGATGAGAAAATGAAATTTAAACACTGTAAAAATTGTATTAAGTAATATCACGAGTGTATTTCATCTTGTCGATAATTTCACAAGCACAGGGCAAAGCAAAGCATTAGGGAAATTATCTTAAAATAAGAATCTACAAGTAATATTTTCTAAGACTATTTGGTGAATAGATATTCAATAAACAATATTAATAAAATAAATTAATAACATACATTTATTCAATTTAATTTTCTTGCATATTGAACTTTATAAATTGGAACAACTTTCTGTATAGTACTACTTGCAATCTAATCTTAAGAATCTAAACTAAAGGTGAATACATACACAGCAGATGTGAAGCATTGAATTTTATTAAACTTCACTTTTAATTGGTTATTTAACAAAGCTGTATCAGCTATTTGGTTATTTAGCATGGATGAAATTGGTAATAACGAGATGGTATTTGGCGAGATGAGAACAAGGATTCACTGTAGATTACCTGACATTCGACTTATGGTTGGGAAAAACCTCGGAAAAAACCAACCATGTAATCAGCCCAAGCAGGAATCGAACCACACCTACGCGCAACTCCAGATCAGCAAGCAGCATGCTACTGCCTGAGCTACGTGAGTGGCCTTTATTAAAATGAACGTAATCTAAACACAATGAAAGCTGCCATTTAATCTACGTTAATTGTAAATAAATGTTTGAAACTTTATAATACGGATCTTAATACACACTAATGTCTTCTAATTGAAAGTACATTTATGGAATTGTCATCCTTTAAAAGTAAAAGTATTTGATGATGAGAATGCTGATTGGTTGTTTTGTAGTCTGTTAAGCCGGCAGAGCTCTCGCTGGATCTCCAAGTACCAGAGCAATTAATAGTTTACATGTTCTACATTACTATGTACAAACATAGTTAAACTTTCATTTACCAAAAAAAAAAATAATAATAATAATAATCTTAAGATCATCATTTTCTTAAAACCTAGATTGGGTCTGACAGAACCGGAATGAGCATTTATGCTAGGAAAAAATATGCGAACACCACCGAGTTAAAGAAGTTCTGATGTTCCTTATTAATATTTACCTAAGGTTTTGAGTGAGGATGAGTTGTCACTGCCTTCTAAATATTCCCCGTACTAACTGGAATAATTATTAATCAAGTGCGACAATATGCAGACAATTGGTAATCAAAAGTAATAAGGCTATTTCTATAATATTACAGTGACAGATGACCATGACTGGTTGAAACTAAACGAATTTTATTCTTATACGGGATTGATCACTGATTGCATGAGCGAAGTAGTATGATCGCATTTGAGGGCATTCATGAGAAGCGATGAAAAAAAAAACTAAATAATAATTAGTGCATATTACAAGAAAGAATAGATAAACCCCATGCACACTTAGGCTTCTGATATGGGACTCATTATGGTAACTCCCAATTTTGACATGGTCTAGAAATATTCAGAAAAACCCTCGACTAGGTTTGAACCTGCGAACCTTGGATACAATTGCAAGTATGGTAACAACTACACCACTGAGGTTGACAACCGTATGAAGCTAGAACTAGATTTTTTAAATACAATTTTTAATACAACGTTTAAAGTGCAAGATGTCACTCTAGCTACAGAAGAATTATGTGAGACAGACAGACAGACAGACATACAAACAAAAACCTGCAGATGTTGCCGACTTTCTACTCTCTTTCATACTCGATTTGAATAAAGATTTGATTAATTATACACAGACTTTTAATTTGCTGATAAATTCTTTTAAATACAAACAATATCTTCAATGATGAATACCATTTTAAATTGCATATATGTAAGTCTAATGATTATCAGTAATACATAATTTGTAATACGCAACAAGGGTCGAAAGAGAGTGTGATTAATTTACCTCTTATTATTTATGTAAACCTGCATTTTATAGCTTTCTCACGAAATTGCGATACCTGTTTCTTGGAGATTTCAACGCAAGGTTAGATATGTGTAACTTCTACACCTCCAGGATAGGTAAATCTTTAATTCAAAATAGGCAACTCTGTAGTTTATTTGGTTACCAAGGAAAGTTAGTGACAGTTTATTTTAGAAATTTCTTCATTTTGAATGCCAATGAAGTAAGCACCCACGATAGGTAATGTCATACTGACAAATTTTAATAGCATATTATGTTTAAATATTTATAAGTGTTTAAGGTGTTAGTGTTGAAATTTTATAATAAATGCCCGAATTGCTTGCATCATTTTGCAGTAAATTTATGACACTGCTGGTGTAGAATCAATGATGAAATATTCCATACTTCACACATTATAACCAGAGCATTAATTAAGTAGCAAATTTAGTGCAAGACCCGAACCCACAAACAATTATTATCTAAATGCCTTATTCATCTGAACTAGTATAACAGATATATTACCTCCTTTTGCATTTTTTTTTTAAATATGATTACAACTACTGTATTTACGGAATTTAATGTGAATGCACGGGATTCCATAACTTCGCATAAATAAGGGGCAGGTGACTCATCTGGTAAATACAAATGTAAACTCCTTCAGCTACACTCCAAGAAAAGCGTTAATGCTACATCATAAACATTAAAAAAACTGAATTGAAAAGCACATAATTTACAGAGCTGACGAAAATACACATATAACTCACAGATTAGCCGAGTATTATTCTATCTTTGGAACTTGGTTAATCAAATGCTCACATTAAATAAACCATGCAATATATATGGCATATACTTTCTCATTTCTTTTTTGCTGAAATATATACTTTTCTACACTCTTTTTTGCTACTGAATTCATAATCATCCAACTGTGTTCGAAAAGAATTGTCCAGTTGGAAATTTTCTGCCTTCCCCTCTCCAGTCTTCCTTGAGGTACCTACGTGATTCGCAAAACAAATAAACAAAAAGATCCCCAGTAAGCCTCCTGCTTCCAAAAGAAGTGATCCAAATGACTGAAAGGAATAATCCTTTACAAATATTAACAGTCTCTTTGAACTGCATGCATTCTACAGTTTAAACATTCCTTTTTACAGAGAAATAACATCGAGTTTTCGGGGGTTATACAATTAGGGAAAGCAGTGACAGAATATGTATTCTTCACTATTCAAAGAAAAATCGTTGTTAAACAACATTAATATAAAATTCTCTATAATGAACAGAATGTGCTATAGTACAAGTTCTGGCATATGATTTCAAGTTAGCTCTTCTAATTGATTGTTATCATGAGTTTTTTGCAAAATCAAATTACCTTCATACTAAATAAAATTTGCACAAATTAATTAGTAGTCTGGATATAAATTCGCGTACTCTTTCAATATTGGTACACAGTTGGCTAAAATATGACTCTGCACTGAGTATGGTTAAGGTTCTTAATAATAGAGCGGTGTTAATAAAATTAAAAGCACCAGGACTCAGCAACAATTTATCACTCCATCGAGCTAAAGATCATATGTCATAGGCCACTGCTAGGCAGCGAGTCAAATTTCTTATTCTTTAACTGTGACTTAAGTATCTATGTCAAAGACTTTGTGAAACAAAGGATATAGTCATAAGTGTAGGGCCAGAAATCATTTTCTTTCGCTAGTAATAATATACACGTCAAAGTATATTATTGAAGATGTGCATTTTATTCAATAAATTTTTTTTGCCTGAATGAAGTGACTACCGTTCATGGTTGAAAATTTCCAGAAGACATGTCCAAATTGATAGGTTTGGAAGTAAATCCTGAAAAGATAAAGTATATGATTATATCTCGTGACAAGAATATTGTACGAAATGGAAATATAAAAATTGGAAATTTATCCTTCGAACAGGTGGAAAAATTCTAATGTCTTGGAGCAACAGTATAAATGATACTCGGGAGGAAATTAAACGCAGAATAAATATGGAAAATGCCTGTTATTATTTGGTTGACAAGCTTTTGTCATCCAGTCTGCTGTCAAAAAATCTGAAAGTTAGAATTTATAAAACAGTTATATTACCGGTTATTCTATATGGTTGTGAAACTTGGACTCTCACTTTCAGAGAGGAACAGAGATTAATTGTGTTTGAGAATAAGGTTCTTAGGAAAATATTCAGGGCTAAGAGGGATGAAGTTACAGGAGAATGGAAAAAGTTACACAACGCAGAACTGCACACATTGTATTCTTCACATAAATAGGAACATTAAATACAGATGTTTGAGATGGGCAGGGCATGTAGCACAAATGGACGAATCCAGAAATGCATATAGAATATTAGTTGGGAGGCCAGAGGGAAAAAGACCTTTGGGGAGGCCGAGACATAGATGAGAGAATAATATTAAAATGGATTTGAGGGAGGTGGGATATGATGATAGACACTGGATTAATCTTGCACAGGATAGGGACTGATGGCAGGCTTATGTGAGGGAGGCAATAAACCTCCGGGTTCCTTAAAAGCCATAAGTAAGTAAGTATATTGATATGTAATAAATATTTCATGATAATACTTGGGCATCATCTCACTGATCATTAATTCCTTTGTCGTCATCATCAACAGCACCATGTCCACGAAAATAACAGAGTGTTGCGGTTCGTGAAAATGACCATTTCGAGTCTTGTAGAACACGGTGAAGGAAGTCAAATCTTGCATCTTGCAATGTGCATGAACCATTTAAAGAGAGTGTACATGCAACTTTGTGATACACATTTCTATTACACTGAAGTCTGCACTATAAATGCTTGTAAAAAGACTGAATATTGATCATTAATGACACAAAATTATAGTATAAGGCTGATACATTAAGAGTTGTATGTCATCATAAGATAACAATATTAGGTCACACAAGACTGACACATTCCACTTACTTATGTAGGTTAAACTGATACACTATCATGCAAGGAAATGCTGAATTGTAAATGTAAGCACACATGAGTGAGAAAAACATCACTAATAAATAATTTGAATAAATAAATATTATACTGATGCACCAATCTTGTCTTATATTAAGTTACATATGAAATATGAATAAACTGCATTATAAATTATTACTTCTAATATATAATGAGCAAGTCATCCCCAGTGGTGGTGCGTTTGTTATGCTTTATATTAGATCAGAGGTTCTTGGTTTAATACCCAGCTCACAGTAAGGTCATCGTACTCCTGGAGGGTCGAAAATTTAGAAAATTCCAGGTTACTTTAAATACACATAAAATTTTGTATAAAGACTTTGATTTCAAAGCAATAGCATGGATGGATTTAGTAGAGTTTTTACTAGAGAAAAAAACATCATTTGTACTTGAAAGATATGTACATCATAAGTTCTTCGATTTAGATCACTGGACATCATGGTTCTTAGATACTTGACATATGATGAACATCCATTATTGGCATCATATTGCGTCAATTGTTAATTTGAGTTCCTTTACTATTTTACATTTCTTCCATTTTAAACTATCCGGTTCATATATTGCTTTTTGTGTTGTTGGTCTGTGATGTTGCATAATTAAATTTCTGACAATATGCATTTCCTTTAACCCAGATATGCCTCAAATATTTTTTTGAAATTTTTGTGTATTTTTCAAATCTCATTTAATGCAGTATATAATTGAAGTATTTGTATGGTGTCGAAACATTCTAGTTGTAACTGGTTGAGCTAGAAACAGGTGTCCTTTTAAAAGGACAGTAGGCATATGAGCATACATTTTGAGGAATAATTGTATACTATGCTTACATGAAAGGAAACAAAGTAATTGTTGTAATTTACAATTATTATTATTGTTATTATTACTATTATTATTATTATTATTATTATTATCATTATTATTATTATTATTAACAAATTATTACGTTGTTATTTTATTATAGTTTCTTTATTATTACTACTAATATTATTCTGAAGAATGATGCATTGTGGCTAAATTCGTTTTAACTCTGGAATGCTTTCGTCATTGAATAGTACCATATTGCTATTGATACGTAAAAATAAGTAATAGGCGAAAAGAGTGTTGAAGTTTCGAGGAGGAGGTTATATTGGGAGAGAAGTGACAATACATATAATGAAGCAATTGCTGTGGCAATATCGAAAGACAGGTTTCAGTTCATTTTCTAAAATCTACATTGTTATGACAATGACAATTTAGATAGAAAATAAGACCTCTGCCAAAAATACTACGCGAAAAACAATATAAACTTATATCTGTTCAATACCTCTCTCCAGAACGTCACCAGTCCTCCACTTGTAAACAGATCTTGCTGTGCAAATCTGGCTTTCAGGTATATCTCCCTGTGAAGCATACTTGAGTAATTTCAAAGGAAAAATTGTTCCGGAGCCGG
The DNA here is from genome assembly GCF_040183065.1 of Periplaneta americana. Classification (NCBI taxonomy): domain Eukaryota; kingdom Metazoa; phylum Arthropoda; class Insecta; order Blattodea; family Blattidae; genus Periplaneta; species Periplaneta americana. Next base: position 52,927,724 of record NC_091126.1, read on the forward strand.
GTATCGAACCCAGGACCTTTGGCTTAGCGCACCAATGCTCTGTCGACTAGCTACCCAGCAACCCACCTGACACTGTCTCAACTTTTTCATTCATATCCACACACACCTCAGTGGGCTGACAAGACGCCAGAAACCCAATTTTGAGTGCACACGAACTCTGTGTGGTATTTGTAGGCTGCATTATAGTGATATGTCTGTATTTGAGATGAAATTTCGCCCGTAGCATAATTTTCAAACGTAGATAGCATTTCATGCAGGGAAAATCCACTAAAATTGAAAAAGCGAAATAATTTCAAAATATATGGGGATATGCCTACTGTCCTTTTAAAAGGACACATAAGTTTTCGTCATTGTCATGTCGCAATGAATAGATATTTGAACGCATTGTGGTTTCACGTTATATTTATGCTAATTAGGAATCATTTAATCTACAACAATTTGTAAAATAATTCCGAACTGTAAAAATATTTAACATTCTTATCTGATTTGCGTCTCGGATGCCATAGCTGAAATAAACTAACAATTCTCACGTCCACATCTCAAACTCAACGGTGACCAGAACTCTAATTACCAGTCTTAACATACCTAGCAAGCCTCTCATTAAGACCAGTAATAGTGACACCTGTGAAAAAGTAAATGTGTTGACTGTAGAGAGGGTAATTTGAAACATTGACAATTGTCCTTTTAATAGGACAGTAGGGATATCTGGGTTAAGTGTGAAGGGAATTTAATACATAAAAGCTATTAGCTTTTCCATCAACCAAACAATGGTTTGAATTTTTAAAACAGTACAATAATTTGCTAAAGGTTGCTGGGATTTACATTTCTAACCCTGGGCACAATGCAAATGAGGAAATATTTTTTTTCTTATGAATGTCTCGTTATAAGAAGAAAGAAACAAGCTATCAACATATTTTGTGAGAGAAATGTCAGATTCTCGTAGTTCCGGAAAATGACAATGAACAAATATCAGCTTCTGAATTCTGCACAGAAATCAGAAACACGACTGGCTAATCAAAATCAGCAGTATGACTTGAGGTTTTCCCGGCATTTGATGTGGAATAACTCTTCTCAGGTTCTCAGTTGAATAGTTGCTTCCAAGCTTTCGATGACTAGCTCTGCCATCTTCTTCAGAGACTGCCACTTCACTCCCTGAAGAAGATGACAGAGCTAGTCACCGAAAGCTTGGAAGCAACTATCCAACTCACCTGGCTGAGAACCCGAGAAAAGTTATTCCAAAATCAGCAGTTTTACAAGATGAAGAAACTGACATTTTCAATGTAGGCCTATAGTTTGAGGTTGAATTAATGTAGTTCTGTCAGACGTGGTTATGTGCTTCTTATGTGATTTACAACTAAATGAATTTTGTATACAGCTTTTCTTCATTCAGATTAAAGTAAACCTAACTACTAACAAAGAAACTTGAAGAAAAATAAAAATTTGTCACATGGCTTCCTTTGCAAGGAAAGTAATCAGAAAATCTCTGTCGTGAATTAGAATCAATCAAATAAGCCTATTCCTGGGTGACAAAAATTAATTACTTTGGTGAACTAAATTATAGGGCATTTCGAAATTCATATCTTCTAGTCACCTTTATTTATCACCTTAATATAGTAATATTAAGAGTAAGGAATTCCATCTGCAAGATGCTCACTCACCCAGGAAATAGCCAGAATTTTTTTATACCTGTATATTTTTTATAATTGATTATTTTACGACGTTTTTACAACTGCTATGTTTATATCGTTTCAAAACGAGTCCACCAGTGGACGAAATTAAATTTGTTACTTTCTATTTCTTTATCTTTCATGCTGTAAAGTCTGATGGTTCCAAGTCGCCATATTTGTAAACTGTGAAACAAGTACTTAAAAATGGTTTTGTGTAGTATTTTTAAAACTTGTCCAGTTTACGAGTAATTCAGTTTTTCGTCATTCGTGTAAAAAAAATTGTATGTTGGACATAATACGATATAGCGTCTGCATGAGATGGTGATAATTCCAGCAAAATGATTCCAGAATCCAACGCCGAAAGTTACTCAGCATTTGTTCATATTAGGTTGAGGGAAAACCCCAGAGAAAACCTCAACCAGGTAAATTATTCTAACCAGGATTTAAACCCAGGTCTGCTCATTTCACGGTCAGGTATGTTAACTGTTACTCCACAATGGTGGATGACAGACATATTGAGAGTTCAGCGAGATCCTAGTAATCTTATCTGACGTCACTGGCAAATAAACAAAAAACCTCAATTCATGATCATAAACAATACAAGCTCCTTCAATCCCTATCCAAATTATTAATGCTCAAGCTTACAGCTGCCTCTCAACATGTTACAAGAGAATAAATTATTGATATTACACGTTATAATTTTTGTTGATGAGGAATAATAGACCACACAATCTCAATTGAAATAATGAATGGTTAATACGAGTACCTAAGTGAAATTTTATTTTACTCTGTTATTTAACGATGCTGCATCAACTACTGGGTTATTTAGCGTCGATGGAATTGGTGAAAGCAAGATGGTACTTGGCGAAATGAGGCCGAGAATTAGCCATATACCCAGCATATGCCTTACGGTTGGAGGAAAACCTCGAAAAAACCCAACCAGGTAATCAGTCCAGCCTGAGCACAACTCGAGATCAGCAGGAAAATGTGTCATCACCTGAGCTACGCTGGTGGCCAAGTGAAATGTTATCATTTTCAGTTCATGAAATAGAAAATTCTAATTACACCAAAAAATATTTTATAAACATTTGCATGTGACAATGATACGAAAATTTATCATTTTTGTAATATCACAATATAACTAAAGGAAATGAGAACCTCGCGTGATATTTAATAAGGCTATTTCGCAAACAGAGTAATAAATAATTTCAAGGGAAAAATTGTTCCGGGGCCGGGTATCGATCCCGGGACCTCTGGTTGAACGTACCAGTGCTCTAGCAACTGAGCTACCCGGGAACTCCACCCAACACCATCTCAACTTTTCCCTTTATATCCACACAACTCGCGTGGGCTGACAAAATGCCAGAGACCCACATCGAGTGCACACAATCTCTGTGTGACTTGGAATTGTGGTTTTCTGTTAACGTACACAGTGACGTATATATTATGCAAATCTAGTCTTTCAGGTAAAACTCCCTGTACAGTAAAGCAGATTTGAATCATTTCAAGGGAAAAATTGTTCCGGGGCTGGGTATCGATCCCGGGACCTCTGGTTGAACGTACCAGCGCTCTACCAACCGAGCTACCCGGGAACTCCACCCGACACCGTCTCGACTTTTCCCTTTATATCCACACAACTCGAATGGGCTGACGAAATGCCAGAGACCCACATCGAGTGCACACAATCTCTGTGTGACTTGGAATTGTGGTTTTCTGTTAACGTACACAGTGACGTATATATTATGCAAATCTAGTCGGGTGGAGTTCCCGGGTAACTCAGTTGGTAGAGCGCTGGTACATTCAACCAGAGGTCCCGGGATCGATACCCGGCCCCGGAACAATTTTTCCCTTGAAATTATTCATATCTGCTTTACAGGGAGCTTTACCTGAAAGACTAGATTTGCATAATATAAACGTCACTGTGTACGTTAACAGAAAACCACAATTCCAAGTCACACAGAGATTGTGTGCACTTGATGTGGGTCTCTGGCATTTCGTCAGCCCATGCGAGTTGTGTGGATATAAAGGGAAAAGTTGAGACGGTGTTGGGTGGAGTTCCCAGGTAGCTCAGTTGGTAGAGTGCTAGAGGTCCCGGGATCGATACCCGGCCCCAGAACAATTTTTCCCTTGAAATTATTCAAATCTGCTTTACAGGGAGCTTTACCTGAAAGACTAGATTTCCAGAGTAATAAATAATTAATAACAATAAAATATTACATATTATCATTAAATAAGACATTTGAACCACTTCATATATTTCACTGGCTGATATAGATTTGGCCTCTTGCAATGCTAAATCCATGGGTAAACATTTGACAATACCTATAGAAATTATTTGTATGATTAACGAAAGATAAAAATTAAGCAAATATTTGAAGTTATAACATTAATAAAATTTATACTAGACTATTTTCTTTATTCGGTTAATTTAATGATGCTGTATAAACTACTAGGTTATTTAGCGGCAATGGAATTGGTGATAGCAAAATGATTAACACAAACTTCACTAAATTAATATAAAACTGGACTATACCAATAATGTTTAAATTGCTTAAGAAATTGATAGTTCGCCTTAAGTTAAATCACTAGTGTCAATTTCCTACACTAGAAATCAGTTTTAAATCCCGACAAGTTCAAGTGGAACTTGCTAGATAATTTTATTAATTCAATGAACTATTTTCAGGTTATTGGCAGAGAGCAACAATGGAATTACCAATGTCCTCCTTCTTGCACCTGTCATGAAAGTCACTTCTCAGAGTTACCATTGCATCGTTTTCTACATGAAGCACCTTCAAATGAAGACGACACCCCAGTACCACCACACTTCAACAACAGTGTAAGTAATAAATCTACCTTTATTCGTTGTTCAATTACATGTAAAGAGAGAGAGAGAAATAATTGCAGCAATCATTTGAACTGAGAATAAAAGACAACTTATAGCAATAATTTCAACAAGTGACTACAATCTTAAATGTTGTTGTTGTTTTCTAATGCCAGGCATTTGACAAAGTCATTTGACCTCTTGCACTCCAATATTTTTCAAAGATATTATCATGACCAGCCACTGAAGCACAGATTTTGAGGCGTTCCGAATCCATTTCTTGGTTTGAGTTGCACAATGGGCAGTTAGGGGACTGATAGATTCCAATTCTATGCAGGTGTTTGGCCAAACAATCATGGCCTGTTGCCAATCTAAATGCAGCTACAGACGATTTTCGTGGTAAATCGGGAATTAACTGTGGATTTTGATGCAGAGAGTTCCATTTTTTCCCTTGAGATTGTGTTATCAAATTCTGTTTGTTGAAGTGTAAGCATGTAGATTTAATAAATCTTTTCACAGAGTAATACGTAGATTTAGTAACAGGTCTGTAAGTAGCAGTGCTGCCCTTCTTTGCTAAAGCATCCGAATTCTCGTTTTCCAGGATTCCACAATGGGGTGGTATCCATTGGAATACAATTCTTTTATTGAGTGATATTAATTGAGAAAGCATTTTAGTTATTTCTGCTGTTTGAGATGAAGGTGTGTGTTTAGAGACGATTGATAGAATAGCTGCAATCTTAAATGTGAGTGTAAATACAACTGTTCTTTCTATGTTAGGTCATATATGAAGACGACGGCCTTCTAACTAAAGAAGAGAACAGGATCCTTAAGATGGCAATGTGTGTATTCCAGCTGGGAACTGAGCCATTCACACTACTTAGCATGCTTTCAACAGATGTTCAGGTAATTACAGACAATAATGCCTTGTGAAACATAAGATATTTACTCGTGGTAATCTCAAGAATTGGTACAATACTGCAGTAGCATATCTAGGAATAATTGTAGGGAGTAGGAGGGGACTATTCAGACTGAGATCTAGGAACACACATACATAATGTTTGATTATCATTACATATCTGAGCTTCTGTTCAGTAACATTTATATGAAACAACGAGTCAAAGTCAAGATGGGAGAAGAAATGTCAGAAGGAAGTGAAATAGGGAGAGGAGTATGACAAGGCTGCTCTTTATCACCTACCCTGTTCAACATCTACTTGGAGGATTTAGTGAAGAACTGTTTTCATAATATAGGAAGAGTGATAGTAGGAGGAAGAAGAATAAAGTGTACAAGACTTATTGATGTTAGCAGAAGAGGAGATGATACTAAGGGATATGCTACTGGAGCTTCGTGACAGCTATAAGTAGTATGGAATGAAGATAAATTTCAACAAGACGAAAACCATGGTTCTCGCAAGAAAAATAAATATGATAAACTTGCGAATTATAAATGAGGCAGTAGAGCAAGTGGGCAGCTTCAAGTACTTGGGGTGTATTATAAGCAGTAACATGAGCTACTGCAAAGAACTCAAAAGGAGAATAGCAATGGCAAAGGAAGCTTTTAATATAAAAAGGAGTATCTTCTGCGGACCTCTGGAAAAAGAACTAAGGAAGTGACTAGTGAAGTGCTTTGTGTGGAGTGTAGCATTGTATGGGGCAGAAACATGGACATTACGACGAAATGAAGAGTACTGACTAGAAGCATTTGAAATGTGGATATGGAGAAGGATGGAGCGTGTGAAATGGACAGACATAATAAGAAACGAAGATGTGTTACAAAGAGTGAATGAAGAAATAATGATGCTGAAACTGATCAGAAAGAGGAAAAGGAATTGGGTGGGTCACTGGTTGAGGAGAAACTGCCTTTTGAAGAGTGGTGAACGGGAGAAGAGTTCATGGCAGAAGAAGATATCAGATGATAGACGATTAAGATATATGGATCATATGCGAAGACAAAGAGGAAGGCAGAAAATAAGAAAGACTGGATTATGCTGGGTTTGCAGTGAAAGACCTGCCCTTGGGCAGAACACTATGAATGAATGAATTTGATCTTCTGTAGGAGTTGCTGGTTAGTTTAGTCAACTGTTCGAAGACAGGTTTGAACCTCACAAGTGATACCAACAAGCACAACTTTTAAGGCAACTAAGCCACGAGATAATGGGGTAGAGTGGTCAGTTCCTTTCCCCCTCCATTGCATACATCGCCGACTAGCTACATATTACACTAATCAGACTTCAGATGTATACAAACAATTCTGTATGAGAAAGAGCTCTAATTCTTTCTGACTGTCTTCTCCCTCCTTTCCCTTGCTACAGATACTACCAGTACTGTTTATGTTTCTATTGCCCACAATTCATTATAATAGCTTTGCAGTAAACCTCAAATTATGCCCCTCGAAAATAAAAGAAAGAGAAACCAGTGTTACTCAATAGCCTATCACATATGTTTAACACTAATCCTTTTAAGATTTCAAAGAATCAATACATATCAACCACATAAGAATTTCCATTTTAATTACATTTAAAATGTGTCACAGTGACAATGAGGTACATGTTATGCGAATATAGATGTAGTCATTTCATTGAATTATAAAATCGTAAGAGATGAAATGAGTAAATACACAATTTATAATAAAACGAATGGTGAATATGGAATAAGTGACTCTGCTTGACGTAAATTAATTAATGTAACTGGTATGAAGTTGTTAATTATGTATTATTGTAAAAATAATCAATGAGATCTGCATTTTTAGGACAGAAAAAATTCAAATTAGGATGTATTAAGGTGTTCTCAGAAATGCATACATTTTCAAGATGTCAATTGCGATTTAATGCTTTTTTTTTTTTTTTTGCAAAGAAATTCTTGCAGTAGGCATATACCCTTAACTTACACGCACTATGTCTATCAAACCAATATTTTCACATTTATTTTAACATTTTAATGATTATTACAACTTTCATACAATATTTCTTGATTGCTATGAATTATGTTCAAAATCGAACACAATTATTTCACAGTTTTTAATGGCACTACACAACTAACTACTTCCAGTGACTTTTAAGAGCAAATCTTAACATGCTTGAAGAATAAAGAAATATTTATTTCGTTTTGCAAACAGCAGATCCTGTTTAATAAATTAATAACAAGAAATAAAAACCATTCTTAATCATTTATTTAACGAAAATCTATGTCAGCATACTTTAGACGTTTATATAATGACGCTGTATCAACTACTAGCTCATTTAGCACCAATGGAATTGTTAATAAGTAGATGGTATTTGGCCAGATGAAGCCAAGGATCAGTCATGCGATTACCAGGCATTCGCCTTACAGTTGAAGAAAACCTTGGGAAAAACCCAACAAAGTAATCAACTCAGGTAGGAGTCAAACTAACGCCTCACACCTGAGCGTATCTCTGGATCAGCAAGCAAATGCCCCTACTGCCTGAGCAATGCTCATACTTATTCAGTCTTATAGACTCCAAACACGTTATTAGAATATGTTAGGCCAAACTCTTAGTTGGGTCTTTTAATGTGCTGTTAAATTCCCATATTTTATTCGTTACAAAATAAAATAAAAAGGAAAACTGAAATTTCCAGCTTAAAATATGGAGATATACAATAAGTACAAATAAAAACAGGGTAATACATCTGCAATGTTTGTATTCTTCAAAAATCTTATACTTTTCTGTAACAATATTATTTTCATGCAGGCTGATATAAGGCTACTTCTCCCTGTACACTGGAAAGTCACCATTATCCTTTCATGAATAAATATTTAAAAAAATATATACTTTAGGCAGTAATTCATATCATTTATGGTAGATGTTCAGATTTTATTTTCTGACAGAAGACAATTTTCAAAAAAATTTTGTAATATCTATTTGTTACTACAAAAATGATGTAATCTGTAAAAAAAAAAAAATCCCTAATTTTTAATAATATGACGTAAATCCACCTAGAAACAAGTCAGGCAATGTTATAACACAAGTTAAGCACTTCGAATTTTTAGGCTGTTTAAACAACAGGCCTAAAACTGCAGAATTCAAAACATATAGTTTTAAAATAAGTTTCGAAAGACAAGGTTGCGATCACAAAACTAACGTCAGACTTATAGTAAATATGTGTCCTATAATTCATAGAGATATAAGAAATATAGTAGGTTATGACTGCTAGTAATGGGCAGTACTCCAGACATCAGGAGCAATATACAGTAGTATCTTAAGTACGTGTGATTCAGTGAAATCATGCACAAATTAAATAGGAAGTAGGGGATGCTCTATAATACATTTTGAGATAGGAAACTTGGGGTCAGCTAAGTCAGATTAAGGAGATAAGAACTTAAACATGTCTATTGCTATCGCTTACTGTTTTCCATATTATCCACATTTATTCTTACTTCATACTGTGGAATCCTTGGTACCGGTAATGAAAAAGCATTTACTCAGAGAAAAATAGGAACAAAAATCCAACAACTCAAAAACATTCAGTTATCATTTCATTCATCCACAAAGTCATACAGCAAAAACTGTATAACAAATTGACACTTGAAAGTGAAAATAAACAGTGGACCTAATGAAGAACAAAAATCTACTTCCTGATAGTCCACAAATATAAGATATTGCACTATTTCGATTACATGCAAGACATGCTTGTTTAGCTGCCCATTTACATGAATTGAACACTTCTCCTAGTCCAAACTGTGTACTCTGTAATGAAGACAACAGTATAATGGACCTGAATCACATACAAAAATGTCAGTTTAACTACAACAGGATTAGCACTATGCTACTGCGAATCAGGACGACAAATGGAAAAAACTCCAACAAGCCGAGCTACATTTCAAAACTTTCTCGGGCTTCCAGTCAGGTAACAAGTTGGTGGATCACATCACCAGGAAAGCTTCAGTAGTTATTTTAGGCTATATTTATTTATACTTATTATTCACATTTATTTACATTTTTAAATTTTTGATATCATTTTGAGTTACCAATGTACACTGTATGTACTGTGATTAACTCTTTGAATGGTACATAAGGATCTGTCATTGATTCATATCATGTTTTGTAGTGTGATAATGTAAATATGAATGACAGACCAACATGTGGATAATAGATCAACAAGCAAAACATGATGGATTGCCTACATGTAAATAATAAATGTGAATACTAATGTTGGTGGCTGTCATTTCGAGCACCTGTTGTAAGGTACGAAATTGGAGTAAGATGAAAATAATTTTAAAAGTAAATAAATGTGAATAATAAATGTGAATAAACATTTTAAATAAATGTAAATAATAAGAGCAAATAATAAATTTAGGCCTAGATAATATGAAAAAGAGTAAGCGATAGTAATAGACATGCTTAGGTTCATATCTCCTTAATCTGACTTCGCAGACCCCAAAATGTTCTGTAGAATATACCTATTTCCTGTTTAAGTTTTGCACACATTTACAGAATCGTCCTGTATATACCATAACTAACTACTCAAACATCCTGACACCTACAAATGTAACAGTTACACTACCTACATTAAAAATTACGTGCAAGGTCAAAGAAAGATATCACAGAAGTTATGAAAATTCGCCAAATTTTCTTGAAGAACACATGCTTCCAACATACACAATCTTTTAGTGATGGTGGTGGTGGTGATGATAACAATAGTAACGACAACCTGTATTATATTTGAGACATACAAAGTAATTCAACTGTGATATAGTTGTTTAGTATTTAAATTGTGTTTTGGAGGGAGTTGTCTTCAACATTCCAGAACTTTACATTAGTTTCATGTTCTAATAAACACAGGCAAGAGAAGTTCAACATCAGTAAGTAGATAGTAACCTTCACAACACAGTTCAAATATTCAAAAACTATACATCAGTACAATAAATGATCAATTGCTGCGAGATCACAAGAGACTTTCTGAAAATTAAGAATTCTTACATGAATAAGTTTTGGACAACTGCTCTATTGTGCACATCTCTTTTCAGGCTCTTATTATTCTTCAAGCACGAGACTCAGATGAGATTGCTTTGGAAGCAGATCATCTGTCCCACTTAAAGCAACTCGAGGTGCTGGAGATCCATGGTTTCTACCACGAAGCAAGCAACCACTCACAAAATGAATTGCCCACATCCTCAAAGGAGTCTGACCAAAGGAAATTGGTGTTACGAAACGACGCTCTGCGACCCCTTGCATCACTCAAGTACCTCAACTTGCAATATGTCAAGTTATTGGGCCACTTGTCACAAGGAAATCGCGTTTCTCCGGCAGTCATCCCTCTCGACCCAATTTCCAACGAGATATCTGCAAATATAGGCATGCAATACAGTACGAAGAAACTAAAACATAGAGGAACTGGAATGCGCCGCCTAGTTTTCCTTCCCCCACTAGACGGGGATGGCGACATCCTGCCTTATGAAGTGTATGTGGAGCAACAGGAGCAGGCAGCTCTTTCCACATTCACTGGACTCATTAATCTCGAGTTTGTTCGAGTGTTCGGATGTGGACTGCGTGAAATAAACTGGGAAATGTTTGATGGCCTGTATAACTTACATTACCTCTCACTGGAAAAAAATAATCTTTTATTTATTCCAGATTTTGCATTCCTTGGTGCCCCCAATCTGCGAACTTTATCGTTAGCGCAAAACCAGCTCTTGAGTCTTCAAAGCACCAGCCTGGCTGGGTTATTCGAACTGGAGAAACTTGAACTTTCTCACAATAACTTCTCTCATCTATCTGAATTATCTCTTCCACCTTTCCCCAAGTTACGCATCGCTGATTTCCGGCACAATCCTATTGAGTCTATATTTGCCAGTACATTTGAAATCATGAATGCAACTTCAATTCTGTACATTGGTGATAAAGAAACTGTACTCGGCATTCAACCAAACTCCTTCCTTGGTCTAACAAATCTCCGGAAGTTGAATATTCTTAACGTAGGTATCCTTATGTTGGAGAGGGAGTTATTGAGGGGAATGCCCAAACTGAAGGGGCTGGAAATAAATGGCGTTATTGAAGAATTATCCTTTGATGCCTTCCTTGAAGTTCCGAAGCTAGAAAACTTAGTACTGAAACACTGTGGTATACGTTCAATATCTATGGATGCCTTCTATGGACTATACGGCCTGCTCTATCTGGATCTGTCAGATAATCTCTTAGAGTCACTTCCACCAGGGCTATTTGATCAACAGTTTTCACTTCGCGAATTGAGTCTGCGTAACAACAAACTCAACAGACTTCCTCCTGGCTTTCTTTCCAACATTCCCGCCAAAATGATACGCCTTGATGGTAATCCTTGGCACTGCACATGTGCCATGAAAGACTGGCAACCAGCTGTTATCAACAAGGTAAAACAAAGGGGTCCAAACAACTTCTGTCAGTTCCAGTATGACAAAGGAAACATGTGTAATCGCACAGTATCAGCTGTTCGTTACAACTATGATAGAAGAGTTGCTCCCTTGTGCACATCACCTTCAAAATTTAAGAACTGGAGTGTCTTTCAAGTCTTGCGTAAGGAGCTCAGATGCAATAAGAAACCACACTTCAAAATGGACAGGAAAGCCTATCTGAAGAAGAAATATGAGGACTATGAAAACAGTATTAAATCACCATTCACCTGGAATACGCCAATATTCAAATATTATCAACAAAATGCCAATCACATGTACGAGAAGAAAAAAACAATCCCACAAAACGCAACTGGGAACACTGATGTGAAAGAAAATTCCACTACAAAAGTTCCTCAAAACACATCAACTACTACAATATTCACAAAGTCAACAGAAACCACTCCCAACTCTTTTATACTTAGCACAGCCAAACCTATTAGCAGCACACACATGACAGAAAATGTAACAAACAAAACAGAAGTTACAGATGCTACAAATACTGTCACTGCAACACAGTCAACTCCAATTGATTATTTCGGTATCCAACCTACAACAGACAGCACACCTCATACTATAACAACGCAGAATTCTAATCAAACATCAACCCGGAAACCAGATGCTACCTCAAACACTCCAGACATAAAACCAACAAAACAAACATCAACTTCAGAGGAAGTTACTTCGACAGATTTGGTTTATGGTGATAGAAATATCAGTCATAAAAGTAAGAAAGAAAAGCAGAAAATGGAACTTCTGAGAGAGATGAAGGAGAAATCAGCTGCCAAAGAAAATGTAAAGCCATATGAACCCAATAACATGATCACTGACGAAAAAGGCAAGCAAATTAAACTATCAAAGAAGGCCTGGAAATTGGAAATGGAGAGGAAACGTCAAGAGAAACTGAAAAGGTATCAGACAATGAAACAATAAAACTACACGCAGAAATGAAGATTGAAAATATAGTAGTCATCATGCTACGATTACAATATGCAACAGAGCGTAGTAAATATATGTATTAGATGAAAATCGAAAGACAATCAATTATGGTGAAACAACATCTATATGAGAGTGGACTAACATCTCCGTTAATAAACCATAATTCATTTCACTTCATAAGCTCTGGTTAAACTCTTCCAGTGCAATATTGTAGTATCTATTCATTATAATGTTCTCTCATAAGGAGTACAAAGTAGTTTTAAAGATCGTTGCAAATGGCAGCATTACACATAAATGTTGGTACTGGACAAGTATCCACGAACTTAGTAACAACCACAGAATTGAAAGCAGCTTTTTCTGTTCTTAAAATTACAAACTGAAGTAAGATGTTCTAACCAAAAATTTTAATCACAAATAATTCACACGTTAGGAACATGAAATTTAAGAAAAGCAAATGATGTCACATCTTCAATTTTATAAGACTGCAAATGATTGATTAAATTTATTAGTGAAATAATTACAATATTATACACACAAAAAATAATTCTTAAAGCAATAACAGATCACCTTTTTAAATTTGATAACCATTTGTAGTAAAGATAGATTCTCAACTATGTCATCGAGTATTATTATATTATTATTATTATTATTATTATTATTATTACTATTACTACTACTATTGTTGAACCTGTTCTGAAGCAAACTGTAATAAAACATCTCTGTACTGCACTATTTTTATGTCAAATAGATTCTTCACATTCTGAACAATAATGACTTTAGTTCAAACATGCCTAACTACAATGAAATTGAAAATCTAAATTGAATAGTTGAACACCAATTTGGCACATTAAATTTCATATAGCAGAACCTTATATCATTGGAAAACTGATGTCAGCAACGAACAGTATAATATTCTACCATGTTTTATAAAGTTATATACACACAAAGTGAAAGTAGCATTTACATGAAGTTATTAAAATTAATTTCACTATAAAAAGTAAGATACAGAGTAACAAAAATGTGTTCTGATGAAAGTCAACATACAAAGTGGTACAGTATGTTTTATGAACACAAATGAAAATAATAAATACAAATTTTTAGGTACCATGAAATGGAGTAATATCAGACAGATGGGATGATATTGGACATCAGTGGCTTTTGTGTTTCAGTGTTGTTAGCAACCTGTTGCTTCATGTAAATTTACTGTGCTTTTGTAGGCTGATTACTGAATTAATTATCTTTGATGTGAGAACATTCTTTTATTCTTTCGTGCCACAGAATATCCATTGTTGAGTGGCAAAATAAAATCATAAAAACCAATTACTTTTATTCTAAGAATACTTTCAAATGTGCACTCGCAACCATTGTTGATTAAGAGCCAATTAATGTAACATCAGTTTCTGCTATTTCTTTACAAAATACCTCCATTTTTGCTTGTGTGAAGTGAGGTAAGAAGGTTATTGTCGCTGTAAAAACAGGCAAATTGTCTTATCGAAAGGCTTCGGAGGGTTTGTAATAGACAAGTTGAGTAAATATTTTGGTCAGGTTAGTTATTTAAATTATTTTGTAACATTTAATATCATTGTATGTTATGTAATTAAGGCTGCATTTGTTATAAAAGTTTATAATAAAGCAGCAATAATTTCTGTATTTTTAAAAAACATAAAAATGTGTCCGAAATAAACCCATAGAAGCAAGAACATTCGACAGTTATTTATAAACATTAGTATCTGAAATAACTCCGAATGTGAGGTGACTTCAGACAGTTTTTAAATTATTGTGTTATGCTCATTTCTGAACGCCAGCATATCATTTGTAGACTATCACATTGTAGAGATAAATAATAAAGTATAATCACAAAAAAACCGCAAATTATCAATCATTACACAAGTGGTATCTTAAAAGAATATAAAAAACTGTCTGATATCACCCCATTTGACAGCACCTGTTAAAGAATAATTGGTCACATTGTTCAATAATAAGTGTAGACTATTAAGTTAATTTTAAATGCAATGACTATGTGCACTGTTTTTGTAGATTTATAGTACATCACACCCACAAGGAATGTAAAGGTACAGTCACAAACACAAATAAAAAGTAACATGCCGCACACTACTTATCGTACTGTGCAACCTAAAAGCTGCAAAACTGAGACAGAAGACTGGAATCCTGTTCATACACAAAGCACTACCGGTACTTTTGCACCTGCAGTTCAGCTGCAAATCTGTAACTAATGTGAATTCTTCAACGCATTTTATGGTTATGTTTCAGTTATATTTTCATATGATGAAATGCAAGCCACTGCTTAATTATTAGCTCCTTTAATTATAAAACAAAGAACAAAACATCGAATTACAAAACGAGAAAATCAAAATAAAGAATAATGTGCAGTCACGATCTCCTTCCAGAACTATTATGAAGGGAATGAATAATTTTATACAAATTTGTTCAGTGTTAACAAGACTTATTAAGTTGTTTTGACAACTCTTTACTGTTTTGGGCCTGAAGAGAGAAATTAATTTTTATCATCATCTTCTGAAACTTGCATTTAGGGTAGCCAACTTCTTTTGAATAAAATATAGGATACTGGAATCGACAAAATTTCATACAAGAAATTTACAAATTATTCAGTTCCGTTGTTAAAAAACCTACTTCATTCTACACTTTGGGAGCCAGGCTTAAATTAAGAGTATTTTGAGACAGATTTTGTCTCGCATAACGGTTGAAGTCGACTGTAGCTTAAAGTTTTGATTTGATTAGATGTGTTGTGCTCCTGGTTTCGAACATCTGTCCAATCATTGTTGTATGAGCATTACTATTTGGTATGTATGGAACAAAACTCGCCAGTTTTTCCAAATTTATAACATGAACCAGTGACGAAGCTAAGGTGTGAATACTGGGTAGGCTGAAAAAATCTGCTTACCTTGTATCTTTATGTAGAGCAGATGTTTATCGGCTTTTCTATCAAATTTTTTGTGACACAGACCCCAAAGAAGATGATTCATTTTCACCCCCAAACAGAATACAGGTAAAGCAATGTAATTTATTTGTCTCAGAGCACCCTGTTAACCAAGGATATTTCAGTTTTTCAATTTTCATGTCTTCGTCCATCCTCTAATTTAATATGTAAATGCTGTGTCAGTCTCTTATCTTTGTAAACACATTTTGTTTCATAGGTCCAACTTGAAAATTATTTCTCTTTTAATTTTACAAATAATGACCTCAATTTTCTCTCAGTGTGAGCCCTTTTAAACAAAATCAATATGTAACACACACACACGCGCGCATGCACTTTTAATTGAACTAAATTCAACAGTGCAGTGCTTTCAGAGAACACCAATATAGCACGATGTAATACTGTGACGAGAGGCTAGCCCCGTCCCATACAGAGAGAAGCAGCAAATCAATACCCCCTCCCAAGTCTCCCTTCAGGCTTGCGAGTCAAGATCATAGCCATACCTTAAGAGGCTTTTGCCTTAAGCCTCACTGTTTGCACTGCACTCTCCATCTCCATACTGGAATAACTGCCAACAGTGAACTTAATATATGGAAGGATCAGAGTGTAACCAAGTGTTACGATATATTGTTATTACGAACTTATAGACCTACTGTTCCTGGGAATAATAATTCAAATTTTTTGGGTAAGCTAAGCCCCAAAAGCCACTTAAGAGCTTCAATACTGATATTAACATGGTTTGATTTTAAACAGGTGAGCACTAAGACAAATTTGTGGCAAGTATTACCTTCTAGAAAGACTGCACACTTTAATGGATTTCTTGAACAAAATTAATTCATTACCAGTATATAAATCATAATCATTCATGGCAAAATCAAATGTTTGAAATAAAGATTTTTACATTTTTCAAAAATAAGGGAGGAAAATGCTCGAAGGGAAGAAAAATACGGAAGCAAGGAGACTGTAAAAAATTATGGGCAAATACAGAACATCCCAGGAAATATGGGACATCCCTGGAAATACAGGAGGGTTGACTACCCTACTTGCATTGTACTAGCAATTTCAATTCATTACTAGTATTTACTTTTCTCACCTAACCAACATTCAAAATTAGAATTATTTTTATTATGAAATCATCACGAAAACGCCAAATAGTTCAGCAATAACCAAAATAACTGCTCTGGGAAACAATGTTAGTAACTCTCCTGTTCGAAACTATGCTATGTAAGGTTTAAAAATAAATGTTATCATCATCACATATACTCTACCTATGTTACATAATTTATAACCCTCACAAATCGTTTATTTTCATCATGTCAAACACCAAACTAATATACAATAAGAATACAAAGTATTATTGCTACATTTAGGTGGCAACACTGCCTCAATCACTGCAAAAGTTTTAACAAGACCAATACCAAAAAAGCTGTGCTTGCAAGCCTGAGAACCCTGTTCACATGTTGCTACTTGTAAATCTGTGCACATCATGAAAAAGTTGCGAACAGCTGGTTTGGTAGCCACTGCTTTCAGAATTCCACTGTTGTTCACACATCGCTAATGTGAACTGTGCATTATTCTGTACTGCAGTGCTGCAAAAGTAGTGATGTGTGATTGTACCTTAACTTAGTATTTCATGCTCAGAGCATGTAGATCATGAGAGAAATTTTACTGTTTCCTAAAATAAAAAGATTTTCTGTACATGTAATTTGTTGATAAATAACTGTTTGAAAATAATGGTATATATTTTAGATGTCCACATATTAAGTGTATTTAAGTAGTGTTATATTTCTTTAAATGTTCTTATATCTTCCACTGAAAATGTCATTCTACAGTAAATATTTCGTAAAATTAAACCAAACCATACATTTCAAGTTCTCAATGTTCCACTTTAAAACACTACATCTATTAGAGGGATATGTTTTATCTGGTTACTTTGTGCAATTTTCTTACAAATAATTTCACCTGGAAAGACAGTAATAAAGATTATGCATAATTTCTTTGCAACAAGGGAAACTTTGTGCCATGATATGAAATCAATGCATGTAAATTACTTCCTTTATTTATGTTACAAAACTTAGCTCATTAAGGAATGTTTGATAAATATGGTATAAAATTTAAACTAAAATTGTACTGTAAATTTGCATAGAAGTTCTATGAAATAAAATGTGAAAAGTAAAAACTATTCTATCATCATCATCATCATCATCATCATCATCATCATCATCATCATCATCATCATCACACAATCTTCACTGAAGATAAGAAATCATATACTTATTACTGTGTTTACAGTGCATTGTAACTGAAATCTCTACTTCATTTTTAAGCTCATAAAGATTTCAATACATAGGCTAATTAATTTTACATACAAATTAACCCTTCCCAGACATTTTCGTTATGTGATATCTTTTTTCTACATATTTCTGCGCATGTATTGCTTCAGGTACCTTCCCACATCTATCTAGAATAGATCTATTCTACTTTCAGATTTTAAATTGTCATTGTTATGTGTCAAAATTAGGTTTGTTGTTTAGTGAGGGCCAACAGACCACACAGTCTTCTAAGTTACAATGATAGGCGCGTGGTGTACAGGTGTATTCCAATGATTTTAGTTGTTCTGTAACTTTCTTTCTAAATATTCTGTACATGCGCCACTTCGGGTATCTTCCCGCTAAACTGTCTACAAGGGATTTGTTCCACTTCGTTTTTTTTTTTGTTTGTTTGTTTGTTTTTTAAATCTGCAGATTATGAATCTGAGGGGAATAAGACCACATTGCAGTAAGTGATCATGAGACTGATTCGGAGCAGGAATTGTCCGATGCAGAGGAAGAAGGTGCTAATGTTCAGCATTCAAGTAGATATTTTGTAGGAAAAAGTGGAAAAACGAAGTGGAATAAAGAAAAGCCTAAAACAAATGTTCACACTCCTGCACATAACTCATTTGCCAGATCCAAAGGGAAGAGCTCGTGAAATGTGTTCTGAAATACTTTCGTTAGATCTGATTTTGGACAACATTGTCACCAAAATAATTGTACATTCAACCAACAGAAGAAGAACATGAAGACGATGATGATAATGTCTACAGAGTTTGAAATAATAATATTGCATTGTCAATTTCAGTCTGAGTTTATTCACATAATAAGATTAAACATTAATATTATCGAATATTTTAATGACTATCGTAACAATTAAACTAATGTTATTTACCAGTTGCAGTGTGGAACTCGTAGATAACTAAAAACAAAGTTTAGATGTCAGTTGAGTTTCATGAGAACTTAATAATGTTAATTTCAGCAGTGGGATACAGCTGTACCCCATGTGTCTAATCATGTCACAAAAAAGAACACGCCTAATGAAGGGTTAAGAAATGGAAATGTGTGTTCATCGACAGTGGAATTTGTAAAAAAAAAATAATATCACCTTCATTTTATATCTTTAAATAATCTATTAGACCAGGGAAAGACAGCAATATGCTCTGTCTTGTTACCGTACCTTGCATTCCTTCTCACTATATACTGCATGAACGAGTTAAGAACATTGTAGAGGTGGTGGTAGAGGGCGGGATGACAAGGTCACGAAGCAGTGGTGATTGTGAGAGGGGTAAGGAAACGGCCATGCACAGATCTAAAGACGCACGAATGTAATGACAGAATATGATTTGCATAAATGTGGGCAGGAGATTAAAATTATAACTTGAAATGTAAAACGTGCATTCAAATTAATCCAGACAGAACACAAATAAAATTAATTGTAAAGAAACTGTTTGAAGTTGTGTAACAGATAACTAATAAGTACGATTAAATTATAATAATGCTCCTTTTAGAAACAAACTGAGACACACTTTTATTAGAGTAAATCTAAGCATATATAATACTGTATAAGTATACAGTACATAATATTAATCACAGCAATATTGAAACAATATTTTCTTTCCGGAAACAAAAAATTAAAATAAAATCAGTAACCTTTCGGAATTAAAATAAACATTTCTTTTCTATTTCAAGAAAGTGTTACCATTAAGCATTAATATGAACTCTATTATGATGATTTTCTGGATATTTTAATTCTCATTACTGTCTTTGAAGACAAGCTCACACTTTCAAAATTTCCTCTGCAGCCATCACAATAACAGCTTTAGCAAAATGCCCATCAGTACGGCCTTAGCATTTTTGCTATATAGAGAGCAATTCTGAAGCTCAAGCGAACAGATGATTCACTAATTTGATGATTAGCAGTCTCTTTTAACTGTTTTCTCATCCCCCTGATATTTGTCATATTCACTTGTGTAGCACAGAGAATACAGCAGATGCAGATCAAACTTTTTAACACACTGCATTTCCTTGCCACAAACTGAACATTTTGCATCTTAACTACACGACATAAAAAAGAACAGAATAATGACAGATTCCAAAAGGTATGCAGAAATCACATGCCAATAGTTAGTACCAGTTATGATGTTATTTTTCCTTAAGCATAAAAATTCATACTCCTTTTAATTCCTTCATATTAAAAAGTATAAAATGAAAGAACTGTGTGCTGCACGAAATCTATTTTGAGATTTGAACAGTTATCAACTTCCCTCAGACAGCAAAGTGGTTTCTGGCATACCATGATTCTTGCGAAATGTTCCACATAAAATATAATTATTTTTACTAAAAATTGCTGAGCCAAAATAACAAATGAAAACAAGATAGCAATTTATTCAAAATCAGCTACATTCTCGTGAGTGAAGTGGCAAATGAAACGCTATAGACACATCTCTCCAAAACAATTGTTTGAGAGAAATTAATTTACTATCCACACAATTGTGTTTTCAATCAAAAGATCCTCAGTCAGGCATTTTAGTGTTCAGAGGCATCCATACAAATTGCTACGTACAATGAACATAATCCTAGCCATTACGGAAATATATAAAGAGAAAGACTTTTTCACTAGAAATTACCCAATGAATCATGGCTTCCAATTCAACATTTCTCCAGACAAAAAGTTTAGGACTTGAATATACCACAAAGAATTAATCAGCAAAATTAACTTAACTCCAACCATTACAAAAATGTAGTAAAATAAAGGGATATATTTTAATGTAATTTTTTTCTTTATTTTTTTTTTTTTGCAGATCACAAAGCAAATGTAGTTTCACAATATATGTTTGAATCTTGTCACAATTTAATTTCGTTTGCGCCCAAGTTAAACATATGTGGCTATCACAAACCAAACACACATATGTTTAACTTGGAAGCATGGACACATAGGAACACTTGGACATGAATATGCTGACCAACTAGCAAAATTATTGAGTGTCTCATCAAATTCTGAATACATCTACATATACAAAAGTCACTGCTGTGGAGTGACAGCATGTCTGACTGTAAAAAGATTGGGGTCTGGGTTCAAATCCTGGTTGGGATAAATTACCTGGGTGAGGTTATTTCTGGGGTTTTCCCTCAAGCCAATAAGTCTATGTGTACACAGGTGACAAATAGTTGAATAACATTTTTGTCATTATGGTGTGTTCAATAAGTCTAGATGAGCGTGTGTACACAGGTAACAATGGTTGAAAGAGTTGTGGAGGGTCTACAACATTGCGACAATTTTTGTGTCTTATGACTAGGATGCGCATAGTGTAATCAGATGGAACTGTGTACACCGGCAACAGTTCTGTCAACAGGTCCACAATCTCTTAGTTATTTCTCTACAGTTTCTTTCTTTGTTTCATACTTTCTTTGTGAGAGAAGATGATAAATTTTAGCAGTGGGGTAGCACTGCTTCTAAAACTCTTAGAATAACATAATATTTTATCCAACACCTATTAAAAAATAATGATATATAAAACTCACTTAATTCTAAAAAAAAACTGCATACAATGTGTGTATCAAAACTATCAATATTTAATTCTGAGTGCAATTTTATTCAGAGGACGACTCTACAAGCTGAAAACTTTATGAAATTTACTTTATTTTTCGCGAATGAATCCATTCGTTTTTGCAAACATTTCTAACTTCCTTCTTCAAAATACAATACAATACTATTCACAGCAAGAAGCAGTGTTAGTATATTCATATTTTTTAATATAAACTGCATTCATTATTGTTGAATTTAGTTTCTTTCATTATGGTAAAACAAAAATGCAATCATAACATATTTTGGGACACAAAAATCTCTCATATACAGTGTGGGCAGGCAGTAACTAGGTATTATTAAATGGTTGTAGCATTTTTAATACCAATGAAATCATAATGAAAATAGTGTGTACATACAGGTCATTAAATAGGATTTAAACTTTTGCATGTCGGTAGTAGACCTACAGACAGTGGCCGTGAGAGGAAGTACGAGCAACAATAGCAAAGATGGCCGATCACCTGTCTGTTCGCGAGTGAATGCAGATTACTGCACACTATGAAGTGTGGAATTCTTTTGTTCTTGTACAGAGATAGTGGTGTATGGTGAAGGGAAGGAATGCTGTAATCTGTCCAGAGACAATGAAGAATTTTCATAGGAAGCTAATGACCACAGATTCAGTTAAGGATGTAGGAAGAACTGGCCGTCCGTCCACATCTCGGTCTGAGCAAAATGTGGAGATTGTGTGGAAAAAGTTCAATAGTAGTCCGGCTAAATCAACACATCAGGCAGTTGGCGAAAGCAGACTCACAAGGTATGTGGTATGTCAGGTGTTGCAGAAAGAAATGAATTACTGCTCATGAAAAACCCATTACATGCAGCAGCTGACACCAGAAGATGCGATCGCAGAATGGAGTATGGGGAGTTTATGCTGGGTTGGCACGAGGATTACCCTCAACTGTTTCAAAACGTCCTCTGGAGTGACGAGGTCGTATTTCATGTGGGAGGTTTCGTCAATCGACACAATTGCCATTACTGGGTGGCACAAGATCCCGGTATGATGATGGAGAAGATGCAATCTCGTCCAAAAGTGATTGTGTGGTGTGGAATGATGGCCACAAATGTCATTGGGTCATATCTCCTGCATGACACCATGAATGTGGAATGCTACCGTGAGATGCTTGAAGATTACATTTGGCTCATGGCATCTGGATGGGAAAACATCAACGACATTTTCTTCATGTAGGACAGTGCACCACCTCACTTTGCAAATGTCGTGTATACGTGATTGGATGAAAAGTTTCCGGGACATTGACTGGGATGATGCGGATCTCATCAATAGCCTGCAAGAAGTCCAGATGTGACACCCTGTGACATTTTTTATGAGGCTGGGCAAAAGATGAGTTGCACACTGGAAAAATTGGAAGCATGAATTCAGGACATTATCAATTTATCATCAATGTTTCACGCAACATACCCCAGGAGACTGTGGATTCCATTTCCAGCTGCTTGAGGAAATTGGTCGATGCCACAGATGCCTACAATGAATTCCCATTTAATAACATACACATAAAATTAATTTCAATAAATTAATGTTGTAAATATAATTTTATACGCCTCTTTTAATACCTAGTTACTTCCCACCCACCATGTACAGTAGGCTTACTTCACCAAACTCAAGTTAAGAATGGTACATACCTCTCAGCATAGTTGCAAACGTTCCCTTGTAAATGCTTCTCATACCTCCTTCTCTATAGAGTTGCCGAATAGCATCAACTGGCCCTGCATATTTTGGGGGTGCTGTACCACCTTGTTGAATCTATAACAAATAATTATAAATGGTTTCTAAATATTTCTTTAATTATATTTTATTACAATTATAGTAGAACTTGTTTGATAATTTTCTTGCTCTTCCCTCAAACTTCAACAAAAATGGAGAATGCTAAAACAACATTATTTTTGCTTCATAAATTTTGTAACCCTGTTGTCTTCATGCCCTTACAGTTATCACGTATGCCACAAAATCCAAGTTTTGGAGATTCAAACCTAGCCAAGTGTGACGGATTTTTATGGGTGATAAAAAAAATTAGCATTAAAGTAAAGTAAAGTGGGGATCCTGTGTCATATATTCCTCCTCTTCACTAACCCAGGCAATCAGGAGCTTACTATGCTTTACGTTGTAACCCACCAGGAAAGTATATTGCAGGTGTTCAAGGTGTGTGCTGAACACCCTGTAAATTCGGTAATCTCATTTTCTTATTTGAAGTTGACTTATGTAATGCAAAAAATAATATCAATTTATCACCATTCAAATGCTTGGTAATCTCATTTGAAGTTGACTTATAAAATTCAACAATAATTTTAGTTTATAATAATAATAAATAATCCGTGGCACTACAGCCTGTGAAGGGCCTAGACCGACCAGCCAGCTGCTGGCCTCATGCCCACATGTCGAAGCAGAGGTGGACGATCATCCAACCAGAATGGAGGTATCGTGTGGTTAGCATGATGATCTCCCCCAGCCGTTATAGCTGGCATTCACAACTGGATTTCGCTACCTATCGTAGCTCCCCAAGTGCATCACGATGCTGGGTAGGCACCAGTCCCATACACTGGTTGAAATTTCATGAGAAAATTTCTTCCTCCATGAGGACTCGAACCAGCGCGCATTCCGTAACGCGAGTCTTAGGCAGGATGCCTTAGACCGCGACGCCACGGCGCGGGACAATTTTAGTTTATTACCATTTAAATATTTTAACCCGTAAGCACACGCGCTGGGGTAAAAAATACCCAGGCGTTATTTTATTTGTTGGCAACACTGTCCACCAATTTTAAATTCATCCCGCGTTTTCAGTATCTTTCTTTCAGATCTTTGTGCATTGTTGTACGTATGATTGAGTTAGTTTTCTTGTGGCTGCATAAGTTTACACATGTTTATATAAAGAGCGGGTAAGAAATACCCCGCGCGTGTGCTTAAGAAGCAGTGGTAGCGAATAATTTTGATAGTGTTCCATTTGTATTTTACATTTCAAAATGGACTTAGAGTCTAGACAAAGTCGTCAAATAGTAGGCTGGCTGGATGAAGAAGACGAACAAGAAATTATTCAAGGTGAATCGGAAGATGAAGATGATCATATTTCGGAAAGTGACCATAATACCGATACAGAACAGGAACAGGAAGCAGAGAGTAGTGATGATGACTGTGACAACACTCCACTATCTCAGTTTACTACTTACAAAGGTAAAGACGGGACTTCTTGGAGGAAGAGTGTACCACCTAGAAATGTCAAGACCAGAGCGTGCAATATAGTTACTCACCTTCCGGGCTGTAAGGGACAAGCTCGCCAAGCAAAGTTACCACTAGAAACCTGGTCGTGTCTAATAGATGATAACATCATAGATGATATTGTCAAGTACACAAATATTTACATCAGATCTATCCAGAACAATTTCGTTCGCGAACGTGATGCTTCGATAACTGATCAGACTGAGATAAAAGCACTTTTTGGTCTGTTATATTTTGCCGGTGCACTGAGGTCAGCTAAACTCAACGCTAAAGATTTGTGGACAACTGATGGAACAGGAATTCCTTTGTTTCCAGCAACAATGGGAATAAACAGATTCTTCTTTCTTTTGCGGTGCCTTCGTTTCGACGACATTACTACAAGAGAAATTAGAAAAGCGACTGATAGACTCGCTCCAATAAGAAGTGTTTTTGACTCTATCATAAAGAACTTCCAGAAAAGTTATACAGTTGCTGAATATTGCACTATCGATGAAAAATTGGAGCCCTTCCGAGGACACTGCTTATTCAGACAGTATATCAAAAGCAAACCAGCCAAATATGGCATAAAAATATTTGGACTAGCTGATTCCCGCACTTTCTATGTGTTGAACTTGGAAATATACTGTGGTATGCAACCAGAAGGCCAATACCGTCAATCAAATTCTCCATCTGATGTGGTCAAACGGCTGATTACTCCTATTAGTGGAACTGGAAGAAATGTTACGTTTGATAACTGGTTTATGAGTGTGCCACTTGCCAAAGAACTTCTCAGTGATCACAACTTAACATGTGTTGGAACTGTAAGACTAAATAAACGTGAAATTCCTCCTGAATTTGTGCAGAAAAGGCGTGAACAATTTTCCAGTATTTTTGGATTCCAGGATAGACTGACTCTCACGTCCTATGTTCCAAAACCAGGAAAAGTTGTTCTAGTAGCTTCCACTATGCATTATGATGATGCACTTGATCCAGACACCAGAGAGGAAAAGAAACCGGAAATAATAACGTTTTACAATGCTACTAAAGGAGGCATTGATGTAGTGGATGAACTATGCGGTACATACAGCGTGTCCAGGAAATCCCGACGTTGGCCACTTACCGTGTTTTTTGGTCTTCTCAACATCACAGCAATTAATTCTCTAGTTATTTATAAAACTAACAATGCTACTTCACAAGGACCAATCATCCGCCGATCATTTCTGAAGGAACTGGCTCTTGGATTAGTGAAAAATCATTTGGCTCATCGGTTGACATTGAAGAATTTGCCTTTGGAAATCAGATCCACTATTCGAAGAATGAATGGTGTGGAGGAACTAACCCAACCAACACAGAAACGAATGAAGATGTCTTCATGTCGATGTGAGGTATGTCCTAGGAAGAAGGATCGTAAAACTACTACTTCATGCCATAGGTGCAACAAGATGATTTGTAAAGAACATTCGGTGCCTTTTTGTGAGGAGTGTGCTGATACCGGAAGTGGTGATAGTGTGTGAGTGGACGAATAACGCCCATAAATACTTTTCCTTTCATTTTTACATTTGTGTATGCATTGAGATAAAAAAATATAATATTGTGGTGTTTTTCTGTCGAAGACATTCACCCAAAATTAGTATTCATATGATTATGTTAAATTAAAAAAAAAAGTGTTCAAATTACTTTAAAATATTCCTAATAATTATAAAATTATAGCATTTCATTATTGATTATATTTTGTTATTAGTAACACTTTATTTATTTTGGGGTAAAAAATACCCAACGCGTGTGCTACCGCTATAAAATATTGTGCGTGTGCTGGCGGGTTAAATACCTGCTGGGTGGATATTCACACCATCCTCAGAACAGCTTTTGTTTTATAATGTACTCACTGCCTAATGAAGTGGAATGAGGTATCTGGTCTGGTTGTCCTGTCCATACAACAAAACATCCTCAGTTGAGAGTTACTGCTATAATTCTCTGTGCGCGCATGGTGGCATAGTGGGATAATTGCTTCTCTCAAGCTCCCAGGTCGTTCTGTATGCAGGCAGCTCAGCTTGCTAATTGTAGCGTTATAAAATATTGTGTTTGACGTGTGTATTTGTTTGTATCAATGAATTTATCATGTTTAGGTTTTATTAGCATTCATAGTTGTGTGCCAGTGCAGGTGAACAATTTATATTACTTATTTCATGATAACAGCACTTGGAAATGTATAGGGCTACTGTAAAAGATCTTTTGCAAAAACCATTCTCTTCTAGGCCACTAGAAAAGGAATTACATATAGTGAATAAGGGTAGACTTACCCTGCCACTTCCAAATTTGGTGGAACAATATAAAACAAAAAGCGAACAATACACTAGACATTTCTCTATTTCACAATAAGAAAATGTAGAATGGTTAGCGGGTTGTGAAACTTCAAACAGATTATTTTGCTGCCCATGCTTATTGTTTTCTAACAAAAATGAGGTTTGGAATAAGCATGGATTTGCTGACAAATTATTTGTCTACTGCACAGCAAAAATACTCAAAATCTCAAACTCAAGCACAATGTTTCCTGAAATCAAAAACTTTCGGCAAACAGCGAAATGATACTTTACTTGATGATCAGTGAAGAACTGATACCAGTAAACACAACGAAGAGGTAAAGAAAAATAGGGCCGTATTGACACAATTGAAACTGTCTTCTAGCTAACCAGGAATTCCTCCATGGGACATGACCGATCAGACAGTTCTTTGAACAAAGGACATTTTTTAGAATTTTTTAATATGTTAAAAAAACATGATTTATTTTTAGAAAACCATCTAAATTTGTCCACAGTATTTCGAGGAACTTCTCCATTGATTCAAAATGATATTATAAGAGCTATTACTGATGTAAAAGAAGAAATAAAAAAATGAAATTAACTCAGTTTCATTTGTAGCTATAATGCTTGAACAAATCTCAACTATCTACATTTCTCTGCTATGTAAAGGATGATACTGTCTATGAAAGATTCTTGGACTTTGTAGATGTTAGTACTGATAGAACAGCAGATAGTTTATTTACTCACATAGAAGGAGTAGTTAATGAATTTGAAATTTCTACTAAACTCGTGAGTCAAGACATATGATGGGGCTTCTATAATGAGCGGTCATGTGAATGGCTTACAATCTAAAATCTTATCAGTTTATCCAAGTGCAATCTTCACCCACTGTTTTGCCCATGTTCTAAATCTTATTCTCCAGCAATATGTATCAATTATTAAACAAGGTAAAATATATTTTTTTTTTAAAACATTGAGTGGACTCCAGTGGCGGCTCCTGCATATTTCTTAAGAGGAGGAAAGAAATTAACAGCACTAAATGACACCTTCTTGAATGAAACATGCTACAAATTAGCCTACATGCATACATGTAAGACCAGGTAGTGTTGGGGTTGGCCTTCCCTTCTGTATAGCAATAATCTGTTCTTGTAAACTGAGTTTCCTAAATTGTCCAAAAAATATTATGATTTCACTTCCATTCATTGTTGAATAATTGCACAAATTAACAATTACAAGGAAATTCACAACCTCGTAGCATTTTTCGAGCACACTACAACATCACACGTGTTGGAAGAGACTAGCTACTAACTTGTAACTGGAACCATTTTACGGAAAAATGGAAATGGGAATGGGAAATAATCTGAGGAAAGCGAGAACACTGCACCCACCCACGTGGTCTGTATTGCCACATGTACATTTTACAAGTTCAGTATCACATACTTTTGAAGAATGTCAGTTCTTGTAAAGTCATACTATCATTATTGTTCAAAGCTGCCGATGGCATATTAATTTTTTATGTTAAAAATGATCTAGTTTGGAGTACCTACTTTCAGTTTCAAATATATTTATACAAAACTGACAACTTGGCTGTTGCCCTGTCTAGTAAACAATGAATAGAAGTGAATTTCAGGGGCCAACTACGTAAAACTACTTCCTCTTTGTTTTACATAAACCCGACTTTAACTTTCAAATATCCACAAAAGTTTCAAACAATGAATAATATTTTTGATTTATAATTTTAAAAAAAAGTTTACATGGTGTCTTTCATAGCGTTGCGTTAAAACTGTTTTTGTTGTGTCTCCTCCTAGATGTGTTATAGTCCGGTTGAATGCAACATCGTTAGGTGGCAGCGGTAGCGAGCTTGCTGCACGACCAGTCGGTTTCTATTTCCCGCCCATGACTGATTCAGAGGAGGATCTCCTCCCTCTCCATTCATTTACTTGCTTTAAAACTCTGCTTCTTTCTCTGGCCGCTAGTGCACTGTTGTCTATGTGTGTTAACAGCAGTAGAGGAGGAATGGAGTGCCTTTCCTCTACACAGACAATCTCGCATGTTTCTCACAGTTTTCTACGGCACATGAGCGCGCATCGTTTAAAACTCGATCAACCGAGTTTTTCTTATAGCTGTGAACTTAAAAATTATCGAATCTTTCTCGAATTTCAAGGCACATATTTTATTTGGTATTTACTTTCAAAAGAAGAATATGTGAGGAGGACGTTCCTCCATTCCCTCCCCGGAGGAACCGCCACTGGTGGACTCTCTGCTTTCTTTTCTAAATTCTCTAAAAGGATATATGCGTTGCATGAATTTGTGCAAAAGAAATTACCCACTGTAGCACCAGCCAGATGGCAATTTACAAGACTTTGCCACACTGTAAAAGAATACAGATCTGAAGTTTGTGAGTTCTTCGAAAATATTATTAAACATTCTGGCAACTGGGATAGTGAGACAGTCATAAAATCACGTGGTTTCCTAGCTTTCCTTCAAGAGTTTCAAACTATATTTCTACTGGAAGTATTTTCTATGTTGCTTACTTAAATAGATATATTACAAAACCCTTTACAATCATAACATTTTGATAGCACGAAAGTAATTGATATCAAAGATAAGCTTCAATATAATAGAGAATACTCTTATTCATCAGTTTGGAACAATACAATTTCAAATAAGGACGAAACCTATCAGATGAAAACAAAGCGGCACTGTCCAGATAAAGCGGAACAAGAAAACAATTATCGCCGGCTGTACTTGGAAATTACTGATTGCCTAATTCATCAGATTGATTGTAGGTTTTATCAACTTCATAAATTAGAATATTTTCATTTGTTACATTATTAGAAGTATTGTGAATATAGAAAAACCTTTCCCGAACCACTCCTACAAAAACTTTTGGCTCAGTACGGAAATTTATTTCATCGCACTGGATTGAAGAATGAATTAAGTGTTCTCTACACTTCACTTAAATTTCATGGAAAGTATGTTCACGGATTTGTTACTTTTATGCATGAACATTTTCTCTCTTCTTGGTTTAGTGAAGTGTATAAACTTGCTAGTGTAATACTGACCTTTCCTTGTACTACAAACTCTGTGAAACGTTCGTTTTCTGCATTAAGACTAATCAAGACCCACTTAAGAAATACTGAAACTCAAGAAAGACTGTGTAACTCAAGTTTCTTGTCAATCGAAAAGGAGTTAGTGCACAAAATGAAGGACAAACACTCATTTTATAATGCTGTGATTGAGAAGTTCTTATTTGAGAGTTAATTTCTTCTTATGCAAACAACTAAAACAGAAAGCCAGCCTCTCTCCTCACATACACACTCCAATGCTAGATAAATAATTAACTAATGTTGAAGTACTTAATATCTTCATACCTGAAGCAAACACTTAATACGCTCGCCAGGAGCCATTATAGAAGTTGTGAAGATTCCTGAGAAGGCACCAGCATAAAATAATTGAATGAGAGTCAATTGATCGTCTGGATTTTTCATTTGTAGTTTTTGACCAACACCAAATCCCATAAAGCTGATGGCAAAAATTGGTGCAACTCCAGCAATTGGTGCACCCATTCCTGCAAAATTATTATATAAAAACTAAATCAATCAATTAATTCATTCATTTTCATTAATTAGTTTATTTATTTATTACGTTAGTTTTTATGTTTATTTTAGTGTTTGTTTCTTGTGTTCTTTGTTTTTCTTATGTTTATTTATTAATTTATCAATAATCACGAGCTAACCAAAAGCAAATAACCAACAATAGGTTACCAGTAACATAAGAATAGGAATACTTGCAATAATAATAATAATAATAATAATAATAATGATGATGGTGATGATGATGATAATAATGATGTTCATGCTAAATATTCTAATTCTAAATTTATAATATTAAGTGATCATTTTAATTTACTGTATTGCTGTACAATCTGGAAGCTTTTAATGCAATGGGAAACTGATTTATAATATGTTGTACAAAAGACTGTAACTTCTATCATCTTTCATAGGAAGAACACATAAGCTAACACTGTTTATGAAGGATTCACAGACTATATTAACATTAAGGACCTTGAATAGATAGAGGGGTCATGATGAATTTGAGAATATAAATTGACACTTGAACACATTAAGAGTATGTAAACGATGTAGAAAATGTTGAGAATTCTGTACTGGCTGGTAGAGTTTTAAGTTTAAATCCAGCTTCATTGAAGTTCTACGTCATTTTAAAAGTCTGAAATTCTCTTCTGTACAGCCTGTACCATACCATCAAACTGCAATTTGAGGGATAATCTCATATTAATCGGTGAAAAATTGAAAAATGACATTCACAGCATATTTAAAGTAAAATTTGGTGTAATTTTTCACACATTTACACATACCTAAAGGGAAATAATACTGAGACTCATTCAACAGCCAAAGTATATAGGCTACACACTGAACAAATTCTGTTTCATGAAGCTTTAAAATTAATAATGCCTTCAAATATCCTTCAACCTATGAAAACACTTTTTTTTTTTGTATCTGTAAATGATTTTAAAATAAAAAAAATTGTATTCCAAACAAAATTGAGACATAAAAGTTTCCTCACTTGAAATTGTTCATTAAGTTATGTGAGACATATCATGTAAATTTCAAGTGAATATCATTAATAGTGCCAGAGTTATTGCATTTTCAATATTGAAAACTACAGAATATTTCGTTCAGCACAAATGAGAAAAGAAATTTCTACAGTTAAATGTCCCAAGAGCACGCAAGACTATTTAAAATAACAACAGATAAGCTGTTTGGCTTTATATCATGATGCGTTTTTCTTTAATGATATTTATTTATATGTTTCAGTTATTTAAAAAAAAAAAAAAAAAAGAAATTCTCATTTGGTCAAGTTTTGTTATCTTTACAGAATGTAACTAAAAATAAACGTCAAAATTTCAGGGGCATATTCCTCTCAAATAGAGGATGAAAAAATGTTATACGAACATTGATCCAAAAACACTTTATTTCCTTTTTACAGCCATTTTTCTACAATTCTGCTTACATTGTATGATATGGTACATTAAAGAAAAAAAAACAGCTTACCACATGGAAATGTCAATGTTTGGGCCAGGCACTGTTGGTGGCATTTTGGTGAGACTTCAAGTTCTTCCACCCAGGTTCAACAGAAAAAGATATCAAGTGTTCTTACAGTACACCTTGCTTGTTCTGTTACACCATGTGTCATTAGCAATACGACAAAATACGTACTTCATGCACGATGGAGTTTCTGCTCATTTCAGTGTCAATGTTCGTCGATTTCTTAATAAAAGGTTCCGTGACAGATGGATAGTTAGAGATGGACCAATTTCTTGGCCTCTGCGTTCTCCGGACCTAAACACACTAGACTTTTATTCGTGGGGTCATTTAAAAGAGCTTATGTATGGAACCCCGGTGCAAAAATGTGTGCGTGCATTTGTGTGTGTGCGTGCATTTGTGTGTGTGTGTGTGTATGAGAGAGAGAGACTAATGCCTACCCACTTCACTTGCGTAATTCGGGTTCCGCATACTGCGGATAGAAGGCAGGACTGTGACCCATTTTGAAATTGCACACCACTTCGACGGGCCATGTTATGCATGATGTGTATCTGTGAGGAGTGATGTGTATTAAGGTGAGTGTATGTTAAGTGTTCGTGTAAGTGTAGTTTAGAGAATGGGTGAGGATAATGATGAAGGTGAGGAAGGGAGAAGGGGAAACCCAGTACCAGCACATAGCCTCTTCCTGTTGAACAGCACCAAGGGAGCTGCCAGGCTTAATGTCCCCATCAGACGGACGAATCACTACCAACAGTGACATAAGCCTTCCCTTTATATGCACTGCAGAGTGAAGTATTGCACCACCATCTCTCCTAGTCCCGAGGTGGCAATTTTACAAGAAAATTTCTACCCTGCCGGGAATCGAATCCAGACCGGCTAGTCTGTAGACAGACACACTACCACGAGATAACTCAGCAGACTGAAGAGAGTCTTCAAGTATGTATTTTGGAAGACGAGACAATGCAACATTCTCCAAGGATACATTAGTGCAACTGGGATTCAATGCGACGGCAGGTTGATGCATGTATCGGTGCTAACAGGAGCCTCTTTAGCACTTCCTGTAAGACAGATTTCCATGTGGTATGCTATTTTTATTTCACAATGTACCGCATCATACAATGTAAACAGAGTTGTATAAAAAGGGCTGTAACATGAAAGCATTTCCAGAAGAATGTTCATTGAA
This sequence comes from Periplaneta americana, assembly GCF_040183065.1. NCBI lineage: Eukaryota > Metazoa > Arthropoda > Insecta > Blattodea > Blattidae > Periplaneta > Periplaneta americana. Next base: position 52,961,141 of record NC_091126.1, read on the forward strand.
TATTTTTTTATCCTCTATATGATAAGAATATGCCCCTAAAGTTTTGACACACTTTTTAGTTACACCCTGTATAGATCCTACCCCTTAAGAATAACGTAATATCTAAAGGACATATAGAAAAAGAGTTTCTTTGCATTTTTTTTTCAGTAATTACAATATTAACGTAATTTGTACATTAAATGACTTTCATTTCGATGTAAACAAATACAAAAAAATAAACTCGGTACATTATATACAAAATATGCATTTCAACTATTTCCATGTATGATTTGTTACCATTTCTTTTCTTTATAAAGGTCTCCTGTAAAATTCAGGAAATGTTGATGAGCCCCTCTTTCCCATGTTCCTGCATTTTATTTTCCGTAATAACATACATCTTACTGTTTACTGAATAAAATAATGAAAAACAGAATGCATTGAAACATTTCTCCTAAAAGAAAAAAATGGAACAGCGTGCGAGAATTTCCTCACCTTTATAAAGTCCCAAAACACCCTCCCTTTGGATTGTCTTTTTGGCACAGTCCCATGTTCCCTTGTAAATCGGTAACTCGCCAACAGCAGGTTTGGGCATAGTCTGCAGTCGGACCTAAAAAATTAAACAGAAACTAAAAATGATAGAGAAAATACTTTTTGCAGGCAACCTTTAACCAAATATTTGAAAGAAACTAATATTACTTCGTGTTTTTACTGCACTCAGCTCCTTTCAGAATGTTTCAAAATCATCTAATTTTTAAAACAACAGAATGATGAATAGGCCTATGCATTTGATACTGGTATGTTCTTCTGAAATATTAGACATACTTATCACAGTATTTTACATTTTATTATGTATAATGCATTTACATCTTCCAGTAAACTATAACTTGAGAGAAACTATAAAATATAAATTAGCTACTTCTGTTCACTGCAGAATATAGAAACCACATTACCTAATAAAATGTGTCACTAAGGTCACAATTTAGTACCATACTTTCTCATTATTAGACACTGGCACAATATGGAAACAATTTTATTAAAATGTGAAATTTACTTTGGCATATTATGAAAATAAGAAATAAATATTTTAATGCTAAAATATATTTATTCTCAAACCATTTGGAACAGGTTGACATCATTATTACAAAATAAGCACTTGGAGATTAATAGTTTTGTCTATATTCAGTATGCTAGGCCTACCAAATATAATACAATAAATATGCATAATTAAACAGTTTGTCAGTATCACAAAATCCTTACCTGAATGCAAGAACTAAGTAACTCAATTTTTTACTCAAGAGAAAAAAAAGTTCTTATATTGCCTGGAATAAATACTGGTTTAAATACAATAGAAGTAACTTTTCTGTATTTCCTGGCAAAAAATTACACTTTCTGTCATTTAATATATTTCTGTATGATGAAAAACCCACGAAGTTGCAAAAAAAGAAGATAAATTAAGTAGACAGCAAAATTGGTGGTTGAAGCTCATTTCAAACATTAATTTGTACACTCTTAGACAAAAAAAAAAAAAAAATGACCGGGCTCCAGATTCTATGTCCGATTCGGAAGACTTCAGGTGCATTCGTCAGAGCATGATACACACGCGGACGAATTTCTTCTGTTGTAAATGTTTCCAACATTCCACGGTCACCACTATATGATGATTATATAACATGCTTCTTAAAGAGGAGAGTTATCGTCTCTCTCGCATAGCGCAGTCGGTAGCATTGTGGTCTTGTATTGGAAAGGTTTCGAGTTCGAATCTCAGTCTATACTTTGTTTTTTTTTCATTCGCATTTCTTACTTCTTGTATACTGATAATAACCAGTATTGTAAAATATTTAACAGAAAGTTAAATATTTACAAAGGGCAAGTTAGATACATAATAACAATCCTTTTCCTTGTCTCTTGTATTTAAAGAGACTAAACGAAATCTTCTCGGATAGAAATAAACAAAAATAAACCTTAAGTAAAAGAAATCCTTCTGGGATAGGAATAAACAAACATAATCCTTTTCTTTGTATTAAACAAAATAAAGAAATATATCTCGGAGACCAATAAACAAAAATCAAAATAGACAAAAAAATTCAATACCGGGTATGTAATCTCTCCGCATCTATAACCGCCTGCATCCTACGGGGTATGGATGCGATCAGGCGTCTCAGGTACTGTCGACGTGAAGATTCAAGAGGACGGATCGCTCTAGATGGCCCAGGCAGATTTTGTCGTCTGTCCCAAGAGGTCGAAGAAATTTAGCAAGACCTAGGAAATGCTGGCAAGAGACCGTTTCAGATCCACTGGGGTCTAACACTTGAAGGCTGATGATGATGATGATGATGATGATGATGATGATGATGATGATGAATAGTATTACTGTTGTTATTCTCGTTGTTGCAATATTATTATTAGACTCATTATTATTATTATTATTATTATTATTATTATTATTATTATTATTATTAAATTACTACTACTACTACTACTAATTTTAGTAACTGAACAATACTCCTTATGGAGAAGAGAGAAGATCCAAGAACTGAGCATCTGTTTTAATTCAAGGGTAATTAGGAAGAAGTCTCCGATATTACTGAACGTTTTTGTTTAATTTTTCAACTAATCCAAACTCCTGTGCACGTTAATAAATGTATCATTCGTTTCCAGCTAGAGAAAAAAAAATAAAACGAAATAAATAAATAAATAAATGTATATATGTATATATATATATATATATATATATATATATATATATATTATATATATATATATATATATTATATATATATATATTATATATATATTATATATATATATATATACCAAGGCGGATACGAACCCGGGTTTTCTGCATTTGAAGTCAGAGTTTTACCACGGTGCTACGACCGACACACACACACACACACACACACACACACACACTGTTCAAACCGTTGCACAAGCTGGCGCATAGCACGATCGAGAGTAGGTCTCTGTGAGTCATGACAATTTCTGCCGCTAGGTTCGCCTCTCTGCCCTATGAAATGATGAATAGTACCATTACAAAGCATTGTGCATCGTGAAAATAGTTCGATTAATTGTGCATTACTGATTGAGTACGAATATTATAAATATGCCAAGCATATTACAGTGTTATTTGAAGTTTGTTCAGCTAAGTTATATTCGAAAATTGTCTGTGTTTTGCTATGTGAAGAACACGGTACCAACAGGTCGTATCTTTATAGGTTAAGGTAAATGTCAAAGTTCTCTCATATAACAAGCAATGCTATGTTAAAAGTGGCGAATTGCATTTTCCGACTCTCGAATGATGTGACCTGAAATGTAAAATAATTTCATGCATTGTTTCACTTACCAAGCATTACTGATATAGGCCTAATGAAAATGTGAACGACGTGATGTAAACATTGAAGATAATGTTGTTACTGTTTTCCCTTTCTCTTTTAGAAAATACCGACAAAAGTAATGAATTATCTTCATGCTGTACTTATTAGGTAATTAATGTGTATTTGTCTGTATTTTAGACCTGTGTATTGTTACGTAATTATCAGTGAATTAGGTTAGAGAACTTAACAAGGTTAGTATGAGATTAGGTATGCACCTCAGACTGTAACTAATAATGGCTGCTGCCGAAATAGGCTGAGGTGGTTATCGTGTGAAACAAATTATATCTGGAATATCTAGTTTTATTATATACGGATACGTAAAGTTTTTTTTTTTTTGTTTTAGCATGTGTTTGTAATTTTGTGAGGTTATGTCTAGCCTAATTTCTTTTTATTCTTGTATCATTACCAATACATTAATTTATTTTATAATATTCATTTCAGGTGTTACATCTATGGTGGCAACTCTACTTATATTAGGATATGAAGTAACAGTATATATTCAACTTCATCATTTGCTAAAAATTAAAGAAAACTGTATGTGTTAGACTCATTCCATCGTCATTTCTTCTTATGTATGTGAACCACGTTCGTTCTAAAAGTGCTACAATAAATGAACACTATAGACAACGTGATGGAACAATTTACAAGTTACTGTTAAAATGCTCAACATTTTCAAGTGGTGCTATACCCATTATTTCAAAATGTACATACATATTTTTACATTTCTATAAGAGGTGTCATAAATTATTTCAGCATATTTGTAAATTCTTCAAAATTAATTCTTCTAATCAATACCATAAAGTAATGAAATAATATAGCCTAGGCCTATATGTGATTTTATACTACCGGTATTGATGTTGATCTTGGTAAATTAATCCAATTTCACAGTGTTGTCTTTTGTATTGTGGTTCATAACAATTATAACAGTATGTACGTGGAAATGTTTTTAAAATAATAAATTCTAGCTCATGATTTTAAGTGGTCGTTTCAATGGGAGGTTATATTGGAAAGATGATCACAAATGGATAATTTACTGCAAGATACAAGAACTGAATATAAGTGAGTGTTCCGTTGAAATTGAAAGTGAAAATTTCGTTTTACAAGAGCTGAGTAGGCGTACACGCACTAAAATACTACAGCGTTTACTATTACTATGCTCAATAGATTAATCAGTAGGCCTATAGAAATGTTTTCACCACTGCAAGAAAAAATCGCGCAATAATTATACTTCTCAGTTATTGTGACGTCCGTATTTTTTTTAAAAAGAGAGGGAAAAGTTAGGCCTTGCAAATGCGTAATTATGAATTCAAGGAAATTAAAGATAATGCAGTACCTTAATTAGTTGCAATATCTTATTTAATAACAATATTAATAATATTAGGTGAAAAGGGTAGGCTATAGTGCGTATATGTAAGATGTCAAGTTAATTTATTTCCGGAAATGTTTGGTATATGAACTGAAGTACATAGCAGACAGTCCCTCAGTTTATATGTAATATGTTTTAATATCAAGAATGACAGCCTTTTATTGTAATATAATTAAGGAGTAGAAGTTTGCAAATTACGTCTATTGTCCATAAAATATTGTACGAAGCATTTAATAAGCAATGATGAGTCCTTTAAATGTCCCAAATGTCAATGTCTTTTAAGTGTTCTGCTATGAATATATAGGGCAGAACAGCGCTCCGAGCGGCGGAATTGGCATTACGAGGGAACCACTTCAGACTCGTTTTTCAAGCTCTATGCGCCAGCTTGTATAATCTCGTAAGCAACGGTTCAAACCGTTGTTTGCCGAGGTACGATCACACGTCGCTACTTTTGCAGCGCTGCAGTACAAAAAAACTGCGCAACTCTTGTACTGCGACGTGTGAACAACGGTGCAACCCGAAAAGTAGCGACGTGTGAACAGGGTTCTCAGGGTTGCAGTCGCAGCATTTTTGATATCGGTTTTGTTGAAACTTTTGCTGCGGTTGCAACCAGTGTTACCACCCAAATGTGCCAATGATACTTTTATCGTTTAGATATATTTTAATGTTAAATGTGATGAAAATAAATTATTTGTAACAGTTATTAAATACACAACACAGTCTGAGCATAATTGCTGAGGATGTAATTCATTTTTTAAATTTTCCGTAGCGTAGTTCCAAACAGGACGGTTGCCAACATTGATTACGTGAATATACTGTTGGTTATCATTTAAATATATAGGCGTTTTTAAAAGCTTTATAGTAAAAATAATGTCAATTTCTGAATACTAGATACGACAGAAAAGCAAATAATAGATAAGGAAGCTTTCGCATGAGTTTCTTAATAATGCGAACATAACCACAAAATGTATATTGAGAAGTCAACACTGAGATGGGAACCTGCAGCATGACTGCGGCTGCAAAAGTAGCGCCTTGCGTGTGAACAGACTCGCAACCTCCAGTTGCAACTTTTGCAGCACTCGGGTTGCGCAGCACGAAAAGTAGCGTGCAGCGCGGTACTTTTGGCTTACGTGTGAACACGACACGCAACTTTTGCAGCTGCAGTATAAAAGTAGCGCTGCAAAAGTAGCGACGTGTGACCGTACCTTAAGAGTATGTTCTTGGATCTCGCTGGTTTCATCCTTACTACTCTGATTTTAGTCTTGTGTATCAGACGCACAGCCGAAAGGAACTTAGACAAATTTACGCTTCAAGAGTACGGTCATTTTTTTGTCTAAGAGTGTACAAATATACTGTAAGTACACATGGCAACACTGAAAATACTTCAACTGGATTCGAAAGAATAAGCAACTTTATACATTGCTATAGCCTACCATGCGTAGGCCTATAGAAGGTATTATAGGGATTTTGAGTAACTGCTTTGGCTTTCAAGTAAGATTTTCTCCTTTTCCTTAAATAAATACTTCTCTAGTTATGTAAAAGATCACTTGCCAGACTCTAGTGCCATGAGACGACTAGAACTTAGTTCACAAGAGCTTGTGTCTGCTTGCCAGATTGTAGTACCGGAGGCTTAGGTTTGGCTCATCCTTTATAATGTAAGGACATCAGGGCCGTATTTTGCGGGCTACCGGGGCTACCGGCGGTAGCCCAAGGAAATTACAAAAGAAAAATATTATAATGTAACATAATGTAATAATTTTGTATTATTAGTTTTACCATAGTAATTAAAATTAAAGTAATTGTTAGATATATTTTGTGTAATAATAGGGTCAGCGGTAGCCCAAACCCTTTAACCAGTATACGCCTCTGAAGGACATGATTATATTTGGTAGATAATAATGTAATTGATAACATGAGAAACTCCATTGTTTCAGAATGCACTAATATTTGCAAGTATATCAACAGAGTTCAGACAGCTGACTTTTCTTATTAACAACTATACCAAACAATAGGATGACAAATCACGCTGTGTATCACGGAGAAGTAATACAGTGAGTCCCAGTGAATGTTCCTGGTGTTTCTGTCAGCCGAAAAGTGGCCGGTTCCTCCTCCTGCTGTCACTGCTTGTAGCATCCATGAACTTAAGACACACTTCTTGATTCTTCAAGTCTACAACGTTAGTGTATAAAGTTTGATGTTTATTGTGTATTTAGGTAATGCCTAGCAACAAATTCTCACTGTATGAACGTGTGTATATGTACAATAGGTACACAAAAGGCAGAAGGTCGTGTGCGAAAACAAGACGAAATTTTCGAATAAAATTTCCAAACAGATCTGTGCCTTCTGCCAACACAATTACACGACTCGCTAAAAGATTTAAAGAAACAGGCTCAGTGAAGAATCGAAAATCAAGCAGAAAACGTAGTGTTCTTACGCGGAATGACTGTCAGTTTATTTCCAACAAGATTCTGTCACTGCTCATACAGCTGCCATGTCAATGAGGAAATTGAGGCGTATTTTCGGTACGAGACTAATCAGTAATAATTTGTGGCCTCCACGAAGCCCAGATATAACACCCTGTGACTTTTATTTATGGGGAACACTAAAAGTGTAGGGTTTATAGGAAAAATCCTCAGTCTATAGATGAACTAAAAGACTGTATACGAGAAGAAATCCAAGCTATCAATGATGTGGAACTTCAGAGTGTTGTTCATTCATTTATAGAAGATGTCAGTTGTGTGTGGCAGCAAATGGGGGCCATTTTCAGCAATGACTGTAAGCATGGTAAGTCCAAATTATTGAACATTTAAGGCCCATTCACAATGAAAATTAAACAAAACCGTAACATAAACACAGAAGTTTGCGCCCAAGCTACCAAATGGTATCATTCACAATGATTCACATAAGCATTGACATAAACATTACCGTAAGACGTTAACATGAAAGTTTGCAAACTCCAAACTTTCATGCTTATGATTACGTGATTTGCAAACAGAACACAATCATGGAGCGCTGAAGTATACGACAGAATATGAGGAAATGGCGTCGTTGTTATGTTTCCATGGTTACCAAGTATGTTTGCGGTTATGTTTATGTTCCCATCGTGAATGATGGTGTGACTTCTTGATTTTACCGTAACGTTTATATTCTTAAGTTAACGGTTACATTATGTTTAATTTTCATTGTGAATGAGCCTTTATTGTTAGTACTGTTATACATTAGAGAAACGCTGGAGAAATGGTTATACACTCGGCAGAAACCACGCAGGGCGCGACTGGCTGGCCAGCCGCTCTTTTCTGGTACGTATGATAATAATAGCTCTGTACATGTAGCATAATGCCACCTGTCATTTGTAAGCTGAATTAGACATGCAGTCTCAGTGTGTATAGTCCAGTAGAGAGTACTGTTGCTGCAATGCTTGCACATAACACGCAAAGAACACAGTTTGTGTGTCCCAGTCAGTCAACATGTCTTTTCAGTATTTGATTGTATGTGCATTGTTATATTGCATTAACAAGGACTCTCAATGAGAGAAGTTGTCTCTCTGGTTGGCGTACACCATACCAGGGTTGCCAGTGGTCAACAACAAGAGATGGAAACAGGTCTACACAACTCCTTCCCAGAGGCAATTAGGAGAGGTCTGTCAACTCAATCAGAAACTGTCTCCCATGAACAACTTGTCCATGGTGAGTACCAACAAAGACACCCAGCACCATGGCCTCAGGAATACATGGGGAAGGGGGCATCTGGAATGGATCCTGTCAAAAAGACACGAGGTCTTCTTCACCGATGACTGCAGGATTTGCCTGGCAATCCTCAGGAGTGTGTAGAGGGAGTGGAATAATGCCATGCATGTCAGGTACACTACCCCACAGGTCTAGCAAGGAGGAGAATCTGTCATGTTTTGGTCAGGTATAATGTATGGACATCAGACGACAGCTGTGCAATACCAGAACAGGATCCTCCGACCCATTGTTAGCCATACCAACAACAAACTGGCGACAGATTAATTCTGGAAGTAGACAATGCACATGTGCATCACTCTTGTGAAAACCTTTCTCATGGAGACTCAAATCAAGTACATGGACTGGTCTAGTATCTGCAGACATGAATAAGATTGAGCACGCCTGGGACCAGTTGAAACAGATAGCGCAACAAAGCAGGAACCCACCCCGTACCCTGGACGTCAATCTGGTGGGCTGCTGTTGAAATGTGGGACAGAATAGAACAAGGCATCAGTCACCTTTTGGAAAGCATGCTGCTATGGGTTAGAACATGCTACAAAGCAAGGGGCAGAACAAAGCAATAATGAGGACGAGATTCTGATTTCCAAGATTGATAGGCAGGTGCATTTTTCCGCACACATTTGTTTTTATTATTATGTTTTGCGTTTCATTCTCAGTAAATACCGTAATGTTTTCAGTTTCAAAAAGATTTTACTTTCATTCTTTACTCCTCCTTGGGTCATAGGCAACCTAGGAACTCGGAAATCCAGGTGGTGCAAAACTTTTATTTTTTGAGGTGTAGGCTTATATTAATAACTATCCGTACCCATGTGCTCCGCTGCACCTGTTAGAAATAAATATAAAGTAATTACATAATTAAAATAGGACGTTTGATCCAGGGAACAACTTTTACAACAGCGCAAGATAATCTGCTTCGCATATTACCCAATTTTTTTTGCATTGCATTTATTGCATATATATTTTATGTATTTTAACACGATTCAATTGAGCATAGTTAAAATTTGAATTATAAAATAATAGATTGCTAAGCTAACGTACTATTACTGCATACTAAATCAATACACTCTCGTTCGTTAATTCTCTGAGATTAAAATGAGTGTACATAAATATTATTTTAAGAAATACAGAAAAAGAATGTACAAAATAGCCTATCAAATTTTCTGTGCATAAGAAGCTATTTTAATCTTACCTGTCCTCGATTTACTCAGATGTTACTGTAATAACATTATAGCATTATGTTCATCTAGAGAAACTACAGTTTCCAAGGGTGAAATAATAATTAATTATACAAATCGGTTAATTTAGCTTCTGATATTACTTCATACAAACACAGAAACATTCTCTGTAGGCTATGTTTAATAGCTTTCGATTGTTGATGTCCAAGGCCCCTGTTTCGACTGTTGTTGTCCAAGGCCCCTTATAGACGAAGTCATTTGTTCTTCATTCATTGCACCGTCTTAGATGGCGTTATTTTAATTTTAAAACTCATTTATCTCATTAAATATCAGTCCTATCAAAATGTTGTAAAGAATAAAACTAATCGGAAATAATTTTTAAAGGAACTTTTGTTATGTAACATTTTTCTCAAAAATCAATAATAAGCGAGATATTTCGATTTATTTAATTCAGGCCCCCTTATAACCCTCCTTTTAAATAAAGTATTTTGAATGCCATATAGCCTAAAATCTAAGTTACAACGAACTTAATTTATATTTCAATTTTCATATAAATTGGTTCAGCCATTATCGCGTGAAAAGGTAACAAACATACAGACAGACATACAAACAAAAATTTCAAAAATGCGATTTTCGGTTTCAGGGTGGTTAATTATATATGTTAGGACCAATTATTTTTGGAAAATCGAAAATTACCAGAAAAATTTCGGCTACAGATTTATTATTAGTATAGGCTAGATAGAAATGAATTGCGTACAATGTGCATTGAGTTATATGTCATTTACAAGTTCACTGATGGAGTATTTTCTTGCTGTACATCTTGTTATATGGCCAATATTAATAATATTCGATAAGTTACTCACTCCCCTGGCAGTAGCTGCTAAAGTGTTGCCCATCTTTTTTGATAGGTATATAATTCATCTTACAACATTCACAGAAACTGTCTCAATATACGTATTTACTAAATTTAGTACTTGTTTTTTTTTTACACAGAACTGGGCGATCAGGAAATATACATGCCAAGGGAGAGGAGATGAGGGAGAGAGAGCCAGAGATCACCAAGTGAAAGCTGCATGGTTGGCGACTCCCCATCCCCCAGAATGTTCTGTTTCAGTCTGTTTGTTATTAATAAGACAGCAGGAAGTAAGACAGCAGGCAGTAACTCAGCTAAGAATAAGTACAGAATATTATGGTTACATATTCAGTGTGTGAAAGTACATACATTTTGAAAATGTAGGGATACAGAGAAGGAAATTGTGTTGAAGAAGAGAAATTTTAGATGTAAATTTCCTGGTCACCGGGTTCCATGCAGAAAAACAATACTAAATGTAGTTAATGAAACAGTATTGTGGGTCCCTATCACCACGGCATGGCGCGTCCTCAGGTTGCGGATAGAGGAGACGGCCTCCAAATATGGAGGGTAGCTGCGAATATATTGAATAAGCAGTCGTGGACAGCCGATAAGGGGTGGTCCTCCAGCTTGGGGGTTGGGTGAAGGGCTAACAACCCATCACCGTAAAAAAACAGCTTGTTACGAATCCCTACAATAACCTTTAGGGAGGCCGAGACGTAGATGGGAGGATAATATTAAAATGGATTTGAGGGAGGTGGGATATGATAGAGACTGGATTAATCTTGCACAAGATAGGGACCGCTGGCGGGCTTATGTGAGGGCGGCAATGAACCTTCGGGTTCCTTAAAAGCCACTTCTAAGTAAGTTAATGAAACAGATTATCTGAATGATGTGAATTAAGTATCACACAAAATGGACAACACTTTCAGCAGCTACTGTGAGAATGGTGAGTACCGAATGTTATTAATATAACATAGTATGTAAGTTTTAATCCGACGAAGCACTCTGAGTTCGCAAATGCAAGATTCATTGGTAGTGGTAGGGAATCTGCTCTGGTCAGCCAACATTAACACCAGGAGCATTGGCTGGGACACAATTCGCATGAAGAGACTGTTTACTTCATCTTATCTTAACTCATTTAGCTGTTATAGTGATGTACCGAAGTACATATGACATTTCCGTGTACGAATTCTGCATTATCATATGATGGATGGGTGTAGCATCTGACACAGTGCATGTGGGTTGGCCACTAAAGGGAAACTAAGAGGTGGAACTTAAACTGAGAGGATTAAATCCGGCATTGGAACTGGAATCCGGTGTGGCTTAGTGGATAAAGCGTCAGTAAGTAGAGCTGAAAACCTGGGTTCAAGTCCTGGTGCTGGAGAGAATTTTTCTCTTCTCCACCCATCCTTCATCACTTAGCTGTGACAATAACTCCCTTTTCCCAGCGAGTTATGCCTATATTGTACTAGAGGAATGGATTACAGTCTGAAAGCCCCCAGAGCTACTATCAATCCGTATTAAGAATCACAGGCAAGTGGTACTTATTGTAACAGTTATTGTGGAACTATGTGCAGTGTATGCAATGTTAATTTTTATGATAAAAAACAAGCTGTCCTAATATCTGACAATGAAAGTTTTAGGGCTGCTAAGAACACTGGTAACTGAAGTGTTAAGTAACAGTGAGCCATAAGAGAGCTGTAGGCCTACCAATAATTCTCTCAATAATAATCACAGAAGTAAAACCGGAGAAACTGCACTTAGTGTCCCGCAAAAAATTTGTCATTACGTCTACTGGACAGGCATCGCCAGCATGTTTAATATGATGGAGGGGGGAGGAGTATTCAGATAGGAGAAACTTAATAAAGGTGAGCAACCCTCAGCAAAAATGCTGTACAGCTTATTACGTAGGACTACTCCATGCAAAACTGAATTGCGACATTAATTCATCTGTTCTGATGATACGTCTTCAACACGGATCTATGACATATTCCACTGAATATGAGTGGACAAAATATAACTCCTTCTATTAATATCCAATTATGTAACTCTTAATAATAGATACCGGTAATCTATTAATATATGCAGCATTTACCTATGGTTATCTAATCCAAAACAAACTATACGCATAATTTTTCAAAGAGATATCCAAGATTTAACATTCTGGCTTGATTATTTCATGGGCAATTGGCTGATCATAAAGCTAAGTCTGCGATTCTAATTATGTGATAAACCAACATAACCTCTGCTATATATAAAAATTTCAATTTTAAAAGTAAATACCTTAATTGTGTCTAAAGGATGTCCAGCAACGACAGTACATACTCCTCCAAAGCCTCCTGATATAAAGTATTTCACTGGATTGACACTTTTCTTTTCAGACATTATAAAATATTTAAAAATTAATTTCCACAGCAGAAGAACTATTGACACCAATTCGATGGCTCAAGGATGGACTAGGACCATGAACCATGAGTATTATTTTTTCCATTGGTCGTGACAGGAAAGTGCAAAGTATCATATTTGAACCACAGTCCAGTATATACAGTCACGAAGCTTGAGTTGTTCAGGGTACTAGGAATAATAGACTGTGCCAGTTCTATTTCGCATTGTCTGTGATGAGGCGATAGTAGCGATCCTAGTGATTAGCAACTATATATGGATGCATATACCCTACGTATTAAGCTTCGTGACTATTTACTACACTGTGATTTGAACCTTGAACCAGAGGGTATAGAAGTAATTGGTGTTCTGACTCCATTTTTATTACGCGAGGGATTGCGGCGCGGTTTTATCGTAAGGAGCAACGAGCTATACTTGTTTTTTTTTTTAAAGCTGGGACATGACAGGAGCGTTGCGATCGGAAAAACAACTGAATGTCACATAGCGTGGTAGGCCTGTTGCTATGGTAACAACGGTTGAGTTGCCAAACTTACCGTTCCCACCTGGCGAGTGCTTAATAGCTCACTTGGCGACATTTATTGTGCACACACTGTTAGAATTGGTATGTTTCGTGTTTGATTCTCTGTCGATTTTTGTATTGTTTTCTTACCTTCGCGTCAATTGTCAATTAACGTTTTAACGTTAGCCATCGTAGCGTCAATTCGTAGCTTCCATCAGCTGGCAGCATGGTAGTTCATATTGGCAACATTGCACTGTAGTTCCAAGCTCGGCCTCTCAACTGTCATGTCCCATCTTTCAAAAAAACAAGTTATAGAAGTAAGATTATAGAGTGGCGATCACATCTCTATCAGCGCTCTTGGTGGTACTAGCTTGAACTAACAGCCGCCATGTTTTAACTGGTTAGCTCAAGCACTGCCATCGTGATCTAATACAGGCCGTAAGGCAGACCACGTGACTCGCTTAACAGCTGATCGCGAAAGGCGGTCTTTCAACCATATGAATTAGTTGCAGTGCATGAAGAATAACATATATTTCTCTGAAATGCAGTGTAATTGCGTCAGTAAAATTTTAAACAGTGATTGTGAGACACTTGAGACACAATTTACTTGCAATTTAAGGTATAATATTATTTTTGGTGTGAAAATTACGTTGTTGCAGGCAAAGTTCGTATGTGTAATACCTGCCTTTATTTCGATTAAATATTGCGCCCTTATGTGGTTAAGTAAAATTTTGGTCTTATAAACAGTAGGCTAAATATGTGTAATAATATATACGTGAAAGTGAAACATTGACTGGCATGTAAAGTAAGTTGTGATTAGGCCTAAGTGCAGCGTTACCGATGTTACTCTTGTCTAATCCATTATTGTTAGTTTACCGTATTTGTCTTATTAAATTTAAATTATTGCGCCCTTTTTATTTGTGAATAACCTACATTATACGAGTAAATAATACGACGTTTGATAATATACACAATTTGAACTAAAAACGAGATACATATAGTATATTACGAAAAATTATACCCTATAGTTTTCATTACTGTTACAGTATCTAGAATTGTAATTAGTTGAAATAAAGCACTCATGCTTCATTACGAAATTCTTGCACATTCATTTATGCACGTTTCAACAATTTTCAGTTGCATCGCACGCATATTTTAATGTGTTGAAGTTATAGGTTATGTTTATTCTATCAGTACTTGCCTTATTTCCATATTCGTAATTATGCATTATAATTAAGCATAACGCTACGTATAACTTATAAATGTAATTTGTCTACACTTCAATTGTATTTATTCGTTTCAGACGGTACTCCAGTCTGAAGTCTGATTAGTCTAATATGTTACTAGGGCTAAACTAGCGCTGAGGTAGTTCCCTTCGTATTCATACATCTTGCATATACAAATTAGTTCGGTTCGTTCAGGATTTTAATATGCCTTGCTTATAGGATCAAATGCATCTCCACAAAAAATAAATTCAACTGTTTTCAGTTCAGAAATTACCGGAACTATACCTCAGCGCTACTAAGTAATATAACGTATGTACATTTCATAGGAGGGACTGTGGTGAATTTTCTACCTATAAGTAAGGACGGTAACCGTGTTCTGAAGTTTATCCTAAAAATATATTCTTCTTTATTAAATCTCAAAACCGTTTTCGTTCTCAACTTAAGCCTAAAATGTTGACGCAGATAGGTTATGTTAACATGGTAAATTCTCTTCACATAAAAATAACACAGTGTTATTTATTATTCCTGCCACATTATGCAACACATAAATGGAACTTATACACATATTACATTGAATAAAAATTTAATTGTATTATTTATTTGTTCCTTACTATACTGGGTTGTAATGAATTGTATTTATCTAACCTACCAGATTAACACACAACTGTACATACACTAATTTCATAGGAGGGACTGTGGTAAATTTTGTACCTACAAGTAAGGAAGGTAGACGTGCTAAATTAAAATCACAATATAAATAATTCTTCTTTATTAAATCTCAAAATAGCTTCCATTCCAAACTTAAAATGTTGATGCAACCAGGTTATGTTACCATGTAAAACTCCGTTCACATTAAAATAACACAGTTTTGTAATTATTTCTGCAACATATTATGCAATAAGAAGTGTGAAGGGGTCTTATACACACATTACACTAAATAAAATTGAGCGCCGACACGCTATAAAGTAATATATTTCACTCAGCTCCGTATACTCAAATAGAAAAGCCCGACTCATCGAGTGACGTCACACAACCTGCATTACGGCCTGGTCTAGATCACGATGGCAGTGGCTCAAGTCATTGCCTGTGGCTCAATTCCATCGTATTAAGATGGACTTGGTTAGCTCGCTTTAGCAGAAGGAGACGTATAGACACTGGAGATTTTTAAATCCCGTAATTAAGATGCTTCTTGTGTGCTCTGCTATAACTTTAGCAACTGAAGTGACAAAACAAAGAATAAATAGCCCAATTGATGGATTGTAGCTTGTAACAGTATACTACGATACAAGTTGGGAAGTGCTTTTTACAAAATCGAGGAAAAGTTTGAAAAAACGAGCAGAGCAAGTTTTTCGATTTCCGAGATTTTATAATGCACTTCACAAACGTTTATCGAAATATAGGTCTACTTGTATTGCAAGCTTTGTTGCAATAATTTCATAAAGTTCATGTTCACTGATCTGAGAGTTCTGGTGATTTTGACAATCCTTCAGTTGGGCTAAACATTTTTGTTTTATCGCTTCGGTGTGTATTGTACAACAATTTTTGCACGAGCATATTTTTAAAATTGCAAATACAATATATTTTGCATTGAAAAGTTAGAGCAATAATATTATTTCAAAGCCTTTGCAAAACTACAATGCAATGATAATTAAGGCCCGTATTCACCAACGTCGGTAAAAATTTTATCTCAGTTTTTAGCTACAAAAACTTAGATAATAGCTATATTTATATTCACCAACAAAATTATCTCGGTTAATTGGAATTATCTCGGTTTAAAATTTTACCGGAGAAATAATGGCCGATAAAGTAGGAAAAAATGAGATAATCGGAATAACAAGATGGCTCATAGACGACTGGAATATTTAATTGATGAAAGGGAAAATGACAGTGATGAGGAATATGGCCAAGAGTACAAAAGACGACGTCCTAGGTGGCTAAAAGAACGCGCCACATACTTTCAGGACTACGATGACTCAGATTTTGTAACACGGTTTAGATTATCTAAAACTTCAGCTTTATCAGTCTTATCAGTGACAGAACATAACCTGGAATTTACAACAAATAGGTAAGCTGAATTCTCTACAATACTATTGTTTATACCAGAGAGGGGCAGCAAAAAATTACCGCACTTTACAAGGGACGTCGGGGAACAGATCGCAAGCAATCCATCGCTCGACTCACCGATCAGCTGTAGCAGCGCGTGCGGACCGAGCATTCAGTTTCATTACGGTAGGCCTAAATTATTAGTTTCTCGCCATTTTCTGAATAACTTGGTTATGTATTGTCTCGAAGGCATTGCAGCGTCACGAAACTGATGTAGAAATTTTCGAACAGTACAGTCATAAGATTTGTTTTTTAGGAGAAATGTCTTAAATAGAAATATTCGTTGTACAATACTATACGTCACCATACTGACAGCGAACACAAATAATGTTCAATAACAAGTGTAGTAATGCAACACTACGTAATAACGTGCACTCAATAAACACTCCACTCGTCAACTAAACACTCCATACGCTTCCCGCTGTCCACAAACTCAGTCCTCACCACTTGGAATTTTAGGCCTACCGTAATAAAACTGAACGCCTGGCCCGCCCGCGCTGCTACAGCTGAGCAATGGATTACGGACAATGTTCCCGACGTCTTCTGCATAGTGCGGTAACTTTTTGCTTCCTCTCTCTGTAATTACCCAATTTATATACGTATAAGTTAGTGCTATAAATACATACACGCGCATATACATGCATACTAACGATCGTATTGACAGGCATCGTGGTTGGCTATGTATCTTTACATTTTTTTCATAAAATTAAGAAAATTAGAATTATATTGAAGTTACTTTTCTCCCATTTTAGGAATCAAGCTGTATCGCCCATAAATCAGCTGCTACTAGCACTAAGATTTTACGCTACTGGTGGTGACCAGCTTAGCGTTGCAGATTACGCTGGTGTGAGTCAGTCTACAGCTTCCCGAGTTGTACATAGAGTCAGCAGTACCATAGCTGCTTTACGATTCCAATATATTAATCTTCCGCAAACACCTCAATCTATACTTCAAGCGCAGATGTGTTTTTACAACATAGTCAGATTTCCAAAAGTAATAGGAGCAATGGACTATACCCATATTAGGATACGATCCCCTGGAGGTAATAATGCGGAACTCTTCCGAAACAGGAAGACTTACTTTTCGCTAAATGTGCAAGCAATATGTAATGCTAATATGGAATTTAGCGACATAGTGGATAGATGGCCAGGCAGTAGTCACGACAGTACCATTTTCAACAATTGTGTACAACGAGCCAGGTTCGAACAGGGGTTCTACGGGGATCCAGTGTTACTAGTAGATGCAGGCTGCCCCTGTAGATCTTACCTAATGCCTCCTCTGGATATAGTTCATACACCGGCAGAGAATCTCTATAATGAATCGCAAATCAGATCAAGAAATGTAATAGAGAGAACGTTTGGCTTATGGAAGCGAAGATTTCCGGTTCTTGCTTTGGGGATGAATGTGACATTAGATCATACGTTTGCCGTGATAACTGCTAAAGCGGTACTGCATAATATTCTTCGTCGAGCTGGAGAAGAATTACCTCAGGACGATCCACATCTACAGTTACCTGCACCATGGGCTGAACTCTTAGGAGAAGGACAGATTGATGGACGACTGTATCAGCAAAATAGACCTATATCTCGCCGCGACAATCTAGTGAGACGAACAATAATTGATACCTACTTTAGAAGTCTCCTACCACAGTAGCAGCACAGCATTTTACATTATTAAAAGGTCTTGCATAAATGTTGTATATTTTTTCTCACACATTGTTGTTATATTACAAAACATAAGAAATAATTTGCTTTTTTCATGGTTCAATTGTGTAAACAAATGTACTATTTACATATTACTTATTCATATCTTTTAATGTACCGACACGGCTAAATTATTTTTTCATATAATGAAAACAATGAAATTGAATTAATAATTATCAGCACAATGCATTGTAACAATTTTAATTGTTGTTTAATAATTTTTCAGTTTTCATTTTCTCGTGTTTGAGTAGTTCATTTTCTCTTTCAAGTTTTACTTTTTCAATTTCGAGTTTTAATTGTTCCTGCTGTAGTCGAAGAGAGTGAAGCTCCTTGTTCCACAAGTGTTCTTCTGTTGCTTGTTCAATGCTCTTCATTATTGCCTCAGCCTTCAAATTGTAGATTTTTGCTAAGGGCTCTTCTGGCTTGCTAAGCATCGATCTTCTGCGTGTAGTCCAGCTTGGGGGGACATTTTTTGAAGAAGTTGAAGGAGCTGTAACACTGACGTTGGCCGAGTCGTCACAGGCAACTTCACTTATAGCTTCAGTGGAGCAGTTTTTTATGGCTTCAACATTAGCGATGTCGGCGGCTCTACTGCAGCTTGCAGTCACAGTCGATTGTAGTGCTGGATGCTTGGGAGACTTAAGCATATTTGGTGTATATTGACCCCAATTGAATTGCGTTGGATGATTCTCAAAATTAATACGTATTTCCGCGGATTCTACTGTCAGCACAATTGTATCACCATTATTAACAACTACAATATCTAACGGTTCACTGTCACCGTCGTGTGGGTTTTTCAGTCCCTTTACTGAAGGCTGAATAAGTTCTATTACCTGTCCACACCTGTGGAGTAACGGTCAGCGTGTCTGGCCGCGAAACCAGGTGGCCCGGGTTCGATTCCCGGTCGGGGCAAGTTACCTGGTTGAGATTTTTTCCGGGGTTTTCCCTCAACCCAATATGAGCAAATGCTGGGTAATTTTCGGTGCTGGACCCCGGACTCATTTCACCTTCATCTCATTCAGACGCTAAATAACCTAAGCTGTTGATAAAGCGTCGTAAAATAACCTACTAAAAAAAAGTTCTATTACCCTTTCAAGGATAGGATCATTTGTAATAACCTTACTTGTGCCCCCACCTGTTTTCAATGCTTCCATCTTGATTTCCGCCGATGCCTTTCTAGAAGCCTTCTTTAAATTTTCCCAAACATTTTTCAAGTTTGTACAGGGACATCATTTTATTTTTACTTCAATTTTTATTGTACCTGAGTTTTTGAATGTACTTCACTCCCACCCCTTCTACTAAGGAAGTTCCAACTCCACACAGAACCAAGACCGCAGATAGTAAGCAGTACTGAGTTATTGAGTATAGTACGTTCCAGAAATATGTTCGCGTTTTCCAGTGACGAAAGAGCTTTCAATATTGAATCATATTTTCGCACAGGTACTGTCCGTTTGCCTACGTCGCATCACGATTTCCCCCACCTGCTTCTGCTCGGCCCTCTGTAATAGCTGGGCTGTCTTAGCTCTTTTCTGAAAACATTAATTTCTCTTAGGAATTGGACGTTTACGTAATATTATACAGCTGTTTAATTTAACTTAAATAAAAGGGCCTCGTTAAGTAATTAACTGTCACGTGATTTCCTCCCTTTCTACAATCCTGCGGCATAACCACTTGGACGGACAGTAGATAGCATGTCTGAGTAATTTTATATTTTCGGGTCGGGCAGAAATGAAGATTGAATTCACAGTACGTAGAGTAGGTACAGAATTATTTCAACATGAGTTACTGGCAATTGGAATTAGATGCAATAGTCTATAGTGCGATAATATGCACAAAAGAACTGAAGCCTGTATCGAAATGAACGGCCACCATTTTCAAAATTGTGTTTAAATATTCATATTATGATTATTTTTCAATTTAACTTCTTTCTCTATATTGTACGCTAATGTGCTGTAGACAGTATACACTGCATAATGAATACGTTCGCATGGATAACTCACTTCGTGAGTAAAAACACTTATTCTTAATACAGTACTGTACTTTGATTAAAGAAAAACCTAATGAAAATTATCAAACTCAAAATCGCGATATTTCCTAGTTTACGTAAATGAATGAACTACTTTTCTTCCATCCTATACCTAGTAGAGTGATTTGTGTTTTTCGCCAGTATCATCGAACTCCAGTCTTGGAGGGGGGAGCAAGCGGTGTTTCCGGTTATCTAAAGGTATAGACAGGTTAATATTAAAAATGTTAGTAAAAATAAAATGATGTCCCTGTAGCATCCCGAACGGGCCCGTTTCCTTGAGAATTAAAACTAATTGAAGTTGTTTGCCACTGTTCATTTTTCATTTGAGTTGTTACACCATCTGTTTTTTTTTTTATTTTCTATCACATTTATATTTTCTGCCACCAAATCCAATAACAATTCCTTCTCTTGACATGTCATATTAGGTTTATTTCTACGTTTCTGATCAACACTAGCCATAACTTATGGTAGATGAACTATTTTCGCACACCTAACCTATATACACTCGTAAACTTGTTTATTTTTATCATGAATTTATATTTTCCATGGCGTTAGTCAATTGTTTCCCTCTATGCTTTCCGTGCTTCGTTATGAAGAAATTAACGATCAAATGCAGTCTGAAACGAAAACTCCGTTTTTGAAAACCAGGATAATAAATTATGTGGTGAATACAGAACTGAGCGTTATCCGAGATAATGGTATTACCAGAGTTTTAGAAATCTGAGATAATAGCAAATATTACTGACGTTGGTGAATATGGGCCTAAGTAACAATAAGTGCACTGTAATGGGTCCTTTCAGTATAGTTTTGTTATGAAGAATGGTTTCCCTAGCAACAAGTTTCTGCGTGGGATTTCCAACTTTCAAGGCCTAACAACAACAACTGTAAATACAGCAAAAACATGACAATTGCAGCTATATCACTCTTTCTCAATTTTCGGATTTGTTTACGGGTAACCATGGCAAAGAACCCTTGTAAGATTTCTATAGAGCCTGTCTGCGAGGGTACTTGAATCGCTGATAAAACATTTCTCTTGTAGCTGCAAACACCTTATAGCTTCCTGGCTTGGCTCTTTTGAAAGGAAAATAACGGCACGCGAATATAATGAGATCAAATTCCTTATCTTTCACTGTGTTCACACTTTTTGTACCTGTTAATTTCAGTTTTTGAGACGTGTGAATAGAGTGACTGTGTTATGTCTTATTGCTAAAAGGATATAGGCCTATTAGAAGATTAAGTTATCTAAGCAGTTATTTATTTTTAGTGATAGTTTTAAAATTATTTTTAAAAGTGGTGACTCAAATATTTTTATTAACAACGAGGAATGTATCCTATAAACGAAATAGTGTGTAGCGTGTTACAGACACCATTTTCTCAATGGACTGAAGGTAATGAAAGATATGTATTGTTAGCAGGTAAACCACCGGCGTGGCTCAGTCGATTAAGGCGCTTGCCTGGCAGTCTGACGTTGCGCTCGGGCGCGGGTTCGATCCCCGCTTGGGCTGATTACCTGGTTAGGATTTTTCGAGGTTCTCCCCAACTATAATGTGAAAGTCAGGTAATCTGTGGTGAATCCTCGGCCTCATCTCGCCAAATACCATCTCGCTATCATCAATCTCATCGACGCTAAATAACCTCGTAGTTGATACAGCGTCGTTAAATAACCGACTAAAATAAAAACAATTGTTAGCGGGGAAACCAACACCACTTATTATTAATATATAGGCAAAAAAGTTGAAAAGGAAAGGTGCAAGAGCTTACACCAAACATTTTAAAAGTGCGTGGTACAGTGAATATCAGTGGCTGTGCAGTAGTTCTTATTTGGAAAAATTGTTTTGTTGGCCCTGTTTGTTAGAATAAAAAAAATCGGCGTGGAACTCGGATGGATTTTGTGAAAACAGATTAAGTTTTTGTCAGTTTTTTTAAATGCTAAAGAAAGGGGTGAATTTTCAGGGCGGAAATATGTTAAGCTGTCAGAAGGCGAACTTTTTCAGAAGTAGAAACAATTATTTTTGAAATACTTGACGTCATATCTATGCAAGTTAACACTAGATATCAAGATATTGAACAGCTTCAGTTTTGCTCTTTTGCCAATACTTCAAAATTTCTTCAGTATTCTAATATTTTTCCCTCTAATGCTCTTGCTGCTCTATAAAAGACTTTTCCAAATTTGTTCAAAGTAAGTCGTTGTAAAACAGAACTAGAGCTTCTCTATGCAGATAATGAGTACCAGAACATTTCCCCTGATACAAGCACTAAAACTTGTAAGAGAAAACAAAGACGTATTGAAGAACCCTATAGGCTCTTTTCTCTTATTGTGACATTACAGTCAACAAGCATTGCGGTGGAGCGAAGTTTTTTGTTTTTTTTTTTTTGTGCACTCAACCGCATAAAGACAAATCTTCGCAATTCAATGGCACAGGGGAGATTATCACAAGGACTTGCTACATGATCTGATTGAGAAGCAGCCATTTCATGTCATCAGTGACAAATTCTCCATTCGTAGAGACAGACGAATCAACTTAATCTGCAAAAAATAGGTAAGTCGTACATCATGTCCCTTAATAAAAGAGCTTCACCAACTTTTGAGGTTACGAGCAGCCACTGACTTGTTGACCAGTTAAAACATGGCAGACATAGGTTCAAATGTTTCAAAGTTGGCGGCGAGATCGCCACTCTATATTCTTACTTCTAGCTCGTTGATAATACCAGATTTTCAGTTTGGCTTTCGTCCAAAACATTCTACAACACACCAACTGCAAAGAGTCACTGAATCCATTATAAAAGGCTTTCAAGAAAAACAGTATACTGCCACTGTGTTTCTGGATATTGCCCAAGCATTTGATACTGTTTGGCATGATGGCTTAATGATAAAATTATATAGAAATGGTTTTCCTGACTATCTCATACGCATCGTGAAAAGTTTTTTATCTGAGCGTCTGTTCTCAGTACGTATAGATGGCATTAAATCAACGCTTCGTCCAGTTTTAGCCGGAGTACCACAAGGATCTATACTGTCACCATTTCTCTTCAATATCTTCACATATGACATTCCATGTTTACAACCGTCACACATAGCTATGTATGCTGACGATACAGTTCTCTTTTATTCTCATAGTAACCTAAATACTGCAATCAGCACTCTTCAGACATCCTTACAGGAGCTGTCTAAATGGTTCTCTGACTGGAGATTACTACTCAACATTACCAAGACAGAAGCTAAAATCTTCTCTTTAAGGCCTATTCATAATCCACCTCCTTTGGTTCTTTTAAATGAACAAGTTACATGGCTCTCTAGTCAAGAAGCTGTCAAATATTTGGGAATATTATTAGACACGAAACTTACGTGGAATGCACATATAACTCGCATTGTTACACTAACCTCTTTTAGAATTCGAAAATTATACCCTTTGGTTAATAGACGTTCACAAATTGGATTGGACTGTTCAATGCTACTCTACACCGCGCTTGTACGACCTCTTTATGCAGCGCCAGTGTGGGGGACTGCAAATAAGACACACACGCATCGCCTATAAGTTCTCCAGAACAAGTTCCTGCGTACTGCAACAAATGCCCCCTGGTTTGTAAGAAATCAGCAACTGCATCAAGAATTGGGAATTCTTCCACTAGAACAGTACATCCATTCAATGTCAAAATCTTTCTTCAACAAACTTCCTGGTGTTCCTGGAGCTGTGACATATAACATTGGAGCAAGATCTTGTCAGCCATCTCGACTTAAAAGGAAACTCCCTCAAGACATCCTTCTTAGTGATACTGACGACTCTTCATAATTTAACACAGAAAATCATCATATTTTTGTTCACATAATTCACAAAAATGTTCAATTAATTAATTTAAATTAATTAGAGGAGCCTTTAGAGCCAACCTCAGCATGATTAGATTAGATTTATTTATTTAACCTGGTAGAGATAAGGCCGTCAGGCCTTCTCTGCACCTCTACCAGGGGATTACAACTATAACATGAACAATAAGATTACAATTAATATTAAATTTACAATTACAATTACAATAAAAATTAAAGTACGACAAGAATACCTGATTAATGAAAGCTAGACATTTTATCATATAAGTTAAGAACAAAGAATATTTTTGTATTTACTAAATTACAAATTAAACCTACAATAACAAAATTCTATAGTGATGAAATTACCGGATATTAAGATATTTTGTGGTAGATTAAAAGAACTATTTACAAGAAACCATGTCTGAACGAGTCTCAATTACTGACCAAGTGCCTAGTAAGTTTGCGTTTGAATTGAATTTTATTTCGACAGTCCCTGATGCTAGCAGGTAACGAATTCCAGAGTCTTGGCAGGGCTATTGTGAAAGAGGATGAGTATGAGGAGGTGCGATGGGATGGTATTGTTAGTATTGTTTCATGGCGAGAGCGTGTGTTCAGATTGTGGTGGGAAGAAAGGTAAGTGAAGCGAGACGACAGGTACGAAGGAATAGAAGAGTTCAAGATTTCGAAGAGAAAGAGAAGTGAATGTAAATTTCTTTTCTTATCTATTTTAAGCCAACCTATTGCTTCCAGGGATGGGGTAATATGATCATATTTACGAACATTGCTTACAAAACGTACACACAAATTATGAGCACGTTGAAGTTTCATTTTGTTGTCGCTGGAATGATATTCTGCATGTGATATTCCATAATTTAACAGTGGTCTGTATAGCAAGTTTGCTGGTCGACCAATATTAAACATAAAAAAAAACTTCTAGCTCGTTGGTAGGAGTGCAGACGGTGCTAGTTTCTGTGATGGATTCCAAGGTGGCTGCGCTGATGACTGCCCTGCGTGTTCACTTGCTGGAAGTAATGCGCCCTGGTGGCTGCTTTGGTGGCTATAGCTTGCTGGATTTCGAGGGTAGACACACTTGAAGAGCTCTCGCTAGCGAGAAATGTGTTGCGAGAAAATTCAAAGATTTATAACATGGATTCAAGTGGACGTCCACACATTGGATTGGAAGACAGTGCCTTAGATTATATGCAATATATTGTGACAGCCGGGAAACGATCTCACGACCGGCAGAAGGAGGGCAAGGTTGGCCATGGTCAGCGCGGCAAATGAAGTTGCGCGCGCATCTGCTTTCTGGGGCATGTGCTGTGGCGTAGAGAGAAGAGGAGAGACGGCGACCGCGGCAGTGAGGGGAGAAATCCATGTTCTAGGCATCTGTCGATTGATCGCGAAATCGTACTCTCCAGAAACTATGGTTTAGTTATAAATACGACACGCGAGTGAACTTGAGCAGCAGTTTAGTTAGTTGTAGCAGTCGCCAGTTTTTGGTCAGCCAGTCAGTGTAGCAGTGAAGCCAGCTTCGAGACCGGAGTTCGACTTGTGGAGTGTGTCCGCAGCTGTGTGAGTGCAGTGGACCGCAGTTGGGGGACCGGAGTTCGAAATTCAGTGGACTTTCTCTGAAGGCCTGGGGTTCGAGATACTGTGAACTCGAGTGACTGAGCTAGAAGAACTAGCCAAGGCAAACGACCTGTGAACTGAGAACTGACAGTTCTGATTTGAAAATAGTGCTTTGTGAACATTACTTAAGATTAGCAGTACATTGTTGTTCTCAATAATCCAAGTAAATTGTCATTGTCGTCTGTGGAGTGCAATAACGAATACTGTGTTACTGTGTGGAGTGGAAATCCCATTGTTGACGGGAGTGTTTACATTCAATTATAGAAAGTGATTATTGTCGTTTTGAGAATAAAATTACATTCTTGTTTTGTATAAAAGTTACAATATTTTGATATCAAGAATGACAACC
Source organism: Periplaneta americana (assembly GCF_040183065.1). Lineage (NCBI taxonomy): Eukaryota > Metazoa > Arthropoda > Insecta > Blattodea > Blattidae > Periplaneta > Periplaneta americana. The sequence continues at coordinate 52,987,377 of NC_091126.1, forward strand.
ATTCATTTTAATATAATTGAAAAACAGAAGTTGGGAAATTACATCGATTAATTATCCATAAAATACTATACGATGCATTTAGTAAGCAACAATGAGTCCCAAAATTTCAATGTCATTTCTTTGTTCTGCTACGCATCCGTGCGTTTTTTTAAGCGCTTCATGCCTTTGCTGCAGCAAAATGAGGGTCGAAAAAAAACGCAATTAGGTCAGCTGATTGTAAAATGGTGGACAATATTGGCTTCTATTACTGCAGTAATAAATTTAACCTTAAAAGAACATAACATGTTAAATAGTTTCGACTCTCATGATAATTACATGGAATTATTATTACTAGACGATTTTAACAATAATGAACGTTGCAAAAGACCAAAACACACATTCCGCCATGATAGATCGTGCAGCAAACTCGTAAGGCCTTCGTACAGTTGTATGCGGCACAGCTATGCACCATTATTCCACTTACGGAATTTATATAGGAGTACGATGAAAATAAATGATAAAAGAACATTATTTGTACAGTTGTATGCAGCACAAGAGCGCACGATGGTTTCACTTATAACAAAGAAATATGATTAAAATACATAAACACTATTTGTATAGGCCTCATATGTAGCACAGTAGTAGGCCTACACTGTGATATCATGTATATCACAGGAGAACGATTCAGTTAAACTATATAAACACCATTGATTAAATTAATACGCACTTACTCCTAACACATTCAATAATACTGAATAACCTTCTACGTTATTTCAAATTAGGCGGAATCGTGATGTAAACATATTGTAGTCACATGGCACTCACCCTCAAGATGGAGATACACGAAAGTGTTCAATTTTTGGTCGAGGAACAGCGCTCCTAGTGAGTCTATGTTTAACTATAAAACGTCTTTGCGTAAAGCAATGTTTTGATTTGCTGCACAGTTGCTGCTGCTGCCGTCGCTCCTAGCGGCTGAATTGGCATTAAGCGGAAATCACTAGGACCTTCTAAATAGTCCTGGAATCACTTCAGAACTAGATTGATTGTACAGCCATCTGTGGGCTCGTGTATACGTGAAGTCGGTAACTGCATTTACCTTGCATTATCGGTAACAATATTCACTACTATACCAGATCAGTGCTCTAAAGAATTGCCTTAGGTTTTTGCTACTCGCCTTACATATCACTAGAGCCCTGAAATTTGGCAAAATGCCTTTTTTTATTGGTTGCAGCTACTCAGCTCTTGTTAAAGGAATAACTGTTTCCATGTCTTTCTCTATTTTATGAGTTTTTTATATTTTTCCTTTTTTTTGCCTCTTTTAACAGAATTGCTTTATTATAAAATGTAATGCTTTTTCTATATAAAATCGTGTTTCAAAAGTACTTGAATAAGGCATGATTAAAATGTCCGATGTAATAAAATTCTGATTTTATATTTTTCTGTGGGAAAAGACAGACTTTTACTCACATCATAAACTTTTCAACACAACACAGCTAGTCTCTTCATTGAAAAGGATAATTGACGGAAAGTCCAGTAAGCCCTAACTTTTACAATTTTACAAGAGCTTTCAAAGGGGGAAAATCCCATACTTTTAATAGCGCTAGGAAAATATAAACATTTTAGAAATCGTATCCTGTTAATACGTACTGGCTTTTAAGGAACTCAGAGGTTCATTGCCGCCCTCACATAAGCCCGCCATTGGTCCCTATCCTGAGCAAGATTAATCCAGTCTCTACAGTCATATCCTACCTCCCTCAAATCCATTTTAATATTATCTTCCCATCTACGTCTCGGCCTCCCTAAAGGTCTTTTGCCCTCCGGCCTCCCAACTAATACTCTGTATGCATTTCTGGATTCGCCCATACGTGCTATATGTCCTGCCCATCTCAAACGTCTGGATTTTATGGTCCTAATTATGTCAGGTGAAGTATACAATGCGTGCAGCTCTGTGTTCTGTAACTTTCTCCATTCTCCTGTAACTTCATCCCTCTTAGCCCCAAATATTTTCCTAAGAACCTTATTCTCAAACACCCTTAATCTCTGTTCCTCTCTCAAAGTGAGAGTCCAAGTTTCACAACCATACAGAAGAACCGGTAATATAACTGTTTTATAAATTCTAACTTTCAGATTTTTTGACAGAAGACTAGATGACAAAAGCTTCTCAACCGAATAATAACAGGCACTTCCCATATTTATTCTGCGTTTAATTTCCTCTCTAGAGTCATTTATGTTTGTTACTGTTGCTCCAAGATATTTGAATTTTTCCACCTCTTCGAAGGATAAATCTCCAATTTTTATAGTTCCAGTTCGTACAGTTACGGAAGAAAAAACTGGCCGATGAACAGCAAAACTCGTAATGTTACTTATGCCGGTTTTGTTGTGATTATCACAGTACAGAGTACTGTTTACTCGAAGTTGCTGGACTAGGAGAGAAAGGCTTTCGTACTGTTTCTATTCACATTCTATAAGGTTGAAACTCTCGTGTTTTTGTCGATGTACAGAAATTTGTTATTTAATTGTTTTTACCATTGCAGGTATGAGGAATGTTACTGATTTCATTATCAACTCCTCTGTTCGTCTCTCTTTACTCTATAGACATACGGTACTTCGTTTATTTATGGTTTATTTTTACTTTAATATCTTCCTGGCAAAACAGACGACGAAGAGTAAACAAAATTGAGATAGATACAATACATAGGAACTTAATGGTAAGATGATATAGACGTGAACAGTTAGTTAAAGTAGAATAAATATAAATTGATTAAGGTAATCCAATACAAATTATATAAGTGAACATTCAGTTAAATTGAAATAAATAAATACCTATAAATTACTTTCGGTAAACAATTAGTAATGAGGGAAGAGAAACACAAATATTTGTTAGTTCGAAATAATTTTTGTGCAATTTAGGAAAACGTTTTTATTATATAAGTGGTTCTAGTGTTTACTAAAACCTATTTATTTATTCTATTATTAAAGCTACAGGGTGCTATTCATAGACATTTCGCTAGCCCGGGCTACGAGCGTGCCAAACAGGATTCATATCATATCATATCATATCATATCATATCGCATATCATATCATATCATATCATATCATATCATATCATATCATATCATATATCATATCATATCATACCATATCATATCATATATCATATCATATCGCTGACACTGGTTTATGAATACGAAAAACGTTAGTTCGCTGATCATCCGCCGAAAGCCCGCGCTAAGAATGTCTATGAATATGGCCCACAGTGTTTATTTTTGTTCTAAAAATAGAAAAGAAAAATACATTCCTGAAGTAAAATAATTAATACTGAATGTTCTTTATATCACAAATTAAAATGTTCTTCTACCTATGTAGTTCTAGTTATATACAACAGTTTTCTTCTGGACTTAATAACCTGTCCATAAACCGTTGACATTGATCACTGCATCCATTCTTCTACTTACAGAATTAACAAGGCTTTGGATATAGACCTACTGTATCTATCTCACAATGCAACATCATCCCAAACATCTGCAATGAGATTCCACAATTCATCTGCAATCCTAGGACACCGACTCTGTAGTTACACATTAACATTGCGTTGCACTTCCGTACACACATTTTCTGTGAAATTTAAGTCAGGACTTCTTGGCACCCATGGAACCTCTCGACATCGTCCCTGTGAATGTTGAACCACCGCTGCACGGCGACGCATGTGTGTACCGAAGACAAGTCATGTTGGAATTTTATTTTGTTTTCGGGCTTAAACACACGAACACTAGGTAGCATCACATTTTCCAGTTTACTGGTGTACTGATGCTCATTCATATGCCCATGAATCCTCCATAGTGCACCGCCACCATAACCAGAAATCCGTACCACACCAACACGGACAAACGACCACTGCGTTGTCTCTGGACCACAAGTATTCAGGGTCAAATCTCTTGGATTGTTTCGGTCGATATACGTGCACTGGCCTGCTATAGTTCATAAACATATCATCCAAAAAGATGACCTCTTTCCATGGATAGTTGTGGTCCTCGGAACTGTTCTGACTTAAAAAAGTGGTCCCCACTTCAAAAAAGTTTAAGAAACACTGGCCTATATCATCAACAATACTATTTAATCCTTTTCAGTATGTTCACTATATAATTCGATTTGAAAGGTTTATTCTGTAAAGAGTTGGAGTTTATTTTTCAATTTATTTTATACTCCTGTCGAAGTAAGAAATACTCGTAAAATTATGCACGAACAAAAACCATGCTTAAAAAAAACCACAGCCTGCCTTTCAAAAATAAATTTTGTTTCAACAATGAATAAGTTTGAGTATTATGTTTCTTTGCTTCGAGTCTGATATGCTTCGTCAGATTGACTTTGATAATACCATCATTGCTTTCTCTGTGAAGAAAGTCCGAAGAAAGTCTTTATAATTCACAAGTAAGATGCATGTACTTTGATTTCAGTAATTTACTGTTTTCTGAAGTCGACCTGGTTGGCGAGTTGGTATAGCGCTGGCCTTCTATGCCCAAGGTTGCGGGTTCGATCCTGGGCCAGGTCGATGGCATTTAAGTGTGCTTAAATGCGACAGGCTCATGTCAGTGGATTTACTGGCATGTAAAAGAACTCCTGCGGGACAAAATTCCAGCACATCCGGCGACGCTGATATAATCTCTGCAGTTACGAGCGTCGTTAAATAAATCATAACATTTAAATTTTGTTTTCTGAATTGTAACATTTCATTTAAAAATAACTTTAACTGAACGTCACCTGTATAATAGCTGTCCATAAACTGTTTGTGGGATTTGGGGACGGCAAAATCTAGCACTGCCTGGGAGCGGCACTATACCTAACTCCGGCTCTGCATAACCTACAGAATACTGTAGAATGTAAATAAAACCATTCCGAAAGCCAATCTCTCTAAGGGACGAAGTGAAAAGTGTTAATGTATCCCATGAAGTTATTTCTATTCACTACATTATACACCAACAGAAATCATGTGCAAAACAAATCAAAATGGTGTTATAGAAGTAGTCCAGTTGGAAAAACCACCAACACAATTATATCGAAAAGTCTCGCTCATTGTCAATTTAAGTCGTTCTTGATGAATGCAATAGCGAGTAAGGCGATCTGTCATATTATAGTAAAGTACGGTGACTTAGTCGTGGCAAATTATTGAATAGGTTCTTTGAACTGAGGGAGGAAACATCATCGTTCACGGAGGAAGAAAAGTCTGTATCATAAGTGAAGAATGAAAAAATGGATTTGTGAACTTGCCTTCTTAATGGAATTATCTGAATGCTTTAAATTGTTTTCTACATGGTAACAACAAGATTATTACACAGTTATATGACAGAGTGAAGGCGTTTAATATAAACCACCTTTAATTATGGAACGTTAGCTTAACTAAAAGGATAAGTTACAGCACATTTTTCAATATTAACAACGATATAGGCATACTAGTTTCTTAAGACTTTGGATTTCGAAGAATATATTCACACATCATGACGATCTGCACCAGAAATTTGATTCGAGATTTAAAGATTAGGAAAATTTTCAATTTGATTTTCAATTAGTATTTGTAATTAGAACTTATTGATTTACTTTACGATAGTGAATTGAAGGATAAAAATCAAAACAAAAGAAGTTATCTGACTTTTATATGAACTTTCCATGTCTTAGATTTCCCCGAATGTACAGACATCCTTTTTTGGATTCACGTAGGCCATCTGTGCGAACAGTAATTTTTTTCCTATGATGAAGATAAACAAGCCATGTCATGGAAGCCAATTATCGGATCACAACTTAAAATGTGCTGTCACATTATGCACTATACAAACAATAGTTCCAATCGTTGAGAAATTGCTGAGGAAGAAGAGAATTAAACAAATCCCGAAAAATCAGTGCTAATGCCAGTGTTGAGTGGACTGAATGGAGTTAAATTTCTCCATTATTATTCCTAGGATTTTTATGTGTTTTGTTCAACATTTTCCTTAACAGAAGCAGTTTACACATTTACAGTAATTGTCATGCATTACTCGAATAATTAACATGAAATGTGTATTACATTTCTAAAAGTAATTATAAATTTATTAACTTCTAAGTTTGTTGAAAATAGGCTACAATGTTTTTTTTTTTCAAATTGCTTAAGATAGTTCATTTAGTTATTTCTATTCAGCCCGTATCTTTTTTCCATCAGAAAACAATCATAAACCTATGCAGTAAATTCATATTTTGGCCCGACGCTGAACGTCTTACCTGCCCTGCTACGACTTTCCGCGGGCGAGCGGGCAAGGCTTGATGACGACACAGTGCTCTGAGTTGGGGACCAATGCTCTATAACTGTGATTATCACAACAAAACCGGCATAAGTAACATTACGAGTTTTGCTGCACATCGGCCAGTTTTTTTCTTCCGTGACTGTACTATATTCTCGTCACGAGACATAATCATATACTTAGTCTTTTCGGGATTTACTTCCAACCCAATCGCTTTACTTGCTTCAACTAGAATTTCCGAGTTTCCCCTAATCGTTTGTGGATTTTCTCCTAACATATTCACGTTATCCGCATAGACAAGAATCTGATGTAACCCATTCAATTCCAAACCCTCTGTGTTATCCTGAACTTTCCTAATGGCATATTCTAGAGCGAAGTTAAAAAGTAAAGGTGATAGTGCATCTCCCTGCTTTAGCCCGCAGTGAATTGGAAAAGCATCAGATAGAAACTGGCCTATACGGACTCTGCTGTAAGTTTCACTAAGACACATTTTAATTAATCGAACTAGTTTCTTGGGAATACCAAATTCAATAAGAATATTATATAAAACTTCTCTCTTAACCGAGCCATACGCCTTTTTGAAATCTATGAATAACTGATGTACTGTACCCTTATACTCCCATTTTTTCTCCAATATCTGTCGAATACAAGAAATATGATCAATAGTCGATCTTTTACGCCTAAAACCACACTGATGATCCCCAATAATTTCATCTACATATGGAGTTAATCTTCTCAAAAGGATATTCGACAAAATGTTGTACGACATCAACAAAAGTGATATTCCTCGAAAGTTACTACAGTTAGTCTTGTCCCCCTTCTTAAAAATAGGTACGATTATGGACTCCTTCCATTGTTCTGGTACAATTTCCTTTTCCCAAATTGCAAGTACAAGTTTATAAATTTCGCTAGATAATGCCCTTCCACCCTCTTGTATTAATTCTGCTAATAGCTAGAAAAATACAAAAATGCCAAATACAGCAATGGAACTGTAGAGATCATTATCTATTACCAAAAACATTTTCTCAGAGAGAAGATTAAGCATGAATGTAAAGAACTTAAAGAAATATCTGGTGGTTATATGCAACCAAAACAACAATAAAAAGTAATGTTGCGTTTTGAGTGTCAATACTGTTATGATGATCAATAAAACTAAAAATAAAATTTTTGCCTATTTTTTTCATTTTTACTGCCTATTTCTCACATTTAGAGTGGCTTTTTGCCTGCCTTTTTTGCCAAAATAAATGCCTGAACTTCGGGGCTCTACATATCACATAGGCCACCTAAATGTGATACCAAAACAGTAACTAGTTTTAGTACAGAGCCATTATTATCTATGGTTCCAGAAAACAGTGGCCGGCTGGCTGGCCATGCCCTGCATGGTTTTCGCCTGGCTTGTAACCATTTTTCCGGCACTTCTCCAATATATAACAGTACTAACAATAAATGTTCAATAATTTGGACTTACCATGCTCACAGTCATTGCTGAAAATGGCTCCCATTTGCCACCACACAAATTGACAAACGAATGAACAACACTCTGAAGTTCCACAGCATTGATAGCCTCGATTTCTTCTCGTATACAGTCTTTTAGTTCATCTATAGAATGAGGATTTTTGTATAAACCCTATAATGCTTGCACTCTTGTAATTTTATATGGTTTCAGTTTCAATAATTTTGTTGCATTTCTTTTTTTTTATTTTATTTGGTTATTTTACGACGCTGTATCAACATCTAGGTTATTTAGCGTCTGAATGAAATGAAGGTGATAATGCCAATGAAATGAGTCCGGGGTCCAGCACCGAAAGTTACCCAGCATTTGCTCGTATTGGGTTGAGGGAAAACCCCGGAAAAAACCTCAACCAGGTAACTTGCCCCAACCGGGATTCGAACCCGGGCCACCTGGTTTCGCGGCCAGACGCGCTGACCGTTACTCCACAGGTGTGGACGTTGCATTTCTTGCACAGGACTGAGATATTCCAGCTTCCTGTGCTAAACACTTTACTGATTTTTGAGGGGTGTGTTCTAATCTTTCACCAATCTCATCTAATTTTTCTTCTGTAAGAACACTACGTTTTCTGTTTGATTTTCGATTGTTCACTGAGGCCTGTTTCTTTAAATCTTTTAGTGAGTGTTCTAATTGTTTTGGAAAAAGGCAGAGGTCTGTTTGGAAACTTTATTCGAAATTTACGTCTTGTTTTCGCACACGACCTTCTGCCTTTTATGTGCGTATTGCACATATACACACATTCATACAATGAGAATTTGTTGCTAGGCATTACCTAAATACACAATAATCATTAAACTTTGTACACTAACGCTGTACACTTGAAGAATTTAAAGAACGAATTACTCATGAGTTCAACAAAATCTACCGTAACATACAATTCACACATGAAATAGCTATTAATGGTTCAGTTAATTTCCTGGATTTAAAAATTACAGTGAAACAGCCAAATAACATTTGATATTTTTCCTCAGATCTCCAGTAGCCATATGGTATTCAGTGTGCTTAGAAGTCGTGTTACGAAGTTCTGTTAGTTGACATACCTGGTTCATGTCCCTTTCAGATGATTTACCTGGTTTTTTCCCCAGGTTATTGGTAGTCTCAATGATTTTCCGGCTTTACTTCAATTTGATGAAATGCCGGACTTCAGATCAGGCTTTGTTTCTTGTATTACATTTGAAACTTCGTTTATTCAATGCATATGATTTTTTACTTAATTTACTTGTCAAGTAAGGTTTTGAAACTATAATTTCGTTATTCTCGATTCTGAAGAAAATTGACTTTCCTGGTTTTTTTCTCTTATCCTTCAAATGTTCTTCCTCTAACATAAATCGTCAAGTGAGATTACTGCCTGATAATAGATGTATAGGCCTACCTATATCAGCCAGAACCTATTATTATTATTATTATTATTATTATTATTAGTAATGATGGTCCACCGTGTAGACTAACAGTTAGCATGCCTGACCGTGAAACGAGAAGTCCCAGGTTCGAATCCTGGTTGGGACAAGTTACTTGGTTGAGGTTATGTTTTCCCTTAACCATTAAAAGCAATTCAGCGCATTCCGCTCACCGGTCCGGTGGCATCAATGACGTCACGTTGCAGCGAAATAAGGAACAAAACTGCTGAAAGGATCGATGGCTGTCATGGCGACTGTACAAGTTATTGTCTGTGCTACGCTAGCAAAATTTTGCGAAATTTTCGTACTCCCATCTCGTTCAAAGAAAAGATAGCATAAACAATTTATTTCTTGAACCGGTAGTAATAACTAGTCCGTTGACATGTTCGCTCATAAGCCATTAACATATTTTTTTTACGTTGTGCTCATTACAAACAATACAGCAGAACTAAAGCAGAACACACCGCCATGACACAACAGTGCTCGATGTTATTCGTTTGAGCGTATTCCGAATCTCACCGGTGAGCAATCCGATGGCATCACGGTGTTCCGAATTCCACCGATGACGTCATTGATGCTCCACCGGTGTTGCACCGGTGCCATCAACTTGCAGAGGTGGTGGCAGGCTCCATCAGCCGCCATCAGTGAATCTGATTGGTTCTTGTATAGGGCGGGAATTAGCAGACCGGACCGGTGAGATTCGGAATACGCTAATTCCCGCCCTATACAAGAACCAATCAGATTCACTGATGGCGGCTGATGGAGACTGCCACCACCTCTGCAAGTTGATGGCACCGGTGGAGCATCAATGACGTCATCGGTGGCATTCGGAATACCGTGATGCCATCGGATTGCTCACTGGTGAGATTCGGAATACGCTCAAACGCTGGGTAACTTTCCACACTGGACTCAGACTCATTATCACCTTCATCTCATTCAGATGCTATAATCTTTTCGCTGTAAGAAAAATCCTAATGTAAACAATAGCACGTGACTGAAGTGAGGCTTCATTGGCCACTGTTTGGCGCCATAGAATCTCAGTACGTGTTCCCGCCTACTGTTGTACATTCTGTTTCATGTTAAACAATTCCCGTTACTCGTCAAGTAGGCCTAACCTCACTACTCTGCATTCGTTTGCGTTGGAAACATTTACTTTATAATTACTTCAGTTAAATTGTTTTTAAGTCTTATGTCTGCACAATGGACAGTTGAGGGCACAGAAGCCATACTTCAGTACCACGTGCTTACGTGAACAGCTACGAGCTCAAGTGACGCCACCTTGTTACAAGAACAGACTACCTCGGCATTACTGTTGGTATTCATCCGCGTTCATAGTACATAACAAAATATAAAAGTAACTTTTCTTTTACACATCGTTTTACATATGAGTGAAGTTAAATGTTTCATCGTGTTTAACAACTAGAATTCAACTTTTTATTTTCAAATAATACAAGATTGTGGTTTCCAAATACGAACTATATTTTCCTGCGTCATGTGAGTGTTTCGACTGGGAGCCAATCACGGGTATGACAGCAACGTGTTTATGTTTACATTAGGATTTTTCTTACAGCGAAAACAGTATAGATAACCACACCAGTTGATAAAGCGCCATAAAGTAACCAATTAAATTAGTAAAAATAGTAATAGTAATAGTAATAATAATAATAATAATAATAATATTATTATTATTATTATTATTATTATTATTATTATTATTATTATTGTTATTATATTAACAAAAAGCCCGCCAAGTTAGCTCTGTTGTAGCGCGTCTGCGTCCAAACTAGCCGGCCCAGGTTCAATTCCCTCCAAGGTCAGAGATTTTCATGTAAAATTTCTACCTCAGAACTAGGAAAGATGGCAATGCACAACTTTTAATTACTAAATTGTGCACCAATATGTCTGGGATAAATCCAAAAACTCTCGGCAGTACATATCAAGAGAAGGCATATGTCACTGTTTATAGTGATTCGTCTGTCATATGGGGATATAAAGCCTGGCAGCTCCCTTGGTACTTTTCGACAGGAGTAGGCTACGTGCTGGCACCGGGTTTCCTTTCTCCCTTCCTCACCTTCATCATCATACTTACCCATTCCCTACACTACACTAACACGAACATTTACACATACACTCACCCTAGTACATGACGTAACTCTTCACAGATACACATCATGTACAGCTTGGTCCCCTGAAGTGGTATACAAATTGATAATCACAGTGCTGCCATCTATCAGCAATATGCAGCACTTGAATCACGCAAATGAAGTGTGTAGGCATTAGATATACACACATATTAATAATAATAATAACAATAATAATAATAATAATAATAATATGTAATAATATTAATAATAACCCTCGAGAGGTTGTGCATGTAAAGTTATGTAATGGATCACACACGGTCTAATTGACCGACGACCGTGCAAGCGAAATGTAACAAAATTGGTAGTTTTCACTTTTCATTGCTAAAAACTTACAAAATATTATTTCAGTGTTAATTTATTTAGTACAATTAATTCAAATAACTTAAAAATAAAAACAAATAAGATGGCCAAATCTCACATTAAGCTCTACTATGCCACGAAATTGGTATTTTTGTCTAATGTTTATTGATCAAAACTTATAAAGACATTATTTCAGTGTTAATGTATTCATTACAATTGTTAATGTGAAATAATTCAATGAAAAAAATGAAAAAAATAAAAAATAGGATGGTCAAATCCTTCATCATAATCTCTAGAGTGTAAATATATAGATTCTTGTGTATCTACAGTGGAAAAAAACGCACATCTTACAAATCTTACACATCTTTATCACTACCGGCACTTTCAGGATTAGCACAAGTAATGCATGTTGACTGTGTATGCTCTTTACATATATAGCTTCCACACAAACTGCATCTATTATTGGACTTACAATTTCCTTTCCAATCGCAGAAGTGACACCTTCCTGGACCCTCTTCTTCTTCGGATGAATATGATTTTCTTTCTTCTACAGTTTCAATCATTTCTCTAATATTTCTCTTCAGTTGACGTGGGAGATTCGCAAGTTGCTGTCTTTCTGGTAGATACTTTCTACACAACTCTTTGTTGAGTGTTTGTAGGAATTTCCTTCGAACCATTCAAACCGACTAAGATTGTGTTTCAATATAATGAAACTGTTGATTCCTTCTGTTCAGTATTATGAAAAACAGAGTTAGAGGTCAGCGGTTACTGGTCCTTGCTACCAAGTACCCAGCCTTGTACTGGTAGATCCATCGTGTCCATTCCTCAACATGTAAGGCTTCTTAGACTCTCCAGAGTCTGGGTCAATGCCATCGGTATGGTGCAATGTGGACAACAGCAATACCACCTTCTTTATCGGACAGTAGGACAGTAGAGATTTTTCTTTGGTGAACCCAAACATACTGCTGTTTTCCATAGAGCGCCTTTGTAAAAATAAAGGAGGCACCTCCTTTCCATTTTTTCGCAGCGTTTCAACCAACGTTAACTTGAGGCGTGTAGTTGCAAAATCAGATACATCACTTTTTTTTCGAAAATGAGTTAATGTTATGATTCATATCTTCATATGATTCTACAGCTGCTATAGTACTGTTATGCTCCAAAGCCAGCTACATCACATGGATTTGTATGATGAAAGAATAGTATTGGTTGCAAATCCTTTGTTTCTTGCAAACGTTTTTCCTTCATACTGAAAAATTATGTTTTAGTGATGTATCTGATTTTGCAACTAAACACCTCACTTATGAGTTGATAGAAGATCATCTGCAAGAGTCACTGAAGTGGACCAGTTGTCTGTGGTGACGTTTCTCCTGGATCCTCTAATTGGCTGCACCATCCTGTTCACAACACTTTTGGCAGAAGTATCAACTTGATAAGGCCCAGCTGGCTGCTTACTGGCATAGATTTCCATATTCAGAATATAAAAGATTTCCACATACGCTAGCGAGAATACTTTTATCCCATATCTTGCTGGGTTCTTCTTTATAAATTATCTGAAACTGCACTTTTTTTCTAAAGGATTGTAACATCTCGTCGATCGTGACATACTCACTAACAGTAAAATTATCAAGAGAATTTATAAACAATTTGTTCGAAAAGGGATCGAATTGGAACAAGCCCGTCAACTATTCTGCGCTCTTGTCGAGTATTTGAATCGTCAAATCTTAGGGCTGTGATCAGGAACTTAAATCTTCTCATATTCATACAATTTCTGAAATAAGAAACGCCTGTCCCATCATTAGACCAAAGCTCAAACAAGTTCAGATTAGCTGCTCTCAGTACTCCAGCCATAGGCTATAGAGAAGACCTATGAGAGCTTCAATTTCAATTCTCGCAGTATTGTGCGCATCTCTAGAACGATTGTAAAGGCTGGTTCACAATAAACCGGGAACGGAAAAGACAACGAGAACGAGAACGGAAATATTGTTAAAATAAATGTATTTAAATGTGAGCATTCACAATTAACGAGAAGCTTGCTGGAGCCCAGAAACGGGAACGTGAGAGTTAATTATGAATGCTCACATTTAAATACAGTTATTTTAACAATGTTTCTGTTCTTGTTCCCGTTGTCGTTTCTGTTCCCGGTTTATTGTGAACCAGCCTTAATTTGGTCGTATTTTTTCAATTCTTTGATTAGTGAAGTTAACGATTTCATAAATGATAGCGTCAGTAAAAAATAATTTCCAACACACTAATGGAGTGGATACATTTCTTGTTACCAGTTTTACACCAGGCAAAAGTCTTACTTTATGTTCAGCAACTCCTCTGTTACATGGTGGGCAGTGCATATTCCAGTTTGTTACTCCATCTTTTCCTATATACACACATGTAATAGAAAACAAGTAGTGAGAATAAAATAGCACACTGAAATAAATGTATGTACTGTATATACCAGAAACTACGAATTTCAGAAGCTATACAAAATTTATACGCCAGGTCACAAGTAAACTGGCTTGCGTTATGAGTCGTGCACAGTCGAAGTGACCAGGCCTGTATGGAAACCATTACAAATCAAACTGGCCAATAGCAAAGCGCATGACAACAATCACTATTTATTTTGGGTGAGTCGAATGAAAAGTACCGAAGGGGTGAACTACCAGAACTCAAGTAAGCTTGAAGCAGAGTTAAAAGTTTATCATGCATGGTCGAAAAGACTTGCACAATCTCTGAAGGGTTAATTAATGTAAAGAATAATGTACTGTATGCCACCACCACTACCGCTGCCGCTACCACCACCACCACCACCACCACCACCACCGCTACCACCACCGCCACCACCACCACCACCACCACCACCACCACCACCACCACCACCACCACCACCACCACCACCACCACCACCACCGGCATGTGTTTTACCAGTACTTTCACATTGAAATTCCTTACGATTATAGAACTGAATGTGTCAAACAGCAGTGCCTGATGAAGAAATTATTGCTTCTACTATGAATATAATTATTGTGTCAATTTCTCATAGGTACCATTGTAAAATTAAGAATGAAGATTACTTGTTTTTTTTATTTAAATGAGGATTATATCTGAGAAATTATGATGTTTATAGGCATTAACTTTTCAAAGAGGAGTTCTGGAGTGAGTAATCTTACTGCTATAGAAATCTTATTGATAAATTTTAGAAGGGAAAACGAAAGAAGGTAACAGAGGAAAACTGTGCACTGATGACACCATGAATAATTATTGTATTTCAATGGCTAATAAAATATCTAATCCAATCCAATGCAATCTAATCTATTATTTAGTCTAAAGACAGGTTTGAACCTCATAAGTGACACCAATAAGGTATCACTCATGAGGCAACTAAGTCAGTGGACTTTGGAATAGGATGGCCAGTTTTTTTCCCCGTCTATTGCACACATTGCTGACTAGTAAGATATTACACTAATCAGACTTCACATATAACAAACAATTATTGTTCTTCCTTTGACACACATCACCAAGTGAGATGTACGGTACTGCCTAATAATAGATGTAGGCTAATTACTTACATATCAACTAGAACCTCAACCAGAGATGTAATGTAATCTAATCTATTCTAAACCTGTGTTGTACTCTCATCTTTATGGGATCTTGTGGAATAGGAATAAGACAATTATTAGTCACGCCATAAAATATTGTAGACGTTTACTTGGTTCTTTGTCGATTTTTATTGCTTTAAAAAATTGAACAGAAGACAGAAAAAAGAACAAAAACATTAAATCTTTCTCTCAATAAAATGATTTCTACTATATAAATTAGAAGATACCAAGGCCAACACTCTTCATATTTTCATTCACAAACTCTTTGAATTTCACAATATTCTACATATTCTGCATACAATAATAATTATTTAACTTTAAATTACCTATAATAGCATTTTATTCTTAATGTTAAAATTTTTCTTATTTATATTCTTTTGTATCAGTTATATACCTTGTTTAAACATCAATTGCAGCTTAAAATTTTGCTTCATTAGGCCTATTGTCCCTATGTTATTGTTATAATTATTTGTTTTCCCATAATACTTGACTTCCTTTTGTTTACTTAAATAGAAATATCTTGCAGTGTGTACGAAACTTAAATGTACATTTCACTTTATTAAACTCTCTACACTACCTAGCAATTCATTCACCTTAAATTCTGTTGTATTGTACATCTTCAGTACAGTGGGCTTGAATAATCTTTAATCCAATGAGGCAAATTGTATAGTCAGGTAAGTATTTCATACTGTTTACACAGTTATGTAATTTTATTCAATACCTTTCTTTCAGTGTAATGCTTTCAGTACTGAAATTATTGAATTTAAATACATACCTACATCACAGTTTGAATTAAATCTGACATAACACTGAAACAACATTGAATATGAACACATTAATTATGTTCATTCTTGAACAAACTTCTCAATGGGGACTGTAGATATTCTCCTAAAGGCACCGTCTTTTACGAAGCAAATTATTGCTTAAATTTGGTGTTTGTGAGAAGCAATAAATTTGGCTGCTTAAGAAGCCGTTAACTACAGTTTTACTGTTGGCAGTATTACAGACACGTCAGAAGTATCAACTGTTGTAAATGAATTCTCTCTCACGACCTAGTTGTAGGTAAATGGGTTTGCCCTTAACCCTACTTCTGACGTCCCTGACAAACTTTGCAGGAAATGCACAGTACAACAGATTTATGCTTGCAACTCTTAATCCTACCATTGCACATGATCTAGTTATATGGGTACATAGTGTATATTTTGTAGAGATAAACAAAAAAAAAAAAAACAACAAAAAAGTATGAACATGAAACATGATAAAGGAACTACAGTTTTGTTACACTTAGAAAAAATGAAAGATCTTACAATTTCAAGTTTTCAACATGTCCTTATATGGATAAGCATACTAATAAATTCACGATATTATGAAGATAATTTCTTTCCTCGTACTTTGAAACAAAATGTCTCCATCATTTTCAATTTGCTTAGAAACTGGTTTCAAAAAATATACACATACAAAAATTTCCACCATTTCCTTTTAACCTGTAAAATAATTTATCTTCCATTACTTTTTATCATTCATCAACAATGAACAATGAGCAACAATGCATTAAAGTGTTTTTCTCTTAAAATGTTTTCTGCATTCAAAATTTTAACTTTCATAACAATATAAACAGTTACTCTTGTTTCTCAAAAGAAAAAGTCATTCTTTTAGCAAATTTTGTAAATTAAAAAACACAATATTACATGTCTTGGCAACAGTTTATATGTAACAATCTCACACATCACACTCAAAATTAGATTATACCTATTTCACCTTAACATCAGTTTATTCATATACAGATATATGTATACATGATCATTGCCATAGTCATTCATTGCGAACAGTAGGTGGTAGGCAATTATGGTTGCAACTAAAATTTTCAGACTCATGAGAGATTACATTTGGGGAAGGCATCGATATGCACTACAAGGCATCAGAGTTTTTATATCTTTATTTTTTCTCTCTAGGCACTAGAAATATTAAATAAAACTGTCCATCATAGTAGATTTTAAATTCTCAATTATTGCACCAACTATTTATGAGAAGTTGAAAATGTAAAATCTGTTATGACATGAAACCAGAACGCAAATCCTG
Organism: Periplaneta americana; assembly: GCF_040183065.1. Taxonomy (NCBI): domain Eukaryota; kingdom Metazoa; phylum Arthropoda; class Insecta; order Blattodea; family Blattidae; genus Periplaneta; species Periplaneta americana. The sequence goes on from NC_091126.1 coordinate 53,004,643, forward strand.
CATCTAACGCATTAGCAGATCACGTAACGATTATAGAAAATGTGTGACAAATGCAGCATACTGGAGTTTTTTAATTTATACATTTTTGGAACACTGTGGTAATATGCAATTGCTTTACTTGTATGTAGTGAATCACTCCACTGCACCAAAACATGTAGAGTCAAACCTTTTTGGTTTTCTTTAATGAGCAACTATGCCATCTATTAATTAGGCCTATTACATACACTTAGATAATTACAAAGTGCAAGGGAGTGATTACATATGCTTACAATGTCAGATGATGACACGGATATTTTGATAATAACGTATTCATGTTTATTGTGATGTAGTAAAAAAATGTTTAATATTATAAATAACTATATTGACGCACGTATTCATTTCATTTTGTAACAACTTACAATGTGTGTTATCCCAAGCAATCATCTAGTCAAAAATGAGATAGTGTAACTTAGCTAAAGTTTCCCTTTTGAATTGACATTATCATTCCCGTCAAATCTTTAAAGTCAGTTATTAATAGAAATGATTATTTAATTATAAATTATTTCGTTATTTTATATTTTATTTTACTGATATTATATTCAGAAGGCAAGGTAAGAATTAGCAAGATTTTAAATGTTCAACCAAAGTCTTAATGTATATTTTAATTTTGATTATTGATTTATAATACCGAAATATTGAAAATAAGTATATATTTTATAAACAACAGAATTCTTGTACTCTTTACGACTACCGTACATTCTCGTCATTATTTTGAGTCTTATTACACATCTGAAAAGTATTATTATTTAATATTTTGAAGAATTTTAACAAAAGATATGTCCGTCTGAGGCATACAGCCCATGAAAGGATAAGGCCGACCAGCCTGCTGCTTGCCTTCCTTCCACATGCCACAACACAAGAAAAGATCATCCAATTATTACAGAATTAACTTGTGGTTAGCATCATGATTCCCTGGCCATTATAGCTGGTTTTCACAACCGATTTCGCTATCTACAATAGCTCCCCAAATTTATCATAATGCTATGTGGGCACTGGTTCCATATACTGGCAGAAATTTCATGACAAAATTTCTTGCCCTATGAAGAATCGAACCAGCTCTCATTTGGTAACGCGAGCCCAGGCATTATGCCTTAGACAACGTGGAGTGAGACAGAATTATGTACTTTGCATTTAATTGTAAAATTTTGTGAGAAATGGATTCTTAAAATCAAGATTTCATTTTACATGTTTAAAATACAGTAATAGGGGCCTTGATAGTGTAAATCATGGGAAACATTACTCTGCGTCCGTAAATTAAATAACAAAGATTATCTTCTCTGTAGCCTCAAAATAAGTTGAAAGATGAAATTTCTGTATGTAATAATATGTAAGTTTCACAATAGTGTAAGGTAACGGGTTTTATATAATGTAAAATACTGTAAGAACTGATAAGTTGATTATAATGAGTGTTAATTTTCACTCTAATTATTGAATATTTCTTACTGAATTTTGATTAATACATATAGGCCTACTTCGTTTGATGAAAAAGAGTGCACGTATTTAGAATGAAAACATGTTTCAAATATGAATTTGAAATTTGTAACTATAGACTCAATTGAGATGATTTCCGTCAGTGTTAAACGTACAGGGCCTAAATTAATTTCTTAGAAGAGACAAAATATTAATCATAAGGAAAATATATTATTTCAGTTACTACCACAATGCATAACACCTGTGTATTATATTTCACTTTATGGCAAACTTCAGCAGAAATTATGATGAATATAATTCCCATTTTGTTCTTGCATTTTAAAAAAGTTTCACATCATTTCTGTAACTTGGTTTAAATGCTTTGAAAATAACACCACCTTGTGTATGAACACTTCATTGTAACACCTTCATATAGTTTCAATATGTAGAAAAAGCTTATCATTCACAAATATTTTAACAATGCATATCAGACACAAAAAATTAAGTTGAAAATAGATTATATATTTATATATGTGAATAGTTTCATAACCATGGTAAAACAATAACATTTATGATAATTATTTATAAAACCATTAACATATATGTGTTGCATGTTGATTTGAGTCTGGGGTTCCATTTCTATATTGTATTATAATTATTAATATTATTATTGTTGTAATAATAGTAGCATTAGATGTATTATTATTCTCTCATTACCAATTAATATGGTAACATTTCCACCTTCGTGTGATCCGATTAAAATACAATTCATATCAACACATAGAATATATTCAATTAAGGTTGTGCATACAATAAAAATAAAAAATAATAATACAATAATAATAATATATTTAAAATATAGAATTATTAATTATTATTATTATGTTATTATTATTGACAATATATCAACATTTTTTTCATTTTGCAGTCTTTTATAGTCTCATATATATTTTATCCTGAACAGTTTGTCGGAGAAAGGGGAAAAGTAATTTTTATTGACATTTTATATTTTTTGTGTAACAACTGGGGGCATTTGACAAAGCAGTGTGTAGAAAAAAACAAACTTAACGATTTATATGGTTCCATTATTTCCATGAATCCATTTCACTTGAGGATATAACAACATGGGAACAGAAATGAAGTACAGAACACAATTGCTCTAAGAATAATTTGAAAATAAACTGTCACATAATGGTGCAGATATTTCAGATGCTGGCGTAAAGCCATGAATGAAGGAAAAACAAACAAGTTCTTCCTTCTTTTTTCACATAACATAACAAGTGAAATTACTTGTTACTGGTAAAAGTAGAATGTTGGTTCTTACTTGTAATGCATTCACGATTTCCATAGATATCAATAATGTTTGATCACTGCAGATTGACAGTTCACTCTAGAAAAAAATTGACACCAACATTAGATAAATATTACTGGTATGTGCTTACTTAAAATATTGAAGTTAGAAATTATGACATTTTCTATGTAACTCAGGAAACCACATCATTGTGACACTTTCTGTTTCCATATTGTCTCTCCTAAGATTCGAGAAAGCTCTTACTGTGAGTTATGTGTGTATGAGTGACTGTACTTCATACATAATAATAGAGTTGCACTTTATAGTCACTAAATAACCAATATCTTTACAATATTATATCGTACCTTTACACTTCGTTTATTAATGTACGGTAATGTTCAGGTTGAAAACAAATTTCTTAGTCCAGCACTTAACATAAGAATTATTAGTTGCAATTTTTTGCCTGGCTATTAGTACAAAATTATTTGGTTTTATTACTTAGGCATTGCAAGTAATTGCATATTTAGACCAGAGTCTTTTTACATTTGTCTATGGAAGAAATGCTGGGATTACTTTCTCCAGTCAAAATTTGTTAGCTACAATATATAAGCAACTAATCTTATGAGCTAACACATATTCATCCATTTTATTGTCCTGTATAAATTTAACTTTTGAAGGCTTTGTTCTGTTGTGATCATGCAATCTGACTCATCTCAAGAATGATTTTATTAGTCATTTCGAAAGGGCAAATGGTCCTTTTTATCATCTTAAGTATAAGTTCCAGTAAAACATTATTTTATATGATACAAAGAACATAATAATCCAATTCATTAACACGTGCTTAACTAATTTTATACCAGTGTTAAATATTGAACATTTTAACAAATGTACTGGTAAACAAATAAATTACGAAAATTAAACTGCATTTAATAAAACAATTACCAGTTGGCATTTCTTTAGTTTACTGGAATTATTTCATTTCTATCCTTATATTATTTAATATGTATTAAATTATTTTGAAAGAAAAGACAATGTAAAAACTGCATTTTAATAAATTTCATATAGTATGTTTATTATTACATTTTTCCGTATTTAAAATAAGTTACATCATAAGATCTTTTCGAACGCTATTTTCTAACACAATGTGTAGAAGAATTTTTATACTTACCTATACCGGTACTGTACCGGTATATAATTATTGGTGGCACTATGCATACTAAGTATCTTTTTGATATGCGTTACATTAACAGAAGTGCCATTATTTTTATTTCTTTTCCTTCTCTAAAGCGAAACTCGTTACAGCAGGACACTTTCATAGTCATCATAGAATTCTCTTTTCACAATTGCTACTTCATGAAATGCTTAAATTATTCTTCTTTGTGATATTGTGCTACTGCACGCCAGGTTATGGGCACTGAATAATGTGAAATTAGAAATAAAGAAGATCCAAATGATTAATCGGCATGGTGTTGTCTTCATATTATATCATGCATTAAGTTATATTTCAAGAGTTGTGTATGATTTTTCACATTCAGTACCAGTTTATGTGTAAGCAATCTAAGCCACTGTCTAGAGCACCAGTAGCAGATTTTCTACGACAGTTTATATTTTATATTTCTTTCGAATAAAATGATAAATTTATTTAAAAACGTGGTTTTATGTAGTAGACATTGTTTATCTGATAGTTTCCTCAGCTTACTTCGATAATTTGGAACTCTAGCCTATTACCTTTAAATTAAATTTTACTACCTTGTTCAATTAGAGCAGAACAGGGTATGAAGAGCTTTTGTTATATTTTGTTTGGATTATTATTTGCTCAAGTTGAGACATGTTTATTTCCATGATCATTTTAAGCACTAGTACTCTTTTGTAATAAACATTTAATTCAGCTATTCTAACACTGTGTAAAGATATATAACCCAAACTATTCCTCGAACTGAGCATTTTAATTGGCATAAATTTGTCTGCGAAATTGCAATCATTTTTAGAAAATGAGCTTCATTAATAAATCAATGATATTTAAATTCTATTGCGTTTGATGCTGGAATGCAAGTAGAGACATTCATTTTAAATCACTAAGTGCCTTCACTGAAATGATCAAACAGTTTGAACTAATACTTCAAACTCTTCTCTGAATGGTTTAAAATGCAACAGTAACAACAAATCATTTATTTCCTCATATTGATCCTGTGCCTGTATGCTTGTGTTACTTTATTCTCTTCCTTAAAACAAACAATAAAATTTCAGTAAATACCAATTGCGGTTTGAGCTGCAGCATTAACTAACGAGAAGTTCCAATTTCAAAGTTGCAAAGTCTTGTATAGAATAAAGGGGTAATATCAATTATTTCTAGCACCCAATCTTCACTTGATTTTATATGGACTATTTGTATTGTATTGCTAAACATTAATACAAAAGTATTTGAAAAGACTGACGCACGGAAAATATAGAATGTCCCAGAAAGGTGATATAAAACATACCATTGCTATTTCCCGTATAGCTTTAAATTGAAAATGTTCTTTGTCTAAATAATGAAAGAAAATTTCGGTATAAATAAATAATTATTAAAATGAATGCGACGTACTAGTAAAAACATTGTTTATTGTCAAAATTCAAATAACACCAGAACATAATTTTACTCAGGCAACTCTATATGAAATTTAAGAAAGATACCGCTTATAAAAGAAAATTGTAGTAGAATTATCTGTGATTTTGAACTCATATCATCTTACAAATACCCGTTCACCATTACAACAAAGTAAATTACTTTGCAATGATGAGAACTTTTTTTTTCTTTGAAATTTAGACAAACAAAACTTTCATCTTAAAACTAAGCAAGGAATCTCGTTGCTATATTTTTGTGCGGATACTGCTTTCCGTAAATTTGCAGGAAACATTTGTTATTATATGTTTTAGATCAAATAACAGCAGCTAAAGTCTTAGTACTGTACTCGGAGAGGATTCACACAACACCTACACAAAGATATATATTAGTAGTAAACTGATAGGTACCGGTACTGTATAAAGAATCCTCAATTGTATGTGACATCACTATTTCATTCGAAATGGATAATGACATCTAAGAAATTAATTAGTCGAATTTATTAATCTACGTATTAGTAGTTGCCATAATGCTTTCAGAAGTCCTTTCACATGAAACAAATACGAAAAAAGATAAGTATGTATCTGAAGAGGAATAAAAGGTAATATTATGAACAAAAGTGGAGAGAGTTTTATTGTTTCGTGCTACAAACTCCCTTCACTTTCAGCTGCTCTGAATTTATTGCATTATGTTGTTTTAATATACAAATTATAGCTTACAAGTGGTTATGTACTGGTAGTTCATTAATGCCAGTATCACATGAAAGTAACTAGTCGGATATTATGATTTTTGTCCGTCAAAAAGTGATAAAATTCAAAGAGCAATTCAATTAATTCATGTAAATTAAATTATGGATAAAATAATGCAAACTGTTTCTAAAACCTACAAGAAATCGTAAATTATTTATATTGAAGAAGCAATGGAGAAACTTTTAGTAAGAATTGGAATGGCTTGTGGTAACGACTCTCAGCACAAGAAATCACCATTTTGAGCAAAACTGTTGAAAATGCAGTATGAAACAAGAAAGACGTTCATTCATCAGTACTCGTAAGAGTGCAGTGTCGCTTCTGAAATACCTCGGGATATGGGCAGAGTAAAAGCTTCAAGATATGAACTGTTGAAGTTGACATTCTCCATTTTAACAGTTGCTGTATGTTGATAAATGTAAAATTCCTGGCTAAAACAGACAACATATTTCATGTTGATAGAAATATTTGTTTTTACGAAAATTGTATTTTATACATATTAAACAAGTAACTTTATCAGCTTTTCAATCTACAATATTCAGTAGATTGAAAAGCTCCTATTAAGAATGTAAATGACGAAATCTTTATCTCTTTGAGAAATGAACTGTCAGAAAGGGGAACTAAATATAAATGAATAGGAAAATACTGTACTGATACCGTGAGAGAAAGGAGCTAAATTTTATATTGCTTGATCAAAACCCATAACCATGAACAGCCGTCTAAGAATAGGCCTAATAACTGGCAGATAATGTTCTGTCAAATTAGCCCATTACTTTCATTATGCAATTTGACATTTACCGGTATATTCCAGGTGAAATGATCTCCCATAATGAATATATGTATTAAAAAACACAAAACGACAAATACATGCATTATAAAGTAATCACTCCAATAAACAATGAGACGATATTGCTTGCAATAAAAAGTATCCAAGTTTGTTTCTTCAAAATTACCCTGTTTGCAAAATAAAAGGAATTACCTGCAATTTGCAACATGTTTCCCGACTTCTCACTATCACTACATTTCAACCATGATTCCAGGAGTACCGGTATCAGTAGCAATTCAGACTTCACCAAAATAATAATGCAAAGAAACATTTTATTGTAATTTTCTCAGCTATTTTATGAATAAAACACTTCTTTCAAGAAAATACTTTTCTAATCATCACTTATCTAGAGCACAGGCGGTTCTTACATTACTGATCATTTCGATACTCTTAAGTATTCTTACAATTTGTTGTCAAAAAGATATAGTTTCATGTAACATACTTTAAAAAGATACTTTCAGTTACGAAATTCAAAGAATTCAATACCAATAATGTACCGGTACTTCATATAAAATATATTACTTTTTACGAACTGCAGAATAAGAAGATCAATTTACTTCTATTTAGTGATGTATTACAGGAACTGCAGTATTTCTTTGAAAATATTTCTGTATGATTGCTATGTTTAGAATATTATGTGCTATCACTCAGAAGACTCTGGTGATATATCTAACAACATTCTTAAGTACAAAATGGTTTTATTCTTTCACGACTCAGTTCACAATTCCTAAACAGAGACATTGTGCTCACCACTGCAAAACGTAGTAAATATAATAATTTTTGTAAGTGCCGCTGTTGACATTAGCGCACGAAACTCAGGGTGTTCAATGTTTATTAAAATTCTTCTGAATTAATTATTATCTATATTAGCAGTGTTTACCAGAACCGAACTTAGGCACCTAAGAATAATTATTAGGTACCATAACGGCAAGAAACCTAAGAATAAGTATTAGGTATGGTACCATAATGGCAAAGCAATGTCACTCAAAATATCTTATTTTCAAATTGTTTCCGTAATTTTTTTCACTCACATATTGGTTATTATGTTACAACAGTTCTTTTTTTAGACGTTTCTATCTTCTTCAAATGCCATAATGCAAAAAAATAATTTTACGTTGTTTCTCAAATTTCTTGACTTTTAAAATTTAGCCTTTCTATCGGAAAGAACCCCACTGCAGTTTCATATTAATACATTACTGGCAATCCCTTAAAACCTCATATTCTGCCTAAAATTTGGTCCACTTTTACTGAAGTCTTAAGTTTTACGTACTGTAGAATACTGTCTCCTCACCTCTTATAATAATATACTGTAACATATCTGATTGACATCATGCTTCCAGTGAGAGGGAAATAGGAACTAAGTAGAAGAGGTGATTAATCAATGAAGAACTTTAACATAGAGAGAATAACGCAAAGAATAAACAGAAAAAATAATGTCTTTAATATTACTAATTGACAGACTTCATGCAAACTATGATCGCTTTTTGTTCTGGCGCCTTTCTTAACTGTAAAAAACTGATTCAAATGATTACATATGCCATTTGATGTTTTCTGATTAGTGATCGCACTGTCCTTTATGAAAAATTAGATATAGACTTACAAATATATATATATATATATATATATATATATATATATATATATATAAAGTTAGCATTTGATTTCAGTATACGAGAATAAAGAGTTTGTGGACTTCTGCACGAGGAAAATGTGCTGAACTCAACAGTTTGATAACTACCACATTCTTATGAATTCTTTGTTCCCTACTCTGGTGTAGGCTTTATAGAATTTCGTTTCTAAATTTACATTGTTTTTGATGAGTAACCTTCCTCTCTTTCTGTATCATCCAATTTTTACACATCTGTAAAAGAAACAGGTAGTAGGACTGTTTCTAGCCAGGTATTATGCAGAAAGTTAATACAGATATATCCAATATGAAATTACTTCTCAACTTCAAAAAAATCAAATTTTATAAATGGATACTTGATACAGAACACGATTTTGAAACAGAATCGTATGTTTTCTACCACTTATTTAGTCATGAACATTCTTCTCAATAAAGTATCTGTATACATAATAATTTTATTACATGGATATAAACATATCACTTTTAAGAAATCGGAAATATCGTCACATTGGACAGATTTGCGATTTCGCTAACTTGCAAACAGTAATTTTTTTGTTAACTTTTTGCTCTTGGAGTCTAATATGATCTGCACTCTCGTAGAAGACAAACGTAATCACATTGTATTTCTGCAAAAATTTTACCGTATGTCTGAAACAAATTTCTTGAAATAAATAATATTAGCTTCAAAGAAATATGCCCTTTCCTTTGCATTTCTATACGTTAGATGGAAGAAGTACTGGTACGAATTTACAGTTTCTTTCCCTATTAAATAAATCCAGTATTTTAGAGATAGATGGTAAGAAAGTTTTGAACTAGAACGTCAGAAGTGGATGGCTGAAACTCCTTGTAACACACTCTCATATGTAATTTTCAGTTGAGTGATACATATCTTGTGGGCAGTTATCAAATAACCTGTATTAGGAGAGTCACATGTCCCTTAGTATTTTCTCCTTGATATCCCTTGCCAAAAATTCGAACACTGATAACTCTGGTATCAATAGTTATTTTGATAAAGGGTATTGAAATCATAGTAGTTCATGCGATTTAGGAACATTAGATTTTAAGGTGAATATTTTCAAATCTTTGCAACACAGATCACTAATATTAACACCTAAAACCAACTAATCAACGACAACGATAGGCAGTGGATTAGCTATGGTCATAGCCAAACCAATTATGAGATGTATCAGATATGAAAACCCAATGTTCATTTTGGTTTGAGTATAATGATCATTTCATGAAGCTTGCTCACAATTAAAACTAAGATGAAATGCAACTTTGAAGCATTGTCACTGCTGCAAAAAACGTCATTGGTTGTTTTTTTCCTTCCATTGTATTATGTAAATATTGCCATAAAATGTTTATTTTGAACAAACTGTTCTGAGGCAGTGTGAATGTGTCATTGCAGAATACAACATATACCACCACAAGGGAATGGGCCGTCACCTTTCAGTCTGCTGACAAGTACAGAAGACTTTCTGTGGAACAAATGTGCAGCTTGTGCCCTTTGAGATAATGCTGCATTGTATATGTTTCGTGACCGGTCACAGTCTTCTTGGATATACATCCTCGGTCCTGCCTCTCCATAAACACTTTTATAAATTTCTGGATTGCCATAAACTTTATTTTCATTGATTCCTTCAGCCATCTTCTCATCAGACTCTTGAAACCGACTGTTCGGTAATGGTTTAGTGGAGGTTTGTAAACCATCGTCATCATCTTCCAGTTCATGTTGAAAATGTTTGAGAGCATCAACTTCTTCATCACTGGAATCTGTGGAATCTTCATCGAACACTACGGATTTCTTTTGAAGAGCTCCAAGGCTGTAGTACTTTGCTACAGACACTGCAGGATCACACATGTGGGAGCAATAATCGTCCGGACTTTTAGCCAACATTTCTTCTGTTGGGGTTATGGTTGAATTTTTGGGCGTGTTTGAAGGAGGAGGAGGTTTAACTGGGTTGCAATCCCAAAGATCCCATTCACATTCCAGTGTCTCGTCACTGGTGAAACTATATTCATCTTCTGACTTATTTCTCTCTTGAATATTATTTGTTTGATTACCGGCAACTGAAGTATTGCTTATAGTGCCTGCCAAGCTGGAGGAAGTGTTATAAAATTCAACTGACGTGTTACAGTTTACAATTTCTTTTGCAGTCTTCATATTTATTTCCTGTTGCATCCCTTCTTTTAATGAATTTATCTCACTATTACAACTGCATTTATTTGGAATAATTTCAGAGGTTTTACAAGAGCTGTAGGCATGTTCGCAATTGTAATTTCTGTTTGATGTATAATTTTTAGGACATTGATTTATATCACTTTCTCCATCATTGTAAGAATCAAGTTTACTATTGCTGGTATTTTTAAGGGAAGTGGAAATGCAGTTATTCTTATACAAGAAAATGGAGTCTTCGTCATCGAGCTCATTTTTCAGCCTTTTATCTCCTTCAACTTTTGATATAGAAACAGAAGTTCCATTATTGTCATGCTTTTCAGAAATACATTCATGTTCATGTTCGAAAAAAACTGAGATTAACGCAACCCTTCTACCTGTACCATCATTGTGACCACTGTGGTTAACGTCATCGTTAACTGACAGATGGTGACAATCTTCAAGCAATGGTACAGGTAAAGGGTTGCAAAACACGTTTTTTTGACCGGTCGAATGCTGATTTTGGTATGTATCTGATACTTTTTCGTCCTGGTCTTGATCCTCCGAGGATATCTCGGATTCTGTTTCATCTTCCGTTGGTGGTAAAGACAATACTTCTGGTGACTGACTTCTCAACCATCTTGTAACAGCCTCCGTGATCGGTAAAGTCATTCGTTTCTTTGATGATTCTGAGACAGCTTCTAGGACAATTTTCTTAGACAGTCCTTCAGCATACATCTCTGCGTGCTGCAAATGAACTGATTTTGTCCCTCTTGAGTGACCCTGGAGATTTAATGACATTTGCTCCTTGGCTGTTGTGGGTGGAGTTCTGGATATGCTAGATTTATCAGTATTTGAAATTTGGCTGGAATATTGAAGAGATGGACCACTAATGGACGGTGTACAAACATCTGATTTATCAGGCGGAATTGACTTGATATCCACAATTTCATCTGTTCCTTGGATCTGCTTTGCCCTGAAAATAATATCTTCTTCCTCGTCAGATGACAAGCTCTGTTTTGGCTTATCTTCAGGACTTGTGTGCGTAGAAGATAACAGCTCTATAACAGATTCTTCACTCTCATGCGTTGTTGAGGAAGTTGTACTGTCTCCTGAACTCTCGTCGGTAACATTACCACTTTCTAGTTCCCAAGCTTGAGCGGGAGAATGTTCCGTCAATTTATGTTTCATAGCTGTGTTGTGTTTCTTACCCCTTGGGGGAGGTATGGGTGGCAGAACATCCGCAGTTTGAGTTGAATCTTCAGAAATATTACCGGTACCCTTATTAAATTCACTAATACTTTCATTTCCATCTTGACTAGATGTTAGTTTATCACTCTCATTATCACCAATCCTATCACCCATAAACGATACAGAAGCAGGAGGTACAGCCTCCTGAGTCTTGGAGACTTCAGTTTCAACTGCAGAATGTGCACTTACATCTCCAAGGGACTGAACTGACAGGATTTGTTTTTCCTGTGATACTGGGGATCCAAGCGACAATTGAGTTTCTGCACTATCCTTGTTCAACACATTAGTAGGAAGCTCTGATTTTTGATATGCTGAACTGTCTTTGTGTGCTGTTTCTTGCGGCGTGACTTCCGGCTCCCTAGTAAGAGCTGCAGTTATGCTTTCAAGAATTTCTGCTGTACCTTTTAGTTGTTGAGATAAGGTTGCTTCATGCAAAGTTTTAGGCTCTGATTTAGGTACATCTGGTCGCAAAGAAATGGGTGGTAGCTCGAATGGTTTGGCAGCTATATGAGTCTTGGGTGTTTCATCAGAATCTGTAAGTAGCGGTGCGAAACTAGGAGATGATTTCCTCTTTTCTTTCCTAACTGGTCTTGTCGGAGGTTCCTTAGAAGAAGTCATGAATTCTGGGAACAAATCACGTTTACTGGTTTCATCACCGTGGTTACTACTGCTGCCAGCAACTTGCACCTTTTCTTCAGAATGGAGAGGTTCTTGAGTGGCTGGCAAAGATTTTTTCTCTTCATTACCCTCCATATCTACCTCTTTGCTACCTTTCAATACACAACTTGGAATAGTATCCTCCCCATCGTAGCCATTTGTTAAATCAGTATGTTTTTCTAAAATTTTCTGAGAACTGTCTTGGTTTATGTCTTGATGTGAGATAGCTTCTACCTGCGTGGAGATATCTGAAGGAATGCTATTAATGGATGACTCTGGTTGTGATGATGAATTCACTTGAGTAGCAGTACTTACTACGATTTCATTTTCTTCTTCTACATCCTTTTTACCGTTTTCTTTCTTTTTGTTATTCTGTTTCTGATTTGTATCTGTATTGCTATTGATGGCGGATGTCTTGGGTCTTTTTTGCTGTTTCTCTTCTTTACCTTTCGAGTTCTTCTTTGATTTTGTGTTTGACTGCTTGTTAGTTTTCTTGTGCTTCGACGATTTTGCTATGTCTTCAGTTTTGTTGCAATTTTCAGATGATATTGAAGAGGTTATATCGCCATTACACTGCACAACAGATTCTTGTATTGCCGTATTCTCTAGCGAGCTTTGATCAGGCGATGGTACTCTGGTTGATAATGATGACCTAGTTTCATAATCATTACTGAGTTCGATATCATAACTTGAATATTGGCTGGGGCCTGAAGGTGTGTCTTGGGAATCAGCTGCCAATTGTGTTGATTCAGTGTGTTGTAATGAATTGTGAGTCGAGGTGCATGAAACCAACTGCGACTCTAATTCAGGTTCTGCCTGGTCTTTTAAAAGCTGCACATTTGTCGAATAATCACTCTTGTCTTTTTTTGTCTGATCAGATTCCTGACTAAATTGTTCTGAACAAGTGTCTTTTACGTCTTGCTTTTGTAATGAAGGTGCACTTATATATTCTTGTTCTATTGGAGATGATTTCTGAGTGTTAACAGTTGGTGGTATTTCATTTGTGGATATTTCAGAATCAAATGCGTTAGGATGAGAACTCTGCTCTCCCGCTAATGCAGGAGTCACTACTGATGATATTCTTATGGTGTCCGTGTGGTCTATGGGTGTCAGAGTCTGACACGACGATAATGGTGATGATGAACTGGAATCGTTGTTTACTGTGGTGGTGTTGGTACTCTGCTTCGAGTCAGATTCAATTTCTTGTGATGAGGATTCTTGACTGGTAACACTCATCGGCTCTTCCAGCTCCTTCTCATCAGAACTGGATTCTTCAGAGCAGCCATCTTCGGTCTGAAAAATGTCAATCATTATTCATCAGTAACAAGTAAAGAGTAAGATTATTTAGGGCCAAATTAAAGAAGTACCTAATTTCTCACGCCTTCTATTCTGTAAGTGAATTCATGACATTCAATAACACTTCATGAAATTGATACTAAAACTATGTGTTGTACTAGTAGACTATATTGTAAATCTCGTCTGTATATATATTTCATCTAGACTGTAACTATAAATTAAGACTTTATAATAGTATTAAGTTTTTTGACTTGTTCCATATTCTAGCTGTAAAGCAATGTATGAATACTATGGAATGTTAATAAATACAATACAATACAATACAATACAATACAATACAATACAATACCATTAGAGTCCTGCATTTGGTTACTTTGAGTACAAGTTAGTTGCACATGGATCATAGGCCTACTAGCTTCGCTTGGATGGAGAGCTCTGACTCGTCTCCCTGTTCTGTTTCGTGTGTTTACATCTGCTTATTACCTATAGGCACTGAAGAACGAGAATAGTACTCACGTACAAAATATACTGTCACGTTGTTTTAATAACAAACTAAATATTTATTTAAAGCCACCTTATGGGCAACAGAAGATTGTTTTTACAAGTAAAATGCATCCAGTTTCTAGATACTTCCTGTTTCATAATATATTTTTCATCCAAAAATGCTCATTATTTTTCTCTTATATACAGAGTTTTGAATATTTTATTTGCACTTCTTAAAATAAATAGATATGTTTTATCAAAATGAAAAGGAGTTTAGAAATAAATAATATCACAAGTTAATGAAAGGATTAAAATTTGAATATTCATAACTGAAAAATAGTATTGGAAATTATGAATACTTGTTTTACACGAGAATGTTGTAACTGGACACAGCTTATGTATGTACATATCTGTAAATAAGTAAATACATAAATAAATTTTGGTAAAAACAAAATTATTTACACTGACTACTTGCTTCATGAATCTCTACATATTATAATGAATTACTGTAAACATTTTATGTAATTCAAATGAAAAATTTCTCCTCCTTTCTGTTAAAATGTGTTTTCTTGTTTCCTGATAAAGTGGTCGCTACCACATCCTCACATAGCTTTGTTTTTATTTTGGTATGTTCACTGAAGAGTAGACCTGAAGTGTGTAAGAACTGTTTGCCGCTGAGCTGTATATTCCATACATACCTACACTGTTGTGGGTCGCTTGGAACGTCTAGGAACAGTAACCAAATGCAGGACTCTAGTTATCACCAATAAATATTGAAAAAAAAAAAAAAAACATTTTATTGTAATTTCAGCGCCATATTTACTCTCTTCAGGAAGAAACAGTTCATAATAGTGTTTGTACCACAATTTATGCTTAATAGTGTTTGTACCGGTACCAACCATTTTAAAATTGTGGCCATGTTTTTAAGAAGAATTCTGTAAGTAATATTTCAATTTAAAATATTGTGACAGCGACGTGAGATTCGAACTCACGACCAGCGTCCCGCGAGAGAGCATATCACGCGGGCTTCACGGGGAAAGGGGAAAGGGGCCTACACGCGAGGGGAGGCTGCGCGCGCAGCTGCTACTTAACGCAGTGAATGTGGAACGACCTTCCCGACTATTCCAGAAATCCGTCGAAATGGAAGGCTCGCGAATTCGAGCTTTCGAGGCTACGTCGCTGTGGTTATAAATTACGGTCGCGAAGGAACGACAGCAGAGTTTTCAGTTATTCAGTCAGTGAGTAAGCCAGAGCAAGCAAGCCAGACTGGTGTGCCGGAGTTCGACTCGAGTGTGCGTCCGCATCTGCGTCAGCATCCGAAGGCCTGAGTTCGAGTGCAGTGGACCGCAGTTGGAGGGACCTGAGTTCGAGTGCAGTGGACCGCAGTTGGAGGGACCCGAGTTCGAGTACAGTGAACTGTCTCTGAAGGTCTGTGGTTCGAGATACTGTGAACTCGAGTGACTGAGATAGAAGAACTGTGAACTGAGAACTGGTAGTTCTGATTTGTAAATAGTGCTTTGTAAATATTAGTTAAGATTAACAGTTCATTGTTGTGCGTAATAGTCCAAGTAAATTGTCATTGTCGTCGGTGGAGTGCTATAACGAATACTGTGTTGAGTGAAGATCCAATTGTTGACGAGAGCGTTTAAGGTGAATTGTAGAAAGGAATTATTGTTGTGACGAATAAATTACATTGTTGTAACTAATAAAATTCACAATATAAAAAATATTATATTATCTAGCAGTACGTATGTTTAGTCAGCAGTCCGAAGACTGGTTGGAACCTCATAAGCGATACCAATAAGGCATCACTCGTGAGGCAAATAAGTCTGGGAAATAATGGGGTAGGGTGCCAGTTCCTTTCTCTTCCATTGCGTACATCACTAGACTTGAGTTGTATGGCATGACTAACAATATTGTTCTTCCCGAAACATATCGTGAATTGAAATGTATTGCCAGATAATAGATATATCAGCAAAAACGCCGGAATTAAAAATACTGTATTATGTTAGAACAAAATTTATTTTCTTATGGGAGGTTTGGGAATTCGAGACTTGAAGGCTTTTATATATAACTACAGATAGGTTGCTCCATCATCTCTCTGTGAGAAAATACTTACTGGCAATACCTCTATTACCACTATATTTGAATAAGGGAGAACTATTTGAAAAATTAGAAGGTGGAGAGGTCATCACACAGGAAAGGATAGCAAGCGATGGAATGAATCAGTCAGCGAGTCATATGAACCTGGAAGAGAGGCCAGCGACCAGAGTAATGCATAGTGCAGCAACAGCAGCAGACGAGGATGTCAACAAGCAATTAAAGAAACAAGAGGCTTGCACTAAAATAATGATGACGGCATCAGGTAGACAGGGGAGAACAGAAGGATGGCATACAGGAGCTGAGAGCAGCAAAAAGAGTTCATTGAATCCAGTTGGAAGAACAAATATGGGTCAGCAATTGCAAAAGGGATCGAGAGATGAAGAAGATACTAAGATAAGAATTCAAGATTCTGCAAGAACTGAAAGGGATGAAGTAACATTAGCGACACTGAATAGAGGTATGTCAGTGGGAAGACATAAGGGACAGGAAAGTTACAGTATAACTTAAGAGGTTGGTGTACGAGTGACAAAACATAGGAAAGTGATAAAGTCAAAATAGTATGCATGAGTGATAAAACTTA
Organism: Periplaneta americana; assembly: GCF_040183065.1. Taxonomy (NCBI): domain Eukaryota; kingdom Metazoa; phylum Arthropoda; class Insecta; order Blattodea; family Blattidae; genus Periplaneta; species Periplaneta americana. Next base: position 53,021,709 of record NC_091126.1, read on the forward strand.
CGAAAGTGATAAAGTGAAAAGAGTGATAGTGACATAAAAGACGGTAAGGCAAGGGAATAATAGTGAAAAGGGATAAGATACAAGTAATAACCAGAGAGTGATTAAGTAGTGATACAAATATAATAAAGAAAGTAGGAATGGAAATGTAATGAAACTGTTGAAACTACTTCGTCTGAAAATATACAGAGTAAATTAATGGGAATAAGTGGTCAGTGAAGTCCACACCTGTGGAGTAACGGTCAGCGCGTCTGGCCGCAAAATCAGGTGGCCCGGGTTCGAATCCCGGTCAGGGCAAGTTACCTGGTTGAGGTTTTTTCCGGAGTTTTCCCTCAACCCAATACGAGCAAATGCTGGGTAACTTTCAGTGCTGGATCCCGGACTCATTTCACCGGCATTATCACCTTCATTTCATTCAGATGCTAAATAACCTAGATGTTGATACAGCGCCGTAAAATAATAAAATAAAATAAATAAAAAAATAAAAGTGGTCAGTGAATGTTAGTGATTCAAGAGAATAAATAAGTTAACAACTATGAAAGACTTCAATTAATGTAAACAATGTTGGGAACAATTAATAAGAGATTGAGAGAAGTGATTGTTTAGTTAATTGAGATTAGTTAGAATAAGATACATAACTAGGAAAGGGAAGGGTAAATAGAAAAAGAAGGGAGGGAAACAGAGGTGAGTGACGTAATAAAAAAGTGATCAGGGTCATTTATATGTAAAAGCCGGATGTTTAAAAAAGCGTAAGCAGAAAATTATGTATCCAAGGTAGTGATGGCACTGTATGCAAAAATGTGAAGGGCCATTACGATCGATGTAAGCTGGTGGAATAAAAATATCATATACAGTATATCATATTTGAATAAATTAACTATAACAATCAAAGTCAGAATTCTCATAAGTGTGATATCATCTAATTCAGTATAATACTGCAGAATTTAGTGTTTTTATTATCAAAACTGGTAAAGGAGAATTATCACCAAGGATACAGTCATCATTTCCTACTTTTCATTGGGAACAGCAATACATTTTGTAGCAATATACTGAATCAGAAGATGACGTCACCCTTAAGAGAATTGTGACTGATTATTTTTCTCCTGTACTCTTTATATTTTAGTGTATTATTCTATACACGTATAACACATACAAGAACCACTCTATAGGAACAATGTCCATGCTGCAATATTCAGAGCAGATACAATAAGTACCGTATGTGATGCAATGTCAAATCAGTGTATTTAAATAACCATGGTTTTTCTAGCAAATTAAAATCTGTATGTTTGAATTATGGCACATGGGGTTAAAGAAGAACAGACTCTTTTAGATGATGCCCCTTTTCTAGAAACACGAAATATTTTAATGCCATATTTTCAGATAATTGTATGATCTAGTACAATACATATTTAATAATTTTTCAGTCTAAAACTCATATATAATAATGAACTAGAAAATCATTATATAATAATCAATCAATCATATACAGTACAATTTTTTCGACCAAGGATTGGTCATCTTCAGATCTACGTAAATTACATGGTTATACAATGAACAGAAAATTTACTTAGATATGTATATACAAAGTCATGATCAAGCATCATGTAGTTTTGAATAAAAGTTAAAATTAAAATGAAACAAGTTAAAATTAAGTTAAAAATTGACAAGTATCGGTAGCTAAAACATCATAGTATGGCATAAGTGGGTTTGACATCAAATATTATGATGAATGGTTATGCTTAATACGTTATAACATGAGGAGGTGCATGCGGCCAAAAAGACCGCAATATTAAAAATATATTATTAAGCTCAACTTGTTGAATTTTGCTTGAGCATTTTGTCTCGTGATATTATTTTTATTTTAACATAACAAGAGTTTTAATAATACAACCTTGGAACATTTTATTACAGTTTTGCATTACATATTTTTCTGTTTCAAAAGTTAATTACAGTATTTATTTTTTATTTAATACTACAACGTAAATTGCAGCAACACAATGGTTGAATTAAATCTCTAATACAAATGGGGAAAATATCATAGTGCTTTTATAAAAATAAAGTAACAACAAAAAAAAATTCTGCAGAAATGAATATTACAACATTATGTAAAAATATGAAATAGCCTAATATGTTTTACATTTCACAATAAATAAAATCTAATATTACGGAAGTAATGTTAACAGAATTAATAAAGTTACACAATTAATATGAATAATGGAGAATAGTTCTACATATAAAATGCAGAACAGAAAAGTAAGCTGTTATTTATATAATGTGAGGATTTTTCGACAACACAGAAAGAATGCGCACATAACTATAAGTGCACAGCTGTGAGTGTTGCAAGTACACAAAATGTCAACAATGCTCTAATTAAGGTTATGATGGAGTGGGAAAGTCACGCCATCACAATGTTGTCAGTTTAATGCAACGCACGCCTTAATGGGATATGGGGGAATGCATTTTCATGTTGTAACATGAGAGAATGCACGTGGTCAAAAACACCGCTCTATAAAAAGAACAAGCATCTGTCCGAAACAGAATACAACTTTGAGTATTTCAGGTGCACAAATTGTCAACAAGGCACTAATTAAGGATATGAAAGAGTGAGGTGGTCAGAGGTTTCCTGTCATTAAAGTAGTGTAGATTTAAAATAAAGTGTGGTCTTTCCCCTGCCATGTGCCTTCTCCAGAGTTAGAGGTAACAATTCAGCTTTGGAATTTTGATGATGTGGAATAATTATTACAGAATAACCCAACTGCATCATGAAAATGCCTATTGTTACTTGTTTAAGCATGACCATTTATCAATAGTAAGCTTACAGAGAAAGCAAAATCCTGTCTCTGCCTTTTGAAAGGGGAAGTTGTAGAGAAATGTTACACGATGAATATTTTCCCGGCGAAAATGCATATATCTTGAACATCTTAACCATCTCTGTAAGTAGTCCTCTTTATTTTTCCTTTATACAGAGTAAAGCAGCGCCCCATAGCCTCCAAAGGACTTATTCCGCCTCATCCCTTCTTTACTTAGGAGTGTTTGCTTAAATCCGAAGAACTGCTTTCTTTGTAGATATTGTGACTGAACTATGTGATGCCAACTATCGATTCAGGCATATGGGCTTACGATTCCGATGAAGTCCCACTAGAGTATCCTTTCATCCCCTCGAAAACATAATTGACGCTTTGTTTAGGTTCCCTCAACATTGTAGCTTTTGTTTCTTGTATAACAACACAGACTTCAATAGCATCAAATTAAAATTGGTACTGGTAAGTTATATTTTGCAAAGTATAGTGTAAAATATGGATGCTATGTGACGTTGCAACATTATATGCTGTGAATATACAGATTTATAGTCCTACGGGAAAAGAGAGGTCAACAGCAGAAAAGAATCAGGATTTCAGAGTCTTGTTAGATCTTACGAACTCATTGAAATCAGGCCATGGAATCATAACCGACAATTTTTTTACCAGTGTTTCCCTGGCTCAAGAACTTTTGAAACGTGGACTCACTCTGACAGGAACACTCAGGAAAAAGAAAACTGAAATTTCGTCAGAACTTCAGCCTATGCCTGCTAGAAAGAATTATCATCAATGTTTGCTTTCAATGGGAATCTCACTTTAGTCTCGTATGTGCCCCCCCCCCAAAAAAAAATAAGGCAGATATTCTCCTAAGTTCTAAGCACGATGATGACAGTTGTGCCAATGAAAAAAATGGATACAAACCAGATAGTCTTATTATACTTCATTACAATCAAACTAAAGGAACTGTAGACATAATGGATGAAATGGTGAGTGAATATTCCTGCAACAGAACTACCAACAGGAGGCTTTTCTTGTTCATGAATATCATAGACGTTGCAGGAGTTAATGCATTTGTAATCTGGAAAACTTATATCCTGATTGGAAAATTATGTCACCGGACAGATGAAGAAAATTTCTTCTGGAGTTAGGAAAAGGACTAGTAAAACTATACGTGAAGGAGAGAATGAAGAAAACGAAAGGATTGACATCACGAATGGTGGCTGCGATGAAGGACCTTCTGGGAGCTGAACATGTGAAGAAAATAGTGAAAGAAATTTCTAGCATTGGAAGGTGAAAACTATGTGTAAGAAAAGTGGACAGGAAATTTATTTATTTTATTTTACTTGGTTATTTAACGATTCAGTGTCGATGGGATTGGTGATAGCGAGATGATATTTGGCGATATGAGGCCAAGAATTCGCCACAGATTACCTGACATTTGCCTTATGGTTGGGGAAAACCTCGGAAAAACCCAACCAGATAATCAGCTCAAGCGGGAATCGAACCCTGGCCGAACGCAACTTCGGATTGGCAGGCAAGCACCTTAGCTGACTGAGCTACGCTGGTGGCTTGGACAGGAAACCCAGAAAGAGATGTGATAAGTGTTTGTGTTTTGTTTGCACGGAACATTCTGAACAACGGAACAACTGTAACAACATGTAAGTCATGTTCAGAAGAACTTAATTGACTTTGTCATACAGTCCGAATTTATTGTGCAGAATAGGGAAAAATAAAGATTTCTGTCTGGGGTACATTTTTACCCCACTTGGTGAACCGTGTACATTCCAAAGCTTGGTACTTAGAAAGTCAACACTGTTTCACTGATTACCATTCTACACTCGACAGGATATTTAATGATCTATCATTTTATAACTTGTAACTGGCTTTAATATTCAAGCTGAAACACCATTGAAATTGCTAAGGAAATTCCAAACCCTAATATTATGTTTCCCTCCACTTCTTCCCCAGACTAGAGTTCGGCAATCTATCTTTCGCTAACAGTGTCAGGGGCGTATACTGGTTAAAGGGTTTGGGCTACCGCTGACCCTATTATTACACAAAATATATCTAACAATTACTTTAATTTTAATTACTATGGTAAAACTAATAATACAAAATTATTACATTATGTTATATTATAAACTTTTTCTTTTGTAATTTCCTTGGGCTACCGCCGGTAGCCCCGGTAGCCCGCAAAATACGCCCCTGTCTATGACCTAGATTTCGCCTTTTCATTATCTCTTACGTTGGCTGGATTTGAAGCAAAAAAGTTACAGAATACACGCTCTAAGGCACTAGAACAATAATAAACCTTACCCGTGTAGTTCATGGGACAATCCAATGATGTAGCCTATATTTATGATTTTTGCAATTATTTCGCTTTTATGGCTAATGACAATGATAACGGAATTAATCTCTCTATTAGTTGTGAGGAAAGAAAATATTAGAAATTACACATTCTTCCTGATCTGTCATGGATCAAAATTTAATGTTCCTTTGTAAATATACTAATGATATGGCATGCATTAGAAATCATGTTTTATCGTCGTTTAAATCCATTAAAAGAATTTCAAGATTGCGAGCATCATATTCAGTAAAAGCTCTAAGGTTTAATAATTGTTACCCCCAACAGTAGAGCACCAGCTATGTGAACCGAATTAATATAGAGTACTGGTTTCATATTTGAGAAAAGTCAAGTTCAATTTTATTACTACAGATAAGAATTCAGGAGTTGGACGGATTACAGGTATAGAGCCACTTAGGACTGCATGTCATCATACTACTCCACTTCTTAAATACCCATTACAGGTATTAAAAAATCAGACCAACAACGACCAGTTCTGAGGATGACCCATAAAATGTCGAAACATGTAAACCAGGTACGATAGAATTTAACACAAGAAAGTCATATAATACATATTCCGAAGTGATACAATGTTAAAAGTTGTGTAATCAAGATGTATAAAAAATCAGTTTAGTATCTTAATTTACAGGTCATGAAATTTTCTAAGTTGAAATTGTTATATGAAAATAATTAAATTTAACGTAAGGTAAGGGAATGTAACGTAAAGTACCAGTACTGGTAGGCTCATTAGTGGTGGGCTTACATATTCTATAATCCTACTTTCATTACTTTGAACTTTTACACTTTCCTTTATTATTTATTCCAAAAGCATTCCTGCGTTTCCAATGAAGTGCTGTAGTCTTTGAGTGACATAAAATAGTTCTAAAAATGAATTCCCTAGTGGAGGAACCTTAGCTTCACTGGAGTTCACAATGCCACAAAAATATTCACTTTGATTACACACTATTAACACTTTTATCATTAAAGATTTGGTAAATTTTTTATACTGCATAAACTTTACTAAATCTTGAACCACAAAGATGTGTTATTTAGCGTAAACGAGTCGTCATTTAGATCCACTTAGCAACGACTTTTTTTTTTTTTTATAAATTGTTTTATCCAAAACAATTTATAAGCTACTGATTTCTCTTGCGTCCATTTTTCATCAAACTTCTGAATTCTCTTTGGAAACACATTTTACTTGCGCCTGCTGTCTGTGAAAATCCTACATCGATATTTTCAAAATTTCTTTCCTCTCTCACTTTTCCTTCATTTCCAAATAGGCTATAATATTATTCTATAGTCGCGACGCTGTTATTCCCGGCGTGATTCCTCCTCTTTGCTTACGTCTTAGGAAGTGAAGGCTCTATAAAGTCTAGGTAGGTAGTATCGTTCGCCTTTTTGTTCTTTCGTTGCCGAGCTACCAGATGAGGAATCTATTTGCCACACCGTTAAACATTATCATGTCGTAGCTCCTATGATAATAAATCAAACGCACTGTAATTCAGGAAATAATTGAGCGGCAAATAACGTCCTCGTGTGCTTTCTGCGAACGCCAACGAAAGAGCCAAAATGGCGGGCGATTATATTACCGTAAGTATTTATCGAGCCTTAAGAAATGAAAAACGTCTTCATCAGTGAATCACAAGATGCACACGTTTAAATGTAGCCGATCTGCAACGCAATTGGCTGCCGGAAATTAGAGCGATGGGACTGTAGCATAACACATTGGCATCGTCACATTTCCATTGATGTATCATCATCAAGAATAAACTTATAAGAAAATTGACTAGTGTTAATAATCCCATCTACTTAGTGTACACACAATGCATGCACTTCTGTTAATTTCTGCCTGGAATTTATTTCAGAATATAAAGCAATCTTTTAGTAAACAAGGAAATATGAAAGAAGCTATGTTAGTGCAATATGTGGTAGACACAGAAAATGTTGAATCGGTAATTTTCCTTCGAGATTTAGAAAATTTAAAATTTATGCCAAGTATAAGTTCTGACTGGTAAATATTATTGATTAATTTAAGCAATACACACCCCTCCTCGTCGTCTCCTCCTCCTCCTCTTCTTCTTGCGACGCTTGTTGGACCCTGTGATGTCAGAACTTGGAGGCTGTGTTGGTGCTCCCTGCACTGTTAGTCCTATAATAATATCCATATAATTTTACCAACATACTACGGGGAACAGAAATAAAAAAGGTACTCTAATTCTTTTATACATTTGCCAAAACTAAGTCAGTGGTTTGATCAAAATCGAAATAATCATTGCAAAACTTACTGAAATAAATTGAGGTTACTTGTATCCAAAATAACACCCAAAATTACATAAAACAAAAATTAAGTATTTCTGAGCAACATTACTATCTAATGTAATTTAATAGAACTTCAAGTTCCATTAATAGTCGTACACAGGTACGCCTCCAGAAAATATTTAGTGTATTTCCTAATTTCGCAACATCACAAAATTTCAAATATTTTCCTGTCAAAGTTTTGTATGGACCAAAGAGAAGTATAATGAATCCACAATTTTACGAAACCAACTTTATTGATATCTGGAGTTCTCTGTCTAAAATTAAAAGCGAATTCAGAAGAATCATGTTTGTGGTAAATTTTAGTTTTCATTTTGTAAATGTCCACATAAAATGGCTATATTTAGAAGTACAGTCTCTCATTCTTCACAGTTTTGAAATAAGTAATGTTAATATTAGCATATTCTTCTCCACATTTCACTTTATTTACAATTTAGTTAGCTGAAAACTCTGAAAGTATATTACATAGTATATTCATAGGACGAGTATATGAGTTTTAGTGTTGGTGTGTCCAATTCCTAATTATTTATGCTTGTACATATCACGATGTAGAATTTCTTATTTGGACATTAATTTCCTATATTTCTTCAAGTTTTAAATAAAATATTTTTTTCTGAAAAAAAAAAAAAGATCTAGTTCAATAGAAGTTAAAAATTAATAAAAGATACGAGACTACTATAAAAGGTAGCGTGAGTTGTTCCACATTTATGGTGTAAAAGGACATAATACAGTACCGGTACCACTGTACCTTTAAATATTCTACCTTTATAAATACTTAAATAAAAGATGAGATTTGTTGTGCCTAATTCACAAAATTGTTTCTGAGATTGGCATAACATCCAGTAATGCTTGTCCTGTTAGGAATGCACCAGAAATTCAGATTATATAATCCACCGTAATCATATTGTATGTTAATATTTTCAGCGCATAAAATAAATATATGAAGACAGTAGTTATAGTTTTAGACGAAAATTGAATACTTTCTTCACTATTACTTGAAGTAGATTGTATTTGCAACCAAACATATGTCACTACTAATGAGCGGTTTTAATTACAGACAAAATGAGACTACAGTCACATTGAAAAGAAAATGAAAACTTTGGGCGTGTATATAAATATGTCTTATTATAATTATACAGATTTACTTATAGTCTTAATGATGGTTAATTATTTTCATGTAACATATTTATGGAGCGTTTATTTTAACATAAATTTCAAATATGAGTATTTTTTCATGGTGCTGATTAAAAAAAAAAAAAGAAACTAGGATTTCTATTGCTATTTTTCTTAACGTATGCATTCGATATTATATGTAGAAGTATGGAAAATGACTAAAATATTAAATTCCCATAGCTGGAAATGGCACAATTAACAAATCTATTATAAGCATAACTATACTATAATACTTTTTATTCATGTTTCTGATCGATGAAAAGTGAAATTGAGCATAATAATAATAATAATAATAATAATAATAATAATAATAATAATAATAATAATAATACTAATAATAATAATAATAATAATAATAATAATAATAAAAATAATAATAAATAGTCATATTATTGTTTATTGGTGGTAGTAGTGGTAACAGCAGTAGGCTGTAGTAATAGTAAAGGTAAGAAAATCCTCGTAGTGTTCTAAGAACAACATATTGAATCCTTTCTTCTCTCATAAACTACTGGTACATTGAACTTGGCTGCAACAATTTTCCTTTATTTTTATAATTTAGATCTGGAATTGTTGCCAAAAGCTGACATCATATGTCTGTGGTTCTATTGTTGTTCACCATCAAGAGAGCCAGAATTGTGTGCCAAAAACAACGACGGCATTGATGTCAAAGCCCATTTGACATTTTACACAACTTCCAAATTAAAACAACATGCTTGGCAAAGAAGCTGAGGCTAGTGCATCCTTTAATATATGCGATCTGTATATTGTATGTTTGTTCTAAAAGAATAGGAATCCGAAACATTTCAGCTATGTCTAGGCGCAGTCATCAGTTAGCTCACAGATTCTGATCAAAAGAATTAAGATTTAACTCTCCGAAATATTTTGTGAGACTTTTAAGCACAAACAGGCTGTGACTCCCTGCTACTTCAGATTATTCTGCCACTCTCACTGTACTGTTTCTTCATTAATGCAGGTTCATCATTTCGTATCGTTGTTAAAAGAATGTCAAAAATGGATTACAGTTAGCATTGTATTATGAAAAGTTCAGCTCAACAAAATTTTTCACATAATATAAGTGAACGAAATTATGACCACAATAAAACATGTGCAATAAAATCTCTTGAGGCATAATTTTTGACTCTCGAGATTTCAGGTGCAATGTTTGAACCAAAAGTCAGAATTTGTCGCAGAACCCATAGCAAGACAGCTGTGTCATTGAACTCATAGAGACCTATGTCACTGAAACGGTAGCGAGACCTGTCACTGAAATTGGTAGAGACCTGGGTCACTGAAACTGTAGCGAGATCTGGGTCACTGAAACCGTAGCAAGACTTGGGTCACTGAACCCATAGCGGGACCTGTCACTGAAATGGTAGAGACCTGGGTCACTGAAACTGTAGCGAGACAGGGCCACTGAACCCATAACGAGACCTGTCACTGAACCCTTAGTGAGACTTGGGTCACTGAACCAGTAGCGAGACCTGTCACTGAAACAGTAGAAACCTGGGTCAATGAACCCTTAGCCAGACCTGGGTCACTGAAACCGTAGCAAGACTTGAGTCACTGAACCCATAGCAGGATCTGTCACTGAAACGGTAGAGACCTGGGTCAATGAACCCTTAGCGAGACCTGGGTCACTGAAACCGTAGCAAGACTTGAATCACTGAACCCATAGCAGGATCTGTCACTGAAACCGTAGCAAGACTTGAGTCACTGAACCCATAGCAGGACCTGTCACTGAAACGGTAGAGACCTGGGTCACTGAAACTGTAGCGAGACAGGGCCACTGAACCCATAACGAGACCTGTCGCTGAACCCTTAGTGAGACTTGGGTCACTGAACCAGTAGCGAGACCTGTCACTGAAACAGTAGAAACCTGGGTCAATGAACCCTTAGCGAGACCTGGGTCACTGAAACCGTAGCAAGACTTGGGTCACTGAACCCATAGCAGGACCTGTCACTGAAACGGTAGACACCTGGGTCACTGAAACTGTAGCGAGACAGGGCCACTGAACCCATAACGAGACCTGTCGCTGAATCCTTAGTGAGACTTGGGTCACTGAACCAGTAGCGAGACCTGTCACTGAAACAGTAGAAACCTGGGTCAATGAACCCTTAGTGAGACTTGGGTCACTGAACCCGTAGCGAGACCTGTCACTGAAACAGTAGAAACCTGGGTCAATGAACTCTTAGCGAGACCTGGGTCACTGAACCTGTAGCAAGACTTGGGTCACGGAACCCGTAGCAAAACTTGTCACTGAATCCATAGAGGGACCTGCGTCACTGAACCCATAGTGGAACCTGCATCTCTGAACCCATAGCGGGACCTACGTCACTGAACCTGTAGCGGGATCTGCGTCACTGAACCCGTAGCGGGATCTACGTCACTGAACTAGTGAGACCTGTATCACTGAAAGGCAGAAAATATTAAAGATTGGAGAAAGCTGGCTTTGCAGTGGAAGATTTGCCCTTGGGCAGAACACTATGAATGAATGAAAGGAGACCTATGGTGGCTAAGTGATCAGACCTTCAGCCTGTCATGCAGGCCGTCCGGGTTCGAGTCCCGGTAAGGTCTGGGATTGAAAAATTCATAGTGATGCTTGTTGTGGACATGATCACATCTGGTTTTTTTTTTTTCGGGATTCTCCCGTTTCCCCATATTAGCCATTTACCAAAATGCGTCAACATTTCTCCATTTCGCCATCTGTCCATACCATTCCCCGAACGCCAGCTGGCGATGCACAGAGGGACTGGCTTAGGGACGAGTGAGGCTGCCTTCTCAAAACTTGGGTATGCAGCGAACTTTAATGTAGTCAGGCGGTGTGGGTTTGGAAATGCGCCTAGCTTGAGGCTTAGACCAATGGATCTTGAAAGGTTGTAGTCCCCTCCCAAAATTCTTTCCAATTCAAAGTTAACAGGAAATACGAGCACTTACTTACAACTTACACACAAACGGCATTTAAGGAACTCGGAAGTTCTTTGCCACCCTTACATAAGCCTGTCATTGGTATCTATCCTGAGCAAGATTAATCCATTCTCTACCATCATATCACACCTCCCTCAAATCCATTTTTATATTATCCTCTCCTCTACGTCTCGGCCTCCCCAAAGGTCTTTCCCCCCCCCCCCCTGTTCTTATATTGTGGTTTCAAAACAGTTTTCTTTTTACAGTGATGGGTTGTTAGCTCTTCGCCCAACCCCTAAGCTGGAGGGCCACTGCTCATCGGCTGTCCGCGACTGCTTATTCAATATATTCGCAGCTACTCTCCGTGTCTGGAGACCGTCTCCTCTTTCCGCAACCTGAGGACGCGCCATGCTGTGGTGATAGGGACCCACCATACATGGAAAATACATTGAAATAAAAGGAAATACAGAGAGAAAAAAGGGAACTAGAGTAAATGAAAGGAAAGAAAATGAGAGAAATGAAAGGGATGAAGGAAAAAAGAGGATAAAAGATACAGAGGAGAGGGCTACCGGCGTAACTTAGACCATAGCGCGTTTTCCTACGGGTCCGAAGCTATACTCGGACGTAGGTACGATTATTGCTTGGGCTGATTGGTTGGTATTTTTCGAGGTTTTCCCCAACTGGAAGGCAGATCTCAGGTAATCACATAACGAATTCTCGGCCACATCTCGCTATCACCAATTCCATCGACATTAAATAACTTAGTAGTTGATACGCGTCGTTAAATAATCAACTAAAAAAAAAAGAAAAGAAATGAGTGGGGTAGATGGGAAAGAGTAAAGAAGCAAAGAAGTCAAACAAAAATGAAGGAAGATAAGGTAGGAAATAGAGGATGGGAGGAGAAATAAAGAAGAGAGAGCATCACTGAAGTAAGAAAAATAAATAAGTGAATACAGGAAGAAAAAGGAAAAAAAGAATGAAAGGAGAGAGAAAAGGCGAAAATTACAAAGACAAATTTTACTTGAGAAATTTTTACAGGAAGGGAAATGTACAGCAGGAAAGACAGGAGTAGAGGAGAAGAGAGGCGCAATGGAGAAGAGTGGCATAGAGGAGGAGAGAGACGTAGAAGAGAAGAGAGCCACGGAGGAGGAGAAAGGCACAGTGGAGGGAATAGGAGCAATGGAGAAGAGGCGCGCAGTGTAGAAGAGGCGCAGTGAAAGAGAGAATCGCAGTGGATGAGAGAATCACAGCGGATGAGAAAATCGCAGTGGAGGAGAGAATCGCAGTGCAGGAGGAGGAAGAAATCGCAGTGGAGATCGCATTGGAGGAAAGAAAAGAATCTGAGGAAAGAATCGCAGTGGAGGAAGAAATCGCAGTGGAGCTCGCAGCGAAGGAAAGAATCGCAGTGAAGGAAAGAATCGTAGTGGAGGAAGAAATCGCAGTGGAGGAAAAAATCGCAGTGGAGGAAAAAATCGCAGTGGAGGAAAAAATCGCAGTGGAGGAAAGAATCGCAGTGGAGGAAGAAATCGCAGTGGAGGAAAGAATCGCAGTGGAGGAAAGAATCGCAGCGAAGGAAAGGATCGCAGTGGAGGAAGAAATCGCAGTGGAGCTCGCAGTGGAGGAAAGAATCGCAGTGGAGCTCGCAGTGGAGGAAAGAATCGCAGTGGAGCTCGCAGTGGAGGAAAGAATCGCAGTGGAGCTCGCAGTGGAGGAAAGAATCGCAGTGGAGGAAAGAATCGCAGTGGAGGAAAGAATCGCAGCGAAGGAAAGGATCGCAGTGGAGGAAGAAATCGCAGTGGAGCTCGCAGTGGAGGAAGAAATCGCAGTGAAGCTCGCAGTGGAGGAAAGAATCGCAGTGGAGCTCGCAGTGGAGGAAGAAATCGCAGTGAAGCTCGCAGTGGAGGAAAGAATCGCAGTGGAGCTCGCAGTGGAGGAAGAAATCGCAGTGGAGCTCGCAGTGGAGGAAGAAATCGCAGTGAAGCTCGCAGTGGAGGAGAGGATCGCAGTGAAGCTCGCAGTGGAGGAAGAAATCGCAGTGAAGCTCGCAGTGGAGGAAAGAATCGCAGTGGAGCTCGCAGTGGAGGAAAGGATCGCAGTGAAGGAAAGGATCGCAGTGGAGGAAGAAATCGCAGTGGAGGAAGAAATCGCAGTGGAAGAAAGAATTGCGGTGGAGGAAGGAATCGCAGCGGAGAAGAAAGGAGGAATGGAGTATAGAGGCGCAGTGGAGGAGAGAGGAGCATTGGAGGAGAGAAGCACATACGATGAGAGACGCAAAGAAGGCGAGAGGCGCAGTGGAGAACAGAGGCGTATAAGATGAGCAAAGGGGAAGTTTGTCGCAGTGGAGAAAAGTGGCGGGGTGAAAAGTGGCGTAGATGAAGAGAGAGGTGCAGGGGAATAAAGAGGGGAAAAAGAGGCGCAGAGGAATAAAGAGACGTGGAGGGAAAAAAAGAAGCACACATGAAAAAGAGACGTTAGAGGAGAAAAGAGATGCAGAAAACAAAGGGAGGCGCATAGGATAAAAGGATGAACTATATTATATGAATGATTGGAAAATAAAAATTTAGGGAAGTAAAGAAGGAAAAATGCCAAACAATATTGCGAAGAGAGAAAGGAAGAAAAATAATTTAAAAATTCTACGAGGTAAAGGAAGAAATTAAGAGAGAGAATAACGTGAAGAAAAGTGAAGGGGAAAGTGTGTAATTGAATAAGTAAATATGTAATTAATTAAAAGTGATTAGAAGTTTGTTTTGTCCTCGCTATCTCGGATGAAAATATTACAGTAATTCATTGGTAAAATATTGCTACTTTTTATCATGTTACATTGTATATGTATTTTTACATTAAGGTCTGTCTGATATAACGTAAGTTTTAACTTTAGCACATGTACGTAGGTCTAGAGAAAATTATTACATCAATTATTAAATCACAAATAATTTATTATATCATCTTATATTGTTATCAGTGTATGCAGTTCAGTAAAAAATTTAATATACATCTTGATTACACAACTTTTAACATTATATCACACGGAATATGTATCATGTCTTTCTCGTGTTAAATTTTACCGTACTTTGTTAACATGTTTCAGCCTGTTATGGGCCGTCTTCAGAACTCTGAACAGAGTATTTCTGTTCCTTTTGTTTTGATTCTGTCATAAGTACATGTTTGGAAACTTGGTGAGCGTGTTCTTGGATGAAATAAAAATAATTAACACAAAACTCTAATTGAAAGATGTATGGCATCGTCATTTAATGTTTACAAAAGGTGCTCAATGTGTCTCCCACTAATGTTTACACATGTCTGAGAACAAGGGCGCCCACAGGGGGTAGCCAGGGGTAGCAATTGCTACCACAGAGATTTTTATTTTTCTCTACGTATTCGATAGGCATACATGTTTTCTCAAACCCTCGGTAAACAATTCAACAATAACGCGTGCTTTAAACTATGAATGCTTGCACAGGGTAATTTAGATTTCAGAACTGGCTATTTTTCATCTTCAATTTTCTCTCTCTTCGTCCATCCGTTTCCTCTAAGTTTCTGTCTATCTTGCTACCATGAAAGATATACTATAACTGTAATATCATTCACGGCAAGATAAAGGAACATGAATTGTTATAAAATTGTGCGTCATATTCATTAAACCATTTTTTACACGTCTATTTATTTTGTTCGCCTTTTTGTAATACATCATATGCTTTGTTACAGAAGCTGATACTGGAAGCAGGTGAGAAAGAGGAAATTAATAGGCTCAGCTATCAAGGTCGGTTAGAGTTGAACTTTAAACTTGGACTTAAAGACTAACGTTCTATCTTGTGTTACGTAATACTTCGAGGTTGTTGAACTGTTTTTGTGGTGTAGTGACAATCATAAGCCTACATTCAGACGACGCAGGAGGTCGTCTGGGGTGCGGAGCCTTAGGGGATCAAGACTTTTAGTGACACTATAAACGTCAAAATGCCAGCGAAATTTACTGGAAAGTTTTATGTAGGAAATCTGCCCGGTGTCTATTATTAAAACGATACACAGTAAATGTTAATCAATATTC
This sequence comes from Periplaneta americana, assembly GCF_040183065.1. Taxonomy (NCBI): domain Eukaryota; kingdom Metazoa; phylum Arthropoda; class Insecta; order Blattodea; family Blattidae; genus Periplaneta; species Periplaneta americana. Next base: position 53,037,290 of record NC_091126.1, read on the forward strand.
ATTGCTGTGATTGGTACTTTGTGTAAAGGTACTTGAAATTGAATAAGTTGCTTATTGCGTTTCCTCGCTACTCTCAATTTTTAACACGAGACCTTTACATAGCTGTAAAGCTCTCACTCATTGGCTCAATTTCTGATTGAATGAACCAACGATTGACCACCGGCTCGAAACTTATTGACTTAAACTGACTGATAGACTGGCCGACAGATTCAATAACAGATCTACTCAAGAAATCGAGGCCATCATGCCAGAAGTGCGTAACAACAAATTTTGTGATATTAAGATATTTTGTAATTGAACCCTTTTATGTTTCAAAACAATCGTTCGAGTTATTACAATGGATACGAGAAAGAATCAAAGAAAGTACCTTGTAGTGCAGACAAGGAAAGGAAAAATATATTCTATCTTTTAATGGCTATGCTGTAAGATTACAGTTTTGTTGATACGCCCTTCTGGCATGATGCCCTCGAAATGGATTTACCTAATCTTTCAAGAAGTTGTCATTTTATGCAATTTTCCACCCATGGTTAAATATTTCTGCATGTGATAATTATTACTTGCAAACTGATGGTACAACACTCCAGGGCAGGGAATGAAGCAAGCTGAACTCTGAAATCTATCACGACGGTTACATTTTAAGGAAACAGACCTACACAGTTCAATCAATTACAACATTTAAATTGATTGATACGAAGTTGTGAGAATATCACCAGGAGTTCATTTGGTACATGAAATTGAAAATACGAGAGAAATAAAGAGTAACAGAACGAATAAAAGAGAGACCATGAAAGAGAACGTTGAAGCGAAAGAGCAACATGAAAAGCGCGAAGGAAAGACTGAGCGAAAGAAATGGTGCAAGAGATAGGAAGCGAAAGAAAGACAGAAAGAGATCGAAAGAAAAACAAAAGAGAGATTTAAAGAAACGCAAAAAGAGATCGAAAGAAACGCAAAGAGACATCGAAAGTAACGCAAAGAGAGATCGAAAGAAACGCAAAGAGAAATTGAAAGAAAGACAAAGAGATTGAAAGAAACACAAAGAGAGATAGAAATAAGTACAAAGAGAGATCGAAAGAGGCACAAAGAGAGATCGGAAGAGGCACAAAAAGAGATTGCAAGAGACATTAAGAGAGATCGGAAAAGAGACAAAGAGAGATCGGAAGAGAGACACAAAGAGAGATCGAAGGAGACAAAAGCTACAGGCATAGCTCAATTGGTAGCGCTCTTGCCTGATGATCCCAAAATTGCACTCGGACGTGGGTTCGATTTCTACTTGGGATGGTTACTTAGTTGGGTTTTCTCCGAGGTCTTTCTTAATCGTAAGACAAACATCAGGTAATCTATGTCGAAACCCTCGGTCTCATCTCACCAAATACCATCTCGCTGTCACCAATTCCGTCGACGTTTAATAACTCAGTATTTGACACAATGTTGTTAAATAACCAAGTAAAAAGGAGATAAAGAGGGATCGAAATAAGGACAAAGAGAGATCGAAAGGACAAAGGGAGATTGAAAAAATCGAAATGACAAAGAGAGATCGAAAAAATCGAAAGGGAAAAAAGAGATTGAAAGAATCGAAAGAAAGATCGAAAGAATCGAAAGAAAAATCGAAAGAATCGAAAGGGCAAAGGGAAATCGAAAGAATGACAGAGAGATCGAAAAAAGGACAAAGAGAGATCGAAAGAAGGACAAAGATAGATCGAAAGAAGGGCAAAGAGAGATCGAAAGAAGGGCAAAGAGAGATCGAAAGAAGGGCAAAGAGAGATCGAAAGAAGGGCAAAGAGAGATCGAAAGAAGGGCAAAGAGAGATCGAAAGAAGGGCAAAGAGAGATCGAAAGAAGGGCAAAGAGAGATCGAAAGAAGGACAAAGATAGATCGAAAGAAGGACAAAGAGAGATCGAAAGAAGGACAAAGAGAGATCGAAAAAATCGAAAGGGCAAAGAGAGATTGAAAGAATCGAAAGGAAGATTGAAAGAATCGAAAGAACGAAGGGAAATCGAAAGAATGACAAAGAGAGATCGAAAGGAGGACAAAAAGAGATCGAAGGAAGGACAAAGAGAACGAAAGAAAGACAAAGGGAGATCGAAGCCAAAGCGAAGAAAGACTGAAAATGACAAATAAATATAGAAATAAAGGCAAAGTGAAAGGATGAGAGATGGAAAGAGATCCAATGAAAGAGAAAGAAAAGAAACAAAAAGTAGAAAGTGATTTAAGTATTTGCGCGCGCGCACATACACACACGCGCACGCGCGCTCACACACACACACACACACACACACACACACACACACTAGACGGTAGTACAGAATTTATAGATTCCGGTTACTGCAAAGTATAAAATGTTTATGAAATGACAGTGATTCTCGAAATATTGATAGCTGAAAATAATAATTTAAACAACAGTTATAGTTGGAAATACGTTGTGAAATTCGAGTGTTTCTTTTAATTTATTGCTTTCCAATAAAACTAAAAAAAAATAATAATTATAATACAATAATAATGAAATATATAATATCAATAATAATAATAATAATAATAATAATAATAATAATAATAATAATAATAATAATAATAATAATAATACTTACTGGCTTTTAAGGAACCCGGAGGTTCATTGCCGCCCTCACAAAAGCCCGCCATTGGTCCCTATTCCGAGGAAGATTAATCCAGTCTCTACCATCATATCCTACCTCCCTCAAATCCATTTTAACATTATCTTCCCATCTTCGTCTCGGCCTCCCCAAAGGTCTTTTGCCCTCCGGCCTCCCAAGTAACACTCTATATTCATTCCTGGATTCTCCCATATGTGCTACATGTCCTGCCCATCTCAAACGTCTGGATTTTATGGTCCTAATTACGTCAGGTGAAGTATACAATGCGTGCAGCTCTGTGTTGTGTAACTTTCTCCATTCTCCTGTAACTTCATCCCTCTTAGCCCCAAATATTTTCCTAAGAATCTTATTCTCAAACACCCTTATCTCTGTTCCTCTCTCAAAGTGATTATTATTATTATTATTATTATTATTATTATTATTATTATTATTATTATTATTATTATACAATAATGTAATATGTAATAACAATAACAGTAATGATAACAAGAATAACAATAACAAAATAACAACAAAAACAACCATCATCATCATCATCATCATCATCATCATCATCATCAAGCATTGCATTGCAAAAATTGGAATAACAGGAGCATTTCTTTGTCTTGCCATCTCTATTGCTATTGCTAACATAATTTAGTTAGTACAAAATGTACTCTCATTTCTTCCCACTAATTAATATATATACATATTTTTTATTTTATTCTGAAAATACATATATGTTCTTAACCAACATATCTACTAAACATCGGCGAAATAATTTTGGTAGAAAGTAAATCAAATGTATAAGTGCAATTGCAATTACGTAAACACGTTACAAGCACTCCTTCCCAGCACAGAGTAGTAAAATACTGATCTCACACTCTTCATATTATATCGCCCAGGACAGTTACCAAGTCTCAGGCAAAACATCTGTGTTTTCATGGTAACTTGAATGACTTACGGGAATAGCGCAGTGAGGGCTTACTCCGTTACGCACTCATCATGGAAGGTTGCGAAGAAAGATGGAAATATCATTAAAGTAATGCTTAGGTACGATATTTAAACATCACACTCACCGATATCTGAAGCAGGAAATTCGGGATGAAATATTAAGCACTAGGCATTTGGTTCCAGTGAGATAACGATTTAACTATCAACTACAGGAATAAATGTTTCTTCATTGGGCCAATGAATATAAATCCAATGAAGTAATGCACAACCATTAATTTACAGAATACTTCAAAATTATTATATTCAAACTTTTGAAATGAGCTACAATGTAGCAAGTTTGTTTTTCCCTAGAATTGAAATATATAGTGGATGAGAGATAAAAAATCAGTTGGGTTAGAATTACAGATTTTTTCAGATCGAGGTAAAATAGAAATCCGCAAGTATAATAATTAGATTCAGCATTTGAACCGAATCGCTCCAGCCTGAGTAGACATGAGTTACACAGAATTAGGAAGGGAAGAAATGTTGTTAGATCCATAAAGGAAGAGAGTTGCAGTTCGAAACACGTTTAGTGACCAATTCATGTATCACAATTAGGACTTACATAACTTAGTGGTAATTCACTAATACAGTTATTAACATACGCCTGCCTGCAGTCATGATTATACATATAACTCTAATTAATTGTGACATTTACAGTAGTAATAGGAGCGGTAGTGGTGGTGGTGATGGTGGTGGTGGTAGCAGTGGTGGTGGTAGCAGTGGTGGTAACATTCGTTGGAACTTAATTGGTGAGATTTAACCTGAAATGTCAAATGATTGGGGTACGAATTCCCGAAGAAAAAATTATGATTTTTCTTCCTCTCAAGTTAATCTCTTGCACCATTCTGAATACAAGAAAGAGAGTCCAGGTAATTGATTATATCTAATATTGCTTCGTAATTCTTGCCATATTCAACATGAAACAGTACAAAATCCTGTAATTAATTCTGGAGAAAAGCAATAATAATAATAATAATAATAATAATAATAATAATAATAATAATAATAATAATAATAATAATGTTTTATTATTATTATCATTATCATAATTTTCGTCTTCTATATCATTACGAACGACGACTACGAACATTAAAAAAAATATATATAAAATAAATTTTAAAATGGAGTTAAAAGTAGTTTACAAATTGTAATAAATAATATACTGTAATGTATGTCGATTTCGCATTAAAGGGTTTTGGTAAGCTGATAGAAGCATACGCACAATACAGTATGTGGATGTGAAGTGACAAAATGTTCTATAAATAAAACCCAACGTGTGCCCCAGCTGCGACGTAGACTCCATTGTGTGGTTTTTCAGATTACAAGATCTCTTCATCATTATTCCGTAACTAGTGGAAACCATGTGGGTAAACATTGCAACACGTGAGTGAATTGTGCATCCGCTCTATAAATAAAAACGCGATATTTTACTTCCTTTTCTGAGACTTCTACGTCGCTTCGTTCTGAAGGTAATGAAAGGTAACCTTATTCGAATACTACGCAGGTGTGAAAATCTCATTTAGGATATTGACGTCTCCGAAACGGCGAGTATCATTATTTTTCGAGTAAAATGAATAAAAGAAAGAAAATTACAGCATTTACTGTTGAAAGCCAAGATTGTCACTTTTCTTTTCTTTTTTTTTTAACAGAAAATAAGTCACAATGTTTTAAACAATATTAATATTATCTATAATTAATGAAATAATTTAACATCACTGTTTCCATAACAGTTCACTAATTATGTCCTTGTGTTTAAATGAAAAACAGAATAATAAACTGTCTATTAATATAAAAGACAATGTCGAACGTTCTGGAAACACGTATTATTTCTGTGGATTGTATCCAAGAAAATAAAAGTTTTCGGCCAACTGGGACATACTATAACTTGGCTTAATTCACTGAGATTATATAATAGTAACAATAATATATAGTATATACATATGTATTCAATACACTACTCGAGTTTTCTTCTTTTAAATAATGGGAGGGGGATCACTCGATGAAAATAACTTCCACCTGTACGACGTCTTCAACTTACCTCCCTAGTTCGAACTAAATTCCTCTCATTGTTGAACTATGTTCTTTACACGTTTGACTATTTTTTCCACCAACAAGAATGGAGTAATAGATCCTGTCGTCGGAGTACGTTCACAAATTAAACTGCGAGTGAAGAAGGTTCTCCTCTGCGACTGAGCAGTGGCCAAAGCAGCATCTTCGTGTGAGAGTGTTTTTAAATTTGGCTTGAGCCGTGATGCAGCAGTGACGTAACATCATGGCAGTACTACCTAAACTAAACACATGTACCTGGTCGTGTCACGTCAAAGGCAGCACAGCTGAATACAAACGTTTGTGTATGTTAATTTATGAATACAGAAATTCTGCTACTGTTTGTGGTGTCAAGTTTCATGAGTCGGCTTAGTGACTAGCTATGGACTGAAGGACCGTGGGTTTGATTCCAGACGGAGGAAGGGATTTCTCTCTTCTTCGTAACTTCCGGAACTTAAAAATTCCAATATTTTTGCAAAAATTAAGGGCACTGGAAAATGTTCTACATGTTTTTATTACGTTATCATGTAACAATTTCAAAATCAACTATCTCCAATAGATTTTGAGCTAGGGTCATGGAAATTTTAATCACTTATTTATCAGCATTTTCTTATTAAATGTGTTTAAAGTTAAAAATGTAGTATAATTTAATCAGTTTTTTTATCAAATTTTAACACAAACTGAGTTTATTGCTAATTTCTGTTCTATAGGGATAGATATGCCATTTTGTATAAAAATATCACAAGTCAAACGGTATTTCTGTTGTGACATGTGCGCTTGAAAATTAGTTTTCGTGGAGAAGGGCCATAAGTCAGTGACAAGGCTGACACAGAATGAACAAAACTATAGCCTAAGCTGTTGTGTTTAGTAAATTAATTATTTTGTGTCTGAATTTTAGATTTGTTAAGGCAATGTTGTCTTTTGTGTAATATATTATTGTATTAGATTATTTCATGCAGAACTTTATTATTTATGTCCTTAGTGACATTTCATACAGATTAGAGGAAAATTTGTTCACATGAAGCAAAAATTATGAAGTCAGCTTCTAAACACTGGTTTGAGAATCAAATTCGTAGTATAATTTTTAAACCAAATTTTCAATTAATTCATGAAATAAAGAGATTGTTTTGTTAAATCTTTACCAGATTTTGAGAAACCCCGTAAGTCAAACATTTTCAAATATGAATATTGAGTCATATTCTATTTTTAAAAATATTATTTTGCTTACAGAAATATTCGTTGTTTTTACCAACATTTCCCATTCCAAATATTCCAATTTTTAAGTCATGCATTTCTTTTAAACAATTCTTTGTGTTTCCCCAAAACTTCATATTTGGTGACTTAAGAGGTTTCTAAAAAAACCCGATTCAATTTTCACAGCTCTGATTGCTAATTAATTCATGATATGCAAAATCATAGCAGAAAACATCACATCGATTCACATAGCTGCACTTTTCTAACAAAAAAAAAGCTACCAATCACAACTAGTTCAAATGTTTATTCCGTTTTTCTAAACCTTACTTCTCATCATGTAGCATGATTTTTAAATAATGTTAATTTATGCGATCTGATTTAATGGATATTTATATCTATTTTTTTATTAAGTTAATAATCAAATTTGGCTAAAGACTGTAAATTACTCATTAACTCCCCCTACATTACATATGCACAAAAAAGTCACTCTTCTATGTTAAACAGTTTCTGAGAAAAGTCAAAACTCCACTCTAGAACTTCATTTACTACATTTGGTGGAATATGTCCCAGAATAGCTGGTTTGGTATATAACTCAATTTCATCGAAAACTACATTAAGCAGATTTTGAAGCGGACCCCCCCCCCCCATATTTTTAAGCTTGTTTTCTTCGAAAACAACGCCAATTATTGTCTAAAAGTTTGTGTTATTTTTCATGTAGCTTGAAAACTCGCTCAGTCCGTAGACCGGTGGATAAAAAACTAGTCCAGTTCTTTAATAAAAATGGACTTAACGCGTTTTGGGATCACATTCAATTACAAAACGGCAATTTTATTGTTCAGGAGTGTACTAAAAGAACACGCAGAGGAGACCAACAGGAAGAAGAGATGACGACATTTGAAGAGCAATAAAATAAATTCAGGAATGCTTTCTTGGGGGAGAAAATAACATCGAGCGTGTCATGTTATAGATTTACGGAACTATGACCTCAGAAAAGTGGGTGACAAAAAAGAATTTCCTAAAGTCCATGCGACACGCCTGTGCAGCATGTTGCAAGACGGTGTAACTGTGCGAGTTGAGAGCCGCCATGACGCTCAGGACCGGTAGATATGGACATCATTGAAATACGTTGTTAGTGAGTGTGCTCACGTACACATTGTCAATAAAGGTGGCAGATGTTAATGAGGAACTGGCACCGCACCGCTCACACTTGTAAGAGTTTCCGTACTATCACAATGTTGCAGCGAATACAGTCTTGCGCACGTCGCAATAAGTCACAGTTTTCAAAATCCAGCTATTGTTGAAATCATCAGCGGAACTGCATCACTTCTTAACTAAGGTCGTATTCTTCATCTTCCAGCATTGTATTATTTCTATTTCATTCGGGCCGGAACAAATTTATATTTAAATATCCCAATCTTGTCAATTCGAATATTTCTTTTATTAAATTTAAAAAGTTATGTGTGGATTTTATAAAAATTGAAAAATTGTAAATTTAAATTTATATACTATAATTGCAAATTGTATTGTATAATTATTAATTATAATTGTGTTGTATAACTATTAATTTCAATTCAGGAATCCGCCCCTGAGCACGAGTTCTACTCTTTCAGGGGCGAGCTAAAGTTTCTTTGTATATTTTATATTTTATGTTACAATTATTAGCAAAATAAATAAATAAATAAGTAAATAAATAAATAAATAAGTAAACAATTATTAGCAAAATAAATAAATAAGTAAATAAATAAATAAATAAATAAATAAATAAATAAATAAATTAACGGTCTTTCTACCACACGAGTTCGTGGTTCGATTCGGAGAAACAACACGAGTTTCCTAATAAACATTGCTCTAAGGCACGTCTATCCACAGTTGGAGATGTTAGATTTTCGCAATGTGAAATGTAGCCGAATGCTTTCTTTTTTTACTTGGTTATTTAATGACGCTGTATCAACTACTGGGTTATTTAGCGTCGATGACATTGGAAACAGCGGGGTGGTATTTGGCGAGATGAGGCCGAGGATTCGCCATAGATAACATTACATTCGCCTTACGGTTGGGAAAACCTCGGGAAAAACCAAACCAGCTACTCAGCCCAAGCGGGAGTCGAACCCACATCCGAACGCAACTACGGATCGGCAGACAAGCGCCTTAGCCGACCGAGCTAAGCCGGTGGCTACCCGAATGCTGTTAGAATAAATAAATGTATGTTTAAAACTATGTTACGTATATTATTGCACTTTTTAAACCTCGATAAAATGTAAAATTGAGTTAAAGCACGAAATGTGTATGTTTCTACGAAATAAGAGCAAAATTATATGTTGTGAGACTTTTTTAGTTTTTGTATAAAAAAATAAAAGAATATATTAAAGGACCAGCCACATACAGGTTCTTACATTTTTTCAAATAGTTTGATCGTCCCTCCATGTTAGCTTTTACAGTATAATACAATCTTTGTTGCTATCTGTGCCGTTATCTCGAGTTTCAACCAACGTGTCTGGTGCTGGTGGTAGAATATAGGCTGTCTATGCGATCTTTTTATGTCCAGTGTTCACTCACAAGAACGTTATGTGGGGCAGCAGATGATTGTAATTGAGTAACGAGATGGGTCAGAATAAAATCACACCTTATCTTTTGCCATTTTCTAAACACTCGCAATTTCGCTGTAATTTTGTATGTTCCTTTGGTTATTATTTTCAAGAATTTCAACTGCAATTCTAGAAAATGTATCTGTTAATACACTGATAACATTGAATTTCTACCGCCACACTTAACATAAAAAATGTTGCAAATCAAGATTTCAGGTATAACTCCCTGTAAAGTTGATTTGAATAATTTCGAGGGAAAAATTGTTCCGGAGCCGGGTATCGAACCCGGGACCCTTGGTTTAACGTACCAACGCTCTACCACTGAGCTACCCGGGAACTCTAACAGACACCGGTTCGATACCCGGCTCCGGAACAATTTTTCCCTCGAAATTATTCATAAAAAATGTTTCAACCCAAAACGCTATAAAATGCTAAATTATAACAATAAAATTGCTATAAAAAGCCAAACTTGATTTTTAAAATTCTAAATTTTTAATTTCAAGTTGCTAAAATCTACCTGCACATAGTATTTTGATCCTCTTCGCTCTCCTCTTTCCACTACTGATCATTATTGTCACGTTCTCATGACATTACCTGTGAATAATCTTGTAAATGGACGTTAAAATAATAATAATAATAATAATAATAATAATAATAATAATACTCTTTCATTTCAGTTCAATATTAACGTAGAATTGTACGGAGTGCATTTCAGTTGAAATGACAGCCTCCTTATTTATTAGCCTACAAAATTAAATTTTGTATTCATTTTGAAATAAGTATAATGTAACTGAGATAAAGTCAGTGTCGTCGTCACCATAACGTCCGTCTCTGTCACTGTCGTTGTCACCTGCAGCAATCCACATCATCGTCAAAGATCATTCTTATCTTCTTCATGGAAACAAGCCATCCCCGAAAGTGAACCTGTTTTCCTCACCAAAACAGTCGTCCGCGCCATATTCCACAAAATAGTCAGCACCTTCATCAACAAAGAAGTAATCCCTTTCGTCGTCGTTAACAAATATCATCCAGTTCGTTAGTGTCATCAAAGCAGTCATCCCCGTCTTATCTTCATCAAACCAGTCATCCCCGTCTTATCTTCATCAAACCAGTCATCCTCAACGTCATCGTCTTAAAAACATCTATTCACACCGTCATAGTCACCAAAATAGTCATCGTCATCAAAACTGCAATCTCAGTCATAATAGTCATCGTCATCAAAATAGTCATTTCTGTAATCTTCACAAAAATATTCACTCCCGTCTTCAACAAAAGTTATCCATTTCGTCATCGAACCAGCCATTCTCGCCATCGTCATCAAAACACCAATCTCCGTCGTCGATACCAAAATATTCTCCGTCGTAAAAATAGCTACCATCATCAAAATAGTCAGTCATGAAAATAGTCACCAAAATAGTCAGTCATCAAAACAGTCACTAAAATAGTCAGTCATCAAAATATTCACCAAAGTAGCTACAGTCATTAAAATATTCACAAAAGTAGTCACAGTCATCAAAATAGTCATCAAAATATTCATCGTCATCAAAATAGTCACCGTCATCAAAACAGTTACCGTGACCAAAATAATCAGCGTCATCAAAATAGTCACAGCCATCAAAATATTCGCAGTCATCAAAATAGTCACAATCATCGAAATAGTCACTGTCATAAATACTGTCTCCGTCATCAAAATTATTATCATCAAATTTGTCAGTCATCAAAATTGTCATGTCCTTCGTTGTTTTTATCGAAAAGATCATCCTCGTGATTACAGTAATCAAAGCAATTTTTCTCTTTGTCATCGTCATCAACACCAAAGAGTCATCTTCACCTTCATAAATGTAATTTTCGTAGTCGACTTTTTTTGTCACTAGCAAAACAGTTTTTGCCATCTTATTAAAACATCGTCGTTAAATGAATCCTCTAGATTCAAAACCCCCTAAAGACCATTTTGTTCATAATTGAGTTATGCCCACATATTGCTTGCAAAGAATGAATTCTAAAGGTTTATACAGTTTGAATTCAAAAAGTCACTGAATTTAAAGCGAAAAGTTTGTTAAAAGCCACTGTTAGGTTGAAAATTTCCTCTATTTGCCACCAGTTACTGTCAAAATCCTTTAATTTGTGAAAGTGGATATAGGGGATTTTGAATCTATAGGATTCAAATAGTCTCTTGAATTTTACCGAACGATGGGAAATTAATTTTACAAAAATTAAATAATCACTGTAACAAATTTATTTTCTGCCAAATTCTTCCTTTAAAAATATCGGACAAGCTTCTCATTTCGTTGACTAATTATAATACCGAAGGGTTGAAGTAAATTTTTTGGTGGTACATATTTTACTCAGGTAGATCTAATTCGTTCTGTTTTAATTTAATTAATTCAGTTATCAATGCACTGCAATCCAAAGAAATGTAATGGACCTTTTATATAGGTCGTATGGGTGTGGATGTCCTGATCATATTATGTGAACGCATGACATTACATTGCAGCTGAGCATACGGTTGATGACGCCGAAGTCCAAGATCTCCAAAATTAAATAAATTGGCTTGGAAATGCACAAGGTTCTGTACAATACGGAACACACAATCTTAAAACTGACATATTGTGTCATTCTGGCAATCCCACGTATAATACTTCCCTCGAAGAAAGATAAATTTTCCAATTTACATATACTCAGCACTTAATGAATTTGAAACACGATTCGGGCTAGAGCTGCTTCCAGACGGAATGCTCCACCGTCATGACTTCGTGATAGGATCGTGGGCTGTTGCAATTTTGAAGAGCATCTAGATGAGCTAATATTGTTTCCAACTTGTCCTTGGGAGGCAAGCCAGCAATTGACTACGGAACGCGAATCGTTTTCAATACAGACGCTTCAGTTCATGTTTTCAAACTAGATGATAGAATTCTTCCAGATTGATTTATTGATCAGTTTGGCCGCTATTTTTCCATACGAATTTATCGGGCAGACAAGATAACAATAGATAGTGTACCCTTGCGGTAGAAGATGTAGAGTTAATTAACACCCGTCTCGTCTTACACATGCAAGTAGTACTGCCATCTATTGTCAGAGATGTTAACAACTGAACAGTTGGTTGTTGCTTCGCGACATCTTCACATTAAAATTGTTACAAATTAAAGTAAAACGGTAAACGACAGAAAAAAAATATTTATCTAACTAACAGCTTCAAAATTGATGCCTATATTAATTTAGTTTTCATTTATGCTACTGTTAAGGAAATCTGCTTTCTTTAGGAATATATGAATCTCATATTACAAAAATTTTTGGGCTCATCTGAAGCTTGTTTTAAGACTAACTTCCCCCCTATAAGACAATATGATGAATCGTGTACACAACGAACAAATACTCACACTATAGGAAATATTCGAACCCATAATAATAGGTCCCATGTGTACCACGGCTGACATTGCTTATTTCGCAGAAACAACGTTATTTCAAGATAATGAATTTTATCAAGAAATCAATAAACGTTGTACCAACTCGAAATAACGGATAATCGAATTGGAGCGAACATTGATAACAATATGCACACTAAAAAGTTGTGGGAAAGGAAAATAAAATAATTAAAAGAGATGGCGGAAAAAGAAGTGGCGGAAGAAAAAAGGTGTGAAAATATGAAACCAGAAAGAAGTTACAGGAGAACAGAGATGGACGAAACCTGAGGAAGGGCACAGTTAATGAGTATGTTGTTTGTATTATTATTATTATTATTATTATTATTACTTACAAACGGCTTTTAAGAAACCCGTAGGTTCATTGCCGCCCCCACATAAGCCCGCCATCGGTCCTTATCCTGTGCAAGATTAATCCACTATCATCATATCCCACCTCCCTCAAATCCATTTTAATATTATCTTCCCATCTACGTCTCGCCTCCCCAAACGTCTTTTTTCCCTCCGGTCTCCCAACTAACACACTATATGCATTTCTGGATTCGCCCAGACGTGCTACATGCCCTGCCCATTTCAAACGTCTGGATTTAATGTTCCTAATTATGTCAAGTGAGGAATACAATGCGTGCAATTCTGAGTTGTGTAACTTTCACCATTCTCCTCTGACTTTATCCCTCTTAGCTCCATATATTTTTCTAAGAAACTTATTTTCAAACACCCTTAATCTTTGTTCCTCTCTCAAAGTGAGAGTCCAAGAATCATAACCATACAGAACAACCGGTAATATAACTGTTTTATAAATTCTAACTTTCAGATTTTTTGACAGAAGACTAGATGACAAAAGCTCCTCAACCGAATAATTACAGGCATTTCCCATAATTTTCTGCGTTTAATTTCCTCCCGAGTGTCATTTATATTTGTTACTGTTGCTCCAAGATATTTGAATTTTTCCACCTCTTCGAAGGACAATCTCCTATTTTTATGTTTCCATTTCGTACAATATTCTGGTCACAATACATAATCCTACACTTTGTCTTTTCGGGATTTACTTCCAAACCTATCTCTTTACTTGCTTCAAGTAAAATTTCCGTGTTTTCCTTAATCGTTTGTGGATTTTCTCTTAAAATATTCACGTCATCCGCATAGACAAGCTAATGTAACCCGTTCAATTCCAAGCCCTGTCTGTTATCCTGAACTTTCCTAATGGCATATTCTAGAGCGAAGTTAAGAAGTAAAGGTGATAGTACATCTCCTTGCTTTAGCCCGCAGTGAATTGGAAAAGCATCAGATAGAAACTGTCCTATACGGACTCTGCTGTAAGTTTCACTGAGACGCATTTTAATTATTATTATTATTATTATTATTATTATTATTATTAATTGCATTTATTAGGTGTTTCCTCGAACCTGAAGTTTCCCTCTACCAAAAACGTATTGAGCTGTAGGCCTCTCAGGGATACGCAGACACACAGATTACATCACCCATGAAGTTACATTTATGTTGGTTTTAATGATTTATTCTTTTTCTTCGGTTTACAAATGGAAAGTATAGACTATGATAAGAGAAACAATTTTAATGATGTATTTTCTCTTTATATGAAGCGACATTTCGTAATTAGTCCAAGATCACAACAAATTATTCATCATGTTTACTCGAAGTGTATGATACGTGTTTTATAAACTTAATATTGCAAAACTCGAGACTACCAATCAAACGAGTGTTCCCACAGGTCTCATTGCCGAGATATTACTAAGAGGGCCCGCGCGGTACGACTAATTTTATATGAAAAATTCGACGTCTTCATACCCGTAGGGAGGGGAGGTGGCTTCATTGGGCGTGGTTACACAGATACATTGGTTCATGGCTTAACTAATAACTTGAACATTCGGGTCTGGCTAATAGCCATATTATAGCCAACATTTGAAATTCTGCCACTTTTTTCACCATGGATTCCGAAACGGGTGTCAATTATCGGTGCGGTGACGATTGTCTAAAAATCTTACAAATTTATATGACTAAAAATACGTGGGAGGTTACGGATCGATAATGATGCAGTCCACGCCGGCCATGGAAACATATCTTATGCTCGTGTTTCCTGCCGGGAGCAGAGCGAATGCTCTGTATATTGAAAATTGAGTAATGTTCATTACACAAATTAGAGAACAAGTAACCACCTTTGTCAATAATGTGAGAAAAATTATTGTGTTTTATTACTCGTCCAAGTGGGAGTAACTGTTGCGGTTTGTGGTTTGTCGTAATTCATGGTTTATTCGTATCAGTCAAATAGAGGTTAAGCATGACGAATTTGTTTTCTCCTATGTGGAGAAGAAATCTCAAGTGTGTCTATAAAGACGGGGACTGCATTACGTCATCAGAGCTACATATTTCATACCAAGTATTGTAACTTAACTATATTTAATCAGTATTACACATACAATCACACTAATCGACGTGTAATGAGTTCGGTTGAAAATCACAGCGAATCCAAGAGGAATGTGTTGTGCTGCAGCCCAAGTGACAAATTTACCTGGGTCCCATTTTCGGTTGGGCAATGGGAATGTATGTCATTGGTTATGTGTCCTTAGTTTTCTTGACTGTATTGTTTCAAGCGATGACCTTCCATCACGATAACCACTTAACATGGGAGTCCCGCTACTCAAGATGAATTCACATACTTAAAAGTAAAATGTCTGGATGCTTTGTAAAAGTTACGATCGTAATTATAATTACTATTACACTTTT
Source organism: Periplaneta americana (assembly GCF_040183065.1). Classification (NCBI taxonomy): domain Eukaryota; kingdom Metazoa; phylum Arthropoda; class Insecta; order Blattodea; family Blattidae; genus Periplaneta; species Periplaneta americana. Next base: position 53,052,860 of record NC_091126.1, read on the forward strand.
ACTAGGTCACACTACTTTTGACCAATAAAAGGATACGGAATGACGTGTTTCAACCAATCATGGCTGCTTATCCTACAATTTTTATCAACTCCCTAGAATTTGCTTGTTTTTATCACCTCCCTAACATTTGTTTCTTTGTCTGCCAACATTGTACTTTCAATAATTGTATCTTTTAAAATGATTCATGTTTATTTCATAATCCCTAATTAAAACTTTTCTACAATTTATCTTCTTTATATTATTTAGGTTATGTTATAGCTTCTGCTTTATGAGATTATGGATAGTCACGTGTCAGAGAATGTTTAATAGGTGTATATTGATAATTGAAGTGGAATGCAACTGTTTTAATAAAAATGAAACTGAATCAACAAAACCTTCCTGTCTAGTAATCGTCCATAGAGTTAAATGAAGATTGTATATTTGGCACAACTGGTAAAAAGAGAACAGCTGATCGTAACACACTACTGCCATCTACCGGAATATTTGTACTGATGAGATAGTAGGCACAATAATACATTTTCAAGACAGATTAGTATTTTAGTAAGTCAATTAATATTTTATTGTATTAAAGTACTTTATCTCTTCTTATTTTTATATATTTTCTTCTAATCGTATAATAGTCAAATTCCACTTGAGTTTTCATTTTCCCTAGGTAAGTATAACTGTCAATTTGTTTCTCTCCTTGTAATGATACATCGGGTCATGTTCTCCTTACAATTAATTCTTCACTAGCATATATTTTATACAAAGACTAATAGTGCAACGAACTGTTACCACATTTGAGGAGCTTAGTATCAAAGTTAGACAACTCCATTTTTTTCTATTTCGAGATATCGATTGTTTCTTATAGAATTTTGTATGCTGAATGCGATTCTGGAACTGTTTAGGTTAAAGAAACGGACAGAACAAAGAGAAAATAGCACTTAATTGTGCGCTTTAGAATCAAAATGTAGACAACTCCACAGTGGCTTGGTTTCAAATTAGGACAACTTCTTCAGCAGCCAATGAGAAGCCCACATTCGTACCACCTTTTCCCATCAGGCATCGCGAATCCAACATGGCTGATTGTTTATATAATCGGTTTGTGGATGAATAAGACGTACTGTTTTACGTAAATTTTCTTTGTAAAATTATGTTACATCGTTATTTCAATAAGAATGTGAAAGTTCATGTCAAAGAAGTTCCTCAAAGGAAGCGAGGAAGTTTCGTTTGGTTTCAAAAACAGACAACTCCACGACTTAGTTTCAGAGATGGACAACTCCACTTTTTAAATTTAATTGCGACCTGATTATTAATTTTAATCACATTTTGAGACTGAAAAAATGTTTCTACGACGCACGAGAATGTTTAAAAAAATGTACGTATAACAGTGACCTTGGTTTCCAAGGATCTAGTTTTTCGCTTCTCCTGTAAAAAAAAAAGCCAAAGTGGAATTGTCCAACTTTGATATCAAGCTCCTCATTTAGTATTGCAGTAACATAAAAACTTTGAATACTAGTATAAGGTGAATTAAATCGGGAAGTAAGCAGACCAGTGGTCTTATACCAAGTCCAAGTCTCTGGGCATTAATTTTAATAAATAATAATATATTCTCGGACAAAAGCGGGAGTTTAGACAATTCGTGAAACTTCATTATATAATAGAAACAACGTAATATTTCCACTTATTGTACTAGGTCGAGAAAAATCACAGTATTTCCTAAGAAAAATATTTATGCTCGTATGTCAGTCAATAGAAATCGGCTGCGTTCGTACCGAAGTCACGTGACTCGTCCGTTTCTAGCTTTCTGCGCAGCTATGCACGTTTCTGTATTATACCAACTATATGACTCTGCATTTGTCCAAAGCTGTTTCATAGTTTAAACCACTTCCGGTAGCTTTGGCGAGAAATCTTCAGCCGACTGAGATATATTTGTTAGGTTAGAAATGTGGCATACAAATCACAGAAAAAAAGACGGGGACACGGGTTTTGAAACCTGGCGACACTCCAGTTTCTCGATGTCTGCACTTTGAACAATTGTAAAGCACTTTGAGGCTACCGGAATCGCCAGTAATTGCCTTGTTTCCTTGTCGAGAACGGTGGCATGCGTTGAATTGCACTCACGCTCGACTCCCTATAAATATCGAGCCGACATATGGCTCCATTTTTTATGTGCTCCTATGACATTTCCTTTATGTAGGCCCTAGCTTTCTTAGAGAGCTAGTAACAATTGTATGGAGTGTTGAAACAATTAATGGAGCAGCTGATATAACACTCCAGCGTCGCATCTTCGTGACGGCTGTGCCAACATTTCGTGCGCAGGACGGGAAAGGTAGCAGACACGTCGGTAATTTGCGCTATTCAAACGTTCGGAGTCACGTCTCTTGTCCCACTCACGACACGCCCGTGCTTGTAAACCCCTCCTGAAACTCTCGTGCATCCGATAAATAAGTGCAACTAATTGCAACATTTGCCAATTACTGCTAACTTACGATCTTAGCATATGAATTAATGTGTAATAGTGTCACCACAAATTTTACTGACCCGTTCTGGTTTTAGATGCAGATAATTTAGTTCCAAGGTACAGTAGTGATTTAAGAACGGAATACAATGCTTAGACCGACACTTAAGCCTATATTTCGCAACTTTCAGGTATACAAAATTCATTAACAAGTTTTAAAATTTGTTTGTTATTTGTGTACCAGCCCACCGGCCGCATATGACCCCTCACCCGCTCACCCAATAGAGGCCTCCTACCCTCGCTCCAAGTTCACACCGCCAATGTGACCAAGCAGCACAGAATCCATTCAAACGGCCCCTCCAAGGTGTCAAAGCGCCCTTGGAAGTGCTCTTAAGGAATGAATCCTGGCGAATATAGGCCTAATGCGGAAGGCTGGAAATCCAGGAACGGTTGCGGAGAGGACGCCCTCTCCCATAAGCGGATGAAGACATGCGTCTTGGCCTGAATATGTCTATTGAATGAGATGAAGAAGATGAATCTAAATTCTCTTTCTACACGGGAGGGGAAGGAAAATGGACCGTGGCAATGAAGATTCCAACCCAGCATTTGCAAAAGTAACTGTAGAAAACCACGGAAAAAACCACAGTCAGATTGGTCGGTCCGGGAATCGAACCGCGGACCTCCCGAATGCAAGTCCTATGCGAAACGCATGAGCCAACTCGCTCGGTTATAATAACTAAGATGACTAATAGTGAAGTCGAAACTAGTCAACTAAGGTAATTTACCACTCGGTTTTCATTTTAACACATTAAAACTAAATCCTAAAGCATTACATTATTAAACCAAATAAACCCCTATAGTGTATTTTTACTGCAAGATATTTAAATTTTTAGCTCATATTTGAACAGTTTTTACTGCATAGTTGCATACATATTTTCAGGTTTTGTAGTGCATAAATTTCCGTGGTCTAGTTATCATAATTTCAATATAATTCACCCAAACGGTGCCGGCAAGATGTAGTATTGCAATTAACATACAGATGGCATCATTGTGAAGTAATGCAGTATTCTTTCGAGAGGGATAGAGGGCATTGCAGTACAACTCCACAGGAACCATAAAGACATACAAGCTGAATCAATAGATGACACCACACAGCAGCTGAATCATGATGATGGTTTCGAATTCAAAAATCATTCTAACTATAGAGTCGGTAAGTACAATAAGCCCACTGGAAGTTATAATGAAAGCTTTTGCGCTTCTACTTCGTAAGGAGAGAAAATAATAATTACAGCACAAAAATAGTTAGTATTTAGTTACATTACCATAACGGTTAAGGTCACGTGAACTTAAAAAAGCAGCCTCTGGCGTGGGTTCGATTCCCGATTGGTCTGATTACTTGGCTCGGTTTTTACCATAAGGCGAATGTCAGATAATCTATGGCGAATCGACACCAACTCGTCAAATATCGTCTCGCTATCATCAATTTTACCGATGCTAAATAAAACACTAGTTGATACAGCGTCGTTAAGTAATCAAGTAAAAAGATTGAGGAACAATTAGATTTTATATCTAGGTACTAAAATTATATCTAAAGAAGTTTTTGATTGTAGCCATGACTATGTAAAGAATAATTTCTCAACCAAGAATGCTTTCAGAGATATAATCTACTATCTATAAAGTTTCAATTATCATTTCATATTGTATAAGGCAGCGCTTTTCAACCTTTTTCAACATGTGGCACGCTAAATGTGTAATTTAATGTTCCGGGATACACTCACATAATCTAAACAATGGTTCTCAACCAGAGGAAAATTTTGAGAGTTTTAGGAGGGAATGTTTTTACTGAATGTTGACTATTGTGACCTCACTTCTTTACTACTCTTTTCACTTTTGTTTTTCCAATTTTTGCTACGACAAACTTTACTATTTTCATTTCCTCGCGGTTCACAAATATGTCGCTGCACACCGGTTGAAAATGCCTGGCGTAAGATAATCATTGTGAGGAACTGTTTTGAGTCTATTCCAAGTTGCCATTTTGTTTTTTATTAGGAAATGATCACACAGCATCAACATGTTAACAAAAATTGCTGAAAAGTGAGAACAAAACAAATAGGGATGTGAGGGAAATGGAGAGAGCGTGTCTAGCGTTATTTTGTCCCATAAGCTGACCTATTTCTTACATCGGTATACACTGTACACTCTTGTTAGAAACTTCGATCGAATTTTGTTTAACGTGTGTGATTATCGTGAGAGTGTAAGTATTTGTATCAGTGGCGGTTCCTCGGGGGAGGGAAGGGAGGAACGTCCTCCTCACATTTTTCTTCCTTTGAAAGTAAATACCAAATAAAATATGTGCCTTGAAATTCGAGGAAGATTCAATAATTTTTAAGTTCACAGCTATCAGAAAACCTCGGGTGATCGAGTTTTAAACGACGCGCTCTCATGTGCTGCTAGAAAACTGTGAGAAAGATGCGAGATTCTTTGTGTGGAGGAAAGTCAATCCATACCTCCTTTACTGCACTTAACACACACAGATAATAGCGCATTAGCGACCAGAGAAGGAAGCAGAGTTTTAAAGCAAGTAAATGAAAGAATAGGGAGGAGATCCTCCTCTGAATCAGCGCATGGGCGAAAAATAGGAACCGACTGGTCGTGCAGCAAGATCGCTACCGCTGCCATCTAACGATGTTGCATTCAACCAGACTATAACACATCTAGAAGGAGGCACAATAAAAACAGTTTTAACGCAAAGCTATGAAAGACACCATATAAACTTTTTTTAAAATTATAAATAAAAAATATTATGCATTGCACTTTATATAGGCTACTATTCATGGTTTGAAACGTTCAAGGATATTTGAAAGTTAAAGTTGGGTTTATATAAAACAAAGAGGAAATAGTTTGTTCTACGATAGTATCGCAGATCTTTTTGGCCCCTGAAATTCACTTCCATTCACTGTCTACTAGACAGGGCAACAGTTAAGTTGTCAGTTTTGTACAAATATATTTGAAATTGAAAGGTACTCGAAACTACATTATTTTTAACATAAAAAATTAATCGGCCACCGGCAGCTTTGAACAATAATTTTAGTATGACTTTACAAGAACTGACATTCTTCAAAAGCATGTGATACTGAACTTGTAAAATGTGCATGTGGCAACACAGACCATGTGGGTGGGTGCAGTTTTCTCGCTTTCCTCAGATTATTTCCCATTCCCATTTCCGTAAAACGGTTCCGGTTACATGTTAGTAGCTAGTCTCTTCCAACACGTGTGATGCTGAAGTGTGCTCGAAAAATGCTGCGAGGTTGTGAATTTCCTTGTAATTGTCTATCCAACAGTGAATGGAAGTGAAAATATAATATATTTTGAAAAATTTAGGAAACTCAGTTCACAAGAACAGATTATTGCTATACAGAAGGAAAAAGCCAACCCCAACACTACCTGGTCTTACATGTATGAATGTAGGCTAATTTGTAGCATGTTTCATTCAAGAAAGTGTCATTTTGTGCTGTTAACTTCTTTCCTCCTCTTAAGAAATACGCAGGAGCCACCACTGATTTGTATTATGTAGTGCAATATCATAATATTAGTAATAGTTGTAGCAGTGACAGTGACATAGAATTAGTTTCCTTAGGAATCTGTTCAGAATTAGAAAAAAAGTGTTTTTTTATTAACACTTTTATGCGCAACTGTATGATCACTTCCCGTCCTGTTTATTCAAACGCTGACAGCCCTGTTCACAGCGCTCTACCACCTCCCACAGGATGACATGTTAACGTGAATAAACAGTACTTTATGTGCGTCATGTCCGGTTGGGACTCCTAGATGAACAAAATCCATCCATGGGATAAGTGAACATAAATTGCTTTACAGGTAGACAGAAGAAATGAGAAGAATCACTTTTCAGTACCAATTTCCTTAAAAAAAGCTCGAAGTTTTTAAAATCATAATACTTTCTATTTATACTGTATTTAGTATAAGGAAAAAATTAAATTACTTAAACATTGGGAACTTTGAACGTTACGGCTTCCCTTTAACAACTGTATATACCGCGGCAAAGAAACGTACACATCATCATCATCATCATCATCATCATCATCATCATCATCATCATCATCATCATCAGGGCTAGGATTTTGATGAAAGTGCATCTTTTTTCTAGTAAGCCAATTATAGCTGTTTTAGTATTGATGTATTTTGTGATAAACTAAGTGTTTTAAGACATATTTGTTGGGGCATTTTTTGCATTTTTTTACATGTTTCAACTCATAGCAGCAATTTTTTTTTGTTCTATTCGGTCATTTTTTAGGCATTTTCATTTAACTTTGGCCATAAATCCCCTTTATTAACGTAAAATATTTTAATCGTTTTTCTACACAAATAGGCCTACTGCCATTTTAACGTAGTACATCCCATGCAATGAATGGATCAGCCCAATCACCCCTTCAATGTAGACTCCTCTATGCCTGCTAGTTCCGGATAAGAGTGATCTTGTGGTGGACTACATGCAAACTACATCAGGTAAAATAATTAATTGAAGTGTACTACTTAGAAAAAAATATGTAAAATTAAATGAACTTAAATGTTGGTACTAGAATTTAATTTAATTACTAGTCTAAATATTATGTAGTACAAAACTTCTTTTCCTACTAAGCCAATTATGTAAGATCAATTTTTAGAGCATTTTTAAGGGCATTTTTGTAAGATTTTTAGATCTTTTTTAATGATTTGTAGGTCGTCAAAATCCTAGCACTAATCATCATCATCATCATCATCATCATCATCATCATCATCATCATCATCATCATCATCAACAAATGACATAAGTAAAGAAAACCACTGGAAGAATTTCAAATGTAGTTACGGGAGCGTTGGATAGGCCTATAGGAATAATGGAGCGTTGGATATGGGAATAATGCAGCGTGTGAAATGGACAAACAAAAAAGAAAGAATAATACTCAAATAGATCATGAAGAGAAAAAGAAATTGACTGGGTCACTGGATAAGAAGAAACTGTCTACTGAATGATGCGCTGAAAGGAAAGATGAAAGGGAGAGAAGTTCGTCCCAGAAGTAGGTATCAGATGATATACAACATTAGGATAACCTATATGGATCTATACACACATTACTTCAGTTATTCATAGATTTCAAAAAGGCATATGACTCGGTTAAGGGAGAAGTTTTATATAACACCCTTATTGAATATGGTATTTCTAAGAAACTAGTTCGATTAATTAAAATGTGTCTCAGCGAAACGTACAGTAGAGTCGTATAGGCCAGTTTCTGTCTGACGTTCTTCCAATTCACTGCTGACTAAAGCAAGGAGATGCACCATCGTCTTTAGTTTTTAACTTTGCTATAGAACATGCCTTTAGGAAAGTACAGGATAACAGAGAGGGTTTGGAATTAAACGGGTTACATCAGTTGCTTGTTTATGCGGATGACGTGATATGTTAGGAGAAAATCCACAAACTCTTAGGGAGAACACGAGAATTTTACTTGAACCAAGTAAAAATATAAGTTCGGAAGTAAATCCCGAAAAAACGGAGTATATGATTATGTCTAGTGACCAAAACATAGTACGAAATAGAAATATAAAAATTGCAAATTTATCCTTTGACGAAGTGGAAAAATTAAAATATCTTGGAGCAATAATAACATATACAAATGACACTCGAGAGGAAATTAAACGCAGAATAAATATGGAAAATGCTTGCTATTATTCGGTTGAGAATATTTTGTCATCTAGTCTGCTTTGAAAAATAAAAAGTTAGAATTTATAAAAAGGTTATATTATTACACATGCAGTATGTACAATATATACGCCTTTTCCTCAGAAGTAATATTCTGACTTAATGTGTTTTGTTTGTAAACCGACGATAAAGTTTACCCCCGGGAAATATTCAGGCTATGAAATATGTGGCATGGTGTGTGTTAGTAGTGAAGCGCGGCGTATCCTCGAATACCTCCAGCAGCGAACCAACAACGTCGTCCAAGTCTAGACTATCATGTGGCCATCTTCAAATAATAATAAAAATAATCTTGAAAGGAGTGTTATTAATATACACAGCGGTTAGAAAAAAAAAATTTTAACAGACACAAATAAACCACGTGACAAACCTCAATGCTAATGACATCACAAAAACACGTCGAACTAAAATGACGAATGATCATTGGTGGCTGCGGTTTGCTGTCTGATGAAAGACAAATGCTTGGAGTGTGACGAACTTTTTTTTTTTTAATTTTAACTTCTTTCTCTTTTGCACGCTGACTGCTTTTACTCGACCACAGTGGCTGTTTTCTAATGAGACACTCATTTGCTTGCAGGTCATACTCTTATCTCCATTTTGCTATTGCTTGCTTTCGAAAGCAAACATTGCTTAATATTTGTATGTTAATTGCGTTAGCCAATGCTACACACTTAAAGTATTTCGTGGTATTAGAATTGTTTACGGCATTTAATAACATGATATTAGAATAAATTACACTATTTTCATGGCTTCAGTTTCATAATGGCCGACGTACTATACGTAGTACTTGAAGGAGCACTTTTTACGTTGCATGATTGCGGGTTCGACTCCTGATTTGAAACATACAAGTCATCTGAAGTGGAGGGCCTATGTCGTGCAGACACCAGTTTCTCGTCTTGTGGCTAGTATTAAGTCAAGAAAAGAACAAATCTATAGTTAGAATAGATCCCGGTACGAGTTATTGTTTAGTCAACAGTCCGAAGACAGGTCTGAACCTCATAAATGATACCAAGAAGAAACCACTTATTAGGCAACTAGGCCAGGAGATAATGGAGTAGGGTGGCCAGTTCCTTTATGGAACGGTATAGATTACGGAAAAGTGTTGAAAAAGCGACGCCCTCATATGCCACTGCTGTGGACCCATTGCGCTACCTCCCAATTTCGACGTGGATTGATGATCGTCATTAAATCTTGCCTGTAGCTCTCAATCATGAACAGGTTCTTTTACGTGTAATAAATCTACCGCACAGGATCGCCAAATTTACTTCCCTGCCGAAGTAAAACAATGATAATAATTTTTACTCCTTAAGAATCCACACCTCCTCTGCCCGGATTTGAACCCTAAGACCTCGGGTCCAATCACGATAACCACTAGACCACCGAAGACGAACACACCTGTAGGGGTACAGTAATTTTCTAAGAATAAGATTAAATTCCATATAGATCAACTTTAGTCCCGCGCCGTGGCGTCGTGGTATAAGGCATGCTGCCTAGGACTCGCGTTACGGAATGCGCGCTGGTTCGAGTCCTCCTGAGGGAAGAAATTTTCTTTTGAAACTTCGGCCAGTGTATGAGACCGGTGCTCACCCAGCATCGTGATGCACTTCGTGAGCTACGATAGGTAGCGAAATCCGGTTGCGAAAGCCAGCTGTAACGGCTGGGAGAATCATCGTGCTAACCACACGATACACCCATTCTGGTTGGATGATCGTCGACCTTTGCTTCGGCATGTGGGTGTGAGGCCAGCGGCCGGCTAGTCGGTCTAGGCCCTTCACGGGCTGTAGCGCCACGGATTATTATAGATCAACTCTAATTGCTACTACGCCTTATTTCACGGAGTGCCAGACGGGCTGGACATTGTTTATGGCAGTGGTCGTCAGTATTCACTGAAATGGGTAGCGAGTAAGTAGTGTATCTGAATATGCACCGTGGTGCAAAAGGGATAGGGAGAACGCATACCCGCTAGCAACTACGGATGCACGATAGTGCAGTCTCTTATCAGCGGGTAAGAGACGATAGCCCGAGGATGCACTGTGCTGATGACCGCTGGTTTATGGCTTGACTGGTATCCAGCATTAAGGATGATGTTATCCGTGATTGAAGTAGATATTCAATCGTCAACACTAGAGTAGCGATCATACCTATCCCAATATTTCTCATAGCTATAAAACTCAAACCTTTCTCAAATCTGGTTATAAGAACCAAATAATATATAATTCCCCTAAGAATAATGATAACAACAGTAAAAATAAGAACAAAACTAGCATCAGAGAAAAAACGTCTTTTTCGAAAATGACGTTGTAATTCTCAATAAAAAGTCCCTCCATACAAAATGTTTTTAGTTTTTATGTAGGCTAATATTTTGGTGCAGGCCCTATATTTTATAACAAATTAAATAGTCATTTATGATACAAGTGCTAAAGTGAAATTTTATTTTGTGAGTGGGAATGTTCACGAAACGAGGCCGGGCTGAGTATAGCAAAACTACAAACAAAATGAAATAACTTTTAACATTTGCCGTACACTACTTTCTAGGCAGCAGTTCAACATTTATAATTACATTAGATACGGCAATTTAATAATTCGTTTACATATCGATGGCTAAGAAGTGCTACTTCGTATCTGTAAATTTGCAAGTGAATAAAAAATCGGTTTTAAAAATTAAATCAAAACAGACAAACTTTTCTATATATTGCTGCTTTGCAAGTTCCATACGAGGACAAAATATTAGTAACTGTCCAATTTTGTGAATACAATAAAAATGTATTTAAACTAAGTCACTATTTCTGCAGATACGAGGTATCACTCCTTAGCCATCGAATTTTACTTGTAACTGCTGGATGTGCTACCTGGCGGTAAATTTATGAACTGCTGTTACAGTATTGATCAACATGACAAGTATTACAATGAATGCCTTATCTAGTAGTACATTTATGAATCATTATGCCTGAAGTTTCGAATTAGCGTTCGAAAATGAATAAGTCTCAAAGTGAACCGGAAGAAAGAATACAAGCTGCGGACAGAGAGAGAGAGACATTGTAATTCTTACCAGAAAATTCAAGGAAGAAATATGATACAACGGGTTTATGGAATGATACAAGATAAAGAATGTTAAAGTACTACAGCGAAAAGATTCTTCCCACTCAGTCAGACGGTGTTTCAAGTTCTAATTTACTTCCGGTAAATTCTGTCAAGTGTGTTACCAGTAGTGTTTCCACAAAAGTAATTTCTACTGCAACAACTGGAGCAATAATATAACTATGTCTTAAAAAGACGTGTTAAAAGTTGTGGTTATCAATAAAATATACGTTGAAGGAATGCATTACATTTGTGTACGTCTCTTAACCAAAACCAATCATTCAAATTAGGCTTGGCATTGTTAGAACTCAGTAATCTTTATATGAAACAACCAGTCAAAGTCATGGTAGAAAAAGAAATGTCAGAAGGAAGTGAAATTGGGAGAGGAGTACGTCAATGATGCCCTTTATAACCTACACTGCTCAACATCTACTCGGATGATTTAGTAAAGAACTGTTTTCAGAACCTGGGAGGAGTGTTAGTAGCAGGAAGAATAAAGTACGTAAGATTTGCTGATGGTATGGCGTTGTTAGCAGAAGACGAAATGATACTAAGGAATATGTCACTGGAGCTAAATAACAGTAGTATGGGATGAAGATAAATACAAAAAAGACGAAGACCATGGTCATAGGAAGAAAAATAAAGAAGATAAACTTGCGAATTCTAAATGAGGCAGTAGAACAAGTGGACAGCTGCAAATACTTTGGGGGGGTACTATAAGCATTAACATGAGCTGCTGCCAGGAAGTTGAAAGGAGGATAGAAATGGCAAAGGAAGCTTTTAATAGAAAAAAGAGGATCTTCTGCGGACCTCTGGAAAAAGAACTAAGGAAGAGAGCAGTGAATGGATTGTGGCACAGTATGGGGACAGAAACATGGACATTACGACAAGAGAAGGGAAGGGAATAGAAACATTATAAATGTGGATATGGAGAAGAATGGAACGTGTGAAGTGGACAGAGAGAATAAGAAATGAAGCTGTATTGGAAAGAGTGGGCGAAGAAAGAATGATGCTGAAACTGATCAGGAAGAGGAAAAAGAATTGGTTGTGTCACTGGCTGAGAAGAAATTGCCTACTGAAAGATTTACTGGAAGGAATGGTGAACGGGAGAAGAGTTCGGGGCAGAAGATGATATCAGATGAGAGACGACATTAAGATATATGGATCATATGAGGAGACAAAGAGGAAAGCAGAAAATAGGAAAGATTGGAAGAAGCTGGGTCTGCAGTGAAAGACCTGCTCTTGGGCAAAACACTGAATGAATGAATGAATGAATGAATGAATTAATTAATTAATTAATTAATTGTTCGAACCACTTTACTGATCGGTTGAAATTTCTCCCGAGTGATATCTGGTGTTTAACAATACGACGGAGGTTCCATCGCCAATTTGGTAGACGGCTCTTCTGCCACTATCTGTCGCATGACAACCAAACTAACAGGACATTAGCGTAAAGGCTCAACCTTTACTACAACGCCACTAACATCCGTCTCAGTCGGCTAAGGCGCTTGTCTGCCAATCCGGAGTTGCACTCGGGCGCGGGTTCGATTTCCGCTTGGGCTGATTTACCTGGTTGGGTTTTTCCGAGGTTTTCCCCAATCGTAAGGCAAATGTCAGGTAATCTATGGTGAATCCTCGGCCTCATCTCGCCAAATATCATCTCACTATCACCAATTCCATCGACGCCAAATAACCTCGTAGTTGATACAGCATCGTTAAATAACCAAGTAAATAAATAAAAAATAATGTCTCAGACGTTACAGATCAACATAAAGAAATAGGAGGCGGAACGACCCTCGTATTATTGAAATCAGCCCAAACAGATGAACGTCAGTGTTAAAAATGCTTTCCGCACTATAGTGTCAAAAATAATTTCCTTACGCTACTTACCAGTCTATTTCTAACATAATTGCCTGGCGTTAAAAGATCTACTAGCGACATTTTTTAAACTTACGAATATCCAGCATTATGTAGTTTATGTTATGTAAGATAAGTTCTCTCACGTTGCCCCAACTTGTGGAAACCTTCTTAGGACTCCGCCTTCCGCAGTAAGTGACATCGTAAATAACGTTAGACGTAGAGGAAGCACAAACTTGTGACTAATACCTGCCGTAGAAGCTCGCCGCGGGGAAGAAGACTGGGAGGCGAAGGAAGGCAGGATTATCCTGACGACCGACTCAAGCGGTAATAAACCTTTCCTCTCTTTGTACTTTGTATCTTTCTCCTACCAAATCGTTTTACAAGATTCTGCAAAATGTAATACCCACCGTGCCATTCCTGGGATCAAAGAGTCCTGCCTGCTTTTAAAGTATTTTATCTTTGACTGTCGGTTGGTCACCATAATCATAATTATATCCTAAATTCGCTGTTTGAAATCCGACAGACGGTGATTGACTTTTAAGAGCGAAAACAATTCTTTGGAAAGAAAGTAAAGCTTGGTATCCAGTGTCGTACATTCAGAGCATGTAAAAAGACCCTTGCCTTTGAAATTTGTCTATGCCTTTGAATGAGGTGGTTTCAGGTAGAAGTACGACGCTGTCTGTCGCCAGTAACAATCAGATCGTCGTTGATTTTATGAAATCTCCTATGTGACAACACGGAGCATAACTTTTCAGGGGGAATAAAAAATTAATTAAATATTAATAGGTCTATACTGAGTACGACAAGGATGCCCTTTATCACCTATCCTGTTCAACATCTACTTGGAGAATTTAGTGAGGAACTGTTTTCAGAATATAGGAGGGTTGATAGTAGAACGAAGAAGAATAAAGTGCATAAGATGTGCTGATGATATGGCATTGTTAGCAAAAGAGGAGATGATACTAATGGATATGCTACTGGAGCTGAATGACACTTGTGAGTAGTATGGGATGCAAACAGGACGAAGACCGTGGTTGTCAGAAGAAATATAAAAAAGGTTAACGTGCGAATACTGAGGCAGTAGAGCAAGTGGACAGCTTCAAATACTTGGAGTGTACTATAAGCAGTAACATAAGCTGCTTCCAGGAAGTCAGAAGGATGATGGCAATGACAAAGGAAGCTTTTAATAGAAAAAGGAGCATCTTCTACAGATCTCTGGAAAAAGAACTAATAAAGATACTAATGAAGTGCTTTGTGTGGAGTGTGGCATTGTATGGGGCAGAAACATGGGCATTACGAAGAAGTGAAGAGAAGCTATTAGAAGAATTTGAAATGTGGAGCGTGTGAAATGTACAGACAGAATAGGAAACGAAGCTGTGTTGGAAAGAGTGAGTGAAGGAAGAATGATGCTGAAACTGATCAGGAAGAGGAAAAGGAATTGGCCGGGTCACTGGCTGAGAAGAAACTGCCTACTGAAGGATGCACTGGAAGGAATGGTGAACTAGATAAGAGTTTGGGACAGAAGAAGATATCAGATGGTAGATTACATTAAGATATATGGATCATATGCGGATACTAAAAGAAAGGCAGAAATAGGAAAGATTGGAGAATGCTTAGTTAGAAGTGAAAGACCTGTCATTTGGCAGAACACTATGTACAGTATGTACAGCATGTTTTTACAGTATGCATGTACTGTATGTAACTTATCAAAAGCATGCATGTCTGTGTGTGTCTATGTGCTTCTGTGTCTGTGTGTGTCTCTGTGTCTGTCTCTCTCGCTCTGTGTGTGTGTCTGTCTCTCTCTCTCTGTACCTGTCTCTCTCTTTGTCTGTCTCTCTCTTTGTCTGTCTCTCTCGTTCTCTATGTCTGTGTCTGTTTCTGTGTGTGTCAGTCTCTGTGTCTGTCTCTCTCTCTCTCTGTACCTGTCTCTCTCTTTGTCTGTCTGTCTCTCTCGTTCTCTATGTCTGTGTCTGTTTCTGTGTGTGTCAGTCTCTGTGTCTGTCTCTCTCTCTCTTTCTGTGCGTCTCTCTGTATGTGTGTGTCTCTCCCTATGTATGTGTGTCTCTCTCTGTGTCTCTCTGTGTGTGTGTCTGTCTCTCTCTCTATGTGTCTGTCTGTCTCTCTCAGTGTCTCTCTCTATGTGTGTCTCTCTGTGTATGTCTCTCTGTGTGTGTCTCTCTGTGTGTGTCTCTCTGTGTGTGTCTCTCTGTGTCTGTCTCTCTCTGTGTGTCTATCTCTCTCTCTGTGTATCTGTGTGTATGCCTGTCTCTCTCTCTCTCTTTGTGTCTCTCTCTTTCTCTGTGTGTGTCTCTGTGTGTGTGTGTGTGTGTGTGTCTCTGTCTGTCTGTGTAACCTGATTCTCGATGTCATTGATGTATATCATATTCACCAACGTTTTCTACCAAATTATCTTATGTAGGCCTATTGATATCTAATTACTTTTTCCTTCCTCCTGAAAAAAATGTACTGTACTGCCACATAGGAAGTTTAATAAAAACAGCGACGATATAATATTAATCATCTTCACTTACGACCGTATCAGAGGTGATAAATCTAGTCTTCCAGTCCCCTACCTCAAAAACGAATTATTCGATATTGTCACACTATTTTCAAATTCCCTGAAGATCACCTTTTAGTTCTTTTATGGCTACATTGATCATCAGCTAGCCTATACTTGTCCGTCCGAGTAATTATGTCGCTAAGTAACTGTCACGTGATTTCTCCCGTTTCGATTACCCTCCGACATATAACCACTCGGACGGACAGTAGTTTGTTTTGCAAGATAATTTCAACCATGCTGATCATAATCGGTATTAAAGTCTCAAATCTTTATATTTTCTATAATATTAAAATGAAAAATAAAGAAATGTAGAAATAATTTAATTCTGTTAAAAGTTAATTTTTCTCCGAAAAGTATAATGGACTACAGGAACATAATTTGAGTGACATATTGATTTCTTTAATATCCCGCCTTAGTTAAAATGATCTTATCGCGCACTTCTCGAATGGTGATTACATGTGGGAACGTTTCTTGATATCCATGCAGATCACCAGAATAAATTGGAATAGGATGTGGCAACATGCTTCTTAACATAGACTCGGCTCCGTCAGAGAAACGACGTTCAAACAGAAGGCAATGAAGACAAATCCAAATAAACTCGTCACTACTGCTGACAAGAAAGAAGTCAGAGACACATCACATTTGTACTCTTCGCGGCTAGAATTCCAACGACTACGAAGTTCAAAAACTGTCCTAAATAATGTATTTATAAGCGAAAAGTCATTAAGAATACCCTACAACTAAAATGACATATTTCTGCTCTGAAAATATTGGCATATTAGGTAAGAGTTTTGTGATTTTAGTTGAACATAGGCCTGCAATAAAATAGCTATGACGCACACGTAAACGAAAGTAAAACATTTTACGTTTTTTAAATATTTCCTTCACTGTTTAATACACGGCTTTTGGCTCTTAGCTATGTATCATTTAATCTTTGTGAAAATTTGATGTGGAATGGCTGGGTGTAGTTCAATGTTCTGTACATTGTTGTAGGAGTTTTTGTTGAAGTTTGCGCTTCTGACATCTCTAGTCTATCGGTCTCTGAGACCGGTAAGTCGCATAACGTAATATTTTCTATTGTTAAAGTTTTTATATTTTATAAAACATGTTTATATTAAATTACCTTTTCCACAGACATGTGAAAGCTTACGTGCGCAATGTGGAGAATCCGTTTCCATATTTGACCTAACCAGCATTTGATAATCAACCAGTGGGTGAATGAAGAAAATTAGGAATATGATAATCCATATATAGATGATTCCGATAATGATCCAGATTTTGTAATAAATCGCGTGGATATACCGAAAGAAGAAAACAAGAACTTCATATGAATGTGCCAAATACGCGAACGCAATTTGTTTTGAGCGTTCTTATAAAATTTGCAAGTCCTGTTGCTGAAAAAGTAAATGATATTTGATAACATTCTTTATGACAAGTGTGTTTCTCTGATATGTATATAATAAATTCACGCAAATAATAATAACATATTACGGTGATATAGAGAAAAGTAATAGTAGTACAATATGTTTTCCATATTCTATGTTTATCCTATATTTTTTTAATTAATCAATTAATTTTCCAAAAATTATTGTAAGCCTGCCTATTGTTGCATCCATAAAATATGTTGAATATAGGCCTATTACCAGAATATATTTACATAGAAAAATATGAACGAAACCTATGTTTAAAACAGTAGAGGTCTCAAAGACCGATCTTATGATTGACGTTAATTACAAGAGTCTTTCGAGTTGAGGGTTAATATAGCTACTGAATATTGCCTATATTTAAAGCAATAAGCAGTATAATACACCAATAGTCATATACATAAAAACATTAACTAATAATGGAAGTTATGCCGATAATGTATAGAGGTCGTCTTCTGTGGTCTAGCGGTCACCATGAATGAAAGGTTCAAGCATTCAAACTCTGCAGAAGGCGAAGGATTTTAAAGTGCAAAAAAAATTATTAGCGTGGCTTCCTTCAGGAGGGCAGTAAACCTTGCCTCTGATAGAGGGTTCGAATTAAAATTTTTTAGCAATTTCTAGCCCACAAAAAATTTCGACTCCAAATAATCTCTATAATTAAAAACGCCATTAAATACGGCGCTACTTATCACAGAGTGGCACGAGAACCACCCCTCCAAGAAGAAGCCATACATAAAAAATTTTAATCCGAGAAGTCCATCGCTCTCAACAGAGTTTCAACCTGAGATAGCCTAATTAAGGATAAACATGATAACCACCTAGACCCCGGGGGAAGTTGATGGTCTTCTACCATCAGTTGCAATTAATTAATATAATGATTCTAGTATGGTGCCAAAACTTCTGTGTAGTTGACCTCGAATGAGGATTGCTAGTTGAGGTGGGGTAGTAAACTCAACACGAGGGGCGATTGGCTGTGGTTGAGGGTACGTATTTACGGCTGCATAGTGGTCGCCACCTTATACAACTGTAGAAAAAATTTGGCGCTACTGTATTTATTTCCGGTACGCTTCTACTATGCATTTACTGTTTTATTTATTAATGCTAAAGAAATCAACAGGACTGACGGGAAAGAATGTAGTATTTGGAAAGAATATGTTCCACCTACATCCATTTCATACATGGTAAATATTTCGGTAGTTATCGGATATCGAATCTTCCTTCAACCAGAAACCGCTGATTATATATAGAGTGATTCAGTAAAAGAGTGTAAAATTACTAGGGAAAAACGGGATGCTCTATAGAACAATCTAAAATAGGAAACTTGGGGTTTGCTTAAAAAACATATCTATTGCTATTGCTTACTGTTTTCATATTATTCACATTCACATTTTCATTTTTATTTATATTTCAAAATTATTTTCCTATAATTTGAAAACCTGATTTAAGAACGTACTGTTTTGTACCTTACAACTGTTGCTCAAAATGACCGTTACCAAACTCAATGAAAGCACGACATAGGCGTACGAGATTTCGTCGCGTCTTCACAAATATCCCTGGCTTGTTTCAATCACATCATAGGTGGCTAGAATCCTGGAAACTACTTCCATGCCTGTGCTTACCGATTTTTTTTATAAACAAGTGATTTTAGATATCTCCATAGTAAATAATCCAGTGGATTCATGTCAAGTGTCTTCAAATGAATATTAAATATACTTAGTATATTAAAATCACCACACGAAGTATAATAGAATAAAAGAAAAGAATAACAAACAGTTAAACCCGTAGAAAAAAATTAAAAAAATCCATAGAATAGGACCACTTCTACCAACCCAGCGACCAGGAAATGTATCATTCAGATGGTTGCGAACAAGTATACTTTAGTGAGATAGTGCATTGTCGTGCTGGTGCTACCTATATCCTCTCACAGATAGCAAAGGGTACTTCCTCCAAAAAGTCAGGCCAAAATTCTTTGCACAAATGCAAGTACATGAGTATATGTGGCCGTTCAGATGAGCAGATAGGAGATATAGCCCAATGATATGGTCTAATAGTCTACAATGTCGACCCAGATATTTACAGTGAAACTGACTTTTCGCCTCAATCTGGCTTCGCAGACCCCAAATGCCCTATTTTAAAATATTCAGCAGAGCATCATCTATTTCCTGTTTATTTTTTTTTTGCATGGGTTTACTAAATCAGAAGTTCTCGCAAGGGGAACTTCCAAAATACCAGGTCAAAAATCTCGCTATTAAAGTCGCATAATAATATGCATTATAAAAGATAGTTAAATACTAGAAATTGAATGAAATACTAATTCCATGGTAGAAAATCGGCTCCAAAAATAACATAAAATCTACATTTGAGTTATCTCCTTGTCAGGCTCTTTGAGACACTTCATCTTCAGTTAGATCTATAGATCAAATATTTCCGATCTTCTATATCACACTAAATGTCTACTGGCAGATGGAATAAAGACTTTCCCACAATTGTTCAACAAATATACAACATAGTTCATTGTATACAATTATGTAATTAAATTATCAATTAAAAGTTATACTAATCTTCTTTTACAATATTTAACTTGCTGTAAGTATAGAGATTTATCCATGTACTAGTATAACGGAATATTTCAATATATTTTTAAACTAATTTGTTTGAGATTTATTTTTTAACAGTAGCTAAATTTATTATCTCAATATTCCTTCACAGTTTTAACAACACGAACATTTTCAAGGAGATTTTGGATCTGAAGTTGTGCAAGGTTCCTATGTCTTACTTAATTTGATAAGAGCAGTAGATTGAAAATAATTGTAGTTAACTGCAGTGCTACAATATGTCTGTAACATACACACTTCAAGGGAAAGTGAATTAGATTTAAAAGTGATTGAAGAGGAAGTCGTAATCTACATTTTAAATTACTAAGCCCTTGTTAATGTAATGAAGATTCTGGAGAAAAATTTGTGAAGCGTGTCACATTATAATTCTATATTACGAAACCAGTACTCTAAAGAACTCTAGAAACCTTGGTTTAAAAATAGGTTATAATTATACTGTACTTTTATTAGAACAGAGAAGTATAAATTTCTGGTTTTTCCATTGCTTATCTTCATTGCCTGGTTGTATCCACAGAGATAGTCTACTGGTTAATACAACAGAATAGAACTGAATAGAAACTTTTAAAGCATGAAACGATATATACAGTACCATTCCAATTCTGTGATTGGTTGTAAGCGTACCGTGGCTTATTAAACAACGGTGATGACCAGGCTTCGCATGCTTGTCACAAGAGGCGTAGTAGTTTGTCCTGGTACGTTAATGACGTCAGTCAACCTATGAGTTCTGACTTGTGTTATGCAGGAACTCACATTGTCGATGAGTTCATTGTGATCCAGTTCAGTCATACCAGGAGACAAATGCCTCCACCAATATCTACATCGCAGTTGTTTATTTCGGAATTTGGAAATGATTATTTTTGTGTAAGGGATGGTAACATAATCTCAGAATATATAACTTTTGTCATTGTAATAGTAGTTATTTCAATAAAAAAAGGGTGTAAATTATTGTTTGTATATTATGTATAAAACTTCTGATGTAACTATACCTATCTATTACTCTGAATAACAAGAATTTTGCTCCCACTTAAAACAATGTGTCCCTTGTGGTTTGGTGTGCGCTGAATCCGAAAATCCATCTCTCTTCTTCGTATCACGTAAGGTTTTTAAGCTGTACTATGATTTCTCTTTTCGATAAGATCTCTTCTAGGAAACATCTGGCGCGGGTTGGGGGTTGTAAACCAAAACAAAAGCTAATGCCTTTGATGAGTTTATGACTTATTTCCGGTTTCTTATGGTTGTTGACATGTTCTTTTCTACTTCTAATAAATAAACAGATATAGGTCCCTTCTATTCAGTAAATTTCATAACAGTTCAAAGCGAGGTCTACGCAATGAACAAACAAGGGCGTATTTTCAGTATTTAAAAGAAAAGTTTACTATTTTGAGTGAATACAAATTAAAAGAGGGCATTTTCATCGGTCCACAAATTCACAAAGTTATGGCTGACCCTTTGTTTGAGGAAAGACTTTCCGTTATAGAAAAAATGGCATGGCGTGCTTTCAAAGATGTTTGCTCAAATTTCCTCGGAAATTATGGGGCAGACAACTATATAGAACTTGTTGTGGAAACCATGTCAAATGGATATGAGAAAATGGGGTGTAATATGTCTCTCAAAATACACTTTTTACATTCTCATTTGGATTTATTTCTTCCTAACTTTGGAGCGATAAGCGACGAGCATGGGGAAAGATTTCATCCAGAAATATCTGAAATGGAAAGGCGGTGTAAAGGAAGCTCATCATCCAGCATGCTTGCAGACTATTGTTGGTTCCTTATAAAAGATAGTCCCGGATCTAGTTATAAATAGAAGCCATCCAGAAAAGTCTTTTAAATGTAAGTTCAAATTCCGAGATTTTTCTCATTATACGCATGAAATCCATGTATGGTGGGTCCCTATCACCACGGCATGGCGCGTCCTTAGGTTGCGGATAGAGGAGACGGCCTCCAGATATGGAGGGTAGCTGCGAATATATTGAATAAGCAGTCGTGGACAGCCGATAAGGGGTGGTCCTCCAGCTTGGGGGTTGGGCGAAGGGCTAACAACCCATCACCGTAAAAAACAGCTTGTTACGAATTCCTACAGTAAGCCTCGGAATAGGACTGATTCTCTGGCACGACCACAGCAAAGGAATAAGGTTTTGAGATTTGGCACTTGGAACGTAACTAGTCTTTATAGAACAGGAGGGGTAACATTAGTAGCAAAAGAACTAGCTAGATATAGAATAGACTTTATGGGAGTACAAGAGGTTAGGTTAGATGGGAATGGCATATCACAAATAGGAGATTACTTGTTGTATTATGGGGAAGGAAACAATAATCACCAATTAGGAACAGGATTCTTTGTACATAAAAGAATAAAATCAGCAGTAAAAAAGGTCGAATTTATCAGTGACAGGTTATCATATTTAGTACTTAAGGGTAGATGGTGCGACATCATAGTTATAAATGCTCACGCCCCTACAGAAGAGAAAGACGACTATATAAAGGATAGCTTCTATGAGGAATTGGAACATACTTTTGATCAGTTCCCTAGATATCATATGAAAATTTTATTGGGGGATTTCAACGCTAAAGTAGGACGGGAGGATATTTTTAGACCAACTATTGGAAAAGAGAGCCTACACGCAATTAGTAGTGACAATGGAGTTAGATTAGTCAACTTTGCCACATCGAAAAATTTAATTGTCAAAAGTACAACATTCCCCCATAAGGATATACATAAATATACTTGGACTTCTCCAGATGGATTGACACACAACCAAATAGATCACATCTTGATAGATAAACGGAGACATACTAGTATAGTAGATATTCGAACTTTCAGAGGTGCAGACTGTAATTCTGACCATTATTTGGTGATTGGAGAATTAAGAGAAAGATTATCAGTAGCCAAGCGAGTAGAGCAACAAGTTAATATTACTAAATTCAATATTTTGAAATTAAAGGACGAGGAAGCTAAGCAAAATTATCAGGTCGAAATTTCGAATAGGTTTGCCACTTTAGAAAGTTCCGACGAAGTTGAGAAAGAATTAGATGTTAATAGCGTGTGGGAAAATATCAGAGATAGTATCAAAATTGCAGCTGAGCAGAGCATAGGTTATTATGAAACTAAGAAAAAGAAACCGTGGTTTGATGAAGATTGTTGCATGGTAGTAGAAAGAAGGAAACAGGCAAAATTGAAATTCTTACAGGATCCAGGTGAGGAGAATAGAGATAATTATTTCAATGAAAGACGGGAAGCAAGTCGTACACTTAGGAATAAAAAGAGAGGTTACTTGAAGGAAAAACTGAATGAGGTAGAAACAAATAGTAAGAATAAAAACATTCGAGATTTATATAAGGGTATAAAGGAATTTAAGAAAGGATATCAGTCAAGGGTAAACGTGATCAAGGATGAGAATGGTGACTTGCTTGCAGACTCTTCATCAATCCTAAACAGATGGAAAAACTATTTTGCGCAACTACTAAATGTACATAGGCCAAATAGAAATGATCGGGACGATATTGAAATACAAACTGCTGAGCCATTTATACCCGAACCCACGATTTCAGAAGTCGAAATTGCGATAGAAAATCTGAAAAAGTACAAGTCTCCAGGTATCGATCAAATTCCAGCAGAATTAATACAAGAGGGTGGAAGTGCATTATATAGCGAAATTTATAAACTTGTACTTGCTATTTGGGAAAAGGAAATTGTACCAGAACAATGGAAGGAGTCCATAATTGTACCTATTTTTAAAAAGGGGGACAAAACCAACTGTGGTAACTTTCGAGGAATATCACTTTTGTTGACGTCGTACAAAATTTTGTCCAATATTCTTTTGAGGAGATTAACTCCGTACGTAGATGAAATTATTGGGGATCATCAGTGCGGTTTTCGGCGTAATAGATCGACTATTGATCAGATTTTTTGTATTCGGCAGATAATGGAGAAAAAATGGGAGTATAAGGGTACAGTACATCAGTTATTCATAGATTTCAAAAAGGCATATGACTCGGTTAAGAGGGAAGTATTATATGATATTCTTATTGAATTTGGTATTCCCAAGAAACTAGTTCGATTAATTAAAATGTGTCTCAGTGAAACATACAGCAGAGTCCGTATAGGTCAGTTTCTATCTGATCCTTTTCCAATTCACTGCGGGCTAAAGCAGGGAGATGCACTATCACCTTTACTTTTTAACTTCGCTTTAGAATATGCCATTAGGAAAGTTCAGGATAACAGGCAGGGTTTGGAATTGAACGGGCTACATCAGCTTCTTGTCTATGCAGATGACGTGAATATGTTAGGAGAAAATACACAAACGGTTAGGGAAAACACGGAAATTTTACTTGAAGCAAGTAAAGCGATCGGTTTGTAAGTAAATCCCGAAAAGACAAAGTATATGATTATGTCTCGTGACGGGAATATTGTACGAAATGGAAATATAAATATTGGAGATTTATCCTTCGAAGAGGTGGAAAAATTCAAATATCTTGGAGCAACAGTAACAAATGTAAATGACACTCGGGAGGAAATTAAACGCAGAATAAATATGGGAAATGCGTGTTATTATTCGGTTGAGAAGCTTTTATCATCCAGTCTGCTGTCCAAAAATCTGAAAGTTAGAATTTATAAAACAGTTATATTACCGGTTCTTCTATATGGCTGTGAAACTTGGACTCTCACTCTGAGAGAGGAACATAGGTTAAGGGTGTTTGAGAATAAGGTGCTTAGGAAAATATTTGGGGCTAAGCGGGATGAAGTTACAGGAGAATGGAGAAAGTTACACAACACAGAACTGCACGCATTGTATTCTTCACCTGACATAATTAGGAACTTGAAATCCAGACGTTTGAGATGGGCAGGGCATGTAGCACGTATGGGCGAATCCAGAAATGCATATAGAGTGTTAGTTGGGAGACCGGAGGGGAAAAGACCTTTAGGGAGGCCGAGACGTAGATGGGAGGATAATATTAAAATGGATTTGAGGGAGGTGGGGTATGATGATAGAGACTGGCTTAATCTTGCACAGGATAGGGACCGATGGCGGGCTTATGTGAGGGCGGCAATGAACCTTCGGGTTCCTTAAAAGCCATTTGTAAGTAAGTAAGTTGTAAGTATACGCATGAAATATTTTTGTTGTTGCGTTTTTAACTATGTAACATAATTTTTGTATCCCGTACACATTTTTCAAGTATTATGAGGCATTTTGAATTCCTTATGTGTTGTTATTTTACGAGTAGCAGTGATAAAAGAGAAAAAAGACGTTTAAAAAAATTCAATTAATTTTCCCCGGAAAATGGTACGTGATGGGACAAGTTGGATTTTAAATTCAGATTTAGGGCACACATATTAGTAATATTCACCTATTTTATTTAGGAGCAAGACAAAAAGTAAACATTTGTTTTTAAGTGTTATCAGATTATTAATTTTGAAATACAAATTGTATAATCAATGACGTGGCAAACTTATTTGTTCAAAACGTTTCGATTGTGCAAACCATTAAAATTAAGTTGCAGTGTTGTCATGCTCCATTATTTACATTCACCGTAGGCCTACTGTACCGCCGCTTATGCAGTGAGCGCCAGACATTTGAACTCCCTCCGTACAAGGCTATATTTCTCGATAAATTCAGCGTGACCAAAATGCGGAGCCTGGCGATGACAACTCAGTTCAGGCACTGGCACCGAGCACATCACAGACGGTAAGAGGTGTCTGTCAAGAGGACGTCTTTAAACATGCAATAAAAAACTGCAAGTTACTCGTCAAATTGAAAATTGCGAAAACTTTAAACATATCGCAAGTATTTAGTACAAAATGAGTGTTCCCACGCGATTGATGTCGCTGCCTGCTGGCCTAAAGTTTCCACTGAAACTTTAAAGACAAACTGGAATAAATTACTTGGATATGAAGTCGAAAGGGCGACTTCTGAATAAGGAACCTTATGTAAAATCCACCAGTCATGCTACAGACACGACTCTTATCAGAGCCGTTTGTAAAATACTATTTCTTTTTCATTAAGAGAGTCGGCCTGGTTGGCGAGTTGGTATAGCGCTGGCCTTCTATGCCCAAGGTTGCGGGTTCGATCCCGGGCCAGGTCGATGGCATTTAAGTGTGCTTAAATGCGACAGGCTCATGTCAGTAGATTTACTGACATGCAAAAGAACTCCGGCACATCCGGCGACGCTGATATAACCTCTGCAGTTGAGAGCGTCGTTAAATAAAACATAACATTTTTTTTTCTTTAAGAGCAGTATAAAACTATACGAGTAAGTTTGTTAGGAACACTTTCAGGCCTAAAAATATTCCAGCACATATCAGAAAAACAAAAACTATTTTTGATGTACGAAGATGTAATTCGTCTTTAGTATTAAAGGAAATCGATGGTGTTGAACAGCAATTTCGTGTGTGTGTGTGTGTGTGTGTGTGTGTGTGTGTGTGTGTGTGTGTGTGTGTGTGTATATATATATATATATATATATATATATATTTGTGGTAACCGTGCTGGAAGAATCTAGTTGCCTCGGGAGTAGAGCGCGCGTTCGGCAGAAGGGAGGGCGCAGGAAGGCGAGCTTCGGTGGGCACTGTGGCGCGGGACGCAGGGGGCTCGGCTTCGGCGGATGCTCAAACGCGGCAAGGGAAGCTACAGGACCGGCGCAGAGTGGAGGGGACGGACGTAAAGAAGACGTCTAGAAACAGACTGTTCTCGAACATAACATTCTGTAAGTCGCAAGGATCGAAGGTTCGAGAACGTGTGATTTAATAAATGAAAGGAGCGAGTGTGTGTCAGTTAAGTTTAGTTAGATAGTCAGCTGCGAGGAAGCGAGTTAGCGGAGACGTATCCAGTGGATCTGAGTTCGAGGTGCGGTGAACTTGAGTAACTGTGGCAGCTTCCAGGCGAGTGCGGCATATCCGGAAGTCTTGGGTTCGAAGTGCAGTGAACTGTATCTGAAAGTCTTCGGTTCGAAGTGCAGTAAACTATATCTGAAAGGCTTGGGGTTCGACGTACCGTGAACTTGAGTGAGTGAGCTAGAAGAACTAGCCAAGGCGAACGAACTGTGAACTGAGAACCGACAGTTTTGTTTTGTACAGAGTGTTTTGTGAATATTGGTTGAGATTAGGAGTACATTGTTGTTCTCAATAATCCACTTGAATAGCCATTGTCGTTCTGTGGAGTGCAATAACGACTACTGTGTTGCAGTGTTGAGTGGGATACCCATTGTTGACGGGTGTGTGATTCATGTTAGAAATAAAGATCACATTATTGTTGAACAAAAGTTACAATATATATAGATCAGGAGAGCGAAATAACATTTTATTATCTTGATAACGAACAAATATCTGACATAAGAAGCTATTTAAATTTCTTCTTGTGAAGTTTGTATCCATGCTTTGATATAAGATGTGCTTGCAGAAGTTTCATGAAAATTTCTTTATTGCGAATCTAGTGAAATCTTATTGTGTTGATTTTTTTTAAATACGAGGTTGCTGTTCAACACCATCGAAGTGTTACGCTATATAACACTGCGTACTTATTTGTGGTACTATCGTCAATATAATAGGTATTTTCCTAGTGCGCCTGCATCGCTGCAACCCTGATGAACCAAAAGAAGTGGGCTCTTTCTGTGAAGGATTTTATACAGAAATGGAATTGTACTGTATTTACGTAACTATTTGATATTTAATATGTATCTATATTTATGTTATTTACGTAACATATTTATTATCTATATTCATTGTATGCATATAAATAATTACATGGAAATAACAGAACCTCTGTTTTCTATTCTGGGTGTTCAAGTCCTGGGGAGTGAAAATAATTTGCTTTTCTTTGTGAAGAATGTGGTTGAGCAAGTCTTCTCGAAATAGTCCCGCTTCCAGAATCATACGTAGTTCCACTGTCTTTCCATTATTCATGGTAATCTCGTTCTCTTCGCGTCTCGAGAAAATGTTTCTCTTTATCATTTAACACAAACAATTTGTCATGTGCGGAAGCTTCACATCTGGCCAGCCACATGAGTTGAATACAAATTGAGATAGATTTTATTTTTTTATTTGCTAATTTCATTTACTGATAATTATTTCATTTACCTTAATTGAAAATATTGAAGTGATATATTTTACTGGATTCCATTTAAACATTTTGAATACAACTACGTATGATTATAATTAAGTAATCCATTGGCAAAAATCGTTAAATCCACTTGAAATCTTTTTTGTCTAGAGAGAAAAATCTTTTACATTTTTTGTCATTCAAGCTATCAAAACGATCTTTTTTTTAAAAAATATATATAAAAAGATTTTCTTAGTTAACAAAATCTGTATAATGTGGAATGAGAAATAAAATTTATATTCATTAAAATAAAATGCACTTGACTGGTTTTGCGGTTGGACAATGGATTTAGCTGATTTTGGAACTGAAGTGTTTGCAATTTTTATTTTCTGTACAGTTGCAATTTATTAAATTTACATCTTAGATTAGACTAATGAATTATACATAAAGTTATTGTTTGAAGAATTTTATTACCCTATTAATAGAGCCCTTACACAAAATTGCATACTACTTTATATTACAAAACACTTTCAGTTATTTACGGAAAAATATACAATTTCTTTTCCTCTATTTAGTCAGATGTTACTAGTTTAATGAAATGAAAAAAAAAATTAACAGTATTGTAAGGGGGAGTAACAATTATGTTACTTTAACCCTCTATCAACACATTAATATCCTCATCCACTGTATTCTGAAAGTAAAACTGATAAATTAGCTAAGTATAAAATATTCAGAAAAGTAACAGCTAATCTTTGGAAAGGCAGATACAATAAATTAATAAACACGAACCTGTTGATACAGAACTGCTATATTAATAATATACAGCTGTCTTTCAGTGTTGTTAACATATTATTTTTTCCTAATCACGTATTTATAAATGCCACATAATTTCATTACAAGTGAAAATAAATTTCTCTGATGGTTATATAAAAAGGATGTACCTAGCTACTTCTGCCACTTGAAGTTTAAGGTTGCCATTTTGTCACAATAATTTAGCTGTTTTTGCAACTGTTAATCTGACTGATGGATGTAGTTTCAATTGCAATTGACCACAGTAGGAATTTAACTTCTCTTGCAACTTGACCCACTTTTCTTCCTCAATTTTATGTGGTTTATAACAGTTGTTTCATATGTTCAAAATGTTCAATTCGTAACCAAGGAGGAAAGGGATCCAGGGATACCAAAATCTCGTTTTTTTCGTTGTTGTATGTAGCTGCTTTTGCCAGTAGCCTACTCAATTATTAAAAAAAATATTCTTAATGAGGTATGAAGACAACTCATCACGCCATATCAATAGACCTAACAGAAATCTGACAATTAGGATTGCACAATCCACTTGCATGGTATAGGGGTGCCCCGAAACTGCGTTGTGTGGTTTTGAATCCCGCTTGAGCAGAATTTTTGTTTTTACTTTCATATTATTCAACTTTAAGGCGTATTACGTGTTCAATGTTAGGCCTGCACGACCGCTGAGTGGTGATATCACCACTGTCGTCGTACACAATACTCATAGGCGATTACGGAGCGCGGGGCATTGAGGAGATCAAAGCATTCGTGGAGGAGGATGACGCACTCTGCTAGTTCGTGGAATTAACACCGGTCAATTTACAACGGACTGGTAGTACATCATGTAGGGTGGAGTGCTGGTCTCATCCCGTTATGTTCCGCACCATTTGAGCTTCATAATCGTGTAATTTAGGCAGAGGCGTTGAAGCCGCCATGGAGATCCAGTGATTAAAGCGCTGGACTCATAATCCTGTAGACCTGCCTTCGATCTCCAGCGTACCCCAAAATTATGACATGTGTTGAACAAGCCCGTGGTCCAGATAATACACGGGCTTTCTCCGTGAGTTCCGGCATTCCAACAAAGCTACATTCACTATCTTATCTTATTGCTGGTGTAGTGTAGACCAGCCTCGTATGGCGCACCCTGGGCAACGACTCTGTAGGCAAATTTTTATACACAGCTGAATTCATATGGGTAAATAAATTATAGTGAAGTATCCGCCATTACAAAAAAAATATAGAATCGTTTTACTTTATTAATTTCGATTTTCTCCTCTTGTATAAACTTTTGCTTATGACTTCAATTATTTTAGGTAGGCCCCACAGAACTATTTCTTTGATGAAGATTACAGAGAGGTCACCACACCATAAAACGCACCGGAAATATGTTAAACAAGATAGTGCACAATTTATATGAATGGTTCAGAGCCATAGCGGGCCAAGCGCCATTTATTAAAAACGGAGAAAACAAGGGTTAAAGTTAAGTGTATATCATAGTTCAATGAAGATTGACATATCATTTAGTTTGAATGTGTATACTTTATATTACTTGCTATATCTTTCCATTGAATTATGGTAATAACTTCATTTTAACCCTTGTTTTCTACGGTTTTAGTGTATACATATAGTGTATACATTTCATCTTTCCACGTTCGCGGAGGTAGAGCAGATGCTACAGTGCACAGCGCAGCTCCACACATACAAGCGTGGAAAAATAAAATGTATGAATTATATTTTGCTTTTCATCAGAATGGACTGAAGAGGTGAGAAAACCAGAAAGGTGTACTTTCTCAGCTGTAAGTAGATAAAAGTGAGTAAAAGATGTTGAGGAACACTTACCATTAACGCTGTACATGGGAGGTCCGAACATGTATCCCGGATACACATATGCAGGTGCTTGTGTGTACATGGCTGGTCCCGGCGGCGTCACATCCATATCGCACTCCTGCGGACTTCCCGGCGGTTCCGTAGACTCTGAGCTCTGCGGGCTGCAATTCTGTCAGGGGAATCTTATTAGTTTGTGGCGCTTTTTATTCTAATACAATGAAAATATTAATGTGTTTACACGTGAGTATAAGTTTCGTTACAAAGAAAACCAGCAAGGTTGGAAACGACTAATATAGTTTTGGATTTCATGTACTTTTATACGACTTTATCACCTTCAATAAACGTAACGGTGCGTGGGAGAAAATAGCACGCGTAGCGAGAGCAAAAACGCCGTGTATCAGAATCCGACTGACCACCCGGTATATAAAGAGTGTTTAGAAAAGATTGTAAACACCTTCGCAGCATTGGAGAGCAGGACATTTGGAGCCGTTTGAAATGGGGAATGCATGTCTGCCAAAGCCTTCTTTTACAGATACCGTCAAGTGAGGTGAGTTCGGTCGGTTTTGAGACACTTTTCTATATAGTTTGTAAATAAAAAATGCAATAAATGTAGAAATTACATGAATTGTGGGGTATACGTCTAAGGAGCATATTTTCTAATTAGTTATTAATAGTTGCTGATTACTGCAATTTATAGAAATTAATATACAAGGTGTCCGAACCCACCCAAGCGTTGAGGTGAGTTCGGACACTAAATAGTTGCTTATTTATGTCTGAAGTTGTCTCACTGTGAAGTGAGTTAGGACACAATTTCTTTTTTTATGCTGGGATAATAAGGATATATTAGACTATAACACATAAGTATTCCAAATTAAAATGACATGTATTTTGCATAAAAACATTCCCTTTATTCCTTTATAAACACAAACTTTATATGAAGATAGGCCTAAAAAGTTTTCTAATAATAAAAATTTTGTATCCAATAAGTTTAACATAATCAGCTGTGAATGGATCACATTATCAGTTCTTAACAAAGAAAATCGTAAATTTGATATTAAACAATAAAAACAGATGAAAGTGATGTTGATAATGAATTAAGAAAACTCTTTACACCTTTACACAATGTTAAAACTGGAACAATCTATTCTCAATTGTTATTCTCTTTTTACAAATACACACACTTTGGATGACTTTTTTTTTTTAAACAAATTTCCCTTTGTCATGTGTTGAGGTTTATAGCACTTTTGCAATTTTGTCTTTTGTTACGGTGTCCTCATCAGGCTCTTTTGGGAAAACAAACACTGACTTACTGTCTCCATACGGACGTAAAATTTTCACTTCCACATCCCTTGACTCCACTTCAGTTACGGCCCAACAAACTGTTTTGTAATTTGTTTCTTCCACTGCTGATAAGTATAATTAACAACTACAAATGCTTCCAGTTCTAGCACAGCCCCCTCCTTTTTAAACCATCATTCGACGACGAACATTTGAGGTTTCAGTTGCAGGGTAGCGGACATGTCGTGTTTGCTGCATTCACTTTGTTTTCCAATGTTGATCTGGAAATTCCATACAGGTCAGATGCCTTCCTATAAGACAATTTTCCCTCTTTAATGTATTTTGCGGGTTTTTCAGGCTTCTTCGGGTCATAATGACCTGTTTGCCTAACACCCGGCTTACTTTTGTATTCACGTAGCATTGTCCGAACTCAACCCACACTGTTTTCTTGGTCACAAATATGCTTACTACTGTCCAAATTTCACGAGAAGATCCCTGCGAGGGGAATACGATCCTTGCGGGGTAAAAGGAGAGGATAAGCCAGTAACTCAGCGTTCTTGAAGGAGTGGGTGGATAGGGGTGGTGTTATTGGCCAGCTGGGAGAGAGAAGGCTTAAGGTTGACGCTCACTGGCACGAACCGACCGGAACGGAAATCTACAGCAGTCCGTCTTCCGCGGAAGCTCTGACGCTCACTGCTCGGAATATTCCGGTACAGTCGACAGGTAGTCTGTTTTAAACATGGAGTGGGATAGTAGTTCCGAAGATTATTTTATTTTACTGAGTCTTTAGCTGATGAGGAAGGAAAAAAGAAAAGAAAAAAGAAAATATGGGTCCATAACTAGAGCCCGGATTTTATGTAATGTGAAAATGAGAACTATGTAGATAAATATGAAGCTAAAAAAGTATGTAGATAAATATGTAAGAAATAAAAAAAAGTTGGTAATTTAAAATCTAAGCTTTATTAGATGTATTTGTGCACACTAATAAAAAATTACAGGTGCACATGTGATTGAACCTCATTGTTTGGAGGCGCAATTAATAATTGAATATTTTTACATATTTTCTACGGTTATTGATCGTCTCGTCAACGGCAACCCATACGTAGGAATCATCAAGTCCATCTGTAATCGTTTCCATTGTGTCAGTGTAGCAGGAGTTCAAATATTTTTTCCGGAGTGTTGATTCATGCGAAATATTGAAGTTGCAGTATTTGCGTAGGAATGCTTGGAACTTTGGAACTCCAAGTTTATACCATTGTATATGTTTGCAGCAACCATTGCCATGCACAAATTTTTATTAAATTCACTTGTAGAAGACGAATGTTTCAGCACCACTTGTGTAAGAAGAACTTTTTCTTTTCGACGGAGCACGTTTTTTATTTCTCACATGAAGTCCAATTTTTAAATGCTATTCTAATTGTGACTTCATGGAGCACCCAATGCGTTTGTCACACACTTAGGACTGCGCGATTTTACCATTTTAGTAAAGGAATCGTCAATTGAAATCCAGTCTTTTAACTTGGATGCGAATGGCAGTAGGCTTGCTATTATATTACCTGATGTCAAAATAAGTTTCTTAAAAAAAAACAGAAAAAACTATTGTTTTTTTTAGAGCAACTGATTCATTCTTTCCTTCACTACTACCATTCGCATTGGTATTTGTACCTACTTTACCGTTACTTCTCAAGGGATACAAACTATTAGCATTGCAAAGAGATGTCCATTTTTTGACAGAATACGTTATTATTTTCAATTATCAAATTATATTTATGCACTAGAGACGAAGGGATAAGCTTTATAAACAATTTTAAAAATAACTTAATCATTACGTAGAGAGAAAATTAGTGAAAAAATGTAGGCCTATATATTCTTTCAAAATATGCAATATCCTTCAAAATATTTTAAAATATATAATATATGCCAAAATATTTATTATGCTCCAAAATATGTAAAAACATTTAAAACTTCGAAATAATGATCCCTTTCGTTAATCTTCGATGCTACTTACCCATTAGAGTTCTACGAAATGTTTATTTGGCCATTATTCAGTCTACCATTCAATATGGTATAATTGTTTGGGGTGGAAGTACAAACAATCTTAGTTCGTTAAATTTACTACAAAAACGAATAATTAAAATTTGTTTGAAGAAACGTTTCGATTATCCAACTAAATTAATTTATTCTGAATTTAATGTATTTGATATTGAACAAATTTATAAGCATACGCTGTTAAAATTTTATCATAAAAATCGTAATAAGTTTGTATTACAGACACATAATTATGACACAAGACGAAATATTAATTCAACATTAATAGAACCTAAATGTCTCACATCTGCTGGTCTAAAGCATAGCATTAATTTTGGCCCTCGGTTGTACAATGCTTTAACTAAATTACACCCAGAACTTCTAACATGTAACCCACTAACATATAACTAATATATATATATATATATATATATATATATATATATACACACATATTGTCCTACTTTTCACGTGCGATATTATTCTTCTCTAGTGTTAATATTATATTATATAATTCCATTCCCGCTATAATTTAAATTTTAGTTCCTATTTTATTTTACTTATTTATTTTTATTATTTTTTCTGTATTTCTCTTATATAAATATTGTATTATATAATTTCTGTAACTGTAATTTTAATTTTATTTCCTATTTTATTTTATATTCTCTTACAGGCCTATTAATATATCTTAACTGCGATCGAACAAGAGCGCTGCTCTTTCGGTCTCAAATTTTGTTAATACTACTGTATCTCCTTTTTATATTGATGGTATTATTTTATTTCTATTTGTCTTGTTTGTTTGTAATTATATTCTTTATTCTATATATTTAAATTTAAATTTAATACGATTCGCGGACTTTTAGCTTTCCTTATAGCTACATATGTAGGAACGGAATATGTAATTACATACAATCCGGGCTCTAGTCATAACAATATAAAAAAGTGTTTTGATTAATTTAACCATCTTTGCCCACATTTGTGTAAAGATCGAGTAATGGTTTTTTTAGTACTTTCGTATGAGCGAAGAAAAATGTTTAAAATTTCATCTGTTATTAGCATCTCAAATAACGAAGGGAAACATCACATTTCGAAGGCCAATCAGCACAGAAGCGCGATTAGCACTGTTAAAATTAACTTTTCATCACCCATTTTAAGAATAATCTGTCTGGACAACGCACCAGCACATGTTGAGTGGGAAAGTACTGAGAACAGCCAACACACTTTTCTCCGAAGACCAGCGAAGACATACGAATGCAGCCGATTGTCATCGGAAATTCCGCTAGGGTCGTGTCGCGAGAACCCTGTCCGTCAGGACCGGCAGCCGGTTGCTTCCGTTCGGAAAAGTGAGCGTTTACCGTTTAAAATACATGCATACGTCTCTCGCAGAATATTTCCGGTTCGTTCCGTTCCGGTCGGTTCGTGCCAGTGAGCGTCAACCTTTAGTCAGTGGCCAGAAGGTTCCGTGTCGGGGATAGGTTATAAGAGTGGGGAAACAACTCGCATTCCTTGCTCGGATCTTCTCGTGAAATGTGGACAGTACAAGGATACTGATAAACACTTAATAATGCAAACTGAACTGTGGCTTTCTGAACACTTTCACAAACTGCAAAATGCACAACCAAATCTTTTCTTATATATCCCTCAGTCTGCAACTATGAAAGTATCCGCATTGTAAAAATCCCAGCTATTACATTGTAAAATTTAAAAGGGCCGAATTAAGTTTTCCAAACAAAACCAATCAGTGTAAACAGGAAGCACGTGTCACTTGCAGTATCTGTTAAGGTTCTGTTAAGTGTGGGAGTCATAAACTCACGCTGTAGTGTCAACTGACTGTCATGAAAGAGAGAATAACAGTACTGTCCGAACTCACCTCACTTGACGGCACGTCATTGTAAAAGTGTTAACCCCTGTGGGTAGGCAAAGTGCTTGATATGAAAGGCCCTTTTGGTGGCTGGTAACTGTGTTTGTGTTCCAAAAATTTGTAAAAATAAAACATCGTGGTGTGGTAGGGCAGAACATTTGGGGCAGTTTGATATAGACAATGAATATTCGTTGAAGCTTTCTTTCTTTCCAAGTCATTGTAAAGTGCTAACTCCTGCAGGTAGGCAAGTTGCTTGAAATTAAAGGTCCATTTGATGCCCAGTAACTTATCTATACAGGAAAAAAAACAAGCAAACGGTATTGTAGGCGATATTTAGACATGAATCACTGCACGGTATTTGTTTTGTGTTATAAAACAAACATTTTCACTTTGAAACTCATTTGATGTCTCTCAGTTTGTAATAAATGAAATATAAAAACCCGTGTTGCACTTTTCTCATGCCGCCGCTCCACTGTTTATTGATCTGAAGGAGGAATGTGGGTTCATATTATAACCGGAAATCTTTTTTTCAAGCGATAACAGACGTTACTGTACTTAATTTTCGATAGTAGGCCTACCATAGACGAAATACCTTTTCATATACGTAGATAAGATGTGGTGAAAGGAATTAATATTTTCAACGTCTCTGCGGCTGTATTTCCATAATAACCACGACGGACAACCCAAGACTTACCGAAATCCTCCAATATTAATTGAGGGAGTCAGAAGCAAAGTGATGTAAGTGCACTTGAGTTACTCTTAAGAAAATGGGATTGAAAGTATTTAAGATTTCTTAAATTCAGTGAAATTTTTAACTTAAATTTTAATTTGTGGTGTGTTTAAAAGATATATCCCTCTACCACTAAAATTTTAGATGTTTTAGCTTGCCCTGGATGCACTTAACTCATGTTACTAGAATTGTCACTTGCATCCCTTTGTTTCTAACCCCTCAACCTTGTTCACGTTCGAACATACCCTATAACTTTTGCGGGAGCAGTGTCCGAAACTCTCATACACCGACGTGTACTTACATGTTGATGCAAACACGCCACTGTTAATTTGAATACTAGTCACTTATGTAAGTTCTCATTATTATCAGGAATTCGCGAATAAACGAAATACTTAAAAGTGCTACAGCTCATAAATTTGATGTAAGTGAAAGCTGTATCAGAGACTGTAGGAAAAGAAGGAACTTTACTAGACAACAATGGAAACAGGAGAGCTTTCGTAGTCAGATAGCTAAATTTCCCAGTGAGGAGGCCAAGCTAATCGAATATATAACGGAGAAATGGTAGCCTGAATACGCAGTTTCGACAAAAATATGCCAACGAAGGGCCCCCTTCCTGTACCAGGATAAAATTTATTGTTAATTGAACTGTATTTGTGCTTAGGCTAATTGTTTTTTATTTGTCGTGGTTGTGAATACATTTGTTGAAAGCTTTATTTTTGTAGTTTGCGTTTCCTTTTGCCTTTCAAAAGTGGGGTGCGCAGCTTATTCGAGGGCGCGGGGTATTCGAGAAAGTACGGTATTTTGGTATTTATAGGACAAGAGTGCATACATATTCCCACAGTTTTTAGGTCATATAAATCCGAGCCTTAATTAAAGGCTGGTTCACAATAAATCGGAAACGGAAACGACAACGAGAACGAGAAAGAAAAAATGTTAAAATAAATGTATTTAAATGTGAGCGTTCACAATAGTTAATTGTGAATGCTCGCATTTAATTACGTTTAATTTAACAATATTTCCGTTCTCGTTCTCGTTGTCATTTCCGTTCCCGGTTTATTGTGAACCAGCCTTAAGACTATACTGTTTTCGCTGTAAGAAAAATCCTAATGTAAACATATGCACGTTGCTGTCATACCCGTGATTGGATCCCAGTCGAAATACTCACATGACGCAGGAAAATATAGTTCGTATTTGGAAACCATAATCTTGTATTATTTGAAAATAAAAAATTGAATTCTAGTCGTTAAATACGATGAAACATATAACTTCACTCATATGTATAACGCTATGTAAAAGAAAAGTTACTTTTATATTTTGTTATGTACTATGAACGCGGATGAATACCAACAGTAATACCGAGGTAGTCTGTTCCTGTAACAAGCTGGCATCAGCGTCACTTGAGCTCGTAGTTGTTCACATAAGCACGTGGTACTGAAGTATGGCTTCTGCATCCTCGGTGTGTGTGGTTATTAATCATAAGAGTGGAAACCCTCTCAAAAGCGGACAAAAACAAAATAGTCTTAACTGTATATATTAAGTGAATTTTAATTACAGTAATTATAAAAGTAAATGTTTCCTAAGCAAACGAATGCAGAGTAGTGAGGTTACGCCTACTTGACGAGTAACGGGAAATGTTTAACATGGAACAGAATGTACAACAGTAGGCGGCAACACGTACTGAGAATCTATGGCGCCAAACAGCGGCCAATGAAGCCTTACTTCAGTCACGTGCTAGTGTTTATATTAGGATTTTTCTTACAGCGAAAAGATTATAACCACCGAGGTGAACCACGAGACAATTCTTTAGTGGCGAAACAGACCGGGGCATTCCCGTTCTCTTTCATCATTTCACCACTGGTTTTAGCTCATCATCAATATCGTCAGTGCAGAGAAAATTTAAATAATGTGTGGAGGTTTATAGATTCAGGAAATGTGCACGAGAACTTAAATACCTGGGAGTCCGTGGAGTTGCGCTTCCTCCTGTCCCTGGCGGATGCGAGGCCGTTGTGACAAGGCGCAGTGACATACGGCAGGAAGGCGGGGTTGAACCATTCTAAGGGCTGCAGCGGCAGAGGCTGACATGGAACTGCTGCCAGAACAGGTGGACCCCCTCCGGGGCCCCCGTAGTGAGGTGCAGGACCTACTACTACTGTTACATTACCAGAGTAGGGGTCATATAACTCATATCCGCTACCTGAAAATAAAATGTTATATCTGTTATTTATTTATTTATTTATTTATTTATTTATTTATTTATTTATTTATTCTGGTGTAGTTAAGGCCATCAGGCCTTCTCTTCCACAACACTAGGAATACAAATACAATAATATAGAAAAACAGAGAAAAATACACTATATACAAAATAAAGCTACACAAAAAATAAAGAGAGAGAGAAAAACACTATAAACAAAGTAAAGCCACACAAAAATATACACAGGTTGTAGTCACACAAACTTTAAATGAGCGATTAAGTATCATAATTAATTGTATCCTAACTAATTAACTAACAAAACAAGAAACTTGCAATTTTAATCTAGATTAAAAAAGAAAAAAAAAACACAAATCAATACTTCTAGCAATACCTAAAAACATTAACTAAGACAAAATTTTCCAATTTAATTTTGAATTGTGATAAAGTCCGGCAGTCCCTGACGTCATTAGGTAAGGAATTCCAGAGGCGAGATATTTCTACAGTATAGGAAGATGAGTATAAAGACGTTCTATGATGAGGGATAGAAAGAAGTGCTTGATGTCGGTTTCGAAGAGTTGTAAGAAATTGAAAGCGCAATAACAGATAATTTGGAGTAGAAGTATGCATGATTCTAAACAGAAGAGACAGTGAATGTATTGTTCTTCGTTCCTTCAGATCTTAACTGGAGGGAAGGTGTGATATGGTCAAATTTACGAGTATTGCAGATGAATCGTATGCACACATTATGAACACGTCGTAGTCTCTCAGCTAAGAGTGAACTTACATTAGTTAGAAGGAAATCGCAATAATCAAAATGGGGCATTACAAGCGTCTGAATAAGATTCTTTTTTTAGACTAAGTGGTAGAAATTCTTTCATATGGAACAAGGAGTGAAGTTGAGAAAATATTTTTTTGCAAATGTGTGTTACTTGAGTGTTCCAATTTAGATCGCTATCCATAAAAATGCCAAGATTTTTAACTGTTTCACTGTATTTAACAATAATCCCATTCAATATTATATGTGGTATAGTACTACTATCAAGAGTGCTTCGTAGACGATTATGTCCCATTACGATTTTATCATATACATTTTCAATGAGGCAACAGTTATATTTAGAGATTTAAAAAAGGAACATCTCTGGAGTACAGCAACCACAGAAAATTCAGTTTTAACCTACGTCGGATTTTCGATACCATGAAATATTTATTCATGTTTTAAAATAAACAAATATTACGAAATTGGACAATTTATTGGCACTGAAATGCTACTCACGTCCGCAAACTATAGGCCTAACATGAAAATGTTATTTATGTTGTTTCTTTGCCAGTTGCACTTTGTGGCATTGAATTCCTCTGCATCTTCACGCAACTCATAATACTACATTTGAATATTATTTTCTCATGCTATACCTTTGTCCAAGAAAAGTCATTGATTGACAGTGGCTTCCTGTATTCGTGGGAACAAATAATAAGCCTACAGCTTGCTTTGAACTTTCAAACCTCAGATCAAAAGTCGAAACTCCAACCACAAGGAAATCATTTCGCTAATTTAGTTTGAAACATTCGTAAACAACTATACTTCTCTAGAAATAATATCCTACATAGGGATTTATGTAATATAACGAAATACGTGGTGTGAAAGCAGGAGTAGCTATGAAAAGCAAAATATTGATCTTCGAAATATCGGAACTACTTCTAGACATTAATTTCAAGTTTGATCGTAGAACCGTATCTTCATTTCATAATAATATTCATATCAACCGAGCGGAGGGACTCATCTGTAATCGTATTTTCAGAGATAATAACCGCAAAGCTGTTAACTCTTCTACCAACTTGTGGACAGCACGCAGAACTGGTCAGGTACTATATTATTAACTGTTGATTTTATACAAAAGAGGCTAAACCAATTGGTTTGTTGTTTAGTTAACTTATGGTTTGCTAACAAATCTCAAAATGTCAAGTAAAGTTTTTCCTGGACTCTCATTGTGACAGTGTGAAATTTCACTTCTAGTGGAGAGCAGCTATGACATGGAATTCATTACTCAAAAGCTAGAATGATGTACGATTACGACGACAAGCATATTTTCTTTTCACGCTGGGAACAAGTGGATAATAAATTTTGCTTCGACCCTCTAAATTCAGGGGAATTAAATATAAGATACGGTCCTCCCAGCTTAATTTTCCTTAAGAATAAACCATGCCTAGAATATGATGAAGGATCGGTGGAGCGGAGAAAAATTCTCTCCGGCACCGGGATTCGAACCCAGGTTTTCAGCTCTACGTGCTGACGCTCTATCTAATAAGCAACACCGGATTCCAATTCCGATGCCGGATTGAATCCTCTCAGTTTAAGCTTCACCTCTTAGTTTCCCTTTAGTGACCGACCCTCATGCACTGTGTCACAGATGTGTGACAGTGGCACAACGTCCAACACACTGATGTGCAGAGATGCACTCATTACGAGTGACTAAGTGGCTGAGATCCGACGGAATGAGCGCCGTCTTAAATCACTAAGGGCCGTATTCATAGACATTCTTAGCGCTGACTTCCGGTGGACGATCAGCGAACTAACGTTTTTCATATTCATAAACCAGTGTTAGCGATATGATATGATATGAATCCTGTACAAGTAACCAGTCGATAGCCGGGGCTAGTTTAGCACGCTCGTAGCGCGGGCTAGCGAAATGCCTATGAATAGCACCCCATGTGATTATATACGCAAATCATATTATAGTGATGTACAGAAGTACATATGATATTTCCGTGCAGGAATTCTGCGTTATCATATGAGGAAGAATTGTAATCCGGTGTGGCTTAGTGGATAGAGCGTCAGCACATAGAGCTGGAAACCCGGCTTCGAATCCCGGTGCCGGAGAGAATTTTTCTCCGCTCCAACGATCCTTCATTATAATTCAGCAAAAAAGTGTTGCAAAATGTTCCGTACATATCTATCACTATTAAATGTTTCCTCAAAAAGAAATTGGGCCTATTATTCTCTCGGCGGAAACAGCGCACCACACTCCTAATTTCTGGCCATGAAGGCGTTCTCATGGAGCAGATTAGTTTTTTTTTTTTTTTTTTTTTTTTTGGGAACTCAATATCGACAATTTTGCGAATTAACATATCCACGTACGTGAAACCACGCTTCGTCTGAAAACAAAATGAAATTTGAATCAATTTTTCCGTCATGCACTTTATTCAAAATCCATTCACAAAATCTAATCCGAAATACAGGATCACCCGGCTTATGTTCTTGTACCACAGTAAGTTTATAAGGTTTTGACTTAAGTAACTTGGTAGCCGTACAGAACTGAAAGAAATTCCCGTTTGCTGACAAAGACGGCTAAGAGATTTCTCAAAGGAATTTTCCAAGCGTTGTCCAATGTCATTAAGAGTTTCTTCTGTGAGCACTGTACGTCGCCTTCTTCGCTTATCTTGAACACTTCCCGTTTTCCGAAGTTTATTAAATACTTTATGAATCTTATCACGACTAGGAACTCGATCACCTGGAAATTCCTTTGAAATAATATCCTGAGAGCACGAACGGATTTTGTACGGTCATACGAATCGCAAATAAACAGCAGATGTGGAATAGAATAATTAGGACTATTATTTGCCTTTATTCCAAGCAGACTGTACACGTGTAGTTGCTTGCACTGTTCAAACAACATTGTGTCGCATAAGAATTAGGTCAAAACCAGTTAACCCTTCCAGCCCACTTCTCCGTCCGGCCATTGGAGTTGCCTTGTCGACTGGGGCAGTTCCCGCCGCAGCTCTGGTCAGAAGATAATTGGATGACCCAGTATTATTGCTTAATAAACGGGAATCCGAGGACCGGAAGTGGATACATGTTAGGGTCGCGGGAAGAACTATCGCTAATTGAAACATATGACAACCTAAAAACAGAGATAGACAATGGTTTTTTTAGTAGGTTATTTTACGACGCTTTATCAACAGCTTAGGTTATTTAGCGTCTGAATGAGAAGAAAGGTGATAATGCCGGTGAAATGAGTCCGGGGTCCAGCACCGAAAGTTACTAAGCATTTGCTCATACTGGGTTGAGGGAAAACCCCGGAAAAACCTCAACCAGGTAACTTGCCCCGGAATCAAACCCGGGCCACCTGGTTTTACGGCCAGACGCGCTAACCGTTACTCCACAGGTGTGGACGAGATAGACAATGGTAAAACATGTGAAATGATTTGACATGTTTACACAGTTTAATATACCATGCTACGAATCGGACACGCAGAGATTCTAATACTGGAATAGCGAAATCTCAACTTTGTGTTGAATAGAGAACTATGCATAATCGGTAGACTATGTGACAAGCATTCGATTTTCTCTTTATGATATAAAATATTCCTTGTTCCAAAATCGTTGCAGGCCTGTGTAATTTAAGTACGGAATAAACTGGGTTGGTATGTTCTGAAACAAGTTCAGCTGAATTTCAATTGTTTACATGTTTAGTTAAGAAGGGGTCTCAGTTTGGCTTCGATTGGCTCTTCGAGGTCTGGATCCGAACTGTCCCTTACACTTAATTACGGTTTGGCCCTTATTGCGCTCTTATA
The DNA here is from genome assembly GCF_040183065.1 of Periplaneta americana. Classification (NCBI taxonomy): domain Eukaryota; kingdom Metazoa; phylum Arthropoda; class Insecta; order Blattodea; family Blattidae; genus Periplaneta; species Periplaneta americana. The sequence continues at coordinate 53,095,897 of NC_091126.1, forward strand.
TGCACTGATTGTTCAAAATCGACTGGTGGCCTGGGTGGCATTCGTGAATCCGACGCTGACAGATGGGCCATCATGCCTCAGCCCCTGATAAAGCCAGGTTGTTTCTCGGACGAGTAGCCTCATAAGCGCCAGAGAACCGAAGTCCCAAGCACTTCGGCATCGAAAACCCATACTACTCCCATGACTTTACCCCAGCCTATTTTTACTATTGCGGATGAGAGATGAAATCTGTCATCTATTTGCAAAATGGGAGATGTATAAAATTACAAAGTGTTCGAAAATCGCAAAAACTATAACTAAGTTAAATTATAATGTTCTTATATTGTTTTATAATTAGATCACTACGGACACGTGGATTCAGGATTAATGAACATTTTAATTTTTTAAGTATGTTACGGTTTTTTTTTGCGATTTTCCAACACTTTGTTATTTTGGACGTGTCCCCTTTTGCAAATCGACGACAGAAATGAGGAATGGAGAGCGTTAGTGGATTGATATAGGGAAATGGGAGTATCCCGAGAAAAACTCTCCGTAACATCTACTTTTCCCACAACAAATTCCATCACAAACTGGCGGGGGATCAAACCAGGGGCGCCTGAATAGAAGACCAGCACGCTAACACCTGAGCCACAGACACGACTAAGTATGGGTCAGAAGTGTGTTCGTGAGTTAATTCAGGGTGGCACCATTCCAGCGAAGCCCTCCTCCCCCTTGCGGCGCTGTCTACAAGTTCAGTTAATATTTAGAAGTGGAACATCACATTTTACAGTATTAGAACATAGAATTTTAAAACTTCGCGTTGTCTCGATGCACGGTTGTTGCATCTGACACATTTCCACTACTCTTCGAACTCAATGGTACCTGGAATCGCTGTTTAATAATTCCATAGGGAGGTTCCTAGAAGACATTATCTACAAAATTTATAAAGCAGTTGTTTCTAGTTTCCTGGAGAAGTTGAGTGATATTCGTTTCTGTAGGTCAGAGAGGCCTCGGAATTAAATCGTGAGGTGGAGTTCATTTAAGTGAATTTACATGTTAAATGAGATGAACAGATTATCACCAACTTCATGTTTTGCTGCTTTATAAATGCCACTGTGCGGCATGTCTAATCCTCTTGTATACGTAGGGTTAATACATAAATGACTAGGCTAAATTGCATGGAAAATTACGTTGTTAGTCGCACATTCTGCAATGTAAATTTACTGTAGTATAATAAAGCTTTTTTTCCCACCCAAGGATCCGAATTTAGCCTCAACAGCGACAACGTATCAACGAGCTCTCTTCTGTGTCTTCCGCTTTACACATCCTCAGTCGTAAACTGTTTAATCAAACCAAAGAATTTCATATTGTTAGACGAAATACATTTTAATGTTGAATGAATGAATGAATGAATGAATGAATGAAGGAAGGAATGAAATCAATTAATCAATCAATCAATCATAGATGAATAGACGAATGAATTATTTAATGAATGAATAAATGACTTAATGAATGAAAAAGTGAATAAATAAATAAATTAATTAATGAATAAATTAATGAAGTAAATAAATAAATAAAAATAATTATTATTATTGGTTATGACTGATAACAGTTGGCAACATTGGAAAGACGACCATATTAGCTTCTTAGGAAATAATCTTACGTGAACTCAAAGAGTTTGTAATATTACAAACTCTTTGCGTGAACCCCACTATACAGGAGGGCTCGCGACAGGAAGAACTTGGCTGTGAGATCAAACTGCGCATGCGCAGACTTCTCATGCAGTGCCAGCGTGATCCTTATCTGGATTTATTTTCGCGTGCACATTCCAGATCAAATCAAGAAATTACCTTCGTGCTCCGGTTACACATCTTGCATATACGAAAGGTAGGTTTGGTTAGTTTAGGTTTTTATTAACCAAGTCTGCGCATGCGCAGTTTGATATCAGAGCCAAGTTCACATTGTCCTGAGCCGCACGTCACTATATACGTGAAGTTGTCTTGCAGCTCACTCACTCTACGGCAGGGCTGGGCACCAAGAGCGAATTCTACTCTCTCACGGGGAGTTATATAACTTCCCTTCAACCCCTTTCTTCCCCTCCGAACACCGCGCAGCGTTGATGCCGTGACAGATGAATATTAAGCGTCCCCGTTTAGAGTTTGGATTCGCTCCCGGTGCCCAGCCCTGCTTTACGGGAACTCAACCCTAGAACACAATCACCCGTCTTCTTAATCGATTATTTAACGGGGCTGTTTTAACTACTCAGTTACTTAGTGTCGATATAATTTATGACGACGAGATGAGACCGAGGATTCGCCATAGGATTACCTGACATTTGCCTTACATTTGGGAAAAATGTTTGAAAAAACTCAACTAGGTAATAGAAGCATTACCAGAACACAGCTCGGATCAGCAGACAAACGCGCTATCGCCTTAGCTACGCCGGTGGTCCATTCATTCGTAGGGGTAACGTACGAGTAAATATACACTTATTATTCATAGAATTATATTAGGAAAGGAATCAGGGGCGGCGACAGCGATGAGCTAGTGCGTACCCAAAGATAACTCGTGCCCTCTTTTCTGCCTCCACTACTCCAGACAAACATTCCAAGTACAGTTACAACTTATCCCGGGACATCTGTGATCCAATTTGCTCATTCCTTTAATTAGTGGTACATTCATTTGTTTTTTTATTATCCAATTTAATAAACCCTATTTCACCCTGAGGTATATTAGAGTTATAGTTGGCATCAAGATACATATACATTCATTTGTTCAGCAATTATTTCTTATCGCTGTTCTTGCTTCACGTTTGAAATTATCATTAGCTTTCATCTCCGTATTGATCATTTTTACTTCGAGTGTATGAGGTGCGAAAACGGAAAATGAAGAGTTTGCCGGTTTAATACCGGACATACTTTCCTTCACTACTAATGTAATACTAGTTGTCAAATTTAAACTTTCTGATTATAATATGGGCATTAACAGATCACTCAGTCGGACAACGGAAGTTGGCCGCATTTCCCGAGATCTCAATCGCCGGTCCAATTCGACCCAAAAGTGCTCATTGGGATTGAGATCAGGACTCTGTGCAGACCAGTCCAACTTGTGAACATTATTGTCTGCATACCACTGCATAGTACCCGCCGAAACATGGGGCCAACTTCCATTGTCCAACTGAGTGCTATGTTGCAAGATGAATGGCGACGCATTCCAGTGGATATCCTACACAAACTAGTGGAGAGCATGCCTGACAGGGTGGCTGCTGTTATAGCAACACGATGTGGTACCACGAGGTTCTAAAGGGGCAAAAACAGTGCCCAATTACTTTTTGGTACATAGTGTATTTTCCATGAATCAGGGTCTATATGAAAAGCAAATTGAACTTTCTGTATTTAAGTGTAATGTTCCTGGAACATTTGGTTATATATCACTAATTTCCGTAATAAAAATCAAATTAACTTCGAAGCTAGTAGTCAGATTTAACTGATAATTTGCATATTTGTCACTTTAATGCATATAGTAAAGAGTTCAAAAAGTTAAAGTTGTAAAAATTTTGAAAGTCATTAGTAGTGCTCTTAAGGACTTGTCCAGATTTCACTCAGGAATAAAAAAATTCTTACAATTTAGCAGTAATCATGTTTCTTCCTTGTCATCGTCTAGGATCACATTATTTGAATATTCGTCGATCCTACAGCGTCCCAAATATGTCTCACTTTATTCTACAACATGAGGAATAAATTCACGAAGAGACTTGCCTGAGGATTTTTGCAATTCAGCCCCATTGAGAATCTTTTATTTCAAATAAATACTATCGATCTTCACTGAGGAAATATTACATATATCAATTGCATGATTTCCCGATAAATTGACTAACACTGAGTATAAACAAAATGAGACAAATATTTTAGAAAAACACGATATGCTCAAAACTATTTCTTCGGAAGCAAGAATACTCTGAAAATTAATAGTAAATTTCCGCAGAAATCTCAAAATGGATTTTGCAGGATCACAACTGCGGAAGCAATGATAATGTTTGCGTCCGTAAGGGAGCCCCAGGAACAGCGTCTTGTGATGGTGGTTGCTTTCCATCTTTGTGTGTTTTGTACCACCTACGAACAGTAGCATAATGTAAAACAGATTTCCTACACGCCTTTCAAAACAGGAATTTGTTCTTAACACATTAACTCAATTGTTCCGTACGTGAAACTAAATAATGTATCAACTTCATCGTCTGTCACAAGATAAAACCACAAATAAACTGTACGATATACGTAATACATGAGGCGTTATATTAAAAATCTCATAAAAAATAAGTTTTACATTCAAAACTTTGCGACAAAAAATAATGATAATAGTTCAGACCATTATTGAACAGCTTTCATATATTTATACGAAAATCTCGAAATAGACTTTTCATTTTCGCATGTTCACACTATTTCTTTCTCCTTATATTTCCTACAAAGAGAAAGCAAAATAATGACAGTTAATTCATAAATGACATGCTTTTGCCTGGTAAGTGACATTATTCGGACGCAAATCATTTTTTGTAACAGATTTTATAGAACTTAACCTCTCGATTTAATACAGCTGATGCAGTAGTGTGAATCGTGCGTGACAAACAGCTGATCGTAGACCAATAATGTTTCTATCCGGGCTGCGTTCGATAGGAATACGTAGGTGGGAACACACGAATATCCGCATTAGGATCATCGGAGACACTACTTGCATATTGATAGTTATTTATTTTGCATGCATGTTTTTTTTATTGATTAGTAATGGAGGGTGGTACAAACCCATACACACTTACATCACTGCTCATTCTCATGTATTTCCTTCATAGCTTTCTACACAAGGGCAGGTCCTTCAAAGCAAACCCAGCATTCTCCAGTCTTCCATTCTTTCGTCTTCCTCCCTGCATACGATTCAAATATGTTAATGTTGTCTATCATCAAATATCTTCTACCCCGAACTCTTCCCCCATTCTTCATTCCTTCCAGTGCATCCTTCAGTAGGCAGGCAGTTTCTTCTTAGCCACTAACCTAGCCAATTTCTCTCTCTCTTCCTTATCAGTTTTAGCATCATTCTTTTCCCACCCACTCTTTCTAGCACAGATTCATTTCTTATTTTGTTTGTCTTTTCACATGTTCCAATCTTCTGCATATCCACATTTCAAATGCTTCCAGTCGTTCCCATTCACTTCGTCGTAATGTCCATGTTTCTGCGCTAAACAACACTACACTCCACACAAAGTATTTCATTAGTGTCTTCCTTAGTTCTTTTTTCAGAGGTCCGCAGAAGATGCTCTTTTTTCTATTAAAAGCTGCCTTTGCCATAGCTATCCTCCTTTTGACTTCCTGGCAGCTGCTCATGTTACTGTTTATAGTACACCCCAAGTAATTGAAGCTGTCCACTTGTTCCACTGTCTCTTTTCGAAATCGCAAATTTACCTTCTTTAGTTTCCTTCCGATAACCAAGGTATTCTTGCATGCATTTATCTTCATCTCATATTGCCCACAGCTTTCATTTTCTTCATTAGCTTATCCCTTTGTATCATCTCTTCTGCCAACAACGCCATATCATCAGCAAACCTTTGTTCTTCTTCCTCCTACTATAACCCCTCACAAGCTCTGAAAACAGTTCTTCACTAAATACTCCAAGTGTGGGCCTTCGCTTAGGCTAGGCTCAAATTGCGACAAATAAATTGTTTCCGGCTGCTCGAAACAAAATGTTCTCTCTCCCTACTTGGAACAAACAAAATGTTTCGTCTACATAGTATTCATGTCACAGATTCGAACTTGATTATCAAGGGTTGTTTCGTTGTAGCAAACCGTCTGAGTCAATTTCAATTAGCCTAACACTGCATGTAACAAAACTGTTTTAGTCTGATGATCATCACTATTAAGCTTATGTACAGTGTTGTGGATTGTAATGTAAGGTATTTTATGCTCGACTATGCCGAAATGTAGTAATTATACACCTGGTAGCAGTCCTTTAATGCATGTCATTAAAGTATACCTATTCATTAAAGTTCAGGTTTTCGATTATTCTCGGATATGCAATCGAAAGACAACTATCGAAAGATCACGGAGGCTGGAAATCCAATACTGTCGCAAAGGTTATGTTCTGTTACTATAATAATTAGCGTTAATTGTAAATAATATTCAAATAAATTCAATTTGTCATCTCGTTTTTCAATGTCGAATTCAATTTCAAGGTTATATCAAGGCTAATGTTTATCTTACTCTCTAGATTATATCAAGATCGTCGACATTCGTTTCCTGGAAAAAATCAATACTTTCGCGTCTGCGCACATCTCACAATTCATGAGGTAGGCTATTGCACTCGCATAACAATAACATGAATACTTACGAATAATTTCAAGTTAGAAATATGGTCGAGCATAAAGTCGTATGAAACTTGCCTATAATGGTAATTAAGACGTTCGTATGAAAATTATAAAACTCGCTTGCGCTCGTTTCATAAACATCCTCGAGTCTTAATTACTACCATTATAGGCTCGTTGCATAATGTACTATTATTTCATAATGCTACAGCCCACTTATTTTCTAAATTGTGTATAATAGTGTAAATAATATTTGATCAATGCAAGCCTTCACTCTTTATGATAGTGTAATAGTGAAAACAGCTTATTTTAGTGTGCATAATGTAAAGGGTTGTCAGATATTGAGTACTTTCAAAAGCAGATTGTCAGAAAGACTGATTTTCGTATCTAAAATATGACCTATCTTCAAATATTATTTTTGTAGAATATTTATTTTTAATACATAAATTTTCCTTTGTTATGTCAATCATTCTTTCGATCCAAATTGTAATTGTTTAACTCCTAGAATTTTATGTAACTAAACATAACTATATTTTGTTCTTACTATTTTTAGTAGTTTATTTTACGACGCTTTATCAACATCTTAGGTTATTTAGCGTCTGAATGAGATGAAGGTGATAATGCCGGTGAAGTGAGTCCGGGGTCCAACACCGAAAGTTACCCAGCATTTGCTTATATTAGGTTGAGGGACAATCCCCGGAAAATACCTCAACCAGGTAACTTGTCCCGACCGGGAATCGAACCCGGGTCACCTGGTTTCGCGGCCAGACGCGCTAACCGTTATTCCACAGGTGTGGACTCTTACTATTATTACTAGACTTCGTGGAATTGCCACGAGAATCGTAAGGTTTACTACGCACGCGGTATAGACTGTATGAGAAGGGGACGTGAGAAGGATAGAGTATGCCTCTGATGTAAACACTGAGCAGTATACTGCGGTTACAATAAAACCTGTATCCTGCATTCAAGAAATATAATGAATGATAACTGAAGTAGGAAATGTCTAAACATGTAAATATGCAATTATTTTGTAGTGACATACATTAACTCTTAAAATTTAATGTAATATACTGACATCATCCTTGAATATGTGCATTGCAGTAAACAGTTACGTACATTTTGAGCGACTGCAAAGTGAACTTCCTCCGATGGTCACTCAAACACTTTTTATATTGGGAAAATGTACGTTCAACATTACACGATGTAATAGGTGCATATTTGAAGAACGGGAAGTCACTATATTTTAGTACACCAACTTCAGACATCTTGTCGTGACCTGATAGTACATCATTTATAATACGAAATTGTGAAAAGGCAGAATTTTTAGCAATAATGTTTCTCAACTTACATTTAACTTTTTCTGCAATTAGTGAATTGTTATTTTGGATAACGGTTTGTGATACTTTATCCACTATATTAAATGCGTGTGAGAGTTGTAGTTTAGACGATTATAACAGGGTGATGCTTTTGGACACGATTTTAAAATTAGAATCAATGAACAGAATATCTTCCAATAGCTGTTCAGAAGGAATGATTTTACAGCTGCAACAGCAGAACTGTCTGTGCTATCCAATTCATCAATTACCTCCATTATTTTGCTGCAATGCTCTGCATAATAATTAACAGCATCCAACCACATTCCCCAACGTGTCAAGACTGGGTGAGGAGGTAAGAGTATTCCAGGGGCAATTGTTTGGAACAGCAACACTCTTATTGTAGTATGTTTGGTTGAAATCTTGTCTGAACTGAACAAATGTTAAGCTTCGACTATTCCAACCACAATAACGCAAAAACAAGTGCTTACATAGGTATGCATTAGCTGTAGCTGCTCCATCTATTTGGACCGGTCACATCTCTTAACATGAACTGCTTATACTACGAGACCGGGAGGCCGCTCACCTCCACTATACTACCGTACATCGGCAACCTGATTGCATGTCGCGTGTGGCAATTCAACTAAGTCTAATTATTACCATTGTCATTGTTATTATTATTTTTTTCCATTGTTTTCTGCATTGATGTTATTTATATTTGCTATATATTTTTATAGTGGTTGAGTGGAAGAGAAGGCCTTATGGTCTTAACTCTGCCAGTACCGGTACAAATAAATGAAATAAATAAATCAACAAATAATTTAAATTGTAGAAAAGATCATCGTAGTATAGGCCATTCGTTATCTCGTGCAACTTAGGCCTACCTGGGCGTCAGGGAAAGAAGAAAGTGGACTGAGAACCTTTTCTCCCTCGCTACGCTTCTACTAGCTCACATACATCCACCACAAGATCCTTACTGCAAGCTACGACGCCCTCATGCATTTCGTTTCACGAGATAACGAATGACCTATATCAATCTTTATCAGTAGATGCATTTTCAGTAGTCTCCGAGGTAAAGTTTGTAATCATGAACAGAACATCAACTAGAGCACGAACAAGATGCAAGTGTTTCTTGATAGTACCTGTGATACGAGTCAAATATAACGTCACACCAATATAATCTATGAACAACTATCCTTACCTGCGTACGTCCTGGGGCAGAATATGGTCCCTATTTATAAGTACAAAATATTTCGAATAGACACACTCACTTTACTTGAGCATACTTTTGCTAGCAGGAAACTTAAAAAGAAAAAAAAAACGTAATTCATCAATTTGATTTCTATAGTTCCGTCGCTCTAATTTCCGGCAGCCAATCACGTTGCAGGTCGGCTACATTTAAACGTGTGCGTGTTGTGATTCGCTGATGAAGACGTCATGCATTTCCTAAGGCTTGATAAATATTTAATATAATCGCCCGCCATTTTGGCTCTTTCATTGGCGTTCGCAGAAAGCACACGATGACGTTAATTGCCGCTCAATTATTTGCTCAAATACAGTGTGTTTGATTTATTATCATAGGAGCTACGACATGATAATGTTTAACGGTGTGGCAAATAGATCCCTCGTGTGGTAGCTGGGCAACGAAAGAACAAAAATGGCGAACGATACAACCTACCTAGACTTTATACAGCCTTGACTTCCTAAGACGAAAGCAAAGAGGAGGAGTCACGCCGGGAATACCAGCGTCGCGACTATAGAATTTCCTGAATTTCGAGGAAAGATTTCATATCACGGTAGCGAAAAATGAAAGAACTTAAATCAATTTAAACTCTCGTCCTCATCGATCACCTGAGGTGGGGTCTTCATGGTTTTGTACACGACTGAGTGGTGTTCTGTTTCAACTCGTATGTTTGCATGCATGCACTACTTATTTTGAAATACAAATGTGCGTCTTGAAGTTGTTTAAATACACAGTGACCAGGAAATTTGTTTATGTACAGCCCTGTCACATTTCACCTGACATTTACTAACCTTACTCACTAACGTTGGCAGACGTTCTCACTTCACGCCAAATGAAAGGACATTCAACTGGAGATTCGAATGCTGTACCACAGAAACTTGTTTTGTTGCTACTGACAAATCTGACTTCTGCGAAATGTAAATTTAACGCGTAGATAGACAAATCCCTGCAACTCGTTTCTTCAACACTTTTGATTAAAGCAGACCGCTCTGTTACTTTATTAATAAGAAACAATCACCAAATTTATCCCCTTTATTTACTTGACAAATTTACCCATATCACCAAATTAAATTTATCCACATTACTTACACATGCACCAAGGAAATTAATCAACGTTATATAGTTAAGAAATTTCTCTCTTTTTACTTAGGAAATTTACCTACATTTTTACATAGGAAATATCAATATAACAATTTCTCATATATAGTTCAAGCTTTAATGTGATATTATATGAACTCATACTGCATTTAATTGCATTAATTACGACTTTACAAAAGAATCTAGTAACACTGACAATTTTGGAAATCGTCTCTGGAACTCCACTACACCAGCAACAACATTTCATAAAAAATCCATATAGAAAGAAAAATATCTGTGTACGTACTAGACATTCGAAAATATTTGCGTGACCATGAGTGGCAACTTCACAAGCCACAAGACCGTTTGCACCTAGGGAGACCTTCAATAGAACTGGCAAGTACTGGTCCGTAGAAGAATTTTAGTGTGCTATGCATAGACAATTCGCTAGCCCGCGCTACGAGCGTGCTAAACAAGACCCGCCTATCAAATGATTACTTGTATAGGATTCATATCACATCATATCGCTAACACTGGTTTATGAATACGAAAAACGTTAGTTCTCTGATCATCCACAGGAAGCCCGCCCTAAGAATGTCTATGAATATGGCCCTAAGTGTTTCAAAGAGTGCTATTCTCATAAATATAAAATAACTTTTATAATTCTGCAACTTTGAAAATAGAATCTATGTTTATAGGATATGTTTTCAACGCAACTATCTGAGACCTTAGTTCCTCGAGTTAATGTACGTTAATCATGAATCACTCTGTATATACACGTTATTCATGATTCACCATATATATGTATGTGTATGTATTTATTCACATTGCAAATGGGTATATACCCGGTGGCAGTGGTAACTAATTACAATCAATAATGACAATTAATAATACAAAACTAATAAAAACAATAATTAATAATAATAATAATAATAATAATATAATAACAAGGGGCATCCTAAATTAAATGAAGCATGGTCACTTAAAATAACATTTAAAGTAAATCTAATTTGTATCTTAACCCTAGGTTCGAACTAAGACCCACGAGTGTGACAGGTTCATACCTGCACAAGTACCTTCCGGCACTACACTTATTTCGCTGTCAACTCACTCACTGCACTGATTCTACCTGATTTCACTAACACTTCTAACCATTTCACTGTTCAAATACTTTGCACAGCCACTTCACTGACACCAACACACTTCACTTACACAATAGACTTCACTGACACTACACACTTCACTGACACAACACACTTCCTCACTGACAGAACACTTGAAATAACAGGACATCAATTACACCCTTTATAGGCCTACTGGTATGTTTCAATGGAAATTTATGCGATGTGTCATTATGTAACGATTCCGGCTTATGTGTCTCAATATTATCTATGTCAATGTTAATCACCTTGACGAGGGTCGGAGTGATGATGATGGTTGGGATTATAATGTCGTTTAATGATGGAGATAACGATTTGATCACGATGATTGAAGTAACGACTATTGATCACGATTATATAAAATACTATGTTGATCTCGATTATGGATATTACGATGTTAATCACGATAGTGGAGATTACGATGTTGATCACGATGCTGGAAATTATGTTGTTGATCGTGATTATGTTGATGACAATATTGAGTTTACGAAGTTGATCACGATGGAGGAGATTACGATGTTGATTACGATAGTGGAGAACATGTTGATCGCGATGCTGGAGATAACGATGTCGATCACGACGGTGGAGATTGTGATGTCGATCACGATGGTTGAGATTGCGATGTCGATCACGATAGTGGAAATTATGATGCTGATCACGATAACGGAGACTATAGTAGGCCTATGTAACACGATGGTGGAATTATATCATGATGATGGAAATTATAATGCGATTATGATGGCGATCGTTATGAAAATGATCATTGTGTCTCATATATGAGGATAATATCTTGATGATGCCATGCAGTTATCTGAACATGCAGCCAGCAAAACAAGAGAGCCTTAATAGGAACAGACATCTCATCAGTTCTGGATGTCTGCTCAAGAGGATTTGTCGATTGAATGCCTAACGGATTCTTTGTGTTATACATTCCTATGTCTTGTTTCTTTTATTTGCTTGCGGTTCTAATAACAGATTCAAATGAACAAAAATAGTTCTCTAATACATCTCGTGTGCGCGCTCCACACAATACGCAAATAGCGTCACTGGACGACGCTGTTGCCCGGGCATATTAATAAAGTTGGCGGCGGTTATTTCCGTTAGAGGCCTAACCAATGCTCCAAAACCGAAGCTTATTATCACTTATTATATTTTAGTCTGTAGTCAAGTCCTAATCTCAATCGCTTGCCCTCGGATTCTGACAGAAACTACAGGGAGATACCATGAGTAGGACTCCGGTCTTCTTGTTCACCTATACTTTGCCAGTTTGTCTACTTCCTATTCCACAGACCGGCCGACTGATCAACCAGTCAAATAATAGACAAACAAACCAATTAAAGAATACAGTAACCTACCAATCTAACAGACCTGATGCGAAATTTGTATTTTCCTTTACTGTGCTATACTAAGATGCACAATCATTCAGTCTCGTAACCACAGTACATAAACGATGAAAGAGTAATGGAACGGAGAAAAATTCTCTCCGGCACCAGGATTTGAACCCGGGTTTTCAGCTCTACGTGCTGATGCTTTATCCACTAAGCCACACCGGATACCCATCCCGGTGTCGAACAGAATCGTCTCAGTTTAATTTCCAACTCTTGGGTTCCCTCTAGTGGCCGCCCTCTGCACTACGTAATAGATGTCTATAAACGTAGGACTGAAGTCCACACATGTGCTGAGGTGCACTCGTTATGAGTGACTAGTTGGCCCCAAGAGTTGGAACTTAAACTGAGACGATTCTGTCCGACACCGGGATGGGTATCCGGTGTGGCTTAGTGGATAAAGCATCAGCACGTAGAGCTGAAAACCCGGGTTCAAATCCTGGTACCGGAGAGAATTTTTCTCCGTTCCATTACTCTTTCATCGCATGATGACGCAGAATATCGGCATGGAAATATCATATGTACTTCGGTACATTAAAATAATATATACAGTACATAAAGTTTCATGATCAGGGAATGTAAAGGAAGGGAAACGCATCTGTTAGAACTGCTACCAAGAGCTAGTCTCCAAGGCAGATGTGAATGGGTGCTATTCATAGACATTTCGCAACACGCTCTACGAGAGTACTAAGCTAGCCCCGGCTATCCACTGGTTACTAGTACAGAATTCAAATCATATTCTATCGCTAACACTGGTTTATGAATACGAAAAACGCTGATCATCCACCAGAAGCCCGCGCTAAAAATGTCTATGAATACGGCCCTTAAAGTCTTGAATTATACCAAACCTATAGTCATAAACAAGTAATCCATCTCAGGCCTCGACACAACTCGATCTACAGTACTTACAGACCGATTATTTAGACCTGACAACTCAGCGATGCGAAAGAGGGGAAGTAATAGGAGTAGTGGGGAGAGCTCCGGAGTAGAGAAAAAGGCGAGCGGTCTGTAAAGGAATGCAGTACAGCTTAATTGTACTAGAAACATATACTTCATGACGAAACATAACGGCCTTCTTTCCTAGAAGGAGGGTCATAAACACTCATCTCTGCATTATTTTTGTAAGCGTTTCTACTGTGGACGACACTCCTTTCTTATAACACTCATAAGTTCCACTGTACGTCGAAGTAAATCGCGAGTGAAATCGTCGAAGAGGGTGTTTTGGAGTGGTCCGAGAGAAGGCAGTCATGTTATGTTATCGATTATACCGCTCTACCGCACACATGGCATCCGATAGCTCCGAAGGCAAGCGACTGACTAACCCAAACACCCTTGGCATAACTAAATGGACTCGCCAGACCCAGGCGCACATCTCCGGCGACTGTCAGGACTAAATAATTGTACTGCACGCACCAACCTTCACTTTGACTAACTTGGCGTTTAGAAAAATTCCTCCACAATTCCAATAACTTCAACTATGAAGACGGATAAATGAAGTTATTATGTGAACTAGCGAACCAACTAGCGCATTAACCTCTTCCCTTACTATATATTTTACCAGTTCTGTGAAAAAGTGTAATATTTTTTTATTTTCGTAAAGAGGTCATTTAATATTGCAGAATCACTGTACATCACTAATTTTCTTACATACCTAAAAAACACTATGAAATAGACATTCATTCATACCTGAATTATTATCCCGAGTTATCTCGTGCACCTTGATTCCAGCTCTGGTAGTTGTCCCACTTTGATTTTCTCCTGAACTATTTACAAAATTATGTTTTTTTATGGATTAATTTATGAGGTATAATACCAGTGCTGTTATCAAGGCGTTAAATGTTGCTTGTCGTGTGATAGACTCGAAAGCAGGGTATTACGCACAGTGGCACATTGCATTCCGGACAGTAGTATCTGCTCTCCTATATGAGAGCGTTTTGAGAAGAATGGTGTAGCAGTCACTGAATATTTGTACCAGTACATCTGTTCTTCAGGTTTGTGAATAATGTTCTGCAGTATCACTATGCCCAAAAGTACACGTATTTCAGAGTCTGTAGCAGGCCGCCACGAATTATTTTCAGCATTCTGTGAACACTTATTAGCATGCCGAATCATCTCCGCGAATATAATGTTTATGAGGTCATTATCAAAGAATAATTAAAAAAATTGAGAATTATCGTTATCAGAAACAATGTTAAAATTTCAGGGAATGGGGACCTCGGAGGTGCAGAAGAAACGGTGCCAGATATCTTCTATTCAAACCACTGTCGAAAAGACGCGACATCAACTGATCTGAATTTGTTTGTTGGTCTATAACTTCGTCTTCTGATACCGATGTTTCATTTCCTAATCTTCTACAGGAGTATATTCCTGATCAAAAGTTTCGGAATCACTAACTTGAGCCATCTTTGCACAAAACAACGCAAAAAACACTAAACACAAACAGAAACCGCCAAAACTAACTAGCATCTACTCACTACTGTGTGTGAATGCTATATGAGCATAGAATTCCACTCGCAAGGAAGAAGTACAAAAAACATCACCAGATGTAGCAATATCACTAACTTCTGTAGCCATCTAGTGAGGGAAAGGTTAATGAAAGAATGGAAACATATATATATATATACATATATATACATATATATATACATATATATACATATATATATACATATATATACATATATATACATATATATACATATATATACATATATATACATATATATACATATACATATATATACATATATATACATATATATACATATATATACATATACATATATATATATATATATATATATATACACACACACACTGTTTATTCGAGATATAATCCTTAGCAGCGAAAATGGGACTCAAACGAGTTAACTCGGGTTAATAAATTTTGACACAAGTTAGCAACCCGAGTTAACTCGGGTTAATCAGGGAAGTGGTTAAGGAACCAGCAAATCATCAACCAAACTGAACAAACATACTTATCAATTAATCGAAAAAACTAACGAGCTGACTGAACAAAATGAAAATCTCAGGGCCAGATTCATAGATATTCTTAACGCGGGCTTCCGGTGGAAGATCAGCGAACTAACGTTTTTCGTATTCATAAAGCAGTGTTAGCAATGTGCTATGATATGAATCCTATACAAGTAACCAGTCGATAGCCGGGGCTAGCGAAATGTCTATGCATAGCACCCTAAGTGTTTAGCCAGGTAAATATTTGTTTATTTTTCTGTTATTTACCTTTTATTCTCCATATAAATACTCTATTCAATACACAACATTCAGCTTACGAAGCCTAATGTACAGAAAAACTGAACATAGGAGAGAAAGAGAGAGAGAGAGAGAGAGGTATTGCACGTTTCACAGGTTCTGTTATTTCCCAAAGTTTTATTCACAACACAGCAAATAATAACCACGTTCACATTGAAACGCTTCAGGTGTAAAGCTTCGAGCCAAACAACTACAGTGAAAGCTTAAAAACCACAGAAAGATTTCTCCTTTCTATTGCTCTTGTCATTGAACAAATACTCCATTCCTTGGCCTTCACTGCCACTTTGTGGAGTTTCTTTGCAGACGTCTTGGAAAAAACTACGTAGGTATCGCTTTAATTTATGGAAATATTTGTTTTAACTAAGCGCTTTGTATCGTATAAATCTGTCAGACGTTTTTATTGTTGTAGTATGTAAATTATGTTTATACTATGTAGAAGGAGAAATAAATTAGGTATGAAACTTCCTGAAAGTCTCCAGCTTATCTGCAAGACATTTCGAATTTTAGCCTAAGGAAGATAAAACTGACAGTAACGAGACGAATTAGAAAAGCATGAGGAACGGGAAGAGGAACGTGAGGATAAATGGGAACAGAAACGAGCGTATAAACGAAAGAGGAACGGGATGATAAACGAAATAGTAACGGGATGATAAACGGAACAGGAACGGGATGATGACCGGAACAGGAACGGGAGGATAACCTCAATAAGAACGGGAGAATAAAAAGAATAGGAATAAGATGATAAACGGGAACAGCAACGAAATGATAAACGGGAAGAGGAACGTTATAATAAAGGGGAACAGTTAAGAGAGGATAAACGGGAACAGGTATAAAAGGATAAACGGAAAAGTAATGGGAGATTAAACAGGAACAGGAACAGGAACAAGAAATTAAACGAGAACAGGAATGAGAGAATAAACTGGACAGTGATGTGAGATTAAACGGGAACAGGAATGAAAGGATAAACGGGAAAGTAACGAGAGATTAAAGAGGAACAAGAGATTAAACGGGAACAGGTACGAGAGGATAAACGGGACAGTAACAAGTCATTAAACAGGAACAAGAAATTAAACGGGAACAGGAATGAGAGGATAAACGGAACAGTAACGAGAGATTAAACAGGAACAAGAGATTAAACGGGAACAGGTACGAAAGGATAAACGGAACAGTAAAGAGAGAGATTAAACAGGAACAAGAGATTAAACGGAAACAGGTACGAAAGGATAAACGGAACAGTAACGAGAGATTAAACAGGAACAAGAGATTAAACGGGAACAGGTAAGAGAGGATAAACGGAAGAGTAACGAGAGATTAAACAGGAACAAGAGATTAAACGGGAACAGGTACGAAAGGATAAACGGAACAGTAACGAGAGATTAAACAGGAACAAGAGATTAAACGGGAACAGGTACGAAAGGATAAACGGAACAGTAACGAGAGATTAAACAGGAACAAGAGATTAAACGGGAACAGGTACGAAAGGATAAACGGAACAGTAACGAGAGATTAAACAGGAACAAGAGATTAAACGGGAACAGGTACGAGAGGATAAACTGAACAGTAACGAGAGATTAAACAGGAACAAGAGATTAAACGGGAACAGGTACGAAAGGATAAACGGAACAGTAACGAGAGATTAAACAGGAACAAGAGATTAAACGGGAACAGGTACGAAAGGATAAACGGAACAGTAACGAGAGATTAAACAGGAACAAGAGATTAAACGGGAACAGGTACGAAAGGATAAACGGAACAGTAACAAGTCATTAAACAGGAACAAGAAATTAAACGGGAACAGGAATGAGAGGATAAACGGAACAGTAACGAGAGATTAAACAGGAACAAGAGATTAAACGGGAACAGGTACTAAAGGATAAACGGAACAGTAACGAGAGATTAAACAGGAACAAGAGATTAAACGGGAAAAGGTACGAGAGGATAAACGGAACAGTAACGAGAGATTAAACAGGAACAAGAGATTAAACGGGAACAGGTACGAAAGGATAAACGGGACAGTAACAAGTCATTAAACAGGAACAAGAAATTAATCGGGAACAGGAATGAGAGGATAAACGGAACAGTAACGAGAGATTAAACAGGAACAAGAGATTAAACGGGAACAGGTACTAAAGGATAAACGGAACAGTAACGAGAGATTAAACAGGAACAAGAGATTAAACGGGAACAGGTACGAAAGGATAAACGGAACAGTAACGAGAGATTAAACAGGAACAAGAGATTAAACGGGAACAGGTACGAAAGGATAAACGGAACAGTAACGAGAGATTAAACAGGAACAAGAGATTAAACGGGAACAGGTACGAAAGGATAAACGGAACAGTAACGAGAGATTGAACAGGAACAAGAGATTAAACGGGAACAGGTACGAAAGGATAAACGGAACAGTAACGAGAGATTAAACAGGAACAAGAGATTAAACGGGAACAGGTACGAGAGGATAAACGGAACAGTAACGAGAGATTAAACAGGAACAAGAGATTAAACGGGAACAGGTACGAAAGGATAAACGGAACAGTAACGAGAGATTAAACAGGAACAAGAGATTAAACGGGAACAGGTACGAAAGGATAAACGGAACAAGAGATTAAACGGGAACAGGTACGAGAGGATAAACGGAACAGTAACAAGAGATTAAACAGGAACAAGAGATTAAACGGGAACAGGTACGAGAGGATAAACGGAACATTAACGAGAGATTAAACAGGAACAAGAGATTAAACGGGAACAGGTACGAAAGGATAAACGGAACAGTAACGAGAGATTAAACAGGAACAAGAGATTAAACGGGAACATGTACGAGAGGATAAACGGGAGAGTAACAAGTCATTAAACAGGAACAAGAAATTAAACGGGAACAGAAATTAGAAAAAAAGATGGTGACAAGAATGAATATGTAAGGGAATAGAATTGAGTAGGAATGGGAACAGAATTGAGAGTGGGAACACGGATTGAATTGAGATTACGAACGGGAACTAAATTGAGATTATGGACGCGAACTGAATTGAGATTATGAACGGGAACTTAATTGAGATTGAAAACGGGAACAGAAATGACAGGGAAACGTGAACAGGACTTGCAAAAGAGAGAGAAAAAAGGTCTGTTGGAGGAAACAACCAGAAGACCAGGACAAAAAGAACAAAACACAAACGAAAACAAGAGGACAATAAGGATAAGAATGTGAAGAACAACAAGAACTGTATGGATTACAGAAACTATGACAAGAGTGACCTAGAATTATGAAGGCAGTAAGTACAACAGACAATGGCAACTAGAATGAGAAGAGCAGTTAGAATGGTAAGAGTTACGTTAAGAAGAATGACTGGAGAAACAAGAACTCCACTGAAGTTTAACTCTGGTATACAGATATGCTGGAAGTAGGTACAGTAGGTTTTCTTTCTCGGCAGTTTATAGTAACGAAGGATGAACGAGTCTGTACCACTCTGTATTATGACGCGGAGTTCGTAACTTGGTCTATGTGCTGCTTCTTTGCGTGATCATTTTCCAGGAGTTAGCAGAATATATAAAACATTTCTGACAACTCTGAATTATTATCTTCAGGGATGCAGTTATAGGAACTAATCTGAAATGTTGAATTCCTTTGAACTTTTGTAATGTATGTATGTATTTATTCACACTGCAATGGGTATATACCCGGTGGCAGTGGTAACTAATTGCACTCAATAAAGACAATAATAAACACAATTAATAAAAAATACAATTAATAATAATACTAATAATTAATACTAATAATTAATACTAATAATAATAATAATAATAATAATAATAATAATAATAATAATAATAATAACAGGGAACATCCTAAATTAAATGAAGCACGATCGGTTAAAATAACATTTAAAGTAAATCTAATTCGTATCTTAACCCTAAGTTCGAAATAAAACCCACGAATGAAGGGGCTGTCTATTAGTTCAAGAAATGTAGCATAGGATTCACAGAATTATGATGATTTCTTGGATAGTCCTACGCATAATAATAATAATAATAATAATAATAATAATGATGATGATAATAATAATAATGATAATAATGATAATAATAATGATAATAATAATAATAATAATAATAATAATAATGATAATAATAATAATAATAATAATTTTTGTATACATCAGTCATACACTTTTGTTATTTCTTACATCAGTTTAGGAGCTATGAAAGTAAAATCAAAGTATTTTGGGGTTATGCTAGCAAAAAGTTTCAATACTACTGATTTAAACTATGTGCACTAGAATACGCTATATTCAATATTTATACTATGATCAAACATTATTTACATTATTGAGTACAGTGTTGTGTGTTGTAATGAAAGATGACATATTTCATTATACTATAGCTTACTTATTTCGTAAATAGTGTGTAAAGGGGCTTTAGACAGACTACTTTCAAAAGCAGATTCTCAAAAAGACTGCTGTTCGTCTCTAGAATATGATCTTTCTTCAGACAATTTTTGTGGAATACGATTTTCATTTTTCATATATCTATCAATTGTCCTTCATTATCAAATATAGTTTCTTTGATACAAATTGTCTTATTTACCAGTAAATTGTAATTGTTTAACTCTTCGAATTATATACTATTATTATTACTATTATTATTACTATTACTATTATTGTTATTATTATTATTATTATTATTATTATTATTATTATTATTATTATTATTATTCCATTATGCACTGATGGCCTTAACTTTACCAGAATAAATAAATAAATAAATAAATAAATAAATAAATAAATAAATAAATAAATAAATAAATAAATAAATAAATAAATAAATAAATAAATAAATAAATAAATAAATAAATAAATAAATAAATAAATAAATAAGTTTTCTTTGTTGCTGTTATTTATATTTGCTGTGCCTTTTTATACTGGTTGAGTGGAAGAGAAGGCCTTATGGTCTTGACGTTGCCAGTGAAAATAAATGAATTAAATAAATTAAGAATATATCAGTCTTTATCACTATAATGCATTGTAAACAGTCTATGAGATCAAGTTTTGAATCATGAACTCTGTAAATCCAAGTTTAACAAGAAGATTGCAAAGTTTCTTACGTTCCACCTTCCACCACGTCAGGCTGCTATCATTTCCATGAAGCTACTTAACTCCTTGATTGTATTTTCTTAGATTTCTGATACTGAAATGATTTATACAAATTGCAGGGAAGTTTAAAACTGAGCATGTTAGCAATGCGTTTTAGAGTCAGCTGTTGTTAATTTTAGCGAGAATAAGACGTATTAGCAAAGTCCCAAAGCCTATAGTAAAAGAAAGTGGGTTTAGTACCATGATCCTAGCAAACCTACGAATCCAAAGAAAGTGAGTGATGTTACACAGCTGTTGTCAAAACACTTCGGCCCTGAGTGGCGCAACAGAAACAACCTAGCCTTTTTCAGAGACTTCCTACCATGTGATGATGATGATGATGATGATGATGATGTAGTTGGACAACCTGGAGAAGAATATGATGATCCAATGAAACAAAAGGTTCAAAATTTAAAACAGTAGGTTCCGTCTCATTTATAAATGAATAAATACTTTGATTTTCACACGTAGAACTTCCCATCTATTCTAATTGTTAGGTAGGGTAAACATTGGTAATTTCGTGGTAATTTCATGAAAACTAATTTAAAATGTAAATGTGTAAATATATCCTTATTCCGATTTTTTCATCTAAAAGACGATAACTTGCTGTACAAATCTCGAGACAAAATATTGGCTACGTTCTTGAATGTGTGCCAAAAACCACTTTTACAACTTAAGCTGAAAGGTTGGTTATTTCGTGATAACCTTGGTAATTTCGTGATATTGCATTGATAATTTCGTGAGAGGTAGAAGAATTGTGGAAAAATTCATTAAAGTCAAATGAAATTCTCATTTATTGTTACAAGACTTCAAACATAGTAATTCCGTCTAATATTCATAGCAAGAAAACATAGAAATACATATCAACACATAATAAGAATCAAATCAAAGTAAAAATTGAAATTGAAAAGGGATCTTCTTTGCCCTGAAAGGGTGAACACTTTTATTACGGACTTTACTATAGCCTATATTACTAGGGTAACTCCAAAAGTAATGCATAACATTTGTTTAAAAATTATATTTTTATCCTACAGCTTTGCTATTTTCACAGAATGTAGATGCATCCTTAAGGAACAAAATGTCACTTTTCCACATAATCCCTGTCCCTTTCAACTGCCTTACGTAACCTAGGAACGAGGGCCTGTAGACCAGCATGGTAAAAGTGTGGACCAACACGTCTGAGCCACTCTTTAGCAGCGTGCACAAGGGAGTCTCTTCTAACCTCGTTCCGCGAAGGGATCCTTCAGTTTACCAAAGAGATGGTAATCGCACGGTGGCAGTTCAGGACTGTAAGGCGGATGTTTCAGTGTTGTCTATCCCAATTTTCTGATCTGGTCTGTGGTCTTGTGACACATATGGCTGTGCGTTGTCGTGCAATAGCAGAACATCCTGCTTCTCCCGATGTCGTCGAACACGACTCAGTCGAACTTGAAGTTTCTTGAGAGTTGCAACATACCCGTCAGAATTAATGGTGGTTCCGTGTGGCATGATGTCCACAAGCAAGAGTCCTTCTGAATCGAAAAACACAGTAGCCATAACGTTTCCTGCCGAAGATGTACTTTTGAATTTCTTTTTCTTTGGTGAATTTGCATGATGCCACTCCATTGTCTGCCTCTGTCTCCGGTCCAAAATGGTGGAGCCATGTTCCATTTTCTGTCAATTTTCTTGCAAGTCATCTAGCACTTATCATTGACACTTAGCATGATAACAAATCAAACAGAAGCTACACTGAACCCATTGCGTCTCCGTTTTCTTTTTTGTTATCACATCTTGTCTTCAGATTTCTAAAATTCCTATTGTAATACATTTTATACTATTTTAAAAATTGTAACACTTAATGCTCAACAAAATTTCGCCTCAAACAGCTAAGATTTCTATCAGTAAAGCTAAGCCTATATGGCGACTACAGATATATCTAAAATTCCAAAAACATTTCCTAAAATTTCATGAAGATACAATAAATCTTGGTACCAAATATCATATGCTTACCTTTAGTGATAAGCCTGTAATGTAATTATAAACATCCACAAAATTTGTATGCCTGAGAAGTCGGCGCAAACTTGCTCTCTCCAAACATAAAAGCTCACTGAAGCAACTACAATAGTCACACAAAGCTTAGCTGTATGTTTCTGGAAACTGGACAACATATGCAATCCCTTGGCGGAAATTTGGATCTCGTAACACCATTGGTTAGTTCACAAAAGAGCAAAGAAAAAGTATCACGAAATAACCACTGCCACGAAATTACCAATGTTTACCCTATACACTTATAACACTTATATAACCACTGATTAACTTTATATCTTCATATATTAATTTCCTCATATTAACACAGTAAAGAAGATATAAAGTTAATGAGTAACATTTACTGTTGCCTCTAGTATAAGAAATAATCTTTCACTGTCGCAATCCTACTTAAAATCAAGATGCTGTACCGTAATTTCGTAAGTCCAATATATTTTTTATTATAACCTATTACTTAAAAAATACATGCAGAATATTTTAAAATCCACTACAAAATTTAAACTAATCGTATTTGGCAGCATGTAGACTCCTTTTTTTCCCCCACCTAAACATCCACTTACAACTCACCACAGTTTTCTTGCAGTTTTCCGAAAATTACCAGAAATGGACTCGGGTAGTTATGAAATTGGACGACTCAAATATCCGCTCAAAATTCAAGCTTTATCTTGACTTCAACATGAGCATTCATAATAAATAATTGTGTTTTGAAGTCCCCCTCCTTACATTAATAATTATAAATATGAACAGTTCAAAGTTACATCACAAATTTTTATTACAATTAGTAGGCCTACACATGAATTTGATGTTATGTTTATCTTTTTAAAAACATTTACTCTTCACTCTGAACTTTAGACTTGTAGCTATTTCTTTCAAGTTGAAAAGTTCCCAACAGACTCAGACTTGATCAACTTATCCTTTTTTATAAAGTACTGAAATACCCATAAGATCATTCATAATTCACTCCAAGTCAGTGAAGGGGAGATTGACATTTTCTGCGGATTTTTGCAGTCTTATTTTTGTACACTTTATAACTTTTATTTACTTGACCCAAAGCAATCATGCGACCTGCTTGCTGTCGACAAACAGGGGATGAGAAATTTACGAGTAGCTTAGCTGATGGTTCTGGTCGAGCTGGAGGCATCCGAAACTTCATCAACAATGCAGTGGTAACATTTCTTCTTAAACTCAAAGTGATTGTGCTAGAATTGAGGACCGTTTTTGCAAAACTTGCTAACTGAAAAAACTAAATTTTACAGGAGAGACAAAACACTACAGGAAGCAAGTTTTGCTGTATGTCTCACTTATAGCAGAAAGCAAGTTTTGAAAAAAAAAAAACGATCACACTTTGACACACTACAATGAAGAGAAATAACCCAATTTTACTAAGACGCTTTGAACATCATGTAGAGGCCTGCCTTATGTTAAAGAATCCATCAAAATCTCAATTTTGCAAATTTTGCAGTTAGCAAGTTTTGCAAAAACGGTCCTCAATTGTTCACCGACATATCGAACTTCCAAAATATATACCATTTCTTGCGTCATACTGATATATTTTAAGTAGCAATATTGGAGACTAGTTGATCTACTTCTGCAATTAGATCTGCATACTACATCAGGTTGGGGGATTTATACTCTGTTGTTACACTTACAGTACATTATGTCCAATGAGTATGATGTTAAATTTCTCCATAAAGAGAAACGATACTCTGCTGCAGTCAAAGCTAGTCTGCAGTTACTTTGTTCAATTCAAGTTTGTCTCACCTGACTTGGCATTGTAAAATAAGGAATACAGTACATAATAAAAGAAAAACAATTAGAGTATGAAAAAATGTTCCTATTCAATAAAGATGAGGAGAGAACAGCCGAGAATGTAGCATAGAAATAATCATTTTCACGTTATGACTGAGGAAGAACACACGAGAGACAATACTGTAAAAACTGTTGTCTTAAATGAGGTTACTTTTGAGAAAGTGTCAAGGTTCCGATATCTCGGCTCGATAGTCACCGAGGATAACAACATATTAACTGAGATCAAGGATAAAATAGTCATTGGTAATCGATGCCTCAGAGCATTAGATAAAATTATAAGAACCAGATATATCTAAAAAAAATGAAGGTGAGGATTTATAAAACAATTATTAAACCTACGGTGACTATTGGAAGCGAAACCTGGACTCTACCTGAACGAGCATTAACCATCTTAAATACGTGGGAAAGGAAAATTTTAAGAAAAATTTATGGCCCTATTTATGATAAGGGAGAGTGGAGAATTAGGATCAATTCTGAACTACAAGAACTATATAAAGATCCAAGTATTGTCACTGATATAAAAATTAGACGGCTGGAGTGGCTGGGCCACATTATCAGAATGGACAATAATAATATTCCTAAAAGATTGCTAGATGCCACGTTAAGTGGTAAAAGAAGAGCAGGAAGACCTAAACTACGATGGTTGGATGATGTTCAGGATGATCTAGTTAAAGCTGGAATTAAGAGATGGAGACGGAGAGCCCTAGAGAGGGAAGATTGGGCGGCAATTCTTAAGGAGGTCAAGGCTAAACTAAAAGGGCTGTATGACCACAGATGATGATGATGATGATGATGATGATGATGATGATGATGATGATGATGAGGAAGAACATTGCAAAAGCAACTGGCCGTATGACTAAAGTACTAAAGAATCGAGCCCAAATTTTCAGAGAGCAGAATATTATTATAACAGACTGCTGATAGTTTCATAAAATTAGTAGCGTAATACTTTGAATTTTTATATAATGTATTGCTATGATATCTGCCCAGTGGGTTGTTAGCGATCCATTAATATGTGTCGTTGTTTTGTTAAATTTATGAGTTTGTAATATCTGTCTTTTATGCATAACTCTACATTACTCTTTCGTTATCATATAAACACTAATATAATTATATAGTGAGCAAATAAAATTGAAAATAATAATTATGTTACTTCCTTTTAAGGTACTGCTACGCTTCGTAGTGTACAAAGGCACAGAAACCATTCAATCGACAATTTATTTAGAACAAGACTGGACAATATGTCATGCCAAAGAGAAACTGTGTCCACTAAGAGATGTTGAACCTGAGAATGTTACCAACCTTAGCAAAGCATTTATATTGTAATTTTAAATAAATTTAAAGCATTCCTTTCAGTGGGTCGTTAACGACCACATGGGCTGATCTGGGTTAAGGCCATAAGGCCTTTCTAAGGCTTCCACATTTGCATACAATCGTCATTCCTCATATTATCTGTTAGATGTTTAGTGAACCCAAGGCTAAAGTGTGGCCGGAGGGATTTAGATGGATAGGAAAAAATCCATTTCTTCATCGGGAATCGAATCCGCGCCCTTCAGATTTGCAGTGCAACGCCTTAACCGCGAAATACCGTGCGTCCCCTTGACTGGGGGATAAACTGTCACAAATAGAGTCATTACAGAAGCAATGAGAATAGAACAAACGGCTGGTGCACGACTTATAAACTTACTAATTTTCAGGGAATGTATGCAAATATTAGTATTAGAATATATGTATATTTATTTAACCTGGTAGAGATAAGGCCATCAGGTCTTCTCTTCCTATCTACTAGGGGATTACAACTACAATATTAAGAATACAATTACAATTAATATTAAATTTACAATTACAATAAAAATCGAAGTACCAACAGACTAACTGATTAATAAAGGCTAGACAGTTTTTTGTAGAAATTAAGAACAAAGAAAGTAAAAATTAAATCTAGAATTAAATTATATAGTGATGAAATTACCGGATATTGAAATATTTTGTGCTAGAATAAGAGAAGTATTTACAAGAAGCCATGTCTGAACGAGTCTCAATTACTGACCAAGTGCCTAGTAGGTTTGTGTTTGAATTCAATTTTATTTCGACAGTCCCTAGGTAGCGAATTCCAGAGACTAAGCAGGGCTATTGTGAAAGAGAATGAGTATGAGGAAGTGCGATGGGATGGTATTGTTAGTATTGTTTCATGGAGAGAGCGTGTGTTCAGATTATGGTGGGAAGAAAGGTAAGTGAAGCGAGACGACAGGTATGAACGAATAGAAGAGTTAAATATTTCGAAGAGAAGGGGAAGTGATTGTAAACATCGTCATGTGGTAGAATTACTTACCATTTATGTAATAGAGGCCAGGAGGCGGGCCCCCTGTTTGGTCCACGTAGCCATTCGTCGCGTATATATAATGCGGCTGCTCCTCCATGGGGCTCATCACGTCACTACTTGTTGTCTGGTCGTTTTCTGTTGCCTCTGTAACATGAAAGAAGCTTTCGTCATAAGAAATAATCCCTAAACATATAAAATAAACGCTTAAGAATTTAGGTACTGCCCAAGTTCAAAATGCCTGATCGAGCATTACACCCTCATTGTATACATATATATATATATATATATATATATATATATATATATATACAAATTTGCGAACAATTCTGACGTTTTAAATATCTAATGTTCGATCCACAGCGACTTTGGTCAATGTTTTTCGGTCAATGTATGTTTGGGTCACAGATATATGATTATTGGTCGTGAATATTTGAGTCACATATTTTCGCTCAAAGTTGTATTTCAGTCAATGCATATTGGTCAGAATTCTTAGGTCACTCAGCACATTTAGGTCACAATTTTTCGGTCAATCATTTGGGTTACTGAAATCGGTAACTCATTTCTTTGGTCAGAATGAAAGAAGACAACATTTTAATGCATTTTATTTTTCTGTTATGAATGCATGTAATGTTTGTTGCATAAGCATAAGTTATTCGTGATGGTCTTCACTGTCAGTTTCTTCAATGTTCTCATTTGGATTGAATTTCAATGTGTAGCTACAGTTTTAGGTAAATATCCGTCTGTCCGTCATATTTATACTCTTCATATGTTTGCACTACATATAGTAGTAGCTTCTGGTTGTTAATATACCGTACTTCTTGTTCAGGACTGGTCTCCCATTATGGGTAACACGAAAGAGAACAAGGGCAACACGAAAGAGATCAAGAACAACACGAAAGAGAACAAGAGAAACAGAAATGAGAACAAGAGCAACACGAAAGAGAACAAGCGAAACAGAAATGAGAACAAGAGCAACACGAAAGAGAACAAGAACAACACGAAAGAGAACAAGAGCAACACGAAAGAGAACAAGAGCAACACGAAAGAGAACAAGCGAAACAGAAATGAGAACAAGAGCAGCACAAAAGAGAACAAGGGCGACATAAAAGAGGACAAGGACAACACAAAAGTGAACATGGGTGATACAAAAGGGAACAGGGGCATCACAAAAGAACAAGGGAAACACAAATGAGAACAAGATAAAAAAAGAAAACAAGAACAACACAAAAGAAAACAAGGGTGATACAAAAGAGATTAAGAACACAAAAGAAAACATGGATGATACAAAAGGGAACAAGAACAACACAAAGGAAAACATGAGTGATACAAAACAGGGCAAGAACAACACAAGAAAACATGGGTGACACAAAAGAGATTAAGAACACAAAAGAAAACATGGATGATACAAAAGGGAACAAGAACAACACAAAGGAAAACATGAGTGATACAAAACAGGGCAAGAACAACACAAAAGAGGACAAGGACAACACAAAAGAGGACAAGGGCTACACAAAAGAGAACAAGGAAAACACAAAAGAGAACATGGGTGATAAAAAGAGAATAAGGGCATCACAGAAGAACAAGGGAAACACAAATGAGAACAAGAGCAACACAAAAAAGAGAACAAGGACAACACAAAAGAAAACAAGAGTGATACAGAAGAGAACAAGAACAACATAAAAGAGAACATGGGTGATACAAAAAAGGGCAAGGAAAACACAAAACAGGACAAGGACAACACAAAAGAGGACAAGGGCAACACAAAAGGAGACAAGGGCAACACAAATGAGGACAAGAGCAGTACAAAGGAGGACAAGGATAACACAAAAGAGAACACGGATGATAGAAAAAAGAACAAGAGCAGCACAAAAGAGAACAAGGGCAACACAAAAGAGAACAAGGGCAACACAAAAGAGAACAAGGATAACAACATAAAAAGAAGGGTAACACAAGAGAGACCACGGGAAAACTAAAGAGAACAAGGGGATCACAAAATAAAACTACTAGGGGAACACAAAAGAGCACAAGGGCAACACAAGAGAACAAGGGAAACGAACAAGGGGAATACGAGGAGAACAAGGCACTTTAAGTGACGGTCAATTCTCTTGTTACCTCCCCATACCTGGATACCTAGTGGAGAGGAAGACTTATAGTTCTACGTTGAAATATTGCGGGTTAATTTTCAGTTAAACAACATGCAGCAACATGTGAGGTGGCTTATGTAGAACTAACCCCGTGTGAAAATCAATCTTTGTAGCCTAATTAGTGAGCGGAACTTAATCTGGCTATTCAATAATCGGTCGCGGTTTCAAATCGCGTCCAGGCAACGATGTACAGTTCACAGTTTCATCACAGATAATTGGACCCATTAGTTACAATTCTGCAGCAAGGGGTGAGTCATGAGGTTCCATAACCAACAAAGCCTATATTTTCAAGCCGTGACACCTGTAATTCTGATCCTTGTTCCCACCATCCCCAGAAAATATCGACAGTTGTGATGACCACAGATTTCTTATAAACTCGTCGTCCACATTTGTTAACCACTTAGGTTAGTTCACCTAACCTGTTAACCACTTCGTGATAGAATGAAGGTTCCTCGAAATGTGACTTACGTGACAGTTTGTAGGAATTCAAATCATGGTTCGACAGCAGGATTGGATGTGTGTTCATTTTTATTGTGCTGTCTTAGAAAGGTACTACTTTATGTCATGCTGACTTGAATTATGAATATGAGTGAGCAGTATTCCTTCACAGTCCTAAAAAGTTAAAGAAAGTAATAAACCAAAGTTGTCAAATTTTGAATAAAGATTGAATGAGTAAGACACGTAAAAATCATTCAACATTTGCAATTTTGTGAATCTAGAAACATTGTAGACAGGCAGTTTTGCTTCACATCGCTGTCTATAAATTTGTACAGAATGATGGAAAAGCAAAAGTGAATGAATACTGATTGTGAAGTTTAGGTACTGAAATTTCATATTCACTAGTTCATGAATTTGTTGATCTTACTGACTGAGCCATTTCACGTAATTCGAACATCAACGTAAATGAATGCACGCTGTTACTGAATGAAACTGTACCTCCTGTAGGAACTTTACTGAATGAAACTGTACCTCCTGTAGGAACTCTCAAGAGCAATGACTTGTTGTACAAACTCAGAAACAAGATTTGGGCCACCTGAATACTACGCATGCTCAGTATGTTATAACCAGGCTTCGAGACTTGGGACCCGATACAATAAGTTTACTGTGCATGTACTATAGGTTGTTGACTCACTGCAGGTAGTGAAAGACAGATGTGTTGAGGTAACAACGTTGCTATTTAGAATAGAGTACGGTAGTATGGGGAAACACACACATATGTATTTTCTGGAAGTAAATATACATTACACAATGACAATATCAAAAGAATGTGAAAAGCATTTATTCTCCTGTCTTTTATAAGCATTTGTGTTTAATTATACACAGTGTTAATGGTGGACATAAACATGTAGCAATTTTAATTTCTTCATTTGTCCTATTGGTCGTCTTTAGGAAGTGCAGTTACAGTACCGAATTGCAATGTACTACAAGATACATTCTCAGTGTCTCAAACGTAAATCTTTTTCGGTTATCTGCCAAGCACAGTTGGTACTGTAAAACGTTGCGCTCTATGTCACATGACGTGATAGGAGCAAAACGAAAAAAACCTAACATCATTGCATCTCTAAGAGACAGTCCTTTACTCTCGAGTTACTCTATGTCCACTAATTTGCTGTGTATGTTACACAATGTTCCATATCCGTTATTTTTACATAAAATTGATTTCAGCTTCTGTTTTACACGTTCAGTAACCGGTATACTTGGTGCCGGATTAATTCTCGTGTCATTTCCTCAACTAATTTGAGGGCTTCTGGCATCTCTTGCTCTGACTATGCTAACCGTGTAATAGTTTCAGACACAGCTTGAAAATGAGTTTGTATAAAAACTAAATTATTCGTCAGAACCTTCAAATCCAGAGCGTTTTCCTTTGCGTATTCGTTGGCATTCATTCTACAGTACCCTCACCCACTGTACGCTTTACCACTATACTCAGTACGCCGTTATGCGGATTTCCCACTGAACTGCTCGAAGTCTCGAAGCCTGGTTGTAACTGGAACTTGGAAAATTCAGTTGGCCCAAATTTTGTTTCTGGGTCTGTACAAAAAAATCTGTACCTGTTGAAATGCTTGAATGTATTCCACACGACGATAAGAGCGCGAGAACAGACGCTCCTCTTAAAAATGCACGTGCAATTTCAGGAAGCTTTTAAAATTGAATGCGTTACTGCATAGCAGTTGTCATTATTTTCTTCAAGTGTTCTATTGAGTAACGGGGACAATGTAACGGCTACGTTATTTTTCGGCCATCAATATCACGTCTGACTTTATATAAAATTATGAATATTAATAGGAAGTACTGTGAGAAAGTCGTATTGTTATCGAACACGTCCTTTGTAACGAGAGTCGTGAGGGTCTGCCTCTCGGACATAAGACGAGACTCCTTGCGAAATAGCCGCCCGCGATGACACACATTATCATGAGCGAGCTGGGTCCGCGCCAAGTTCCAGGCAGCTATCAGCGCGATCGGGAGCATCTCTGCCACAAGCACCTGTATCGCAAGCATCATTAAGCCGCTCCAAGTTGGCACTGATAGCGAACTGTCCTGCGGGCTCGAAACACATTTCCCGTTCATTGAATGCAGTTCGCCGTCGCTGCTCGACGGAAAAATCTCAATATAGGCCTATTGTAGCATGCATACTAGAAGAGTTGCGTGATCACGGGGACATGTAAATGAAATTATAGGTGCTCACTTCTTTTTATTTTTATCTGTCACATATTGCCGGAGTGCAGAAGCATTTCTTCGTTGAAGTTATATGAATTTTCATCATATGTAACGGTTAAGGTACTCCAGAACAAGGATAAGGATATACAACAATAACTTACCTAGCCTACTTACTGGCTTTTAAGGAACCCGGAGGTTCATCGCCGCCCTCACATAAGCCCGCCATTGGTCCCCATCCTGAGCAAGATTAATCCAGTCTCTACCATCATATTCCACCTCCCTCAAATTAAATTTAATATTATCTTCCCGTCCACGTCTAGGCCTCCCCAAAGGTCTTTTTCCCTCTGGCATCTCAACTAATACTCTATATGCATTTCTGGATCCGCCCATACGTGCTACATGCCCTGCCCATCTCAAACGTCTGGATTTAATGTTCCTAATTATGTCAGGTGAAAAATACAATGCGTGCAGTTCTGTGTTGTGTAACTTTCTTCATTCTC